>NC_141290.1:19820000-20565000 GCF_037954325.1 Fistularia commersonii
TGGTATTTTGCAGCTCTGATGAAAGCAGCCAGACTGGCGGACTGAAGTAACTGTTCAAATGTTCTTAAAATCTCATTATGCATAATTAATAACTGATAATAACTGATACACACTATGTGTGTGTGTGTGTGTGTGTGTGTGCCGGGGAAAAAGATATATACTGGAACTTGTGCATTGGTAAAATTTTAAGAATACAGTAATGGGTATCAATGGCAGTGAAGAGTAAATATCAGTACATATCTGAAATATGTATATAATTGCAAAATGTCATTATTTTCCTGGAATTATATATCATTATGCATAAGTGGGAAAGGGGGGATATTTGTATCTGCCTTCCTCTCAGATTGTACTTTATTACAAATACATGGATGTTTATTTATAGCTCTTATAGTCTTCAATGAACAAAAGCTCAAACATTACCACCCACTGAAACAGCATCGTTACACATCATTTGATTTTAATAGTATGTTTGCATGTTACTGTCCTTGGCTTCAAATGGTGTTTTCTAAACTTTAGCAGACTCCTGGTCACTAAATCTTAGGGCTAAAATTGACATTAGCTAATCAATAGCATGCTACAGTAGTTACGTGCGACACTTGGCTTCAGTTAATGATAGTTGCGCCTTAGTTGCTGCAGTGCTTGAACTTTAGCAGGGTTACACAACGGTAGGGTCTGCTAGGACAGTCAATTATCTCATATTGGCTGTGTGTCACATTGCTACTGCTCAAAAAACATACCCTGCAGCACCTACAACCTGCAGGGTAATCAAAAGGGAAAATCACTGGGATGTTATTCTTGAAACAGTTTTGATATATATTTGAGCTAAGGGGTGCGGTGCACCTGTTGAGGTGGGGCATTTGTTGTATGTGGTGTATGCTGGTGTATGTCATTCTGGAGGGTGAATCATAGTGCTGTTGACATGCTCATGGCTAATGATGAGAATACTTTAGGTTTTCCTCTGTGCAGCAGGTGGAAATGGTGGCAGGTGGCTTTGCGTGTGTGTGTGTGTGTGTGTGTGTGTGTGTGTGTATGTGTGTCTGTGTGTGTCTCTGTGTGTGTTATCAATTTGCTGACTTCCAAGGCTTTTATATCAGGAAATAGCTGATGAAATAGACAAACGAAAATACTGGCTGACACTTTAATAAGACTTTGTAAAAGACACAAAATACAACACTTCAAAAAAAAGATATAATAACTCATAAAATCACATTTTGAATCCCTCCAGGACTGATTCATTGCTCAAATGTCAAAGAGTAAATCCAAGTTGTAGGAAATAAATGAAAAGTATTTTCAAATGATTTAAAAAGGAGGCCAATATAATGCTATCAAAAAGAAGTGTGCCAGTACTTAGGCTCCAATAAAAATTCTGAAAAATCCTGTGATGCTACATAACATGTCCACATTACAGCAAGTTGTTGTGCTTGTCCAATGTAGATTCCGTTGTGAAAAATGTGCTCCGCTTTGAATCATCATCTTATTATGGTGGACTTTACATGTCCTCATCATCCAGGGAGTTGGGTTGTGTGGGGCATGGTGGGGTCTCCCAAGGCAACATGGTCTTTGGTGAAGACCTACACATGCTAGCCCTCTGTTTGGGAAACTGGCTTTAGGAACATGGCATGTCACATCTCTGGTGGGGCCAGAGCCAGTGCCAGAGGTGGAGCGGCAACAGCCAGAAATAGCTGGACCCTCCTCCATGGCATTGGATCTGAAACCAAATACCCAGAACAATCCTGGGTGGATCGGCAGGTCTTTTTGATAGATTTATATTGACCTCCTTTTTAATCATTTGAAAATGTTTTGAATTTGTTTCTTGCAACTTGGATATAGTTTATAGCAGCTGAGCTTTTATTAAATCTGGTTGTTTTGTGTCCGTACTCTCATACTAAGACTCATTAAAGTGACAAACATGACGCTTTAAGATTTTAAAAAAGCTTTGAGGGTCAGTAAAATGATAACATGACATATGAAATATGTATACAATAAGAAATAAAATCTTTTTCCACCTGTTGTGGAGAGGAAAACTAAAATAGTCTCATAAGTTGACATGAGCAGGTCGACAGCAATGCAATTTACCCTCTATAGCATAAACAACAGCTGCCGCCCACAACGAAATTTGTCGGGGGATACTTAGAAACTGCTGGTTGAGTGCCATTGCGTTGGAGTTTCCCTCTCAGTGAGAGGGTCGCCTCTTTGGGATAACATGGGTTGATCTCTAATGGTTGTTTGTGTTTATGCACCAAATACTTTTAGTATGCACCCTTCTTGAAGTCTTTGGGAGGTGAAGTAATAGATGGAGCACCACCTGATGACTCCATTATCCTGCTTGGTGATTTAATTGCTCACACAGACAAAGACAGAGAAGCCTGGAAAGGGGTGATTGGAATGAATGGGCTTTCCGGTCTAAACTGTAATGGCACTTCTTTAATGTAAAAAGGTCAGTGATCGACTTGCTAAACATACCATCTGCTATGTCCCTTTATCTATATCTCTGGTAGAGGTTACCGGGGCAACCATCAGTGGCGCCAGGTGTGGATGAGATTCATCTAGAGTCAGCATCTCCAAATCAGAGTCCTTGGAACTGGCGGATTTTATCCCGCAGGTTGGAAGAGAAGTACTGCCCCATGTGTGTTAAAGTACCTTGGAGTCTTGTCCACTTGAGGATAGAATAAAGAACTGGGTGGATAGATCGATATGGCGTCCTCAGTAGTGCAAGCACTGATTTGTCGGCCTCTCGGGCACATGCCATTAGGAATGTTATGGCGTGTTCATCCAGAAAAAAGGCCCGACAATCATCCAAGAACCTCATCCCATCTGGCCAGGGAACCCCTTGCAAGAAGGGTAGTTCCAGGTATAGGGACATCTGGGCTGACCTCCTTAGTGCTCCTGCACATTTATATATCACTAATCACTGTATCTCTAAAAAAGAAGAAATTACTCAAATATTTTGAAGCCCTCAAGACCAAAAAAAGCTCTCACACTAGCAAATAGTTGCCACATAGAACAAGAAACCTCGAGGTCTGCAAACGATTGCGTTTAATTCAATTATCGAAATATTTCCTCTGTGGTCATCAAGACCTTCGGTATCCTATCAGTAGTGTTATGCTAAGGATGCAGTATTTGCCTTGAGAATGTCGATAGAGAAGAACAGAGAAGGTCAGAGGGAGCTGCATTGTGCTTTTGTAGACATAGAAAGAGCATATGACAAGGTGCCAAGAGAGGAACTCTTGTACTGTATGTGGAATTCAAGAGTGGTTACGGTGGTGTGAGGAGTTGTGAGGTGTCCCATGGATGTGACGGAAGGGTTCAAAGAGGGGGTGGTACCGCATCAGGGATCAGCTCTGAGCCCCTCCTATTTTGCAATCGTGATGCACAGGCTAACAGATTAAGCTAGGCAGGAGTCTCCATGGATTATGATGTTTGCAGATGAATTTGTGAGCTATACTGAGAGCAGGAAGCGCGAAAGGGAATATCTAGAGAGGTGGAGGTAGGCTCTGGAAATGAGAGGAATGAAGGTTAGCTGCAGCAAGACGGCATATATGTGTGAATGAGAGGGACCCATGTGGAATGATGAGGCAAAGTGGAGTAGAGATAAAGAGGATGGAGAGTTTTATGTACCTAGGGTCAACATTACAAAGGAATAGATGTATGGAAAAGAGGTGAAGAAAGCTTTTAAGCGAGTGGGATAATTTTCGAGTGTGATGTGTGATAAAATCAGCCAGAAAGGAAAGAAAAAGTGTGCACGAGAGCAGGGATGTTGCATGGTCTGGAGGCAGTGGGGTTGAGGAAAAGACAGGAGACATAGCTGGAGGTAGCAGAGATGAAGATTTTGAGGCCAGATAGGGTGAGAGGGAGGCAGGTAGCGACAGCGGAAAAGAACAGCTGAAAGGACGAGGTGGAGGAATATGACTATTATGCTGAAAATGACCACCATTACAAACTAGAAGCTCCAATGCTAACACTCAACTCCAATATTCAGACATCGATCCAATCCCCAAAAAACTGCTCTTCCACGAATAAAAAGCCCCCGGGCTTGAGATTGTGTGCCTTTCGGAATTATAAGATATCGAGAAATGGGAAAAAAAAGCCAAAGGAGTAGGATCGGTCCAATCAGATGACTGATGAAGTCATGTGTGAGTAACCTGATGACGTGTTACGTAACAGGAAGTTGACCATGTGACTCTTTACACAGTAAATAGGACAGGTTTGTGTGTCGGTGGTTCTCAGATTTGAGGTAGCAGATTAAGGCAATCAGAGAAAATCCCTGCTGCTAAAAATACAGAGAGAAGAGGCTTCGAGAAAGTCACCACTTGATAATCAGCTCCAACAGTGTTTGAAGATGTAATAACATTGTACTTTAAACAGCAGCAGACCAAATACTATCTTTTATTTTTAGTTTAGGAATATGACATTGTTTCACAAAGTTTTTACAAATAGCTTTGATTTTGATTTTACTTTTCTTTTTTGTACATTTCATTACATTTAGATCAAATTACATTTTACTGCAACTGTGCAATGCGGTTAACTGACTTTAGATTTTTTTTTTTTCAGTTTTGCTTAAAGTCATAGGCTGGTGAGCGTAGCTGAATTGTAAAATTTACCGTAATTTCTTTCTTGCTGATTTGTATACCTGGGGGTTGCCAAGCCAACTGGTTGTAATATCCCTTTTTGTCCAGTGGAGGTCAGACTGTTCACAGATCCATTTCTGTGACGCCATCCAGCTAAACCACCTCTTTGTTAAGCCTATTAATAGGCGTTATTGTGCTTTTTGTATTTCATTTTTCATGACTATATATAGATGAAGCACAAAAACTCGTAAACATGTAGCTGGTCCCTATTGAGATAAAAAATGTAAAAGAAAACAAAGAAACGTACCTCTCAGTAGATCAGGTTCTTTTTATTTTGTGTAGACATCATCCTGCTGAAAACAGCATTCATCGCACCTCCAGATCCTCCTCAAACCCCCTCTAGTGTGTGTGGGTGGATGGGTGGGTAGGGGGGTAGTCAGGGAGACACTGAAGGCCTTGTTACCATGTTGAAGCCTGATGAAGCTTCTCCTAGCAACCAAAACAAAGTCCATTCAGTCTTAGAAGATGATGTCCGACCGCCCAGCAGCCGGACGGAGCCAGAGGGGACAGGGGGCTGGTTAGGGGTTTGTTAGACATACTGATAATCATTGAAGAGGAAAGCGTAACCCTCGAAAAGGAATTCTGGTTAAATTTCAATATTTAACATGTGTTTTTTGGGACTCAAATATCTTGTCAGGTGGAACAGGGTCTGCCAGAAGGTCCTTGAGGAGTATCTACAGTGGGTTCCTGTAAATAAAAATAAACGTTATGAATATGGTAAAAATGCGGTGATAGCATTTAATATTTGATGGTAATTTTTTAACCTGATGTTTTCAATTTTTGTCATTTCATATTTTTTTCTCATGTCTTTTCATTCTCAAGTCATTGAATGTTTATCTCTGAGAAAAAGAAATGCATAATTTTTGAGTGTGAGTGTGTGCGTGTGCGTGTGCGTGCGCGTGCGCGTGCGTGGATGGGTAGGAGGGGGTTTATTGGTAATTAAGATTTCCTGATAGTTTTTGTGTCTCTCGTAGAAAGCGTACAACATCGACCAGAAGCGCCAGCCGCAGAATCAGCAGAGTGTTAAAAATGGAAAGCATCCAATTCGAGGTGAGTTTGATGTTCTCTCGTTACAGAGAAACAGCAATGTTTGCAGGTGTAATGGAGTGAACGCTTTGCAGCTAAAAGGCTCCTCTGATTACAGGAGACAATGCATGATGCCTTCAGAAACACAGTAGGTTTAACCTCTGACATTTAGCGATTTATAGTCATGTGCTTTCTGCATGTTACTTTAGCTTGGATTGAACATTAGGAAACCTAAGGATCTTGCTGGTTGCTCACAAATGTATGCTTTTGGAACTGCTCCGTCAGGAAGCATATTTCAAGATTTTATAGTTACTTTAACATCCTTTATTTGGATTCTTGTAAGTTTCAAGTAACCCAGTAGCTCCTTCCCGCACCAGTTTTGAGTAAAACCAACTATATCTCAGTTCAAATGGAATACCTAAGTGTGGAGGATTCTCAAATCTCAAAGACTGCACCCCAAAAGTACTTTCAACATAAACAGATATCATGATTTCAGTCTTATTTTACATTAGCATTGGTTGAGACGCAGGCACCCAGAATGTGACAAGCAAGCAGCTGTTCAGTGACATCTGAAATTCACAAATCCCTTTTACATGTCAAACATATGTTTTTTCCTTCCTATTTCACATACATCAGTATGCTGATTAAATCAGCTTTTTAATTTACCAAATATCTTATTGTCAAGATTTTCACCAAATCACGATATCATCTGAGATATTGCTGAAACACCATATATAAGTCAATGAGCTGATTTCAGTCAGGATTTGGATCCCGTACATTTTGGTGTTGATCATATACTCTGTCAGCCATGCTTTCAGTGCTAACACGGCATTTCGTTTAAAGAGAATTATTTTATTCTGGTGTTTCAGTCTTGATTTCATCTAGTAGTCTGGGGTTTTGATCAGGTCCTTTGTTCCCTCATGTATAGAGTTATTTAACTCACTATCCGCCAAAATAGTCTGGTATTCCTTTCTTGGACTCTCTTGTCTGCAGCAAGTTTTACTCCCTAGGTTTTTATGTTTTCTTAATATTCAGTGTACTCTCGGATTTTTATGACTGCTTGTTTCTAAATACTCTTTCAGCATGCAGGGATCAAACTGTCACTTTGAATTATATTATGTTTTGTTTGAAAGTAGCTTCATATTGCAGTTTAAGGGGTTGATTGATTGACTGATTGATTGATTGATTGATTGATTGATTGATTGATTGATTGGTTGATTGATTGATTGATTGATTGATTGATTGATTGATTGATTGATTGGATACTTACAGATTAGCTGATTGACTGATCAATTGAAAAGGTCTTAAACATAGAAATACTTGTTCATGTTTGGACAACGTGTCAGTTTAATAAAGTCGAACTGATGGACTCAGACTGGATCTGAAGAAGTGTGGGAAGCAGGGGGTTGGACAGAGGCAGCAATGTTGCTTCACAAAAGGAGGTGGAGGAGGAGGAGGAAGAAGAGGGGGAGGCAGGGAGGCACTTGAGGATCATGTGACGGGTGTTGTACACTCAGCATGGTTCAGTCCGATGGAGTGAGGCTGAGACACATGAGGAGTGTCAGGACATGGATCGGACGACAAGCAGGAACCCTCAGTGGCCAGAGACAAACACAGGGGGTCTGGTGAAGTCGGGTAAGGGACTGACAATCCTCCTGGATTCCTCCTAATGCATTTTTCAAATCTGGTCTTCTGCTTGGAAACAATTGGGAAAATGAACTTTCTGTATGTCAAACTGAGTGAAACCTGCCACTGATTGATTCACATAGAAATAAACATCTATCCCTCTGAAACTTTCAATTCAGGAAAACAAGACATGGAAAAAAAATCCAATTTTTTCACACTTATTTTCCCAATATTGCCTCAGCCTTTATCATATAACTAGATGGATAGATTTATGATTTTTTTATGGTTACGGTGGATGTAAGTCTATGGTTAGTTTTTAGATCATTTGATGATTTCAGTCATTTTTGATAATTTCTTGTAGAATTGTCATTAATTGCTTGAAGTTTCCTGTTACGATTAAATTTTTTTTAATTAATTTTTTTCCCATCTCACGTGTCTCGTAGTACATTTAAATTCAAAGGGTGGAAATGGAGATTACGTCTGTGTCATGCCTTCCTATACAGTAGATTAGCAAATTTAGGGTAACAGAGATTTCGGAGGCTCTGATTGTTCAGGTGTCAATGCAGATAAGGTGAGGTTGTGAACAACAAATGGTTTTAATGCAAGGAATTTTACTCTGAAAATATTTTTCCCTTGTGTTGATTCCCATTTTGTCGCATGACAATATTGCTTTACAGTAGGCATTTAACAACAGAGATGATTGCTTATGCGGCTAACGGTGCTTTCTTTGCCCAGGCCATGGTAATCAATACCAATATTTAATGATTTTATTTCTTGGTTTCTCCATATGTAATGTCTTTGGGTACTTTTAAAAGCTAGACTATTCTGAATCCACATGTTTGTCTTTTCTGTTATGTAACATAGTCTTCCAAGACAGACTTGTTCATAAACAGTAAAGTCAGTCATATCATAAATTTCAGTGGTTTCACCCATATTGTTCTTTCATGGGGATCAATCGATACCAAATGGTACATGAAGGTTTTGCTTCGGTCCATTGGTTTTAGCAGGAGATGATGACTTTCCTTCTCATAAATAATTCAAGTTTTTAAGCATGCGGCACGAGGCCGAGGTAAGCAGAGCAACAAATCAGCTGTTGGCAAAGAATTGAGGTTCGATTCTCGTTCGGGGCTCTTGATGGTGTTCAGATTTAAAAAATGAAGTTAAGAAATCTCTGAAATTTTTGACTTTGTTACTTTTTTTCTTACTCTTGACCACTAATTTTGAATGGATTAACCTTTGTTGGTTCCATTAATATCTTGCATTTTAAGTTTGGAAGACTTCGTCCTGAGTTTGTCCCATGTTTCCTTTGTTTGTGCAGTCTTGTGGTCCAGTGTTGCAATTATAGTTTGATCCAATAATATTTTACAGTGTTATTGGTGATTTAATCTGACGAGGAATAGTATTTTCATCTTGGTTTCAATCCTAGAATTTTTCCTTTGTTCGTCACTAATTCCTGTATAAATTTAACATTCTTACACCATGTTTCATCTAATATTATCTTGAATAATCTTTAGTTTTTTTTGTATTGAACTGATGCTGGAGTTTAAGACCAGATTTCATCTACAGTTAATGATTTCCCCTGATTTGCTCCATATGCTTTTTACATTCTGGTTTCCCACTGTCAATTCGATGAAATCATGCCTGTTATTTTAGTCCTCTTTCTGTTTATTGAGATCAATCGTTGAGACCAGATTTAATTGTTGTCAAATCTTATCATGGAAACTCAATTTAGGATGAGAGGTGAAATGTCTTCAAGGAGAGAAAAATAGTCAAGTTGCCAAGATAAGATTTGACTCGCTCATATGTGACCGGGATCACTGAAAACCTGCACAGACACCATCTTTAACTGGATGCTGTTTAGTGATTTTGTCTTTTATTGTCCAGCAATTTCTGATCTTTGCACCTGTTTTTTTAAGAAAATCTTTTTTTTGTGACTGTCCTGACACAATGGTCTGACAGTCAGGTAGTAAATATATCTGATGATATATATATAAGTTCTGTTTGTGCTGAACTGGTTGCAAAACGCCTTGCTTCTGTAGAAACAGGTCAATTTCTGCACAGACTGACCCTCAGATCCTTTTTGTCTTTTGCAACATGTCAGTATGGTGTGTTTATCTAAGGAGAGGCATCACCATGCTGTGTTTGAACTGTGATTGTGTGCGTTTGTGTTCATACAGACATGCCAACAGAATCATTTTGTAATAGATTATTATTATAGGAAAGTCATAAAGTCGTTAATATTTTTCTTGGACTTAAATCAGGTTCTGTTGGATCTGGAACCTCCAGCAGTTCTTTCAAGTTGTGATGGGCAAAGGACGTTATCGTTTAACATTTCGTGTTCCTTCCTTCCCATGTAGCAAGTCAGACCGTCTTCTCCTACAGAATAAACTCAGAGTCTTTGGCTTCGTGTTTGAACAGGATCATCAGAGGTCAATAAACTGCACAGGGTCTTGGTTTGCACGTTTGGCCCTGCCCCCTTTCCTGATCGATGGCAGGCAGACCACATGATCTCAAAGTCCACCCTGCAACTTGCAACCGGCTCATCAGTTCTCAGCTGTTTGTGTGAGGATCAGGTGGATTAACAGTAGGTGGTGCTAATTCTCAAGGTCTTTATTGACATTGAAAGCCTATGACACAATCAGATCTCAAGGTTTTCATTCAAATGTAAATGTATTGAATTCAAACTGTTTTGTTGTTAGCATTATTGATTGTTTTACAGTCAGTTTTAGTTTCTGATGCTGGTCTGTCTGCATCATTTTCATTTCATGACAAGCGTGATACAAAATCTATGTTTGACTGTCATGTATGACCTCTCCACCCCCACAAACTTGTTCCCTGATATGTTCATATATGTCATGTGACTTCAGAAGGACTTCATTACACTTTACTTTTCGGCCTTTTTTTGCTTCCAACAAATTTTAACATGAGTCCTGGGCCACCCTTGTTTTTGTTTTTTAGTTAAGTCCAACTTATTAAGAGACTTATAAGGACACCTAGTTGTTTTTTTTTTTTATGGTAACCTCCAGTGTTCTGCTCTCATAATGGGTTTGCTGACCAGATTTCAAGTCTGATCTTTTGATCCTCTTCTCTTCTCTTCTCTTCTTTTGGTCCTCTTCTGTTTTCAATTGAATTTTGTGTCAATGCAGCCAATTAAGTCTTGACAAATAAATAAATCATAAACATACTGCTGTAACCAGATGTAAACAGTGCAGGTAAATGCAAACAGGGCAGTGAAGCAATGTAAAGGGTATCAGAAATGTAACAGTATTAGCAAGATTTGCAAGTTAAAGTGGAGTGCAGCTTTGAACGTGCATCTCACAAAATGCAGGTGGAGATTGCAGACAGTTTGAAGAGACAGTTAAGTAACACAAATAGTTGAGTGCACTACTAGCTGTACCGATTTTAAGTGCAGAATTATCCTGAAGTATAACATGGTTATTGACTCCTGTCAGTTGTTCAGGAGTGTGATGGCAGTTGGGTAGGATGAGTTATTTAGTTATGTCATTCTACATTTCACACCCCTGTTCCTCAGGCCAGAGGGAAGGAGTGTGAACATTCCATGTTGGGGGTGGGCATGGTCCTCGGTGATGGAGGCAGCTCTATTGTGGCCTCTGCGGTGGTAAATGCTTTGCAAAGAAAGCAGTGGGGTGTTTATGATCTTCTCTGCAGCCTTTACCACTTGCTGCATGCATTTAGTGTTCTGAGCAGTGTTGTTGCCGTTCCATAAGGTGATGCAAATGGTTACAATGCTTCAGCAATGCAGCTGTAGGTGTTGCTGAGGATCTTAGGTAACATTCCAAACCTCTTCAGCCTCCTCAGAAAGTATAGCCACGGTTGAGCCCTCTTAACCGTCTGTGTGGCGTTGAGGGACCAGGTCAGATCCTCACTGATGTGAACATCCAGGTATATAAATCACTCAACCTCGAGACCTCAGGTGACCAGTTGCTGATGAGGTCTCCTCTCCTTCCTCACTCAGAAAATTTTCAGCTAAAATTATTATTCCAAATTAGGAAATTATTTGATTTCTTCAAAGAATTTCATGATTTTATGCTTTAAAAATTGGAAATCCTCCAATGTCATACCACAGCCTATTTATTAGGCTTTTACTGTAAACAGGCTTGTGAAGTATTTATAGTATTTGTCAGAAAAAAAAAATATCCGGAAACAAGTATGGTCGGAGCTCTGAAACCAGCCTCTTACTCTGGGCTGCCGATGGCTCATTGAATATTTTTGAAATATGAAGCAGGAGATGACGTATCCGGTTGCAACCTGGGGACGAGGTCATTGTCTGGATGAAACTGTGTCCGCGCCTCCCAGAATATCTGACAACCAGGATCAAATTCTCATTGATCCTCAGTTTCGGACAAGACGCAACAGAAGGAAACTCTGGGAAACTAAAGAGGATCCAGAGAAAAGCTTGAGAAATTGAAAAAAATGGAATCATGCTGATTCACACAGACGAATCAATTGGCTTCAGGTTGCAGAGCAAGCAGGGTGGTGTCAAAATTGAAGCATGGCAGTAGACTAACGTGGAAGGGTGGGGGCCGATATTTAACTTGGTGAATAACACTGAATTATTGAAAATAATACCTTCATAACAGAATGGTCACATGCATTTCAGTGTTTCAGTGGTAACATCTTCATTCATTCTTGTCTTTCCCGCTCATATTCAGTTGAAAACTTCAGACTATATTTTGCTCGCCATTTAAAAAAAAAGTGAAAACTTTAAGCAAGATTTTGAGGCTTTATCTTTCTTTTCTTAATGGTCATTATGTAATAGGTTGTAATTTTTGCAGATTTTACAAGTCAATGTATTTTTTTTTTTAATAATTAGAAGAAAAAACACAATATTCACAAATTTGTTCAAAAAAGGGATTTGCAAATGAGCAAAATTATGTACTGCTCAAAAAAATAAAGGGAACACTTGAACAACACAATGTAACTCCAAGTCAATCACAGTTCTGTGAAATCATAGTGTCCACTCAGGAAGCAACACAGATTCATTTTGACTTGTTTTAAGGACATTACATCAAAGTTGGATCAGCCTGGAGTTTGTTTTTACACTTTAATTTTGAGTGTGATTCCTAATCAGACCTCCATGGATTGATACAATTGATTTCCATGGATCATTTTTGTGTGATTTTGTTGTCAGCACATTCAACTGTGTAAAGAGCAAAGTATTTCATAAGAATATTTCATTCATTTAGATCAAGGATGTGTTTTTTAAGTGTTCCCTTTATTTTTTTGAGCAGTGTATATTACTTGAGAATTGTCAAAAACAATTAATGTAAAATCATATCAAAAATGTTTGTTGATTCTTATTAGCTTTTATTGTCCTGTTGTACCACCCAAACTCAACGTCTTGTCTGATCGCCCGTCCTGCAGCTTCAGCATACGCCGACCTGCAGCAGCACCAGCTTGATGGCGTTCACAAGAAGACATCGCCAGTCTGCAGCTTCGTCCCGCCACCCGACTACCTCGAGGGGGACGAGGACGAGGACCTCATCAAACCCAGGAAATTAGTGAATCCCGTCAAAGCCTCCAAGAGCCATCAGGAGCTTCACAGGGAGCTTCTGAGCAGCTGCAAACGGTAACAGGGGGTTTTCTTTCTGCTTTAAAACCAATGGGGGATAGAATGTCTCTTCTTTTTATTGATTGCTTTTATTATTTTGGCCCTAAAATATTTTGTATTTTGACAAGGATAAAAGGGCGTTTTTTCTTCTCATTCTGAGAGGTGTTAAGTACTAGTGACACCAGCATTAAAATGCTTTCTTTTCACTTTTGCTTATTTTTAGAGACTTGCTGTTCATGTATTTGCAGCCATTTTTCTGCGTAACCTAATCATAAATATGCTAAATAGACTAGAAAAATATGTAGAAACCAGACAAGCAACAGATTATATTTTACAATTAGCTGTGTGAGTGAAGCGATCGAACTAAATTTGTCTGTTATTAGAGCTGTCAGACAATTGAAATCTTAATCACATGGCTGCTATGGAGGAATGAATGTATTATCTAACATTGTTCACTATTCTATTAATTCATTAATTCGTCTAATAAGAATAAGAATAAGAATAAGAATAAGAATAAGAATAAGAATAAGAATAAGAATAAGAATAAGAATAAGAATAAGAATAAGAATAAGAATAAGAATAAGAATAAGAATAAGAATAAGAATAAGAATAAGAATAAGAATAAGAACAACTTTATTTATCCCGAAACAATAATAGATAATTGTAGGAAATTGTATAAACAGTGAAAAAAGGGGGAGAATAAGAAATACAAATAATGTAGATAGTCTAGATAATGGTGTTCCTTTTAACAGTTATATAGTAAATCATTTTAAAGCATATATATGTTTTCAATTCGGATCACCCTGTTATAATTTATTTTGACTGTTGGAATCAATAAATTAATTGTCTAAAATCTTAGTATTGCTGATAATAACAGTGAAAAAAATAAAGCATAGTTGAGTTGCATAGTAAAGTTGAATTTTAACTGTCAGAGTTATGTGTGATCAGTATTTTTATTCTGATAATGTTCTGGGGCCACAAACTCCCCAGCTTTTTGTCTTCATAATAATCTCTTCCTGATAAAAATCTTTCCTCCCATTATTTTTGTTGGTGGTGGTGTTAGTTCTAGCAATAGAAGTAGTGGTAAGGGGGTATTATATACATTAATATCTTCATCGTGATTTAAATGATTTCCCGGGTTTTTATTTATATATGCACCATGTATTTTTTTAACTTTATATATATATATGTGTGTGTGTGTGTGCGTGTGTGTGTGTGTACCTGTATGACTATACACTGTATTTAAAGGTTTTCATGTTTAGTTTGCATTCATCGATTTGATTTATGACAAATGATAGTTAATATCAGTGGGTCCGGCAGCCTGCCCTCTGCTGGATGAAATGTACACATCCCTGTGGGTCTGAAAAGAGAATCGTATAATTTATTTGCTGTGTAGTAACATTTTGTGTTTGTGTATTGTGTGTCTTATCAGGACTGGTGTCAGTGTGGAGATAAAGCCAGAGCTGCAGAGAGTTCTCGAGTCAAGAAAACGAGATCAGCTGATGAGACAGAAGAAACAAGAGGAAGAAGCTCGAAGGAAGATTTCACCCTTGGAGGCTGAGCTGAAGAAGAGACACCAGAAACTAGACGAGGTAACTTGCACGGACAAAAATGCACATAGACACATGCAGACACATACAGTCAGACACACACACTGACACACAAACACACACACACACGTACATGTGCTCTGTGCTCCTTTTGCAGCTGGAGCTCCAGCAGGAAAGGCAGCAGCAGGAGATCCTTAGAGCTCCTGAATTTGTCAAAGTCAAGGAAAAGCTTAGACGGACGTCCTTCCAGGGTAAAGATGAGAAGGAGGTGTGAAGATAGACAGCTGTCAAGAACAAAATGAGGGCATTCCACAGTCTGGACTTTCTGAAGGACAGCGAGGACATGCCGAAGACACACTGATGACAAGATTCAGTAACGTTGAAGACCAGTGGAGGACATGCTGAGGAGATGTACAAAAGCTTTTGAAGGATTGCGTCGACATCATAATCAGGATGTGATTAAGAACATTCACATCTTCTTGAAGACATATTCGGGGCATGTTATTGTACACCGAGGACAATATGGATGTCTTCAAGAGATATCGACGACAGAGTAAGAAGCTTCCAGTGACAAGTTGGAGACCACGGGAACGTTGAAAAAAAGTTGAAAGCAGGTTGTCCAGATAGCGAGTCCCAAGGCAATAAACAATCTGAACTCTGCGAAAAGGACGTTTGGGAAAACAAGCAGACAGAGAAACATCCAGAGATTTGTGGGCTTGGACTGTGCAATGTGTCATAATTGTTACAACAACCCAACCAGATGGTTGACTTATTCTTAACCATCAATTAGAGGCAAAGAGGTTGCTCATCTTTCACAGAGATATAAAATGCATAGAACATTCTGTTCAGATCTATGTGACTTTTACCATATTGAAAAGACAGATGTGTTTGTGCCTTGCTTTCATTTTGCAAAGGGGCTATGATATATATCAACATGTTATGAAAAAGTTGTCAATGCTTCATTGATGTGTTATTGACTTGCTAATAATGTATCAAGAATCATGTATGCTCAACTTGGATGGGAACAAAAACATGATTAAGCAAGCTTCCTTGCGATGCGCAGAACACTCCCCTATCTGTTTACTAAAAAATGAACGAAAATAACATTTAGTGATGAAGTGGATGGAATTTTGCCACTCAGCAAAATTTATCCCAGATTTTTACAAGGGCTAACAGGATGCAGGAGCTCCAGGCAAAAGAAATTGATTGGTTGAAACATTTTTTTTCGTGATCAAAAATATGAATATAAAATATATCACTGTAGAAATGTTACAGTTTGTGAAATTGATTGTTATAGCATTTTCAATTTTGTAAACTTTCATCCAATGCAATACCGATTTATGACTAACACTGGTAGGATGATACTATAAAATAAAATTAAAACAGAAATATTTTATTTCACTGATTCATATTAATTTGATTAGAAAGTGGTCAATTATTAAGATATAATTACAACACACAGAAGCTGTAATAAGATTTCACATAACACGCAAGATACAGGATTGTTCTGTTAGAGTTTAAATTACAATTGGATGTATTTTTTTATGAAAAGATTATTTTATTTCATGCATGAAATGCATGTTACATCATACTACCAAAGGTGTGGACTAACTTCACGCGGGTATCAGCCTTACGACTCCAAGTCCGAAATGTAAAATTTAATTCTTCCATAAAATGTGTCAATAAAAATTTTTCTAAAGAAATACAGGTTGTTTTTTTTTCAATTTATTGTTTTGCATGAGTAAAGATTTTAAAATGAAGATTCAAGCCACAAAAGAAAAAAAAGGACTTTAACTGTAAGCTGATGATTATGACCAGAAAATGTTTCTAGTGGTTACAACATACACTTTCGAAAAAGTATGTGGAGTTTTATTCATAATTCAGGTAAAATTTACACAAAAAAGAAAGATCATCTGACAATGAATTTAAAAGCATGACTTTTCATCTGGTAATATAGAAATCACTTAATCATTTCTTATTTGTACAGTGCAGACATTTTTTAAACAAGTTGTTTGCACAAAATATTTCTAATGTTCTTAGAAAGAGGGCAACTCATTCTTCAAGATGGACTTTCAAGTTTTTTTTGGAATACAGGACATTTGTTTTAAACTAAATGAGTGTGTTATTGTTCAGTGGATCACAAGGTCGTTGATACAACAATATGTGAAGACAATAAAGAGAAGTCATGTTTTACTGCCGGATCTCCACATTTATGCACTTTAGACTTTGGCTTGAACTGTTGAGGATTCACAATGCAGTCTTTTTTAAGTGATTATTAACAGGATGTGAGTCACGACTGGCTGAAACTGAAACCTGTGCCAAACTGTTGCCGTGGAGACAATAAACGCACTAATCGTGTTGTGTGCGGTTTCCTTGTTTGTGTTGTTTTGGGGTTTGGGGGTCCACTGAACCAGCTGGTGGTCATAGGCAGACATGCATATCAATCCAGGGCAAATAATTGTTTGGTACATTTGAATGGAAACAACAACAACAATAGCAAGCATTTGCTTTTAGAATCTTCTTTTCCCTCCATTGGTTTCTCAACTTGATGGTCGCCGCGGTGAATCAACCTCCTTCATCTCATCCTACTCTCTGTATCCTCTTCTCTCACATCAGTTAACTTCATGCCCTCTTTCATTGCATCCATAAATATTCTCTTTTCTCTTCCTCTAGGTCTCCTGCCTGGCAGTTCCAACCCCAGCATTCTTCTACACATATATTCACTATCCCTCCTCCGTACATGACCAAAGCATCTCAGCCTGGCCTCTTTGACCTTATCTCCAAAATATCTAATGTGCTGTCCCTCTATTAGACTCATTCCTGATCCTATCCATTCTCATCATTTTCAACCTCCAACTCTGCTTCCTCTATTTTCCTCAATGTCACTGAGTCTAAACCATACATCACTGGTGTCACCACTGTACCGTACACCTTTTCTTTCATTCTGATAGATACCCTTTTATCACACATGATCATGTGTGATAAAAGACACTTCTCTCCAACCGTTCCAACCTGCTTGAAGCCGTTTCTTCACCTCTTTTCCACACTCTCCTTTTTGAATGGAATTTTGAACATATGACAACTAGCTCTTACAAAAACCTGACAAGAAAACACAAAAAAAAATTCTCTTAATGATTTTTCACATTTTTTTATGTTTGCTTTGCGTCTAATCCCAGACAGCACAGGAATAAGGCTGTCTGGGATAATTTAATTTTAAATGGGCATGAGAAGCCGACTGACCATTGAATGTATAACTCGACCAAATCTATTTTTATAGAAATATGTTTACAACATACAATCCCTTCTTTTCTTATTCTGATACTGTTGTATTATTTGGTTGTTTGTTCTATCAAAAAATTTTAAGTAAGTTTGAAGTAAGCTCCAGAGGAGCTGGACCCACCACATGGTCCGGCTCCTCTGGGGGGACTCATCCTTCTTCTTCCTCCAAACACGGCGAGTAGAGTATAGACCAAAAAGCTCTATTATCGTCTCATCAGCCCACGTGACGATCTTCCATTCCTCCTCTGGATCATCCAGATGGTCATTGGCAAACTTCAGGCGAGCCTGGACATGTGCTGGCTTGAACAGGGGGAGGATTTTAATCCACGACGGCATGGTGCGTTTAGTTTTCTTTCAGACTGTGGTCCCAGCTCTCCTCAGGTCATTGACCAGCTCCAGCCATGTAGTTCTGGGTTGATCCTTCACATTCCTGATGATCATTGATGCCCCACAAGGCAAGATCTTGCCTGGAGCCCCATAAGGGAGACTGACCATCATTTTAAACTTCTTCCATTTTCTAATTATTATGCCAGTGGTTGTTGCCTTCTCACCAAGCTGCTTGCCTATTGTCCTGTAGCCCATTCCAGCTTTGTGCAGGTCTACAATTATAAACCTGATGTCCTTACACAGCTCTCTGGTCTTGACAATTTTGGAGAAGTTTGTGTGATTGAGTGTGTGGACAGGTGTCTTTTATACAGGTAAGGAGTTCAAACTGGTGCAGTTAATGCAGGTGATGAGTGGAGAACAGGTCTGTGAGAGCCGCAATTCTTACTGGTTGGTAGGTGATCAAATACTTGTGTCATGCAATAAAAAGCAAATTGATTATTGAAAATTTAAATATCCCCTCTAGGGACCTGGAGATGGGTGGGTAAACTGAACTGTTGTTGGATGCATAGCCACAAACAACAGTCACAACCCAGCTCCCCACCGGAAGGCAGAGGGAGGCTACCCTCTCATCACCGGGTTGGACCCCAATGTACAGGTGCTGGGTCGCGGGGCAATCAATATGCCCACACCTGCCCGATGCCTCTCACCGGGGTCAACTCCAGAGTAAAAAACATATGGCTGTCATGTAAATTGATATTAGTTCAGAATTGTGAAATCCATCTGGATGTGATTGTTCCTCCAGGTATGATTACTTGTCCCTGAGTCCAATAGGCACCCAATAGGTGTGATTGACCCCTTTGCCTTTGGCTGCATCTCCTTGGTGAAACTGGTGAAATTGAGACCCACTGGGTTTGATTGGATCCTCAGATTGAGATTAGCCCTTGTTTTCTGATTGGCACCTTTCTTGTTTTAATTGAATCCTCTGGATGTGTTTGCATCCTCAGGATGCAATTGATCCTTTTGTCCAATGGGCTTCCTCTTGGTATGATTGATCCCTCTGTACATGAGTCAGGCTGCTGTAAGCAATTAATTTCTTAGGGGTGTGTTTGGATGTTCTAGGTGTGACTTAATCCTTTCGGATTTGACTAGTTCGAATAGATCCCACTGCATGTGATGAAAGAAGCCTTGTAAAACTATCCATCCATCTTCCCCGGCTTGTCCAGACTCTAGTCGCAGAGGTAGCAGACTGAGCAGTGAGGCCCCGACTTCCCTCTCCCCCGTCACATGGTCCAGCTCCTCTGGGGGGACCCCAAGGTATTCCTCCAGGCCTCCAGGCCAGCCTGGAGAGATAGTCTCTTCAGTGTGTCCTGGGTCTTCCACGTGGTAAATGGGTAAAGACCCGGCCACCAGGTGCTCACTGCCGAGCCCTGTCCCCCGGGCCAGGCTCCAGGGGGAATTGAAATATATATGTATATATATGTATGTATATATATATATATATATATATATATATATATATATATATATATATATATATATATATAGTAGCGGCTTGCGATACTGTTTATAGCAGTGTTTCCCAACCACTGTGCCACGAGAGATCATCAGGTGTTCCATGGAAAAATGGCCACTTTCACCTGATTGATCCAAAATTTTTTTATTAATCAATGGTTTGCACCTTGTGCTGAATGGTGTGTATTTACTCTCATGAAGTCTTCTTTTTATGGCAGACTTGGATACTGATATGCCTACTTCCTGGAGAGAGTTTTTCACTTGAGTGGATGATGTTGTGAAGGGTTTTTTACAATAATTCATAATCATAATTTATCCTTTATCAATTCCCATGGGGAAATTTTCTCTCTGCAATTAACCCATCATGGATGAACTATGAGCAGTAGACTGCAGTCCACCAGTGCCAGGGGAGCAGTCAGGGATTCAGTGTCTCGCTCAACAACACTTCGACACACTAGAAGGAGCAGGGAATCGAACCAGGAAAGACGATTGCTCTACCTGCGATCATCCACCACTGTTGTCTTCGGTGGATATTCAGGCCTTTTTGAGTTTTCAAGCTCAACAGGGCACTCTTTTGTTCTCAGAATGCACCAAACTGTTGATTTGGCCACTCCTAACATTTCTTCTTTTTTTCAGCCTCAGGATGGTCCGTTTCACCTCCATCGAGAGCTCCTTTGACCGCATGTTATGTGTTCACAGCGACAGCTTCCAAATCCAAACGTCACACCTGGAATCAACTCCAGACCTTTTATTTGCTTCATTGTTAACAGGTTGCCGAGGGAAGAACCCATGGAGCCTTGTTATTTTTATTTTCGCAGCCTTCTGAGTCAATTGTCCAATTACTTTTGGTCCCTTGAAAAAGAAGCAGCTCTAACAGCAGCTGCAGACTCTTATAGCTGAGAGTGCACTTTAAGCCAATATTGATTATATAATTGTAATTTGAATGTTTTTTTTACACACAGCTAAAATAACAAAACTTGTGTCACTGTCCAAATATTTCTGGGCCTAACTGTAAATGTTCTTCCACCAGATGGTAACAGGTAGTAAATGAACCTGTGTATCTACCTGCTGCTGCTCAAACAGCAGAGTAATTAGTGACGCTTCAAGAGTGACAGCGGCAGTGACACACGACGGACAAATGTGTTAAAAGAAAAAGTATTCAATCAGGACCCTCTGGTTCTGAAGAACATTCTGACCCAGATGATGGCCCAAGTATGAGTAGTGGTCAGAAGAAAATCAAAAAGGTGAGCTCAAGACAATACAATGAAAGTTACATAGAGTTTCATTTTTACTGGGGAACCAACCAACCGATTCCATAATGCCTGTTGTGCGGAGAAAAGCTGTCCAACAGTGCCGTGATTCCAGGGAAGCTTAAATGCCATCTCCAAACTAAACACCCTTCACTGCAAGTTAAGAACACAGACCATTTTGTTCATCTGTGTAAACAGACTGAGAAACAGGTAGCGTTGTTGAAGAAAACCACCAAGACTAAATCCAAACAGCCACACTCTGTGGCAGAGACATTAATACTACCTGCCTGTAAAATCACTGTAGAAGAAATGCTCGGCCCTGGCGCTGCTAAAGAAATAGCCCAAATCTAGCTCTCAAATAATACCATTTCTAGACGTATTGATTGAAAAGAGTGTTCTGGAAAAAATGCACATCGGTGGGAAATTTGCATTGCAACCCGACGGATCTATGGATAGTAGATATATTAGATTTCATTCTGAAAAGTCAATTGAGACTACGCTTTCATTGTATTTCCTTTTCTAATGTAAAAATGGGTGCTGTGGCTCAAAAAAGATTAGGACATACTGGTTTAGAGGAAAGTTCAGAGTTCTGAGACTTCCTCCTGGCTGTGAATATGTTTTGGGATGAGAGGGAGTGAGGGGGCAGAGGGGGCAGGGTGTGAGGAGAGAGAGCACCAGAGGCGGAGAAGATTTAGTGGAGCTGCTGTTGAATAACTGTTATAATTGTTCTTATAAAGATAAGATTTGTTAACCAGCAAATTGTCATCTTTGGGCACGTCCACTAGGGCATTACAGAAGTAAAACATCGGGGTTTAACCTGCCAAACTCCGCAGGTGCCCCTCAGCCCTGAAACCAGACCAAAGACTGCTTTCTGCAAAGGATTATGGCAGTTTCGAGTCCTCTGTTTCAGCCTGTGCAATGCCGAAGCCACGTTCACTCAACTGAGGGAGAACGTGCTGGCTGACATCCCCCAAAAGGAATGCCTGCTCTACTTGGATGACATACTGGTCCACGGGAGCTCCATCAATACAGCTCTGGGGGCCCTCCAGTGGGCCCCCGAGTGGGGGTTCTACAGTAGATATTGGCGGCTGGTCTGAAACTGCACCCCGACAAGTGCTGCTTCATGAGAAAAGAGCTGGAGTTTCTGGGGCACAGGGTTGGGGGAGTAGACATTAGCACGTTGGAGGAGCAGGTGCAGGCAGTGAAAGACTGGCCGGTCGAGTACAGTTTGAAAAAATCCGCACACCAAAAGTTCTTCAAAAAGAAAGACGATTCATTTTTATAACACAAAGAACTCATTCTTGCATGACATTTGGACCAAACATAGGCTCTTCCTCAGATTCTTATCGGAGCACTTTCGGTATGTGGATTTTTTCAAACTCTGCTCAGTTAACTTTTTTGATCCAGCACCCATCACTAACTGGACAGCGGATGTGCATGTGTTTTCCTTTTCTTTTTAGCTCTTTGAAAACAATGAAACTGGCGGTTTATGTGTGGGTTTTAATGCATTGCTGCGCCCCTGTTCCACGTGCAGCTAAAAGACAGAGATTTTTCCTGGACGCCTGAGTGTGAGCAGGCCTTCAGTTCCTTGAAGAAAACCTTGACAGAGTCACCCATCCTCATTCTCCGGACCCTTATCTGCCATTCATGTTGAACACAGATGCCAGTAAAGATGGGATGGGGGCAGTGTTGAGCCAGCCGGGGGCACAGGGAGAAAAAGTGGTGGCGTATTTCTGCAGAACTTTCAACAAGGCGGAACGGTGTTATTGAGGTGACACGCAGAGAACTCCTTGCCATTGTGAAAGTGATAAGCAACTTCAGAAATATCTGTGGGGAATGGCCTTCACTGTCCGAACTGACCTCTCTGCCCTCCAGTGGTTAAGGTCCTACAAAAAGTCAGAGGGACAGATTGCACGCTGACTGGAAAAACCGGTGCCATATGTCTTCCAAGTTGAGCACAGGGCTGGAAATCGACATGTCAATGCTGATGCCATGTCAGTATCGTGATAAGAGGGAGGCTCGTGAGAAAGAGCTCTGTGCGGGAGAGTAAGAGCCCATGCAGGATGGAGACGGGCCTGTCTGCAGAGAGATACAGGTTGTGGATGCACCTGACAAGAGAGCTCAGCAGGAACACGATGCTGAGCTGAGGGTTGTTTAGAGTCTAAACAATCCTGCAGGGTCACTACACTTTTGCACTGGCCGCTCGGAACTTTCCTCTAAAGTTTAGAGGAAATTTCCGAGTTCTGTGATTTCCTACTGGCTGTGAATGTGTTTTGGGATGAGAGAGGTGGAGAAGATTAAGTGGAGCCACTGTTTCTTAATTGTTATAAATGCCCTAATAAAAATAAGGTTTGTCAATCAGCAAACCGTCATCGTTGTCATCTTGTGTGTGTTTGTATGTGTGTGTATGAATGATATTTTCGATGCCTGGCATGAGATGAGCAGGTCCTCTAGACGTAGAGGGGTTGGGGCGGCGCATCCAGCTTCGGCTGCACCTGTTGTGCATTAATCCTCCGGTGGGCTGAAGCACCGTGAGGCCGGATCACGGCGGCGGGTCGATTTAATTCGGCGGTCGGGCTTTGCTGTCGGCAACGGTGGCCTTGCGGTTTGGGTCTCTCCGCAATTCCAGCGTCGATGACAGCTGTTCTTTCCAGATGTTTCCGGTCCCAGGAGATTTCGGTTATCCGTAATAATGCTTTCAGACTCTAGATATCGCTGTTCCCTTTTTTTCGTCGCTCCACGGACCAATAAAGTCAAATGGAATAATATATCGGAAGTGTATTTGCATTGCTGTTCAGCCAATTTTAATGCAGTCGTACTTGAAACGTGTGCTTAAAAGAGTTAACTTTAGTACGTACATTAATCGAATAGCCATCTAGTAAGACTCTAAAAAGCACCTTGAAGCAAAATGTTCACTTACAGATGTATTTTATTTAGAAATTGGGACCGGAAGCTACGTGTATCTTTCGGGTCCGGCTAGATGCTGCCGCTCCGGCAGCTGCCGAAGAGACGCTGACGCAAAGCGGAGAAGCTCGGCGGTGATCGGTCCTCAGAGCAGCCCGAGCCGCGTCGCACAGCGGACCGCATTGTTCAACGGCTAACAGCTGCGGACATAACGGAACCGGTGACCCTGTGTACCACCTCTATGTGTGGAATATCTCAAATACCGACGACTGGAATCTATCAAGTCACTTGGATACATCGACAAAGGATCGAGAATTGGAGGGGGCCGATGTAATTTTGGTCAAGAAACTAAACCGCTTTAAAATGGCACCCACCACCCACAGCCGGTGACCGTGGACCCAAGAAACAGGTGAGGCTTCACACGGCTAGCTAGCTGGAAAACCGACGACGCCCCGGTTCTGAAAATCTTCTGACGCATGTCTGAGCGGTGCATGAAGTTCGTCTTTTGGACAGCGCTGTTCCATGAGGTGCCCGCCTCCGGAGGGGACGTCGAACCAAACTCCATTCAGAGAATCGACAATCACAGCGGCGTTGCTGTCTGATATTGCCAGTTTCCCGAATGAGCGATACATTTGGCTTTCAAAATAATTTTTGGACTAAACGGCTGAATCCGGCCTAAATGATCTCATATGTAAGGAGTGGTTTGTTGTGATAAATTTGGAGTTGATAATCGTTTGAATGGTTCGTTCCACTCGCCACCGCCCTGCAGTGACGACCGTGCGGATGAAAACCACCGTAGACACAAAGGCCAGCCGCTAATAAAAGTTTTAATATTGCCAGACTGATCGCGTTTTGATCTGGAGCTCGAAGTCAAAAGTAAACCAGGACAACGCAGCCGGCTAGGGCAGAGAGGCACCAAGTCATGCGAGCATGGCCAAGTTAAAGTGGCTGGTCTGTGAATGGAGTTTGGTGGGAATGTCTCCGCCAGCCGGGAGGGGTCGTGTCAGAGGAGCCGCTGGCAGCTGCCTCGGCAGCTGTCAAGAGATGTTTTGGCCTCCGACGTCCCTCCCCGTTACCTCTGCGGTCTCTCTGTATAAGGTTATGATTCCTTGGACTGGAAAAAAAAGTACGAAACGGTCAGTTTTAGCCGAGAGTTTTGCATCAACGAAGAAGCCAGTGCAAAACTGATTCAACTAGATGTTGGAAATCACACACATTTGGTACAGAAGAAAACATCACACATTGCCAATATATTTAATACAAAATCAAATATTTGCATTCTTCAAAATCACATGTTACATTACACAACAGCTCATATGAATCTTCAAAGTAATAATAATGTATTTTATTTGTCAGTAATAACTTTAAAGAGTTTAGTCAGGAGGACAGGGAGATGTAGTGCTGGGTGACTTGTAGAGGTGGCAAGGGCCAGACAAAGGGTGCACAATGACTTGTGCACAAGGCTTTAAGCAGAATGTGCCTCATTTGTATAGGTAAGGTGAACCAGAGAGCTAGATAGGGGAGAGAAGGGCAACAAGTTAAGGAAACGGTGCGGAATATATTCAAAGGTGCCAGCAGTGTGTTCGGAAGATAGATATACCCTACCTGTGGAGGAATGGAAGTGTCTCGGAGCGATAGCTAAAGAGATTTTGACTGGATCATTCAACAGGATCTGTGAGTATGGTATTGCCTGAAAAATGGAAGAGAAATTCAATCCAGAGTTGTGGTTACTGGAAAAGAGAAGTAGGAGCTTGGTTTAGAGTAGAAGTGAGCATTTGTGGGCAGCAGTATTGTTTCATCCAAAAAAAGCGCAGTCAAGTTGCATTATTTGCTTTAAGAACATTGATAGAGAAGGTAAGAGGGAGTTGCATTGTGCCCTTGTAAATGCAGAAGAAGAATATGACAAGGTGCCGAGAGAGGATCTGTGGCACTGGATGAGGAAGTCTAGAGTGGCACAGAAGTATGTTAGAGCGGCATGCAACATGTATGTGCTACTGGTAAAGTGTGCCGAAGGTGCGACAGAGGAGTTCATGGTGGAGGGTGGACTGTCTCAAAGATCAGCTGTGAGCTCTTTATTGTTTGCTATGGTGATGGACAAGCTGACAGATTTGGTTTGACAGGAATCTCCATGTACTATCATTTTTGCAGATGACATTGTTATCTGCAGGGAGAGCAGGTGGAGGAAAATTAAAAGGGGGGGATGTGGCCTGGAAAGGAGAGGACTGAAAGTTAGCTGCAGCAAGACAGAATACATGTGTGAATTTCTATTTATATTATTTTTTTATTATTTTCTTATTTAAACAGGTCAGTCATTTGAGAACAGTTTATCATTAACAATGGCAACATGGCCAAGATGCACCACAATGGCAAATAATAACAAGGGAGATTGTATAAAAACAGTAAGAGCGATACAAATACAGTGAATTACAGTTAGGACAATGATATGTAGTTAATACAATAATAAATGAAACAAGAGGTTAAAAGCAAGAGAATTGGTGTTGTACAGATGGTTTAATGCAATTTATGAAGGAAGAGAGTGGCTTGAAGGAGCTTAGTTAAATTGTGTGTTGTGAGTGTTTCCAGTCAAATAGCAGCTGAGAACTGAAAGGAGGAACGACCAAATGTAGAACTGGCTTTGGAGATGCCGAGTTTGAGTAGTGAACAAAGCATAGGCTGCGGCTTGGGGTGTGGAGATAGAGAAAACACTGGAGGTATGGAGCATTTGCCCTAGTGAGTGTATTATGTATAAGAAGGTATGAGTGAAGGGATTGGAGGGACCCAACTGGATCAGTGAGGCTGGATCAGTTAGTCCATGGAGCAGCGGTAGGGAACCTATGGCTCTTCCGGTGACGCCGTATGGCTATCAGATAGCCAACTAGTTTATCTGCGTCAACCCTCATAACGGAAAAGTTGGCGAAAAGAAAAAAAAGACGATGATTACCGTGCACTCCGGGCTGCGTGGACAGAGGAATTTGCATTTGGATCTGTGCTATGGCTTTTATGGCTCTCCCAGTCGAAAAGGTTCCCGACCCCTCCTATAGAAAGTATGGATAACAAAAGTGGAGGATTTTAAGTACTTTGGGTCAACAGTTCAGAGCAAATGGGGAGTGAGGAAAAAGAGATGAGGAAATGTGTTAAAAAGGTAAGAAATGGATGGAGAAAAGGGTCAGTGCATCAGCCATAATGAAAGGAAAGGTTTCAAGAGAGCCACAGTGTTGTATCCTTTAGAGACAATGGCACTGAATGAAAGACAGGAGGCAGAGCTGGAGGTAGTTGAGATAAAGATGTTGAGAGTGTTTACTGACATTTGTTGAGATCAGTCGGATGACTGCACCGGCTGCCATAAGATCCTGGACATTTTTCCTGTATTTTTTTCAATTTAATGAGCATTTTATATTCATTTTTTGATCATATTGACCAATAGGAGAAACCAATGGAAACTAATTGTGGATTTTATGACATAATCTGTGTCACTTGTAGTTATTTCTTTCAAAGTTCTGGTAATTTCACATGTGACTTTCTGGAAAGTCCTGCCTGTTTTATACCTGTGCCTTCTTAGGCACTGAAACTTGAGTCCCGATGTTTGTTTGGGAAATATTGCTGACTTTTTATTGCTTAGAGTCATATAACTGAAGCCTATTTGCCAAGGTAACAAAGTATGGGAGCAATGGGTGAAACAGCAAGATGTTCAGGAGGTACCAATTAGGTTGTCTTCAGGCTGTCAGTTTGAGTAATCATTTTTGAACTGTACCAGTTGCTGTCTCTTAAACCCTATGTATTCATTCATGGGTGTGCATTTGTATGTGCTCACACCCACTCTCCGAGGAAGTTTGGTCTGAGAAATAGCTTCAATATGAACAGGAAGTTCATATCTGTTCTGTCACAACTTGTAAGTATTTCATATCTAAAATACTCAATAAACAGAGTAACAGCTAAAGAAAATAGCAGCTTACAAAATTCACCAATTCAAGTGAGAGAATGTATTCTATATTATTTTTACATGTGTTCTCTAAGTAGTTGGGATAGATGTCCTTAAGTTGTGATGCCTTATGAATTATTTGAGTATAAAAAAGTGAAATTACTTTAGCTACATACCCCTATGCTTCAATAACCTGGTATTTAGTTGCTTTTGAATATCCTTCAACTTTGCTAGATCTGTATGAAATTAAAAAAAAATAAATAAATGCTGGCAAATTGCTGAACCTTTGCATGAAATCTACATGCCATTGTCAAGAATTTGTGGTGGAAAATTTAACAATAATCTGCATTTGACCCATTTGTGATCGGTCAAGTACCAGAATTAGGAAGAAAACATTGTTTTAAAATGCTTTGATTAACACACCATATAATATGATGGTTTGACTGGTGGTGAGAGTTGAAACAATAATAATTACATGTAGTTGTGCAAATCAGTGTTATTTCACCATTAACCATATTTTCTTTGGTCATAGTGATTAATTAGCTTCACTGATAAATAATCAAAGAGCGTTCTCCAATATAGAAATAATAACAGCATAAAATCAAATTTTTCAAATGGTTGGTTTTACCTAGACCAGAGGGTGTGTTCTGCTGCTGCTGCTGTGAGTGTGTGTGTGTCACATGGTCAGACCTTCCCCCTAGGAGTCACAAAAGGGGGGATGGTATGACCGTCAATGTCTGAACCCCACCCTCAGCACTCCCCCACAACCATTCACACACACACACACACACACACACACACACACACACACACACACACACACACACACACACACACACATACACACACACACAAACATATATATGTGCATGAATACACATACACACAAAAACCTTCTTGTAATCATTATGGTGTGTGGCCATTGACTTTGATTCAGCCTCTCAACATTTACCTGGGCACTCAATCCTCTGACCACCATTTCTGGCCTTTGATCTGCCCTTGATTGAAACAAAAGCTCATTCCCTATCCTTATACAACAATTTAAGGTCCTGAATCCCCTGTAAAGCAAGACCCCAGACCTTAGAAGTTGAATAAGCTTGTTTATTGACACCCAGAGATCTGTACAGAGTTGTTTAAAAAAATCTTGAAATTTCCTCAGAGAACAATCCATCCACCCATCCATCCATCCATATATCCATCTTCTCCTGCTTATCTGGAATTGGTTCGGGGGGGCAGCAGCCTGAGCAGTGAGACCCAGACCTCCCTCTCCCTCACTACAAGGTCTAGCTCCTCTTGGGGGAACTCCTCGGTGTTCCCAGGCCAGCCTGGAGACATAGTCTCTCCAGCGTGTCCTGGGCCTTCCCCATGGTCTCCTCCAGATGGTCATGCCCAGAATACCTCCCCCAGGAGGCATCCAGGAGGCATCCTGACCAGATGCCTGAGCCACCTCATCTGGCTCCTCTCTATGCGGAGGAGCAGAGGCTCTACAGTACTCCGAGCTCCTCCTGCAGGACAGAACTTCTCACTTTATCTCTGAGGGAGAGTCTGGCCACCCTGCGGAGGAAACTAATTTCGGCCGCTTGTATCTGGGATCTCGTTCTTTTGGTCACTACCCACAGCTTGTGACCATAGGTGAGGGTGGGAACGTGGATCGACCGGTAAACTGAGAGTTTTGCCGTTTGCCGTTTGCCGCCAGAGTCCACATCACTGCAGACGTCGCACCGATCCCCACTCCATCGATCTCCTAGGATCACTGGGACACGCAACCCCTCCACCATGGTAAGGTGGCAGCTCACGGAGGGGTCAAAGAGAATAAAAATTATGAAATGATCTAGAAGAGTGGTCACCAAGCTCCCTTAAAGAAAGAAAATGCTACTTTATAAAGAAGAAGTTACTGAAATAAATTATAGATAATGTTAATGAATAACCAAGAAAGTATCATGCAAATCTTGTCTTCATCCCCCTTATCTCTCTCTCATGCTGCCATATTACCACATACTATGTCAATACCCTGGATGATATTGGCAGGGATTCAAGCCACTCCCTGTCCGTTCATACATGGACATTGCTGTATCAGGGAAATTTGCAACAGGTGAACTTTGATAAAACACACTCTTCAACTCATAGTTTTATGACGGAAAGCCAGACGTGCTGAACATACATTTAAACATCCTCATATCAATTTTCTTCCAATCTCATAGTACTTGCTTAGCAGTTTTAGCTATTCTGTGTCAATTCTTGAATTTACTATTATCAGCTTTGGGGGCTAACCTCCTGATCACCTTTTTATCCTCAACAATTTTTCTGTATAATTGACAAGTTAATTAAACTGATTTAACGTTAGCATTTAAATCAGTCAGAAATAAGATGAAAATGAGCAAGAAATTCCTTTTAAAATTCACAGAAATTTCATTCAATTTATTGAGAATATTGTAAAAACCAGCCAGAAAATGCCTTAGAACTTAACCAAAAAAGTTGCAAAACTCAATATTGAGAATTCCTCTACTCCTTTTTGGCTTTTCCCCTCAGGGGTAACTACAGCGAATCAGACTTCTCCATCTAATCCTATTTTCTCTATCCTTCTCTCTCACATCATCTGCCTTCATATCCTCCCTCACTATGTCCATAAATCTTTTCTTTTCTCTTCCTCTTGACCTCCTGCCTGACAGCTCCAATTTCAGCATCTGTCTACTATTCCACTATCTCCTCTGTGCATGACTGAAACATCTCAGGCTGGCTTCTCTGACCTTCTCTACAAAACATCTAACATTCCAACCTGCTTGAGCTTGTCTCTTCACATCTTTTCCAAACACTCCGCTGCTCTGGACTGTTGACCCCAAGTACCTGAAATCCTCCAACTTCTTGATCTCCACTCCCTGTAGCCCCACTGTTCTACCCAGGTTCCTCTCATTCACACACAGTCTTGTTGCAATTAACCTTCATTCCTCTCCTCTGCGCTCACTACAAATAACAATATCATGTGCAAACATCATTGTCCATGGAGATTCCTGTCTAACCTCATCTATCAGCCTCTCCATCACCACTGCAATCAAGAAGGGGCTCAGAGCTGATCCCTGATGGAGCCCCACCTCCACCTTGAACATTTCTGTTTCCCCCACAGCACACTGCACCACTGTCTCACAGCTAGCATACATGTCCTGCACCTGTCTAACATACCTCTCTGCTACTCTAGACTTCCTCTTACACTACCAGACATCCTTTCTTGGCACCCTGTGATATACTTTTTCCAGGTCTGCAAATTGCAATACAGCTCCCTCTGGCCTTCTCTGTACTTCTCTATTTGCAGTCTCAATGCAAATACTGCATCTGTTGTACTCTTTTTAGGCATGACGCCATACTGCTGTTCACAAATGCTGACCTCTGCTCTAAGTCTAGCATCTTCTTACTCTCCAAGATCCTGTTGAATAATCTTGCCAGAAAATCTCTACCACTGACTCTCCTTCCATACCTCCACAGGTATCTCCATCAGGACCAACTGCTTTTCCACTCTTCATCATCTTCAATGCCTTCCTCTCTTCCCTTTTACTAATCTCTGCTACTTTGTGGTCTACAATAGTCACCTCCTCTATCCTTGCCTCTCTTTCATTTTCCTCATTCATCAGCTCTTCAAAGTACTCTTTCCATCTTCCTATCACTCTTCTAGCATCTGTCAATACATTGTCTTCTCTATCCCTAATCACCCCAACCTGTTGTACATCCTTTCCATCTCTATCTATCTTTCGCCAACTTGTATAGAACATTCTCCCCCTCCTTACTATCCAACCAAGCATACGAGTCATCGTACGCCCCTTGTTTTCCCTTTGCTACCTCTATCATTATCTTATGCTGCACATCCCTGTACTCCTGTCTTGTCTCTTCAGTCCCCTCAGTGTCCCACTTCTTTGCTAACCGCTTTCCCTGTATATACTCCTGCATTTCCTCATTCCACCACCGAGTCTCCTATCCACTTTCATTCCCTCAACTTTGTCCTCTGCGCTGCCTTTGTCCTCTCGATCTTCCTTGTCACCAGAGTCATCTTACGCACCACCATCCTATGCTGTCTGGCAACACTCTCACCTACAACTACTTTGCAGTCACTGATCTCTTTCAGGTTACCTCGTCTATACAAGATGTAGTCTAGCTGTGTGCTCCTACCTCTGCTCTTATAAGTTACCCTATGTTCCTGTCTTTTCTGGAAAAAGTGTTCACAACAGCCATGTCCATCTTTTTTCCAAAGTCTACCACCATCTGTCTTATCCTGTATACCAAATCTGCCCATCACTTCTTTATCCCCTCTATTGCCTGCACCAACATGTGGATTGAAGAATGCACCAATTACCACTCTCTCATCTCTGGGGATACTGTATTCTGCATTATTTCATCTAACTCATTCCAGAACTTTTCTTTCTCCTCTAACTCATATCCCACCTGCGGGGCGTAGCCACTAACAACATTGAGCATCACACCTTCAATTCCCAGTGTCAGACTCATAAGTCTATCTGACATTCTTTTCACCTCCAGATCATTCCTAACAAACTCCCCCTTCCAGATAACATCTACTCCATTTCTCTTCTTGTCAGCACAATGTTAGTACAACTTAAAGCCCGCTCCTAAGCTTCTAGCCTTACTACCCTTCCACCTGGTCTCCAGGACACACAGTATATCCACCTTCCTTCTCTGCATCATCTTGACCAACTCTCTTATCTTTTCCTGTCATAGTCCCAATATTCAAAGTCCTTTCTCTCAGTGCCAGACTCTTGCCTTTCCTCGTCTGTCTTTGCATCTTAACACGCCGTCCTCCTCCTTCTTCAGCCTACAGTAGCCCAATTTCCGCTGGTACCCTGTAGGTCACATATGTCAAAGTCAAGGCCCGTGGGCTGAATCCGGCCCGTGAACAAATTATCTCTGGCCCCTGGGATGAAATTTAATTATTAGTAGAACTGGCCCGCAGGCTGCAGCAGCCTGCTGGTGTTTTGAACGCACCAATACTACATTCCCCACAATGCAACGGTACCGTGTGAACTCACTGCAGCGCAGCTAGCGGACTTTAGTTTCATTTTTCGTCAGAAGTCAGAGCAGATGTCAAATTTCAGCTGCCTCCTCCACAAAAATGGCTAAACGAAAGGTGGACGCTGACAACAGGGGATTTCAAGGCAGATGGGAGGCCGAGTACATGTTCACGGAGGTGAAAGGCAAACCTGTGTGTCATTAATGTGGAGAAAGTTTGGCTGCAGATGCGGATAGAAAACTTGAGCCACTTTCCCAACTGCCAGACCATGAAAGAGAAGCGCTCTACCGCTGCGTTCCCGAGTGCAGTTTGCAGATATAATCAACATACTTGCAGCCGACGTCCGACGCTGATTTGCTGACTTTGAAGGCCAAAAAAGCAGGTTTACACTGCTCGGCAATCCTTTTGCAATTGACGTGGAAAGCGCACCATCAAACCAACAAATGGAGTTGATTGAGCTCCAGTGCAATGACACACGAAAGGGAAAATATGAGAGAGAGGGTGCTACTGAGTTTGAACGTTTCATCCTCGACGTAATGCCCCAGCTGCGCATCCAAGCTGCTCAGACACTCTATATTTTGGAGCACATACCTGTGTAAACAACTGTTCTCTTTGATGAATCTAAACCTAAACCTAAATGAACGTATTTTTAGTTTTTAATTCAGTTAAATTCTTACATTTGTTTCTACAGGACGTGTGATTTTTCTTTAAAGAAAATATTGTTTTGTCTGTGTGCCATAGATCTTTGTATTTTAATTTATGTTATTTTATTTATTTATATTTATTTTTCAGTTAATGGATTTATTTTTCATTGAATGGACTAATTGCAGATAGGAGCCATCAGAAAGAATACAACTGATTTTATTTATTTATTTATTTTCTCATTTACTATTTGAAAGCAGTGATTGATATGATCATAGAGCAGCATGATATTGCATTTTCAGTTTATATTGCATGCAATTTCATTTATGTATTTAGGTCTTGGTTCAATAAGCTATGTTCAGTCAGTTCAATATGTTTTAATAAACACTGAATTGGTGCAGCCCTCAGCTTGTAACAAATTTGTTTTTTTGGCCCTCCGTGTATTTGACTTTGACACCCCTGCTGAAGGTCATCAGTACCAATGGCAATCGTTGTTAACCTGGGCCTCAACTGATCCCGAATCAGATTATTAGGTTTTGATTTGCATGTTTGGTTTTGGCAAAAGTTTTCCACAAGATGCCCTTCCTGATGCAACTCTCTAATGGAAACATTGGCCCATGCTGCCCTGAGGCTGCATTAAAACTGAATATTGAGAATAATCTTATAAAAATCTATAAAAACCAGAAAGACTATATTTAACATTTGCATTTAAATTAGCGAGTAATTTGGAACTTAATATTTCAACTCCATAGTTATTTAAATGACAGTCTTAAAGGTCAGATTTATTTTTACATAGAAACTATTCTACAGTGTGTAGGTGGTCCTGCTGACAATGGGGGAGGAGATGATGACATTATTGCTCCCCATGCAAACACACACACACACACTGAAACACCATAATACACACGAGGAACCAGCTGTGACCCACTTTAATACCCGGTAGCAGCTGGAGCTCAAAGACACCATTACACACCGCCATCATAAGCACACAATTATTCTCAACCTATTGATCTTTCAGGCACCCCCTCCACAATGTCCTATTGTTCATCTGGGAGAGTCATTTTCAGCTGATTTCCTGTTTATTTTCAGGTTGATTATTTGGGGTTGGGGCTTTGAATTTATTTTTTATATTTCAAATTTTCAAATTTTTGAGGTATTTTGTGGTAATAATCAAGATTGTTTCTCCTTACTGTCAGCTAATTTTAAACAATATTTAGATCCTTTATAGTTTATTTTTTCGGTAATGTTTTCTGGATAGCCAGCTGAATTGGAAACACTTATATAGATAATTCCTTTTCAGTTTTCAGTAGTGAATTACCACGTAACTCCTCGCTGTGTTTAAGAAACATTTCCAAGGCAATGTTCAGGAAAATTGTTATTCCAATTTCATGTCATTTGCAGACTTTTGTGCTAAACAAATCCTGCGCGTGTATCAAAAAAGTTGATTATAAAATTGCCATTTTCCTCATCTTAATGCCAGGCAGTAGTAGATCAATAATTCCTGTTCAGACTGAGGAAAGAAAGCTTTTGGCAGGGTCTTTATATTAGTGAATTAGATTTTAGCTTCAGCTCACTTTGCTTCAAAATACTCTTTCTGAACAACTCGATCTCTGCTGTCCCTCTGACAATCTGAGGAGTCCCTCCTGGCCTCACCTTGGCTGATTCATTTCCTCCCTGTTTTTTTTCTTCCTTCCCTCAGATTGTTCTCAGTGTTTCCTTCCTGCTGCTCTGTGCGCAGGGCTACGGGTGTGTTTCTCGGATAGTGTTTTTCTTCACTACTGAGGGGAAAAAGCATGTAGGTTCAGAGTGAGTCTGAAAACTACACACCTGAAACACTCCTTCACCATTCTTTCCTCTTCCAGACATAAAAACAGCAAAAATACCTGCGGGGATTGAAGAATGTTTGAATGATTGCCTTGTTAGACCTGATCAATATCCAAAGCTCAGTTTCAGATTAAATAAGGTACAGTAAATGGTCCGGTAATGTCCACGATGGCAGTCATGTGACCAGGAGAGAAACCTGTTTTAGGCAGACAAGTCTTTGCTGTGATGGGTCTGCTTCACCATCCCACAAATATAACTGTTTAAATTGTCTGATGACATAAGAACCATCCTGATAAATATTTTAACTGTCAGAGATTGGGTAAGCTTGTTGTATTGATTTTCAAGGCAGGACAGTGATATCATTCTGATGTTGATATTTAGGTGAACAAGTTTGTTTGTCAACTGTTTGATCTAGATCCTGACCACAGCTGACAGTGATATTATGTTGCTTTAAGTCATTATCTAACCAAAATGCAATGTCTTTCTACTGTAAAGTCCACATAATAAGAATTGTTAATATTTCATTTATTTGGATTTTTTTGTTCTTGTTCCTTCTTATTGTATTGTCCCCATTATGGCATAAAAACGTCAACTAGATACAAATATATGTTTGTTTGTTTTTTCGTGTTAAACCGATGTTTGGTGCAGGCAGTTTCATGCGTTGACCTTAACTCTTTAAGTTGTAGATCCTGAAAGCATAAGGGTAAACAAAAGACAAAGCAACCTTTTTTATTAACTCTCACCCTTTTTCTCAAAGAAGGTTTTACTGAAAAAAAACTTTGTAAAACTTGGTTAAAAGTTTTTAAGAGGCTAAATGGCGAAATAAAGACATTTCGGTTCCAAAGATGAGATGAGATGAGATGAGAACAACTTTATTTATCCCGAAGGAAATTGTTGTGCCAGAGTTTCAAGCAAAAACATAACCGTAATAGATAATAGTAGGAAAGAGGGAGAATAAGAAATACAATGAAATATAAATTGTCAAAGGTCAGGTGAATGACAAGCTGGGAGGGCCCACCTTGTCATTCTCCTACCCCTCTCAAAATACCCAGAAATATTGTGAAAAACAGCATTGAAATTGTAAAAAGTTAAGAAGTAACAGGTATTTGTTTTGCTTCAGCAGCTCCATGAATCATCGCTGGTTCTGCTAATCCAGCTGACCCTCCCCTCCAACTGTTCTGTGCTGGAGAGGCACTATGTCGGCAACTCAGACCCAGAAGGAGAGCAGTGAGGCGGGATGGGGCTGTTTAGAGGCCCTGGGTCTCAGCCAAAAGGAGCTGGTTCTTGCCGAAGCCTTGCAGATGGAGTACGATGCCCTCTCCAGGCTCAGACAGGACAAGACCACCACAACCCAGACCTGCTCCAAGACACCAGCTCCCTCCATAGAACACCCCTGTCCCACCCCCAGCAGGAATGTCCCGACACCTGCAGTAGGCAGCCTGCGGAGGGGCCTCTCCGGGTCAGACTCTTCCCTTAACCAGCCTGGAGGGTCCCAGTCTCCTCTCTCCAGCCCAGCCAGGGTGTCTGCTCCCCAGGGAGGCCCTCCTGGAGACCCCCTCTATATCCTGGATGGTCCAGAGCTCAGCAAGCTCAGGGATTCAAGCCTCAGGGACTCTAGTGGATGTGGCTCAGGCCTTCTCCCAAAGGTCGTCCCCTCTCTTCCAGACGATGCTCCCCCTGCCATCCCACCAAGGAACCCCATTCCACCAACATCGGGTCATGAGACCCCCTTCCTGCTCCCACGGCCCTCCATGGCTCCTCGTGATGTTAACCTTTTCACACCTGATATTGATCAGCCTAAAGTGACGGTTGAGCTGAACTACGACAATGTGAACGACTCATTGTCCCGTCTCAACGGGGGCCGCCAGGGGCCTCGAGCCCGGAAGGCGAATGGGGACCAATCTGGGAAGCCTGTGGCTCGGAGTAAGACCCTGCCCCCTCAAGTCCCACCAAGGACATATGTTCCTGTCGCCAAGAGTAACAAGAACCAGCGACGGGTATCAGCAGACCCAGTAAGAACTCTTTTTGATCACCTTGTTGTCTTTCTAATTTAATTTTTGAACTATTTTCAGGAAGAACAACAAAAAGACTATAGTGGATTAGAAATTACAGAAACTAAGCAAAAAAATAACACAATATAAAAATGATTGTATAATATCATTTTTGTCAAATATACTGGTAAACATTACTGCAAGGCACCTCTGCTGAATGTTCCTTCTTTCAAATTGAGAAAACATATTCAAAAGGCAATTTCCTGTGCTTAATTTTAGTTGATATTATGTCAAGTCCATGCAGAATAAAGCAATTAAAACATGATTCAGGCAATTTTTTTATTTTTGAAAATAATGCTTGATGTTATATCATAATGTTTTAGACATTTTCATAGATGGCTAATTGCAAAGATACATACACTTATACAAATAATTACATTAACTTATCAATCACAATATTTTGTGAAAAATGAAGTTCCAAAATCAAATAAATGATTACCCTGTCAAACTTATAAGTATGTCACCCAGAAGAAGCATAAAAAAAACAAAAATGCGGGGCATGTTCAGGATTAATTCTGACCCCTGTTGCTGGATAATCAGGTTCATTTATGTCAGACAATCATAATGTTCATGTATCATATGCCAAAATAATCCTGCAGAAAGAAGGGTTTCCAGACATAATCCGAATGTCACGATAAGACACTGATGAAATATAAACCTCCATTTCAAGTCATGCCCTGTTTGGAAACATTATGTCACCTTTGCAGTTAAATACTGTTTCATACAGCACAGAATGAGTAGTAATCTAATTCCAACACACTTGAATGATAGCTTCAGTTAGAGTCAGAGGTATCAAAAAAAGGGGGATGCATGGGTGAGTAACCTCACTTATCCACCTGGCAGCAGCATTTTATTTTTTTTATGAAAAGGTGAAAACATGAAAAGCTCAGACAAATGACACAAGTATTGTCAAACGGGTTTGGTCTTGCGCATCAGGCCCTCTTCTCAATTATTTCTGAGGGAAAAAAAACTTGAAATTTACCCAATTCCCATTTTCCCTTCTTAAACGATTGAAACAATATAGAAAAAAGGTCATATATAAATGCAACGTAGGATTTATTTTCACTGCAGCAGGACATCTCAATATGTATACATAAAATGTAGCTGAGGGAAGATTGTGAAGTGTCCATGGCAACGTCTCCCTAACTCGAACCTATGAATGAACATTGGCAGGGTGACAGTCTTTTGGGGGTAGGGTGTTTTTAACAGCAGTTAGTCCTGTCTACTCAATCTGTTGAATTTTGTTCAGGTCCTGGGGCAAGTCTCAGTGCTCATTGAAACATAAGTCGATTAGATAGATAGATAGATAGATAGATAGATAGATAGATAGATAGATAGATAGATAGATAGATAGATAGATAGATGATAGATAGATAGATAGATAGATAGATAGATAGATAGATAGATAGATACGTACATATGTACATATGTACATATATACATACATACTTTGTACTTCCAGCTTTTTTTTATTTTTCATTGCCAAACTCTTGTAGGACTACCATGTTCCTACCAGGTGCTAGTGAAAAAAAATCAACATATATTTCCCTAATGAGATGATCATACTTTTAAGTTTCCGACTTTTTCTATCTCTTTTGGCCATTCGTTTCCCAGGGAGCCCAATTGCTGAGGTTTCAGCAGTTTGTAAAATAAATAATTGTGTGTCAATTTAGCCCTCTCTGGTGTTTAACATTTCCAAAAATCCCATATTGTACCATATTGTATTGTTTTGTAACATGTGGTCTTACAGGTGATAACTTTTTATTGCCATATTGGTACTGAACCGTTTTGATATTCAGTTTGGGGCAATATAAATTTGTCTTTTTTTGAGTCTTTTTCTGTCTCACTCTCTCTGTGTCTCCATGTCTTCTTCTTTCTCTGTCCCTCTTTTCTCTCTTTCCTCATACACACAAAACCAATCTCCATTTTCTGTAACTATCTCAAACCTTCTCCATCTTTCTCTTACTCTCTTTCTTGGGCTGTATGAGATTTTGGCTGTAATAAACAAAGACTTACATGATAAAAAAACCACAGCAGAAATAACTGAGCGGTAGCCATTCAGAGCAGGAAGTGTCGCAAAGGAGAGCCACAGCTCAGGTCAAAGCTCTTCTCTGAGTGATGGTCATTCTTTGATTCACAGGTATCCCTGGGGTCCAGGATGAACGGCTTTGGATATGAACTCTTCCAGGTGTGTGAGGAGAGGGATGAGGAGGTGGCAGCTTTCTGTCACATGCTGGACGTGTGAGTCTCTCTCTCTCACACACACACACACACACTCACACACATGCATGTGTGCACATGTGCAGTCAGTTTTACTATCTTTTACTGTCAGGCTCATATATTCTTGAGATGATCTTAAATTGAGCAAAGTAAGATTTATGACAATTAGATTCTAGTTAGAATTCTTTTTTGCTAATTTGATTGAAAAAGTGTTCTTAGCACTTTGCTCCAAGATCTCAAGGTCAAGAAGAAAGAGCCAGAAAACATTTGCAATTAATTTCCAGTAAATCCATCCATCCATCCATCCATAGTCTACCATTTGTCTGGGATTGGGTCGCGGGGGCAGCAGCTGAAAAAGAGGGCCCAGACTTCCCCCTTCACTTGGTCCAGCTCTTCCGGGGGGATCTTGTGGCGTTCCCAGGTCAACCTAGAGACATAGTCCCTTAAGCATGTCCTGGGTTGTCCCCGGGGCCTCCTCCAAGTTGGACATGCCCGGGACCCCCCACAGGGGTGGCGTCCAGGAGGCATCTGAACCAGATGTCTGAGTCACCTCATCTGACTCTTCTCCATGTGACTCACCAGCGACTGCACTCTGAGTCCCTCCCAGATGGCCATGCTCCTCACCCTATCTCTAAGGGAGAGCCCAGACACCCTGAAAAGGAAGCAAAATTCAGCCACTTGGATCTGTGACCTTTTTCTTTTTGTCACGACCCACCGCTCGTGACCATAAATGAAGGTAGGAATGCAGTACAGTAGGTAAATTGAAAACTTTGCCTTTTGGTTCAGCTCCTTCTTAATCAGGACAGACTGGTGCAGAGTCCTCATTACTGCTGATGCCACGCCAATCTGCCTGTCAATCTCATGTTCCATCCTTCCATGACTCATGAACAAGACCCCAAGATACCTGAACTTCTCCATCTAAGGCAGGAACTCCTCCCCAACCCAGAGTGGACACTGCACCCATTTCCGTCTTAGAACCATGGTCCAGGATTTGGAGGTGCTGATCCCGATCCTGGCTGCGAACCACTCCAGTGAGTGCTGGAACTCATGGACTGATGAAGCCAACAGAACCACATCATCTGCAAAAGCAGAATACCAAACCTGAAGTCACCAAACTGGATCCCCTCAACAACCTGGCTGCGTCTAGATTTTTTTTTTCATAAAAGTTATGAACAGAATCGGTGACAGCCCTGGCGGAGTCCAACCATCACCAGGAACAAGTCTGACTTACAACTAGCAATGCGGATCATGCACTGACACTGATCATAGGACTGAACAGCCCGTATACAGAGTTTGGTACCCCATACTCCCAGAGCACAGGATTGCCCGTGGGACACAGTCGAATGCCTTCTCCAGGTCCAATGAACACATGTAGACTGGTTGGGCAAACTCCCAAGGACCCTACCAAGGGTGTAGAGCTAGTCCACTGTTACAGGGCTAGGACGAAAATCACATTACTCACCCTGGATCCAAGATTCGACGACCCGGCTGACCCTCCTCTCCTGCACCCCTGAGTAGACTTTTCCAAGAAGGCTGAGGAGTGTGATCTCCCTTTAGTTGGAAGTTGGGGCACACCCTCCAATCTTTTTAAAGAGGGGGATCACCACGCCAGTCTGCCAAGTCAGTGGTTCACTGCCCCCACCTTCACGTAATTCTGCAGAGATGTGTTAGCCAGGACAGCCCCATAACATCTAGTGCCTTAAGGAACCCAGGGTGGATCTCATCTACCCCCATCTTTCCCCCTGGAAATAGGAGAGTTCTGCCTAGGGTCCCCCAACTCTGCTTCCTCATTAGAAGATGTGTCATCAGGATTGAGGAGACCTTGGAAGTATTCCTTCCACAAGAAGGCGGATCCATGTGGACCACCACAGCTCCGGTATGCTACTTCAACACGGCTGGGAACATGCCCCATTCGGACTCAATATCCCCTGCGTCTCCTAGAATGTGGTTGAAGCTTTGCTAGAGGTGGAAGTTAAAACTCTTTAAGACAGGGGACTCTGCCAGACGTTCAATACAGACCCTCAAAATGCATTTGAGTCTGCCAGGTCTGACCGGCGTCCTCCCCCTCACCTGAGTGTCCAGAACATGCGGGCTTAAGTCCGATGATAAGACCACAAACTTGATTTTTGAACTGCGGCTTAAGGTTTGCTGGTGCAGGCCTGGGGACAGGGCTCAATTGCTAGCACCTGATGGCCAGACTCCAAGGAAGGTAAACAAGGGAACGCCAGGTCCGTTCACCTTTTTGCTCATTTGGGGTCTTCTTGAGCCACACTTTGTCTCGTCCGTTACCACCCAGGAACTGTTTGCCTTGGATGACCCTACCAGGGGTATAAAGCCCCTGGCAACATAGCTCCTGGTGATCACTGGGACATGCAAACCTTGCCACCACGATAAGGTGGTGGCTCAAGGAGGGATTGCAGTAAATGCAGACTCAGAAATTACTTAGATTTTAAAGTTCGTTAAAATCAAAAAACAAAAGATGATAACTTTTAAGGAATTCCAATAAATGATTAACATTCCCTCAAAGTTACCCTAAAAATCTGCAAAAGAGAAAAAATTGAAGAACTTATCTCAAACATCCCCTGCTCTGTGGTCACATGTACAGGTTGCGGTCAGCATACCCACACACTGACAGCTCGAAGAATGCAGGCTTTGTGTGGTCACCGTCAGTCGGCCATGATGAGCTACATCAGGGTCTGGGGGTCAGCGTGAAGGTCACTGTCATCAGTGAGCACTTCCGAGAACCACTGACATTCACCTGCGATGGTAAGATGACATGTCTATTTTGGTTGTGTCAAGTGTCTGGGAGCGGGGATTACTCAGATAAAATTATGGGCTCTGGGTGTCTTACAGGCTCCTCCACTGTGGACCTGCTGATCTATCAGACTCTGTGCTATGCCCAGGATGACCTGGATCACCTGGACGTGGACGACTACTTGCTGAAGGTCTGCAGACATGACGAATTTCTCAACAAGTAAGAACATTTTTAGCAACGTTACCTGTATTAGGATGATATGTTGTGTCATTACATTACGTTTTTCATGTTTTTTCACTTCAAACCTTCAGACCAAAGAAACCCTGAATTCCATTTTTTCAGGATATTGTTGGATAAAAGAAAACCTACAAATCACCAGACTCCCTATGAATTTGCAGCAAAATATAAACAACCCCTCGCCCCTGAAAAAAAGTAGTTTGGGTCCCGAGGCTCTGGTAGCTAGTATAAGATTACTAAACGGTCATCTTATGTTCATAAAAGTGAACAAAGCCTGTTCAACCACAATTAGACTGTGGCTTTTCTAAGCATTGGCACCACAGCATTGGCCTGGAACATCATCGTTCTGGTTAACACTGGAAATGAGTGATATCGTTGCAGCTCCCCTATTGTCAAACTTACAATTTACAGAAGACCATCCTGTTTGTCTGACTATGTCAACAAGGGTCTACAACATCAGGAAATCACAAATGTCCTCCTTCAGTAGCTCTCAAAAGGCTTAAGCCTGTTCAGTGTTCGTTTTCCCCAGATTCAACACTGCCCCTTGTGGCTGAGACCTCCATAACATCAACTTGCTGTGAAGTTTCTTGGAGAGAAACAGCTGATGTGGTTTGTGGCCCATACTTGGGCTTCGATGATTACAGAGCAGCAGTCCACACACTGGTGTTAGCACACACATGCCAAACCACGATATACACTCACACAAAGACGCATATAACAACTCTTGTGAGAATTATTCTGAGCTAATCTGCCATAGCTGCAGTGTTTTATCTGTTTACTGTTACATTGCAACATCAATATCCATCAGTGTATTTTTCTACTGAGCTGCATTGCACCCAATATCTTGCTTGTAAATGTCATCAGACAACCTCCCAGCAGTTATATAGTCAAACAAAATGTTTTGGCTTTCAAAATAGTGTCACCAGTAATGCTGCATTTTTGTTTGCATTGTTATACACAGCAAGACTGTCTCAAATAATCTAATCCTGGTTTGAGACATACTTTTTGAATAACACACAAAGTGTGTGTGTGTGTGTGTGTGTGTGTGTGTGTGTGTGTGTGTGTGTGTGTGTGTGTGTGTGTGTGTGTGTGTGTGTGTGTGTGTGTGTGTGTGTGTGTGTGTGTGTGTGTGTGTGTGTGTGTGTGTGTGTGTGTGTGTGTTCAGCTCACAGACCCTTGCAGGACTAGAATTTGTCCAACAGTGTTTGAAGTTTGACTGGGAGGTCCGACTGTTGCTGACCAAGAGATCAGCCATCAATACAGAGCTGTCCCGCAAGGTGAGAACAACACATCCCGTACAGGTTAAGAAATCCCACATGCTTCCTGTGAAATTTAATCTTTGTGAATTTGAGATTTTATGTAGTTGGTAATTTAATTGGTTATTTCTGAACTGTGCATTTTTGTGAAACCTATACAAAAATATTCACTTCTCTTTTTGTTGTGGGAAACTGTGCCCTGGATCTGGACTCAACCTCAGTTTTCTGAAAAATCTAAACTATCGGTTCTGGTTCGAGCTTAAGAGGGATAATTTCATGTTCTGCCACTTCTGGATCAAGGTTATTGATCACAGACAGAGGAAAACTGAAAAGTTAGAACAGCTGAGTTGCATGACAGTTTTTAAATAGTCTTAGCTGACTCAGCTAACACGGCATTAACAACTAAAACAAGAAAAAACAAAACCAATTATATTAACCCTCAAAAGAAAATAACAGTAAAAATGAATATTGGAGAACAAGTTTTACTTCAGAAAAAAAATCTTGACTTGAAGACAATCAGTTCTCATAAACCCGACATTTTAGATATAAGAAAGCTAAGGATGAGGCATAGCTTTTTTTCTAAAAAATATTTTCTATTTCCTCATGTCTTTCATGTGTATATTCAAACATGTAACATGTTTTTCAAACGACAGTGATAAAAGGCAGGCAAAAGAAAAGTAAAAAGCATAGTCTGAGGGCCATTGCTGGCTGAACTGACTTGTTTTCAATAGCACCAGGACTAAAGAAAATGTGGATCAAGTGGTGTGAACTGGCCCAGGGTTCTGGTGGAAACTGACATGAATGTCCTGGATCTGCTTGACATGAGTCACTCATTGATTGAACATGAATGTAGGTCACACCGAAGTGACGGTAAGCGAGGTTAATGATGGCAGAAGAACTGCCAGCACACAGAGAGCAAACAGAAGACCAGACACAACAAGAAGCACCAGGGAATTCAGAGCTGCTTACAATATAATACCAACACCTACCCGAAACCTTTATCCTCTGAATTGAAAGTCTCCTTTGAGTTAGTGTTCAGTTTTCCATATAAAGTTCCAGAATTATCATTTAGATCCAGATATGTAGTGAAGCAAAATATAGCAATTCATATTTCGGCAGGTAATTTTCAGTGTGTTTTTTTTCTATTTCTTTAAGTTTTCGCAAAATTTCTTTTTCTCCTATTTGCTAATTTTTAAGCATTTTCCATTATTTTTTTAGAATGATTTCCTCTCCCAAGGGAAGTTTCTGCTTGTATTCAATTCATTTCTTGGTAATGTTTTTTCTTCTGCTGTTTTTTTCACCCAAAATGTATGCCATTTTGTTTATTTGGACACCTCCTACTTGCTTTCATGTCATTTTAAGGCCATTTTTAGTTTTGCTTAGTTTTTAGTTTTTTTGAGTCATGTCTTGTTTGTGTTTTTAATTTAGGGGTTTGCCATTTGTGACATTTGTTCAGGTCTTAAACCATTTATTTTGAATCTGACACCTCTGAATTGACCACAGTTTTTGTTGCTACAATTGTTATTTATAACTTCAACAGGTTGCTGTGTTTGATCATGGTTGAAGTGTTGAGTAATGTTCAGTCAGGGAAAAGCTGCTCTTTAAATAAAACAATGTAAGTGTCCTAATTTCGACTTGAAATTTTGGTGGGAAAATTTCAGTTCAATTTTGACAAAAAACATGAAATGAAAAAAGATTGCACTTCCTTTTCCTGCTGCTGCTGCTCTATATCTGGCCATAGGTCTTTCAATTGCTGTCACCACCTCATAGATTGGACACACAAGGCTTGAGGTCCATTTTACTTAGTTTGGAAGCCAAGTTCAAAATAATTTGGAGTGCTTAAAACTTTGGTCTTCAGTTTTGTTAAATTGAATTAATATAATTTGATGCCAGTTTTCTGGTAATTACTTGGTATTGTTTAAGGGACTTTATCCAGTTTTGATTTTTTTCACTGTTTTTCTGAATTCAAGGTAATTTCTTGCATGTTTTAGGTAATTTCCTTGTATCCTTTTTGTATTTTTTCTGAGGGGTAGGTGTCCCTTCCATTTTTACAGTAGTAGTATTGAAGTATTGAAACTGAAATATTTTGTATATTTTTTTAGTTTCATTTATTTATTAGTCACTTTTCAGTGTTTTAAGAGGATTGTTTTCCATTTGGGGTTCCTTTTTTGTTATGTTATTGTTTTATGTATCAGTGTTTAATTTTAACCTCAACAGAGAGAAGATGATGAGATGCCGTCCACCATGAACCACTGCATCCTGTTGCAGGAGCGTCCAATCAAGCAAACAGTGACTAGGTAAGATGCTCAATCATCTGAGCTCCCCTTCTTTATACTGATTATATATTGTTTATATTTTTTATCTATATTTCTTTTTTTATTTGACTGTATATTTTTACATTTATTTTGCTATTTATGTATCTGAAGGCTGTATATTATCATTAAGTACTTCTACTGCACTATCCACTTTCTGCTGTGTGTGAAATTGCCCCAAATTTATCCATTGTGGGATGATTGCCAGTAAATGAATATTCTATTCTTTTCTATTCTATTCTTCCTCTCTTAAGAGTTGTGTTTGTTCACAAACAGGGAGGCTCTGACGCTGCTGCTAGACACTTTCCACAACGAGGCAGAGTCTTTCCTACTGTCAGAGGTGGGGCCACATCCAACATGTCCTGAAGTTACATGCCTCCTTTCGAGCAGAGAATACATTCAGATCTTGTTTTCCCCCTGGAAGGTGGAGCTGCCGCTTCACGTGGAGCGACTGGTCCAATCAGTGAAGGCACTGTGCAGTTCCCTGGCCGCCATAGAGACACCTGAAGTGACTGCCGCCCTCAGTCAGCTGCCAGCCTGCCCCTGTAGGCTGCAACCCCGAGTCCTGAAGGTGAAGCAGAAGCTCTGTCAGAAACCACAAGACTTGTGTTGAAAATAATTTTAATCATGATGTTGCATCTGTTTCCCAGGATGCATCAGTGCTCACTGTCAGAGAGAATAGAGGTTAGTCCCCCCAAGATATTTTTCTCGGTGAAACTGTTACAGCATCCAGCACAATTAAACGTTTCTCCCCTTCAGTATTTATTAGATACTTTGTCTCAATTGTATTTTTTTCCTTCACACATGATTTTTTTGAAGAAGATAAGATTTTTTGGGGGGGGGCTTGATGGTGTTTCACATATTTATTTTTTGGGGGAGCATTGTACCTCATTAAACCAATTGTTTTCAAAGGGATCTGAAAATATTAGAATAATGTTTGCAAGTAGTTACTGTAACTTTGAAGATGTAAGATACTCGCAAGATTTTAATCCAAAAACTGTCCAATAACTTTGAGATAAATATTGAAGTAGTACATCGATAAAATTGACCTCAAATTTATGTATTTATTAACTGATTAATTTTTCAGAAAGATATCAGAAACCATCTCAATTTCAGTGAGAAAGAAATGCAAAAAAATGATGCAGAAATCAGCAAAATAGTGGCAAAAATTGTTGGCACTTACATGAGTCTGATTCTGTAGAACAAACTATTTTAAATAAATATGCTTTTAAAAGACTGTCAAGCCTCAATGAAAATTAGATGGGAGATTTCAGGAAGTGGTGTAGACAGTTCTTGAGATCTGTCCCATTCTAAGCAGTGATGTGTCACATTGTTGTCCGACAGAAAAAGTGGTGGAGAAGCTGACAGTGGCCATCTTGGACCTGGTGGAGTTGTACTGCAGCACTTTTAATGCCAACTTTCACACCACGCCTCAGAGCCTGAGCTGCTCACCACCTGTCCAGGAGGCAGGTCTCGTCAACAGCGTGTTGTCCTTCAGCGTGTATGCTGCCCACCGCATCCCCATCACCTGGGCTGCCAGGTGGAACCCACACACATGCCCATATGCACATGTCCAGTACAGTGTAACATACCCATGCATACTCACAGACACACATACAAACATACACAAATTTGCAGATGTACATATAGGGAACTTGCAAACAGGCAAACACACACCGTGTATACAGACACACAAACACATATACATAGTCTCAGAAAAGCATACAGAAACACACAAACGTACATGCAGTGCATTCAAAGACAAACATACAAACGTATTTGAATACACAACAACACACACACACACACACATAAACAATAACATTATTGTGTGTGGCGCCTCTTACAGGAAATTGTTGTCGTTACACTCTAAGGACAGACTGATGACTCAGCTAAACGTTTGTGTCCCGATAGAAATGAGGCAACTACCCCCTCCCCCAACTCACAAACATTTTTCCCTTGTATTGTGAGGACTATTAAAGGCAAATCCAAATGCATATCAAAATATTGTCAGACTTCAGAAGTATTTGGCAAAAACTTTGAAGTTAACGCATGTCATTTTTCTTGTCACTGCCCACTGATTGATTGGTTGCAGGTTTTTAAGCATTATCAGACAATTCTTGTGTTTTTAACAAGCAATCAAATGAAAAATTGATTCAGCATCATTGGCGTGACATTTAAATACACCATTTCAATCATTAGAGGCTACTTTTTAGAGGCTAAGAAATACATTGTTTTCATAACATAATTTTTTTCTTATAGGTTTTTAGATTCTTTTGCTCATGATTTAATGACAATTTGTCTTTAAGTCTGTCGTCCTTATTTTTTAAGAATTTAAGCAGCGTCTTGATTAGCCAGCATGTTTTCATAACATCAATGTTTTGGACATGTGTAGTTTTACAGCTTTGTCAGTGTAGTGATGTAACACCATACCAGGTTTAAACTTGGCGGTCAGTATTGAATCCAACAAGACATAATAGAGATATTTTCTGACTTTTAATATGAAATAATTAACATTACTACGTAAACATCAAAATGGTTGAAGGATAACAACTCTCAATGTCGGTGTGGTTCTGCAACAGGAAGCTTTAGAAAAAACTCTCTTTACCTCTGGTTCTCACAAGGGTAGATGAATGTGCATGCACACTGTCCTGGGAAAGGATTATATAGGGACAAAGGAGCGACCGTCTGGGAACCAAGGTTGACCTCTGACCTCAGAGAGGAGGCGGGGTGGCTGCTCCGTGAGCCACCTGTTATTTGGCATCAGAGGCAGAATTATACGAATGGTGGACGATATAGCAGAGTCTCAGTGTTTGGTTCAATCTCTAAGTGAATGTAGTACATAGGCCCAAAATCAAGGAAGTGAGATGAATCTGTAGAACCCAAACAGCACTGGATTATTATAGCTGATCCCTTGACTAATGTCTGAGCAGCACTCGAATATCCCAATACAGGTAGACAAGCTAATTTCTTGACATGATTTCACAATAGAAAGATGTGTATTTATGGTTAAAAATTATATCTCATCATCTAAAGGACATCAGTTAATGTCAAAGATAATAATATGAAGTCAGAAAGATATTTATTCAACATCAGAAAGGCACCAATTTAATGTCAGAAATCAAACAGTTGAAAAGACACTGATTTAATATCAGAGAATATGCAATATTATCAATTTCTATTGACACATTTAATGTTCAGAAAATCATCTATTTTAGATTGTATGTCTTGTCCTTCATAATTGTATAAGACCATATCATATGCTTTTTGAGGTCTACAAAGGCACAATGCACCAAAGCAAATACTGCATCTATAGCACTGTCTCTAGGCATGAATCCATACTTCCATCCATCCATCTTCTACCGCTTATCCAGAATTGGGTTATGGGGGCAGTAGCCAGAGCAGTGAGGCCCAGACCTCCCTCTCCCCTGCCACATGGTCCAGTTTTTCTATGGGGACCCCAAGGCATTCCCAGACCAGCCTAGAGATATAGTCTCTGTCCTGGGTCTTCTCCATGGCCTCCTCCCAGAAGGACATGGCCGCAATACCTCCCCAAGGAGGCGTACAGGAGGCACCCTACCAGATGCCTGGGCCACCCAATCTCACTCCTCTCTATGCGGAGCAGCAACTCTATTCTGAGCTCTTCCCACATGACCCTATCTCTAAGGGAGAATACAGCCACCCTGCGGAAAAAAAATAATTTCGGCTGCTTGTATCAACGATCTTGTTCTTTCGGTTACTACCCACAGCTTGTGACCATACGTGAGGGTAGGAACGTAGATCGACCAGTAAATTGAGAGCTTTGTCTTCTGGCTCAGCTCCCTCTTCACCACAACAGACCGGTACAGCGTCCTCATCACTGCAGACACTGATCATACATACAGGGACAGAACAGACCATATTACGGGGTTCGGAACCCCATATTCCAGGAGCACCCCCCTACAGGATTACCCACGGGACACAGTCAAATGCCTTCTCCTGATCCACAAAACACAAGTAGACTGGTTGGAAAAACTCCCACGCCCCTCAAGGACCTGGCTGAGGTCCACTAGGTCCACTAGAGCTGGTCCACTGTTCCATGACCAGGATGAAAACCACAGTGCTCCCCCTGGATCTGAAGTTGTGACCAGGCAGACCCTCTTCTCCAGCACCGCTGAATAGACCTTACAAGGGTGGATGAGGAGTGTGATTAGTGTAGTTGGAGTACACCCTCGATCATCCTTTTTAAAAAGGGGGATCACCACCCCGGTCTGCCTGTCCAGTGGCACTGTACCCGACATCAATGCAATGGCTGACAGAGGAGTGTCAGCCAGGACAGCCATACAGCATCCAGAGCCCTGAGGAACCCAGGGTGGACCTCATCCCCCATCGGGGCCCTGCTATGTAAGACCTTTTTTACTGCTTTAGCAACTTCAGCCCCAGAAATAGGTGTGTCCACTCCAGAGTCCCTGGCATTTCAATGGGATTGAGGAGGTCTCGGAAATATTCCTTGCACCGATCTACAACGTCTCCAGTTTAGGTCAGCAGTGCCCCACTCCCACTGTACACAGTGTTGACAGAGCACTGCTTCCCCCCCCTGAGCTGCGGGATGGTGGACCAGAATCTCCTCAACGCTCACTGGAAGTCATTCTCCATGTTCTCACCGAATTACTCCCACGCCCGAGTATTTGCCTTGGCAACCACCGAAGCTGCATGCCGCTTGGCCTGCCGATACCTGTCAGCTGCCTCCAGAGCTCCACAGGCCAGAAAGGCTCGTTAGGACTCCTTCTTCAGTTTGACAGCATCAGGGTCCACCGGCGGATTAGAGGGTTGCCGCCCTGACAGGTGCCGACCGCCTTACAGCTACAGCTCCAGTCTGCCACTTCGACAATGGAAGCACGGAACATGGCCCCTTCGGACTCAATGTCCCCCACTTCCCTCGGGACATGGTTGTAGTTCTGCTGGAGGTGGGGATTGAAGCTCCTTCTGACACGGGACTGTGTGAGACGTTCCCAGAAGACCCTGACATTGTGTTTGGGTTTGCCAGGTCTGACTGGCATCCTCCCCTGCCACTGAAGTGAGCTCACCACCAATCAGTGATCAGTTGACAGCTCCACCTCTGTCTTCACCTAAGTGTCCAGGACATGCGCAAGTCTCGCCCTTCCAAGTCACACTGTCATTGGCCATGTGAGCATTGAAGTCTCCCAGTCGAGCAAGGGTGTCTCCGTTAGGAACGCTCTCTAGCAATCCCTCCCAAAAACTGTACTGCTATTTGATGCACAGCCACAAGCAACAGTCAGAGCCTGACCCCCCACCTGAAGGCAGAGGGAGGCTACCCTCTCGTCCACCGGGTTGAACCCCAACGTAAAGGTGCTGAGTCTTGTGGCAATCAATATGCCAACACCTGCCCGGTACCTCTCACTGGGGGCAACTCCATGGTAAAAAAAAAAAAAGAGTCCAGCCCCTCTCATGAGGCCATGGTCCCAGATCAAACGCTGTGCGTCAAGGTGAGTCCAACTATATCTAGTTGGAATCTCTCGGCCTCACGCATCAGCTCAGGCTCCTTCCCTGCCAGAAAGGTGACATTGTATGTCCCAAGAGCCAGCTTCTGGCCCAGGGTCAGACTAAGGTCCCCCGCTCTGGCCACCACCCGACTCACAATGCACCCGACCCCCTTGATCCTTCGTGTGGGTGGTGAGCCCAGGGGAAAATGGACAGGCCCAGCCACCAGATTCTCACCGTCGAGGCCCATTCCAGGGCCTGGCTCTAGAAAGTGCCCCGTTGATCCGCTTTGGGGCAGGGGAAACCTGGGTTCCAAGATGTTGTTCTTCATGGGGGGTCTTCCTACCCACTCTGCCTTGTCCTTCACCTGGTACCTGTTTGCCTTGGGTGACCCTTACAGGGGCATAAAGCCCCCGACAACATAGCTTCCAGGATTACTGGGACACGCAAGCCCCTCCACCACGGAAAGGTGGCAGCTCAGGGAAACCATACTGTTGCCCACAAATGCAGACTTCTGCTCTCAGTCTAGTTTCCACAACCCTTTCCCATAACTTCATTGGATGGATCATCAACTTAATTCCTCTACAGTTACTGCAATTCAGCACATCTCCCTTATTCTTATAAATGGGCATCTTCATACTTCTTCTCCATACCTCAGGCATTATCTCACTCTCTAACATCCTGTTAAGTTTATGTAACCAGGAACTGCTTTGCCACCTCTCATAGTCATTTATATACCTCCACAGTTGTATCATCGAGACCAATTGCCTCTCCCGTTTCATTCTCTTCAATAATAAGGAAGACCTCCCTGACCCCCCAACGCCTTTCTCACCTCCTCCCTGAGAATATACAACAATCCTCCCTTTTCAGCTACCAATACATTGTCCTCTGCATTGCCTTCGTCCCCCCTCTTTCACCAGATTCATCGCACAAACAACAATCCTTTACTGTCTGGCTAAACTCTCACCTACCACCTCTTTGTGGTCATCTCCTTCAGATTTCATTGTCTTTGCAACATGTGGTCTACCTGCATGCTCTTATCTCTGCTCGTATAAGTTATCCTATGTTCCTGCCTCTTCTGGGAAAAAAGCATTCACTATAGCCATTTCCATCCTTTTTACGAAGTCTTACCACTATCTTTCCTCTTTGTTCCTCTCCTGGATACCAATCCTGCCCGGACTTTTTCATCACCTCTGTTGTCTGTACCAAGATGTCCTTTGAAGTCTGCACCAATTACCACTCTCACACCTCTGGATGCACCAATTTTCACTTTCTCACCTCAGGGGATATTCAAATACCAATGAAAAGCATACTGATCAGACCTTTAAAATTAAAACATAGATGAGAAAAGATTTCATAGCAATGACTCCGCCCGTTGGTCACATCATGACCTCCTTTGGGATGGGACTTGCCACTGTGAATGATAAATACCTGACATCACCATAACCCTATATCCTCCCTTTTCTTCCTATTCCCTTCAGCTACGAGGGCTTCTTCCTGTCTTGCTCTCTGACTCACGGGGGTGCGGAGCTCTGTGCGCCCCAACACACCAGCAAGCAGGCAGTCAGCAAGTACTTGTTTCATCTGGTGGTATGGGACCAGAGGTGGGTCATCATCTTTTTCAATGGTGCTGTTGGGATGGTCAGCAATGGAAAAAAAAAACTCATATTATGATATTCATTAAATACTTCACATGAATTCAGACAAACCTTTTTCCCTAACTTTTTATGGCCCCATTTCAGTTATTTTCTGAATGATATGGAGTTATTGTGGGACTGTTTGTCATGCATTATCTTCTTTTGGATTTTGTCAAAAAGACATTCTTGCCATATTTTTGGTAATTAAAAAAACCTAAAAATAAGACTGTAATTTTATCATTTGATTTTTTTACACTTTTCTTTTTACAGGGTTTCGGTTTAGTTTTAGATTAGTTTCTGGTTATTCCAGAACTTCTACATGTTTTGATCTTCATATTTATGAAATCCTTGATGCTGATTTTCAGTCATTCTTGTTGATAACTGTGGGACTTTCACACTGATTCAATATTTGCATTTGCAAATGTTTCTTTCGCAAATTTCTCTTCATGCATGCATATCTGTATTTTTACTTAAAAATTTACCAAACACACTACTGTGCTAAAAAGAGGTGTACGGGTTTCTGTGTATGGCAGGGTTTCTTTCCCAGTGCAGATCAACCAGCTTCCACGAGAAACTCAGTTGACAGTAACGCTTTATGCGAGCTCTTTGCTGCCACCTGGTGGTGCCGAAGAGAAGGGGAAGCAACGGCGCAACATCGAGGCTCTGGGTTGGGTCACCATGCCGCTTTTCAACTTCAGGCAGTGAGTCCCATGAAAACCTCTCTTTACCTGCAAGTTGCCAAGAAAACACAACTATTGACCAACCATTACATCATAATATTATGTTTGGGTGAAACCAGGAGGTAACATTTACTATAATTGATGAATGAATATTATTGTGATGGAGACAGTCACTAACCGCTTGTATTACTTTACTGCCCTTTTGATTAAAAACAGAAGCAAACTCATAAATTTTGAATGTGACCCTGATGTACTTTGTGACAGAGGATGTTCTTCCCTGGACAAGAGGGAGGAGAGTGGAGATGCGTCTTGTCTCTTTTTTTCCTTTTGGCTGATCCCTTCAAGGGTCTCCTGAATCACCTGCATTCATCTAGCCCTTCCCTCTGCAGAACCTCAACATTTTCATCTCAGTGACCTCCAGCTCTGCCTCCTGTCTTTTCCTCATTGCCACTGTCTCTAAACCATACAACATTGCTGCACTTTTGTACACCTTTCCTTTCATTTTGGTTTATACCACATATCACATCTGACACTTTCCCCAACCATTCCGACCTACTTGCACACATATTTTACCTATTTTCCACTCTCTCCATTGCTTTGTACTGTTGACCTTAGATATATAAAATCCCCCACCTTCTTTATCCCCACTTCCTGTTGCCCGCCTGGGTTCCTCCTCTATTCTGCCTTGCTTCAGCTAACCTTCATTCCTCTCCATTCCAGGACATACCTCCACCTCAGTAGTTTCCACCACCTGCTCCCTGCTCTTACTACGGATCACAATGTCATCTGCAAACATAGTTCATAGAGATTCCTGTCTAACCTCATCTGTCAGCCTGTCTATTAGCATAGCAAGGGGCTCAGAGCTGATCCCTGGTGTACTCCTGCTTCCTGTCACACTACAGCACTCTATCTTATATAGTTGTTAAAAATAAACAGGAAGGAGGAAAACATCAGTTTTGTAACTGCCTATATTGGACAAACACTTGAGGTGTTGATGTCATTTCCTGTATGCGGAGCAGCTCACATCCTGTACAAGCCGGCCGCAGGATGTTTGTGCGGATATTGGATAAGAGTGTTGATTTGTTTGTATGTTTGTGTGTGACTGCAGCATACTGACTTGCGGTAGAAAGTTGCTCGGGCTATGGCCCTCGACTCTGGGAAGGAGTGGCAATGCTCGTTCAAGTTCCCCCAACTTCAGTCAACCAGACAGCGTCATCTTGCAGGTGAGACTAAGTGCCATATTTGTCCCTCAGAGGACAATACTTTATTGAGCTCCTTAGGGGAAATTTGTTTGTCCCAGTTGCGCAACAATAACAATAGAAATAAATAAATAGAAATAGAAGAGACTTATAAATAGAAGGTACAAATCAGAACAACAACAGCACGGATACAAATAGATAACAGAATGACAACAACATGGATACAAATAGATAACAGAATGATATCAAGGATAAAAATAGATAACAGAATGATGACAACAACAAGGATAATAATAGGTAACAGAATTATTACATGATGGTTGAATGAGTGAGGTAGTGGTTGCACAGATACACCTCCGGATGGTCAGAGTTGTGTGCTGTCCAGACTGGTATGTTGTGTTGTGGTTTGCTGTCTTCTCAACGTCAAGATGTTGACGCATACACAATTAAACATTTTGAACTAGCTTCACATTTTGTTGGATTAAAAGCCAGAATTAATTTCCTTTGTTCAACAGAGATCTAATGCCTGTTGAACCTGTTCCTGACATTCACCTTTTGACTGACAAATTATCACTTGAAACATGAAATAAGTGTCTCCCACCTCTGTATCATCCTGTTCCCTGTGCATCCACAAGGTGGACTTCCCCACAACATCCTTTGAGATCCGCTTCAATACTCCGTCTCCAGCAGACTTCTGTCCTCAGTATGATTTTTCCAGACTGGACACCATCAGTCAGATCCAGGTGCAGGATGTCCTGCACAAGAAAGCCTTTTTCTGGTCAGACACACACAGACACACGCATGCCATCATGTCAAGTGTGTGTATGTGATAATACTTACTGTCTTATTTATCATCTACTTCTGCAGGTTGACAGTAGATGACAAACGACTGCTATGGGAAAAAAAAGCCTTCTGTCAGGCAGAGAGTGCGGCGCTACCTCTGGTCCTGGCCAGCGCCCCTTGCTGGCAATGGGCATGTTTGCCTGATATCTATGGTCTTCTGAGGCAATGGGCATGTCTGGGTCACCTGGATGCCCTTGGACTCCTGCATGCCTCGTAGGCCCCATCTCTTTTTCTCTATCTTACCTCAGTGCCCTGAGTGGTGAAATCATCATGTCCTCCTTTTAGCTTTCCAGACCAGGAGCTGAGGAGGACAGCTGTCCAGTGGATGGACTCCATCTCTGACCCAGAGCTGCTGGATTTCCTGCCTCAGCTGGTCCAGGTCAGCTGTCATTGGTTTCTTCTGTCTTCATGTTTTGAAACATTCAAGAGGAGCTTCTAGTGCCTTTTGAGCTGAAGGGAATACCATCTGAAGATACTTTTTTGAAATCAGTCAATCGTAACAGAAACAAAACATGAAAAATGTGCTAGAAAAATTGTAAATATAATATGATATAATGTAAAAATTTGCAGTTCACACTGAAAAATAAATGTATTTTATTTGAATATACCAGGATAGCTCTTAATTATCTCTTTCTATTATTTTTCTCTGGTAATGTCATTACTGATTCTCTTAGTAAAGTGTCTGCTTCCTTTAGGCTCTGAAGTATGAATGCTACCTGGACAGCTCCCTTGTCCGTTTCCTTCTCCGCAGAGCCATTGGAGACATCCGCATCGCCCACTACCTCTTCTGGTCAGTCTCTCAAATCACCACCATCCAACGTCTGCAGTTTCATCTTAAAATTTTATATTAGTCCACTGTTATATGACCCATTCAGTTTCCCTGAGCCTCCAATTGAACTTTAAAAAAAAGAATCAGTCACTGCATCACTGATGATGGGATACTTGACTGTCAGGCTGCTGAAGGACAACCTACAGGACAGTCAGTTCAGTGGTCGCTATCAGCACCTGCTGGCTGCCCTGCTCTGCTGTGTTGGTGCCGGCCTGCGGGAGGAGTTTGACCGCCAGTGCTGGCTGGTGTCCATCCTTGCCAAGGTGGCTCAGAGTGTCCGGGACACCACACCATCCAGCAGACAGGTAACAATAGATTGGTTCTCACTTGGACATATAGAGTGTGTGGGGTACGGAGAATAGTTGTGCTCTAAGTGTATGTGGTGTATGTGCTGTGTATGCTGTGTGTGCTGTGTGTGCTGTGTGTGCTGTGCGTGTGTGTGTGTGTGTGTGTGTGTGTGTGTGTGTGTGTGTGTGTGTGTGTGTGTGTGTGTGTGTGTGTGTGTGTGTGTGTGTGTGTGTGTGTGCGTGTGTGAGAGACAGTCTGTTCTCAGGGAGGGTCTGGAGGAGATGAAGCAGTTCTTCACAGTAAACAGCAGATGCAGACTTCCCCTCAACCCAGCACTACTGGTGAAAGGAATCAACATCCAGGTGAGCACATACACTCACGTACACACACGTGCATGCACTCACACACACATACATTCATATAAACAGAGAGGTGTTTCACTATTGGACTTCTGTGCAAGGCATGGTTCTGTAATATCAAACACCATATTTGTGTATAAAGGTTGTTCTTAAGTGTATGTGCACAAGTGATACCAGATACCAAAACTGCCAACTGATTACCACCTGGTATTGAGCTGAATCAGGTGGTGGGGAAGTCTGCTGGACAGACCTGGTAAACCCAAATTCTTGCTTACTGACTATCTTACCTTGTATCTTGTGGGAAAATTACAAGAGATGGTATTGGATTTACACTAGTATTTTTACACCATGTAAAAATACAAGTCAAGCTACGGAAGCTTTAAAAAGTGCTTTCATCTGTGCAGATCTGTTCTTATTGTAGGATTGTTCAGGTCAAAGAGGTGAAAGGCGCCTCTTTTTCCTTCCAGGAAAACATTTTTTTTTGAAGTTATTCAGCAATTGCTTCTGAATTATATTACTGTACTCAGGCAAATATGAAATGAAAGGAAGCAGTAAAGACAAAGGATGACCTGCTCGATAAACACCGTGAGATACGCCTCTGTGTTCACACATATGTCACATAACTTTGAAAGTATCCAGTATAAGCGAAAAGAAAACTTCTTTCTTCTGCTGATTACAGTCCTGTTCTTTCTTCAACTCCAACGCTGTCCCACTCAAACTTTCCTTCCAAAACGTCGACCCCCTTGGAGAAAATATCAATGTCATCTTCAAGGTCAGACTGAGATTCACCATTCAAAAGCCTTAAATTTTATTTTTGCAATTTAAGGAAAGCTAAGGCCAGTGTATCAGGGCCTTGTAAAGTTAAGTACCAGTTTAAAGTACATCATGATATATGGTCATCGTAGAATTTACATTGTAGTCGAGGATAACAATTACGCTGTGTTTGAGAAATGTCTTTGAAAGTCTCAGTCTTAAAAGTATAAATATTCTTCCTTTGAATACTGTGATGAAGTCAAGATTCATGAGAAAAAGTTTGAATATGTGTTTTTGTGTTTTCCCTGTGTTCTGGTACTTAGCATTTATTATTGATGTGCTTTACTCTCATATGAAAATACAAAATATTTTAAAGGAAAAATATATTACAGACAAAGTTTGTTATGGAACATTATTCCATGGTTACGCACATGTCAAGCTGACACCTCTGTCTTGTCCAGTCAGGGGATGACCTACGGCAGGACATGCTTACACTTCAGATCATCCGCATCATGAACAAGATCTGGATCCAGGAGGGTCTAGACATGAGGATGGTCATTTTCAAGTGCTTCTCCACAGGCAGAGGGCGAGGTAAGGAAGCCTGATACTCTTGGGAGACAAGGCATCATGCAGCCCCATAATAGCTTTTGTTTTTATCTGTCACCTTGTTTTCAAAATGAATCATTCTTATATTGAAACAAGTTTAATTACAGTTGAATCATTGACTAATCTAGGAACATTTGCACGTCTTCCTTAAGCCAGTATATAGTCTTAATAATTGGGAATATCCTTTTCTTGTCATTAAACACATATTGTCCTTGATACTAATGTTTTGTGTATTTTTTTGGAGATCTTTTTGGAGATCTTTTTTTGGAGATCTTTTTGGAGATCTTGGAGAACTGTTTATTGTCATCTGTCATTCATTTTCAATTCATATCTTTCTCCTATGAGTTTTAGGTAATCGTTCAAATTTATCTCCTCACACTGAATTGGACCTAACAAAAAATATTGCAAGTTTGTTTGTGATGAAAGACAGGTGTAGTGATGATTGACACCTGTTAACATAATATTATTACCTTTATTGAAAGTGTATAGATGCTAAGAGTGAAGCTCGGTGGAGAGGGTTGACAGTTGGGGAGATGATCGATAGATTAAATTACCCCTGTGTTCTGGTGTACTGAAGCTGTTTAACATATCTTGTGTTTATGTATGGTAGAGATGATTGCCAAGTGTGATATCATCTGTATTCAGGGATGGTGGAGATGATTCCTCAGGCCGACACACTGAGGAAGATTCAGGTGGAGCATGGTGTCACTGGATCCTTCAAAGACCGAACGCTGGCTGACTGGCTGCAGAAATACAACCCTACTGACGAGCAGTATGACAAGGTACTGGTAGACATACACACAACATACACATCCAAACTAAATTCAGTAAACAATCGTTCAAGTAAATGTACGTAAATCTTCCTGCACAAAACTTGACAAACCATGAACTTATCAGGTCAGACATTACAGTCTGCAAATTAACCATGAGGAGTCACATGATCCTACATGCTGTACTTTTACATTTCTCCTTAATTTGTAAGAATTAGGTATTTCAGTGCTCTGCGTCCATATTTGTTCATGTGCATATTTGGGTTTTTTTTTTGGCCAGGCGGTGGAGAATTTCATTTACTCATGCGCTGGCTGCTGTGTGGCAACTTATATCCTGGGAATCTGTGACCGCCACAATGACAATATCATGCTAAAGACCAGCGGTCATATGTTTCACATTGACTTTGGGAAGTTCCTCGGACATGCTCAGATGTTTGGAAACATCAAACGGTGAGCTATGATGATGTCATGCTGTTGAATTCATATTATGTCTTTGAATATTTTGGTCTCCTGTGCCTGTGTGATAAATTAGCTCATAATAGTGTATAGAGTATGCTCAGCAAACAGTAATATCGCATATTAATGTTTGTCATGTCACCTTGGCAGGGACCGTGCTCCCTTTGTCTTCACCTCTGACATGGCATATGTCATCAACGGAGGGGACAAACCATCAAGCCGATTCCATGATTTTGTCGATCTGTGTTGCGAGGCATACAACTTGATAAGGAAACACACACACCTGTTTCTCAACCTCCTTGGCCTGGTAAGTTGGACACACACATACCAAGCTCCAACCTAGGAGTCAAAATAACCATTTCTTGGTCATTCCAAGGTAGTGCCTGAATCTGCCTTTAGAATTCTGTAGTAAGGGTTTTTAGGGTGTTTTCTCAAGATAGGTCTCCATTTGAGCACCGTTGACTTTTATGTATGTTATATCAATATTTTGAAATTTAGTCGTCTTGAAATTTACATTTTTTTTACTACTATTCCCAGAATTTTTGTTCTTTAAACATATTAACTCTGCAATTTTCTTTTTTATAAATAAAATAATTGAATCAATGACTGTAAATAACTGAACAGATATAGATGAAAAATTCAAGTCAATTAAGGACTTTTCTACTTGACCGTAAGAAAAACACACAAAAAATAAAATTAAACAAATTCTGAATTGTCTTTTTTATGTACATTTTGTTTTCATAAATATAAAAACACCACCCCTGAACTCTTTTTTTGAACTTCATAAAGCTGTTTGTTGTGTTTGGATGCAATATGGAGTGTGTCTGTTGTGTAGATGTTATCCTGTGGAATTCCTGAGCTGTCTGATCTGGAGGATCTGAAATATGTTTATGATGCGTTGAGACCTCATGAATCTGAAGCAGATGCTACGATGTACTTCACCAGGTACACACAGAACCACATACAGACACACATTACACTTTTTTTTTCTGCATAAATATATGTAGAAACATACACAGATTCTTCTTCCTCTTCTTCTTTCGGCTTTTTCCTTCAGGGGTCGCCACAGCGAATCAACTTTCTCCATCTAATCCTATTCTCCGTATCCTCCTCTCTCACACCAACTACCTTCATATCCTCTCTCACTACGTCCATAAATCTTCTCTTTGGTCTTCCTCGAGACCTCTTGCCTGGCAGCTCCGATTCCAGCATCCGTCTACCAATATATTCTCTATCCCTCCTCTGCACATGACCGAACCATCTCAGTCTGGCTTCTCTGACCTTCTCTCCAAAACACCTAACATATGCTACACACACTAAATGAGCCCTACATTTATATTTGTTTTGTGCGTGTGTGTGTGTGTGTTTGTGTGTGTGTGTGTGTGTGTGTGTGCGTGTGTGTGTGTGTGTGCCCGTGCGTGTGCATGGAAACAGGCTCATAGAGTCCAGTCTGGGTAGCGTTGCCACCAAGCTGAACTTCTTCATCCACAATCTGGCTCAGATGAAGTTTGCATCCTCTGAAGATCATCCCTCACTGTCCTTCGCCCCTCGTGTTCACACAGCACGTAGCACTGGCCTTATCAGGAACCTCTATATCTGCCGCCACGTCCGCATCTCCAGCAAGGGCTATGTGAGCAAACTCATGCAAAAGAATTCAGTTGGAAGGCTTTCATGGATCCTCCTATTATTTTGTCACTTTCTTAAAATAATCTCCAAAGTCTTTTTTTCAAGGTTTCAGTTCACAAAAAACTGAGCCATATGTTCAGAATCAGTTGATTTAGGCAAAAAAAAGATTGTCTTTGTCTTTAAATTTTTGTCAAAAAAAGGCTAAGGCAATTATTTTAAGAGGGTGGCGATATGCAACCCAGAAACCCAATTTTATTGCTGGGGAAAAAAGATAGAAAATCATTTTTGTGTTTCCAGGCTTTTGTGGTAAAGGTGGAGCGTGAAGGCCAGCAGGAGGCATCGCTGGTACAGAGAACCTTTGAGGAATTTCATGAACTGCACAGCAAACTCAGACTCATTTTCCCTTCGTCCAAACTGCCCAGGTAGTCTAACACAGACACAGATAAACACAACCGCTCCAATGTAAGATGACATGTTTCCTCTTTGCCCTTTCCCCAGTTTTCCAAGCCGCCTTGTGATTGGCCGATCTCGGGGTGAGGCAACAGCCGACAGAAGGAAAGACGAGCTGAACGGTTACGTGTGGCATCTGATCCACGCAGCCCCGGAGGTTGCACAAGTCAGTCCCTGACCTCTGGCCTTATAACACTGTCATCCCCTTCTCTGCTCCCCCAACTGTACCTAACTCCTCCACTGCTGTTATTAAATGTTTTGGAACATGTCCACAATATTAATTGAGAACTTTTAGAGCACAGTGACCCCACTAAAGGTCATGACCATTACCCAGATTACCATAATGTTTTTCTTAATATGCGGTTACGTATTCAGATCGTATATCTCTCTAAATTTTCCGGTTGTCGGCTTTAGATGTAAGAAGGAATAATTTAAATTTGGCTGTACCAAGCACTTGCAATTACGGGTATTTTAACTAACCTGACATAATTTGTCAATGTTTATGAAGTTGTTATTGTCATGTCAAAAAAAATGAAAGTTAATTAATTAATAAAAATGCAAGTTAGTAATTATCAAAAGCTTTTTAAGCCATTTAAGCCATTTTTTATGCCTTAATGATCAGCTATGTTGGATCAGAAGCAACCAGAATATTTTTTTTTTATTCTTGATAATAGGGTTAACTTTGAACAGCATCACTTAAAACAGTTTTAGGATCATTGAGGCTAAACTATTTTCAAAACATGATGACTTTGGACAGCTGTAGTTCACTGTGCATGCATGAGGAAGTAGTCATGCATTAAAAAAAAAGACATTTAAGCCAGTGTTTTAAGGTCTCATATATCCTATACCGGCTCAAGTACAGGTTCAGAGTCACGTCCATCTTTATCTATATGTTTTCCGCATACCATGTGCAATTTTCCTTTAGCTGGCTCTTAGAAGTATATATATGGTAAGAGATTTTAAAGATCATATTGGCACATGTGTGCAGACACATGCACACACACACACTGTAACTATCTCTGACACTCTCACAGGGTGGGATGGTCTGTAGTATCAGCTCTTTCCAGTTTTAGAAACTTGGCAGGACAGTTTTACAGTTTGTTTATCACGTACCTCTTCCTATCAGTCTGGGGATAAAGGTCTGTATGTGTACTACACGTGCATTTATTAAGTCTTTATTGAAAGGTTTATGCCTATGTGTGTATTTGTATTTTATGAAAGCTGCAATTTTCTAATGGTTTGATTCACACAAGTACATAAACAGTAACACATTTAACTCACTAATGATATAGTTTGACTTCTTGTTAGATGCTTTTAGTAGGGGATTCAAAATTTTGTTTGTTCATTTAATGGTGTGTTTTTTTTAATTTCATTGCTGGAACCAGTCATATAATACTATTACAATATCAGACATAACCCAGCGAAACATTACCTGGAGTTAGAATTAGCAATAAAATTATGGTAGAATCAAGAATCTACTCCTAATTTATTAGAGGAAATGTAAACTAAAGGACTATTGTGTTAAAATGGTGTTAAAACTATTTTAGATGACTGAAAGTAGATGTTTGATGGCAACCCAGTTATTTGGTTAGAACTTTTTTTCACACTCATAAATCTTTCACAAACAAGTTTATTTCAGCAGACAGACAAATGCTGTATGTGTGCTATATATCTGATTCAGTAACATTGTGTGTGCTTGTGGCCATGTGTGCTTTGCAGTGTGAGCTGGTCTACACCTTCTTCCACCCACTGCCCCGAGATGAGAGACCAGGACCTACAACCACCAAACCACCAGGTTAGGGCTTTTTTTTTTCGTCTTTATCAGATGTTTTTCAGTTAGGATGTTTCTCAAATTCCCTGCATTTTCATTCATTGTGTTGAATCCCCATTTACAGTCATGTTTCTGACTAAATATGCTGTAAATGTCAGCCTTATTTTCCGAAAAGCAATTTTTCCCAGATGTTGTGCCAGTGTCTCCAGTTCCCCTTATGTTAAAATGGTAATAGTGATGCGGTTTATGCTTGAAAGTGCTATATTTAAGTGTGTGCATGTGCATGTGTGTATGTGTAATTATCACAGATATTTTGTGGACACCAGCTTCAGGAAAGGAGCTTGGCGAGGTCAAACTTTCCATCTCCTACAAGAATAACAAGCTCTTCATCATGGTCATGCACATTCGAGGACTGGTTAGTGGTGCTCACATATGACACTGAAAATATACACTTTTACTAATATAAGGCTTCTTTAAATGCCACAAATCCTTAATTCTAAGCCTCAACTTCTCTTAGATTACATTCATGTAATACAGCAAGTGACAGGATACTGAAAGAGGCAAGTAAATAATTGTGACTCAAATTCAAATTTGATAATTTTCTATTGGCCAAAATAAGCATAAAAAGTCTGACATTTATTATTTCTATTATAATTTATTATTTTACCTGTTTTCTTAAGGTATTTTTTTAATGCAACTACAATTTTTGTCCTTCTTTAAAACATTGATATACCAAAAATATAACTTTAAAAAAACAGAATCCCATTCACTTCAATTACTGACAAGTTATTTTATTCAATTTTCTCAAATTTCGGCATCCTTTTTCCCAAAGTGAATTTCATAATACTTTCATGCATCTGTATTGCTTTTTTCCACTCTTTCAATAAGCATTTTAAACAAAAATGCAATAACTGGTTTTGTGAGAAGAACATTGCTTGTGTATTTCATGCAGCAGCCCCTCCAGGATGGGACAGACCCTGACCCCTATGTGAAGCTCTACCTTCTTCCTGACCCCCAGAAGACCAGCAAGAGGAAGACTAAAGCGGCCCGACGCACATGTAACCCCACCTACAATGAGATGGTAATAATATTTATGCATCTAATGAGAGACATTTTTAAAAAATGATCTTGTGGGTTATTTGGAATGACATATTTGCCAGCACAAAGATGTGTTTCAACCATAGTGTCCTTTTTTATCTATAAACCACCCTTCAGCTCATTGCTAACCAACACTTAGCTTGTAGCGAACTATTGGTGCACTCAAAATTGGATGACCAAACTAGCTGTTAGTTTGGTCATACACTTTCAAACAACTGCCTCAATGAAAACATCAAGATTCTAATGTAGCTTTTTACTGCCCCTGATCACTAACACTCACAGAAAGGGGCTGCTGATAATGACAGTGTCAACTCATGGATCACACTAGTACAATGTGGTCACCGTTAGGATTCATAGACATTCTGTGGTCTTGTTGATGTCACTTACAGGGAAGTGGACTCTTTCCTGGGAACATTCATTAGAATTTCATAGAAGAAACCAATATTCTGTGTGCATGACAGCGATAGAAAAAAAGAATAAAAAAAATCTTTGGCAGATATCCCCCAATCATTTGTAAACATTCATGTAAACTGTCCAGCCCTGAACTGTTACTTGTGTTTTTGGTCCTGCAGCTGGTCTATGAGCGGATCCCACAGGGAGACCTGAACCAGAGAGTGATCCACCTAAGGGTCCTCGGTGATGGGGCCTTCTGGGACAACACCCTATTGGGCGAGGCCTTCATCCCTCTAAAGAAGTTGGTCCCAGGTCAGCACTGGGTTGACTGGCACCAGCTAGGTGGTGCTGGCTCTGACTCCGCCCAGTGAGATGAGTCCGATAGAAAAGAGGAGGACTTATGAGTGTTAGGAGTGGTTCTCTTCAGAGGACTGAAGAAACAAAAGGGAAATCCTTTCAAAGTAAAAGCCATGTGGCTGATGGTCCCTCTGTGTGAGGGAGTTTATTTTGAAGCTGCAGCAGTTTCACTTCAGTGACATCATGTCTGTCTGTTGAGATCCATCTAATTTACTGGATTTCTTTATTGGATTTCTTATAGAATTAATAACTTTCTTGAACCTTTCATCTCCTTTAAACTCCTAATTTAAACTCCTAATTTAAACTCTCAGATGAAACGCTGGTTAAAGTGTCAACATCTAACTGTCTTTGTGACTAAAGACAATTAGGAAGTTACACTAACTTACTGTTTTAATGAAATAAGAAGGCAGTTGATTTGAAGTTTTCAAGACAGTCTTTAAATTGACTTCAAAGTGACAATTATCTAAACAAAGTAAGACTTCAGCTTGTTTTCTTTCTCTAAATATGGTCCAGATTTGACCCTGTTTTGTTGTTCGGCTCATTTAGTTTTAAGGGCTTTTGCCTAACTTACTGCACATATGACTCCGGTGTGAAGGAGGAGCTGCAGTCCGGGGCAGATGGGTGTGAGAACAGCAGGAAAATGTATGCACAAAGACATTTACGTCACAGGAAGGATAACAGGAAAAAAATGAAGAAAAAGCACATCAATAGTCTCAATTTCACTGTTTATGAACTATTCCTGCTGGAATGATCAGGAAAATCACTTTTGTGGATCACTTTGAAGGACTTTCCAGGACCAGGAGTTTCATTATTGAATTCCAGGAATTATTTTCAAAACTCAGATGGACTTCCTAAGCAGGTAAATAAGAGTTTGGAGATTCAGATCATTATGATGTCGCCAACCAGGATGAAGAGTTCCGTCATGTTTTAAGGACAAGAAAAGATTTTTCAAGGTTGTCATGTTAACAGCTGGCAGCCCTGGCTTATTTTTGATTCCCAACAGCCTGCATGGCCTTGCGACTGAAACAGGTCAGTTTCATTCCTTGATATCTGATCCACTCTTCTTCCATATGCGAATTTTGTACGTTTGGGTTTTTTTTTTTTTTTTGTTTGTTTGTTTTTATTTATTTTTTTTTGGGGGGGGGGTTGTTTTGTTTTTTTTCCTTTACTTAGTGGCTCGCCTGGATTTGTGTGAATTCGACTTGCTGTGAAAGATGAGCTTGATTTCTTTTCTCTGGATTTGCCCACCATGGAGGCCTGACACTATGCTGTAGCAGCAAGAAGCCAACAGTCTGACTGTCCTTGTTCCAAGTCTTCCCTCTGTGTCCAAATTGGTGTTGACGCCTGCAACAAAACAACTAATAACTGCTGCATCTCTGAGTTCAGAGAAGTCTGATCTTTAAAGTGCAGCCGTAGTTTCGATTTGGAGGTTGGGGGTTAAAATTATTAAAAAAAAATAAAAGATAAAAAAAATGGTCATCCGCAAAACTAGGACTATTTATTGTAGCAATTGTTTAGAGAAAGTGAAAGTCTGAAAGAGTCTGAAATTTAAATACAAATAATAAATCTGACATTCAAGGAGATAATTCTGATAGCTCAAAAAATGTTGTCATCTGTATAAAATTCTTAATTGTGTAGTTTTTTTTTTTGATAATAAGCTTTTTTTTCTTTGTGTGAGATTAAATAAAATCATATAATTTCTTTTTCCTCAAACAGATATCTGAACTATTCCCTTTGCTGACAAAGAATTCTGATGATTAATTGTATAAATAAAATTACAATATATTTTCTTAATTGTTTCTTCCAAATTTTTCTTCTTTTTTAAAAAATGTTCACACATGTCTTGTGACTTTTTTTGGCCATTTTCTGGTGCAACTAAAATAATGGAAGCTCAACTATTACCTGCTGAGTTTAAATGGGTCCAAAACTTTGTTCTTAGATAAGGTAAGATAGCATTTTAATGTCAGGTCAGGTCTTAAAAATGTTCTTGCATCCCAAAAGCACTATTTGCATCATCATTAGAAAACAAGACAATAGAAACACTACAAATAAGTAAAATTTATGTTGTGACTGTAGGCTAAATCATAGATTTTCTCAAGGGACTGGCCCATGATCTTTCAAATCTAAGCTGATCCGTTAATCAAAATTTTGCTCAAAGTAGTGGACTACCAGGTATGCCACACAGTGTTACAGTACCGTAAAACACTCCTTATCACGGAAGAACAAAACTTGCTTCAAAAGATCGAAGATAGTGGAGGGTAAAATATTTTGTTTCCTTTTTTGCTGACAAATTCAGTATGATATTTCTAGCATAACAGGTGATCTATCATTACACCCAAGCATTTGAATGTTTTTTTTCATCCTAAATAATATCAGGAACTTTACTGGTGTTACTACATTCGATTAGTTGATTTCAAAAGCACTATTTTTAATGTACTCAACTACTACTACTCGAGACAGTGATGTATTTGAGCTTCTTCACATATATTTAGGCTGTATCATCAGAATTCTTGGGAATGTATTGATTTGGTACATCTGTACAATAATCATCAGTATACAGTGTAAAAGTTATGACTGAACTGACACAGCCCTGGCCAGTCCAACATTGGTTATGATAGCGGATGAAAGGTATACTTTACCTTGACAGTGTGAAGTCTTTTGAGTCTAGAAAGACTGGTTTTGCACAAGTGTTTGGTTTATTCAAATGTTTGGAAATGATGCAGCCGAAAGTAGCCACAATACCCTCAGTACCACAGTCCTGTACTACCTGTAAATTTTGTGATATTGGCAATGCATCACGATACTTGAATTGAAGTTCTTAGTCACACTCTGCTATCGTGTCAGCAGCTAGTGATGCTTACCACTTGGAGGGGTGTATACGACATATAGTGAAACACACCCAAACTCCAGAGGCACATGAAAAGGACTTAAAGTCATGCAGAAAATATCAAGGGGGGGGGGGGGGGGGTGTGTCCAGCCGTGTTTCGCAGCTGTAGAGGCATCTCAGCTGTGACTCCCCTTCTCTGTCCGGGCTGGCACTCAGGTGTATCGTTTGAAGTTGCACAAACAGCCATCAAAAGTCTCCAGAATCAAAGCACAGTCTTTAAGATGCTTATCTCATCATCTACGCACAAAAAAATTAGGACAGCAACGACAAATCAAATTTCAGTCGAAACTTGAAAAGAAGGAAAACAAACAAATACCACATATTGGCTAGCAGTTTGCAGCGAAACACCGCCCCTTCAAAATGATGTCTGTAACCTGTGTTCTCAGTTGAGATTTTACTCACTGATAATGATATACTAAGGTGCAGCACTTTACGATCCTGCCGTTTTCGGCTTCAACTTGGGCTTGGAGAATTCAAGAAATACCTCTTTCCCTGGGACGTAAAAATGATTGTAGTTTTCTGTAACTCACATATGATGCTCCAATATATGGTCAATCGTATCACATTGTGAGCATACACAGAATATACTAAGAAACTTCAAAATGTTGAGAAGTTGCACAAAAAAATTACCTTTAAAATTAGAAACAAATGAAAAAAATTAAAATCAATTGAATAATTTTGCTTAGAAGGTGAAAATTTGAAATATTGACCAGAACTGATCAGCACACCAATGGGAGAAAATACCAGAAAACTGGTTAAAAAGAGAAATCTCAGGAAAAAAAAAAAGATACTCAACAATTGTTATCTTGATATTTAATAAAAAATAGGTGTGAATTGTAATTATTCCACAACATACTTTGAAGATGTTTGAAGGAACCCTGAAGCCTTAAAAGTTCAACTGCACATAAATTACCCCATGCCCCTTTTACTCTTGAGTTGTGGTCTGGTCAAGATGATAAAGTCTCTTAATGGGGTGATAATAGATATCAGTCCCCTTTTACTCAAATCAATATGTGATAGCTGGCTGTTCATTGGCATTTCTAAAATTGACTAAAAGGAAGAGAATTGGATTGAAGTGTGGTTTAGTAGAAGAAAATGCACAGTATAATTTTCCCTCATCATATAAGGTGATAATATACGTTTAATATACATTACAGGGGGCGACGTGGCGCTGGAGGTAGAGCGATCGTCCTTGGAACCGAACATTCCTGGTTTCATTCTCAGCTCCTCCTAGTGTGTCGAAGTGTTGTTGAGCAAGACACTGAACCCCTAACTGCTCCCCTGGCACTGATAAATTGCAGCCAACTGCTCATGGTTCATCCATGATATTATAGTGAGTTTTTTGCAGAAAAATATATTCATGTCACATTTGAATACGTCCTCTTTAACAATTCCAGAATACAATAAATTGCAAATACGTTTTTGTGTGAGAAGTAAAGGAGCTGCAACACGCCGAGGGACTGATGAATAGTAGTTGTGTCCAAGCCCGCCGCTTGAGACATGCAGGGGACAGAATGTAAGTTCAAAGTGAACTGATGTTTGTACTGTAAATACTAACTTGGGTGAAATTGTGATTCATTCTCCCTCGCTCAGATTCAGCAGAAGAAGAACATGCTGATTTATTAACACAATTTAAATTTTGGAACATGTTTTTTGCACTACAAAATAAATTTGAACTGAAAGCCACTTGAGTTCTTTTCATTTCCCCTTCCATTCTCTTTAACCCATGTTTTCTTCTAACTTCATCTTCTGTTCTTAAATTGTCTTTTTTGTCTTTCATCAGTCTCCAAGATTGTTGTCTCCCAGTTTTGATTGTTTTATTTCATTGTGCCAGCCTACTTATTCCTCCTCAAGAGGTTCTAGCCTTGTCGTGGCAAGAAGATGTATGTGTTCCTGTGATCGGGAGTGTATTACTTTATTTATTTACTGGTTTACAGTTACAGGGACAGGGCGCGTTATCGAAAAAATTCTATAAACGCACCAGTATTAGCTAATTGGTTGCATTTCAGCTGCAGCCCCTGTTCTGTCTGTAGTAGTCAGTTTATGATGATTCATATTTCTATTTTTATCAATGTATGTATTATAACAATAAACAAGCAAAAATTATTCTGTCACACTTCTATTCCTTCTGTTCATTTAAACATTGTGTTATCAATTTATTTTTCAATATCCATTTCACACGAATGACAATGAACTACAAATTTATAAAGGTATTGCTTGTATATCATCAAATGTATAAATGTGTCCCCTGCACGAGTGAACTATGCCTTAGCGTGACGTGGTTACAAACACGGGTGTCAGCTGAAGAAGGTGTAGGCTTTCCTCTCGCCAGTCGATGTAAACTGCAGGGAGCACACCACGAACGCACAGTATGCGACACGTGGACGCGCAATTCTGCAGGCGCTTGTTATGTAACAGGAACGCCCCGAAAACCTGCTGCCTCGAGTTCAGTAACACAGTGACGCTCCCTTACACTGAATTTTACACCAGGAGGTGGACGGAAATTTGCAGACGGTCCCTGATGTTTCTGATGAAATCCGACGGAAGCGACACAGCGGTTGAATTTTACTCACTTTGAAAGGAATACAGTGACAATATTGATCCGAGCTTTTCAAATCACGATTTGGAGTTGACATCGAATCCAATCGGATATCTTTGGTCGGAATATTTTGGATTTTGGTGACTTCCCGGTCAACCAGCCGTCAACCGTTGAGCTAGCTGGTAACGTGCTAACGCCCGCGGCTAGCCGCAGAACGAGGGAGCCTCTCAGCCGCCGCCTTTTGGAGATAAGCACCCGGAGGGGAAAATGGCTCTTATTTCATCGCAAAACTCGGGTTATTTCTTTCGCCGTGAATCAAGTGTGTTTTACCGTTGCTTGAATTCCTGCTCTGTTCATGTCTTCGCCAACACAAGACAGAAGTCCAACCATCATTCACAGCGAACCGCCGCGCAGCTCGCCGGCCTCACGGATGGTATTTCCTGGCTTCCTTTTTCTCACAGCTGTCAATGTATTCGTAAGTCAGTGTAACTTTTCCACGAGAAACATCCCGGGTTTCGTCGGGGTAAAAAAACTTGGACTATTTCTTGTTTTGATGCTGCATCCACATCTGCTTTGACAGCTGCTACGCAAACTGCCAGTGACTGAAAATCGACACCGCAATCGTTGTTTTAATTGTCTATTGCACTTTTGAACTGAAGAAAAATGTTCAGAAATCTCAATGACCAGCAGCATTTATCCGGCGGGAAGTGCTCGGCCTCGACGACCCGACACCTCGTCGCCTCCTCCGGCATTAACAGTCAGGAAAGCTCGTGGATCGGCCTGCTCTCCGGGCTGAGGCCCGCGCTGGCCTTCCTGCAGAGATATCTCCCCGGCCGTGCCAGGACTACGGCCCAGTGTGACACAGATGTCCGCTGGTTCAATGGCGATTTTAAAACTAGCTTATTTGATGGTGAAAGCGACTATTTACAACCGCACATCGTGCCGCTCACTCAGCCCCCCGGGCCCGCTGGCCTTCCGCCGCCGAGAGTCGGTGGCACTCTCCCCTGGCTGAGCGCTGACTCTCTGCGCGAAATTCAAGAGAAAGAAGAAACCGACATGAATCACCAAATACACATAGGATATTTTTCCTCTCTAAGAACTGTTTTCAGCTATGACATACTGAGCTCAGTGTCATCTCAGGAAATTAAGCCCACAGGAGGGACAGATTGGTTGGGCCCCACGATGAAGTTCAGTGCAGTTAAACCCACCAGGTGGGGCGGCTTCTTGGGAGACGACCAAAGCAATTTGAAAGGCTCGTTGTCATATCGGTCTTGGGCTGAAGTGAGGACGGTGTCAGCCCACCCCTGTCCACAACCACCAGCAGTTCAGACAATAGCTATCGATACTAAAACAAGCAATGTTTTTGTCTCCAGCAGCAGTGGGGAGGTGACGTTGGGAGAAAACACTGGGCTGCCACCACACAAAGAGCAGCCAGCTAACAATGGAGGCCTTCATATGGTCCAGAACACAGAGGGGTCCACGCCAGACCTCCAGCTCAACATCAGTAGCCACCTGAGCAGCTCAAGAGGTGCCGCCTGCAATGATGTGACACTTCTGACCCTGGATCTGGACAATGGTTACTCCAGTCTGGAGGAAGAGCAGTTGATCAATCAGCTGACCCTTGTGAAGACCCCCACTGAAGAGCAGATGCAGCAAGAGGCAGAGCTGACTGAAACCTGTGTCACTGTCATGGTGAACACGGAGGAGGTTTTTGAGGAGGGAGATTTCGCATCAGAAAAGGTAGATGTGACAGAGACCTCAGTTCAGCCTGCAGATGGAACAGCACTAGCTTCCCTCCATTGTCAGAATAAAGCCATTGCCTTCATCATGGGCTGCCCCTGCAGCGACGATGACAGCAGCATCCAATCAGATGAAGAGTCCAGTTATGAGGATGATGATGATGGCTTTGACAGCGAGGGCTCATCTGATTTTTCAGATTCCTCCGACGAAGATGATGAGGTTGACGAATCCTCAGACTCAGAAAGTGAGGTTGACTCTGAGAACGAGCGTCTGTGGAGCATCTTGTGTGAAAGCGGCGACCCGTATGATCCGCGCAACTTCACGGCCCGACAGTTCACCGGAAGAACACCAGTCCGAAGCATCCCTGCTACCAGTCCTCCTTCCTCCACTCAGTCTACCCCCTTGTCCTCCCCCGACCTCCCCTCCCCTCTTCTTTCTGGGTTTGCTTCCCCAGCGGCGCTCTCCTCCTCGCCACCATCAGGCAGTGACACTTGGGACGACTCGGCATCAGCCAGCGAGGTGGATGAAGCGGAGAGCCTACGTCAGTTGAGCCTCTTCAGTTCCTCTGACCCCTACAGTCTCTTGAACTTCCAGGCTCTGGTCAGGACTCAGCAGCCGGTTGAGTCTAAACATCAATCCCGGCCCAGGCCCAAAAAGGCAGCTCCTCGCTCCCCCTGTCATAACCCAGCATCTCCTCCTCGATATAGAAAGGACGAAGCTGAGGAGAGACTTGAAAGTGGTTTCGGTGAACCTTTCACCTCCTGCAGCCAGAGCAGTAACTCAAGCAAAAAGGTCAGTGAGTGTTTGACCTTGAAGCCAGTATCTGATGTTTGGGCTCTGCCAGCGCAGGCTGTTACCATTAAATGAATGATCTGCTGTCCCAATTGTCACGTTACTTAGAGTCATAGGTCCACAAACAACCCAAGATATAACCTAAGTAAAACCTATTTGTAGTCGTTGGTTCCATTTTTCCAGTCAATGCCATTGACTCTGTTAGCGTTAGCTTTTCTCAGAACAGTGACAAATATCCTTCCATGTTTCCTGCTGTGAGTAAGAGACCTTTGCCCCTCGTCTAGGCAGCACATATAGTCAGAGGACCTATCAAAATCATGTGGCCTATTTTTTTAATGTTTAACTAAGTATCACTGGTTGTAAAACAAATACGTACCACTATATAAATGTTCAAGCGCTCTCTGTTATGTTTTTCTGAAGGTAAATGAAGCCACAGCTCCTTACACAACATCTTTTTCAGTCGTTTTTGAGATGAGGTACCTCTCATGAGACCCTTTGGCTAACACTGAACATTCGGAAACACAAATAAGAAAATCAGTAAGCGTACTTTTTCCTTGACTGTTCAGAGTCAACCATTTTATGATAACTGTTAGTTGCAAGCACTCTGGCTGCCTGACTCAACAAACCTGTTCATTCTCAGGCTAGCAACAGTAGATAGGAATGCCACTTAACTGAATTGTTTTGTACTTTCTCTTTCATTCTGACAAAAAAATCTTTCTAGATATAATTTTCATTTGACATCATCTCCACCTATAGTGACTCGGCCATTACTCCTGCCTCTGACTTAACTCAAACTCCTTTTCAAGACAAACCCAGTGAGGTTGATTTGCATTTTAATTTATGGAAAGTTTGAGTTTTCCTTTTATTTTGCAGTGTCTGCATCCATATACTAACAGGATATTTTTTGTGGCCTTGAAATAGTCGGTAAAGAAAAAAATAACAGTGATAGTTTGTCTTTTTACAGCTATTGATTTGGTATTAAGTCAGCACCAGATCAGCTTCTGTTTTAAAATGGTCTCGACAGGGCGTGAAGCAGGAAGTTATAAATTTCAAATTTTGACGTGTTATACCATGTGATGAAACTAGCAGTTACTGTACGGACATGTAATAGCTGTTACTCGGATGTGAAGTCATTTAGAACATTAGTTCTAGTGTGCAATAACGCATGATTATTGACTGAGTCTAATTAAAATCTGTTGGGCGACCGTTAAGTTGAGTTAAATGTCTTTCGTCATTCCAAAAGGGTGCTCAGCATGGATTGACAATCAGAAGCAAAAACTTTCAATTTGACATCTATTACAGGCCATCAAAGGGGAGGAGAGGCGGTTGTTTATATTTGTGGACAAATTTTGAATTGTAATTGTAGCTATGTGCCCCCCCCCCAGTGACTCCAGTGATTACTAAAGGGTTTTTTTCCTAAGTATCTGGGCTCTGCGGAAACTACTTAAGCTCACAGTCTTGAGTAAATGTAATAAAGAATCTTTGTATCCTGGTTTATATATGGTGGTTGTGATAAAGTTGTTGCCATAAAGTTATATTTTTAAATATTTTAATGATAAAAGATTGCGATTGTACCAACACAAAAACAACGTTTTTTTCTCCTGCTTCCTGTAGGTTCGCTTTTGCGATGAGGTGGAGGAGTTCTTTGCAAGTTGTGGCGAAGAGGAGGAGGATCGTCGCGGCCCGTGGGAGGAATTTGCCAGGGATCGGTGTCGCTTCCTGCGGAGATGCAAAGAAGTGGAGCTTAGCATCTCCTACTGCTTGCTCCCGGAACACCGCAGCCTGATGTTCCATCGCCTCAGACCGCTCGCTGTGCATGATGTCTGAGGAGCTTGTGATGGAACTGTGGGGACGGCACAGCGGCAGGCTGGATGTTGCCCCAGTTGCGTGGTTCCCCTAATTGTCAGAATTCAGGGTGATCCAAGGACTGGTGTCCATCTGTGTGCAGATGGAGCCGTAAAGGTCAAAGGTTGCCACTCAGATCAGAGACAGAGTTCTCTATTTTTTTTGCCTTATGTTTCTAAATTCGGCTTTCATGACTTAAGCACACAACACACAAATGTGCGGCTGTTTTCACTAAAGCACTCGAGAACAAGATCTCATCATCTAAAGTCTTCAGCTGCAGTTGCACTCTGTCAGCGTTCTTAAGGTTTGAAATTCCAGTACTGCTATTAATTTTCCACAAAAGTATGTAAATTGTGAGGGGCGGTGTTAAGTGTATTATTCAGCCTAAGTATTTGAACCTTTACACAAAGTTCTTTTAAACACACAGAAATCCTGATTAAAGAATGCACCGAAGTCTGTGATGAAACTCAGTGATTATACTTTTCCTTTTGAGTTTTCCCTTCAGGGATTGCCACAGTGAATCAACCTCCTCCATCTAATCCAATTTTCCATCTTCCCGTCACTCACACACCAAACTTCATGTCCTCTCACTACATCCATAAATATTATCTTTGGCCGTCCTCCTGTTTGACAGTTCCAACCCCAGCATCCTTCTACCGATATATTGATTATCCCTCCTTTGCGCATGACCGAACCACCTCAGTCTGGCTTCTCTGACCTCTCAAAAACATCAAACATGCGCTGTCCCTCCGATTGAGTCATTCCTGATCCTAATTATCCTCGGCACTCCCAAAGAGAACCTCAACTTCTTCATCTTTTGTTATCTCCAGCTCTGCTTCCCGTCTTTTCCTCAGTGCACCTGTCTCTAAACCTTACATTGTTGGTCTCAGCTCTGTCTTGTTTACCTTTCATTTCTTGCTGGTACCCTGTTATCACACATTACCCCGACACTTCTCCAGCTATTCTTACCTTGAAACCGTTTCATCACCTCACTGAAATGTACATCATCAATTTTCAATAAGCCAGCAGATTTTATTTTCCCGAAATCAGGCTTAAGGACATTGTATCAATAATCAATTGATTATCCATATTTCATATTTTCATACAGTAATGTATTCAATTGTACAAATAAAGTTTAAAGTTTTTAAGTTGAGGTCACAAGGGGGATCACTGGCCCTGGTTACTGGTGAATGTGTTTGACAACTTGTTTCAGCAGCAGATTCCTGTTTGAGTCAGTGTTAGCTTTGAATTTCCAAAGTTTGAAATCTTTTCTCTTTTTTTTAGTAAAAACAGCAGACTATTAGGCAAAGAGCAGCCCCCAACTTCCCCCGAAGCCAAAGAATATGTGCAAGTGTGTAAGTCCTACAAATGGAACTGGCTCATTGGAACCTGCTGGATTTACATTTGCATGAATTCATGTAAAATTCATTGATGTAAAGAGAAAATGCTCCACCTAATCAATGAGACTCAATGCATTACTGTTAGTATTCTGCCAGTGATCAGTGCCAGGTAATAGGATTAAAACTCTTCTCATTTAATGAATCCACACTTTAGTTTACATCTGCAAGATGTCGCTATTAGCAGAAAAAAGGCTTCTAAACTGAAGATTTTCAAGATTATTACCTGCAGTTTTAGAGGCCTTTGACTCGGACTCAAGATCATTGATTCTGATCGGTTATCAAATGAATCAGTCCAATACTAATGTGCCAGTCTGTCTTATCAGCCTGCAGTCAGATGAAGCTGAAACTTTGTTTGCAGCGTTATTTATCAGGCACTTGAGACTAATGGACTATAGTTTTGAAAAGACAAAGGGACGGAAGCTTGCGCTTACTGTGGTGAGAGTGTTCAGTTTATATATTTACTCCTCTGTTAATTCAGTCACCCCAAAACTTTTTCTGTATCAACCTGATCACATCTCATTCAAGACTTCTGATCAATCACTGACCATGACTAATCTTGTGACGTTTTGACAAGCAAATGTATAATCAGACGCAGATCCTGATTAACTTCAGGAGATAGAGCCTCTCAGGTCAGAAAATCCCCAGCACTCAATTTAGCACTTTCTCCTCTTTGCCTCTCAGCCCAATTAGAATGTAATACAGATTGTAAAAGCAATGTGTTTGATGTACAACACTAAAGGAAAAAGAAACTTGGAAATTAGCATTTATTGATCAGTCAGCTTGTGTTAACATTAGTTCACTTAAAAGCATTGTTAAAAAATAACATCTTAGATTGTACAAGTGATATAAACCAGCATTGAGGATGGAATAACTTGAGATCAACACCTTTCTGATCCAAGACCAGGAGCATCTACTCAACTAAAACAGAATGGGATAGCAAGTGCGAAATGTAATTCTTTGTGGAAATTAATCTGGACACCAGGAAAATCTTTAGCATGGTGGGGGGATGGGGGGTGACTCGTCTTAAAATTTGGACAAGTTCTGTAAAGTATAACCAGGCTCAAAGCGCATGTTTTTAACTCTCATAAAAAAGTGTGACAGACATTCAATTTGGTCAAATAGAATAAGAACAAGGCCCAGTTTAAATTTGTTCGACTTCTCATACATTTTATTTCCTTCCTTCCTCCGTATGTTATATGTAATCTAAAATGGATGATAATTAGAATCAGCCCCCATCCACAGGCAGTACCTTCTTGTTCATTCGGTAGGAGGAAGCTGCATGTTTAATTGCCAGAAGTGGCAGAGGAATAGTTTCTTATGGGTGTCTTAGACACTTCAATGGTTTCTCACCCAGTTGACAATAGACATACCGATGGATCACTTTTTGTTTCAATGTATAATTTTATACACACAAGAGGCCAGTACGTGGCTCCTGATGTCAAGATGAATAACATGTTTGATTTTTGTTGAATTAAGCAAAAAGAGCAGTTTAATTTAAATTAGTGAAAAATCCCTGTAGAAAAAAAATGTAATGAGAAAGTGTTTTTATTTTTCTAAAGTGTCGTCTGATTCGTTGGTAACTTAATCTGCTTTTCTGTTCACAATGAAATAATAAATACATCCGTATTTAATGTTGAAATGTTGACTTGTTATTTTTCCTACAGAAGCTCATGTTCTTTTTTTGTTATAATGGTGATCCACCCACCCACACACCTCCAGATCAGTCATTTACTGATTCTATGCAATTCGAATCACTGCTTTGATGTTTTTCTTCTCTATTCCATGTGGTATTTCCTCTTCGCCCCTTCCAAACTTATTCATTCATTGTCTAAGCCACTTGTCCTGCACTCAGGGGCCTGGGAATGCTGGAGCCTATCCCAGCTGTCATTGGGCTAGAGGTAGGGTATAGCCGAACAGTCGCCAGCCAATCACAGGGCCTCATATAGAGGCATGCACCATTCACACTGTACTGTCATTCATCTGGGCAATTTAAAGTCTTCAGTTGAACGTCTGCATTTTTTTGGACTGTGGGAGGAAACCCAGGCAGACATGGCAGGAATATGCAAACTCCGAAACACAAAGGCCCCCAGTCAGAATCAAACCAGGGACCTTATTGCTCCTGCGCCTCCTGAACTTAGTTTTACTAAAATATACTGCTGTGATTTTCCCCCTCTAGCTGCAGAGATGGATGAGCGAACATCATCAATTGATTCGCGTTGGAAAAAGTTTAGCAGAGGCGAGCCAGCCTTCTGATTACTGATGTGTCAAATAAACGCACCTCAGCAAAAACAGTACTGTGCACCTCTTTTGTACTGTTGATTCAGTCATTCATTCACTATCCTACACTTAGTGTTGCTGGGATATTGCAGCCTATCCCTCATCGCAGCAAAAAGACATTTGCTGTCTCATTGGCACAATTGAGCGATTTCCCCATTTTTTTCCAATTAACCTTATTAATTTTGGACTGTGGGAGTAAAGCTGGAGAACCTGGAGGAAACATGCAAACTTCACACAGAAAAGAGCTCCCTGGGAACCAAACCAGGGTTCTTTGTGCTGTGAGGCAGAAGCGTTAACTATTGCGCTACCGTGCCAGCTCTTGTATAATAATATTAAGTGATTTGAAACTTCATAAAGTAACTAAAATTGTTAAGTGTTATAAATAAAAAGGGAACTTTTAAGAGAAAACAAAATAAAGGAAGAAGGTGTTAAACCGAAATCAATAATCTGTTTTTGTTTATTCATACAACTGAATATTCTCCGGCATTCCAGGTTAAAGATTATTATTCACCATCATTTCAGATTAACAATTCCAGAGCTCCTGCTGGAACCTCATACATTATCTCCCTGTTTCATAAATAACTAATAAATAACATGAACACATTTCATTTGACTTCAGCTTAAACCCTAGGAATATGTCACATCGCATTTGTGCCTTTAAATGTGCAATTTCAACTATAGTTCATAAATAATCTTGGCCATTTTCAGAAAAAAAAACCCATTACATTCTTTTCAGTATATTTTGCTGATTAATTACATTTTTATTTTGCTAACTTTTTCCTTAATCTTTGTCTGATATGTAGGTCAGTACATTTTTAAGCTTATCTTTAACTTTTTCCCAAATTTCAATTAAAGTAAGTAATGTCATTCAATTATTTTTTTTATTTCATTTTTTTTTATTAGTTTATCAATTTCACTCGTAATTATTTTGATGATCTACACAAAAATGTTTTGTTTGACCATCAGATAATTTCTTAATTTTGGCTTATCTTTAACTTTTTCCCAAATTTCAATTAAAGTAAGTAAGTTCATTCAATTTTTTTTTATTTCATTTTTTTTTATTAGTTTATCAATTTCACTCGTAATTATTTTGATGATCTACACAAAAATGTTTTGTTTGACCATCAGATAATTTCTTAATTTTGGCTTATCTTTAACTTTTTCCCAAATTTCAATTAAAGTAAGTAATGTCATTCCATTTTTTTATTTCATTTTTTTTTATTAGTTTATCAATTTCACTCGTAATTATTTTGATGATCTACACAAAAATGTTTTGTTTGACCATCAGATAATTTCTTAATTTTGGCTTATCTTTAACTTTTTCCCAAATTTCAATTAAAGTAAGTAATGTCATTCAATTATTTTTTTTATTTAATTTTTTTTTATTAGTTTATCAATTTCACTCGTAATAATTTTGATGATCTACACAAAAATGTTTATTTTGACCATCAGATAATTTCTTATATTCCGTCCATTTTATTAAAGGCTCTGTTCTTTCACTTCAGTAATTTCCCAGTTGACTTGTTCCAATGTTGGCTGATTTTATGATCATGTCAGGGAACTCACCGAGACACTATTAAACCAGTAAGTATTTGATCCAATACAAACAGATATTGCGTTGCTGCCCCCTGTTGGTCGCTTGCTTATTATACTCCAAGATTGGAAGCGATATTTGTCAGCTCTCCATCGCCCCGTTTCGGGCGCCTGACTCCGAGCGCCCCCCACCTGGCTCCACCAGCCCCTGCAGGTATTTGATGTAGCGGATGGCGGCGCGGAGCGTCTCCACCTTGCTGAGCCTCTTGTCGCCGCTGTGTCCCGGAAGGTGGTCCCTCAGCTTGGCGTAACCCTGGTTCACGCACTTGACCCGCTGACGCTCACGCTCATTCCTCTTCTGGATAAACGCCGGTTCCAGCGGACACTCGTAGAAGCGAGCGTGGGGGTGGAAGGGGACGATGCAGGGCAGCAGGCCGGGACCCGAGCGCCTCAGGGGCCCTGCGTACAGCGGCTCCACGCCGGGCGGGCAGAAGAAGAAGCGCACGTCCGGAGGTTGCAGGTGGGAGACGGCGTTGTCCCCGCTGTGACCTGCAGGGGGAGACATGGCGGACGTCCGGACGCTGCAGGAGTAAGACGGGTGCTGGTCGATGAAGGACGGAGAGAGACTCATCATGTGGTCGCAACGGGGGACCTTCTACAGCTTCATGTCGCTGCAGTGAATAAAGACGCGTGGAAAATCTCATTCTTATTTTGTATCTTACCAGTTTGGGTATAAATCATTGGATATATTGGTTTGCTCATAAGAGATAATTCCTTTCTATGTTATTTAGATCAAGTTGTTGCATTTTAATCACTTCTGTTTTGTTTCCTCTACAAAACTAGTGTCCGAACCACACAAATCTACGCACTGACATTTTTTAGATGTTTTTATCTGAAGTCAAACAAGCATAATCTCTCACAGCTGATCAAACGGTCCACGGCAGAATTGACTTTGTTAGAATCCGCATATCTAAATCCATTTCAACTAAGGCTGTAAAATTAAAGAGGATTTTTTGACTTACACATGCAAACATATGCATGTTCAGTTATGCCATTTGATGCAGATATCAGCGATTCATCAGATCTATCTAAGATTACATTACATTACATTGCATTTGGCAGACGCTTTTATCCAAAGCGACTTACAATAGAGGACAATAAATGGACAATAGATGCAATAAATGCCATCGGAAGCGTCCGATTGTAAGTAATTTTCCAGCAAATTATATTAATAATCTCAACATATTATGCAGATATTTTTAAACCTTTCAGGTTGTGGTTGATAAGATAAATGTGACCCTTGAAAAATAAAATGGCTGGTGGTTAAAATTTGTCCTCCGTTTTTAAGAATTATGCAAAACATTTGTTTTAACAATTTGACTTCCTGCTTTCTATGCATCTTTTCTAATTGTCAAGACATTAGGGTAGTTACCAAACATATTTTTGCAGACATTTTTTAAATTCATGTAACTTTATTATGAGTTTAGTTTTTTTTTAAATAATTATTATGTATCTTCATTATTATTATGACATTTTGCAATGCTATCTTCATTATCAATACATTTTTTAGGCTTCTGCTTAAACCTGCATTTTTTTTTTCTTTGTATAAATACCCTCTGAGCTCGAGGACGCTGAAGTTCATCTCACCATCAGCTGTTGTGCTTCTCCTCCAAGTTGCTGTCTGAATAAAGCTGAAGAATGAAACAGATGAGGGTTTACCTGCTCGTGCCTGCTGAAGCCCCACCCCTCAGCCCGCCAGGTGTGTGACGGTGAGACCACGACCTGGAACTTGGGCATTTATCTCCGAATAAATCTGCTGTTATGAGGATCGTCTTTGCCATTGTTAATTTCCCGTGTGGGTTGGTTCTGAGGAACGTCTACAGTTGATGAGCTTGATGGAGAATCTTCTTCCCTGAAGGTCCAAACACATCAAAGAGCTTTGGATGTAGAAATGAGTGTTTGCTGTTTTCTCCAACTAAATCCTTCACTTCCTGATGAAAGAAGGCAAAAACACACGCCCTTCCTGTCAGCCCCTCATCAGCGACACACACTGATGACTGTTTACACTTTTGTACACACAGGCGCACATGCTCCCTCCTCTCCCCCACACACACAAAAATCTGCTCTCACACTCCATCGTGTCTTTGAGGAAACATCAGACACATCAGATTAGGGTTGTATTTCCAACATACAACTTGCTGCAGCCTCAGATTGACTCTCATGTCGATGACTCGTGCGTTCTCTCCTACATGAAAGACTTTACACTGTCCTCAAATCTAGAATAGTGAAAAAAAAAATCATCCCATCCTAAAGAATATAAAAGCAATGGGTTAAAACTCAAAAGCCATTCCATCAGCCATTAGGTTTGAACTTAAAGACTTGAGACTTGAGTCGAAACTTGACTCACTTTTAGCAACACAGTAAAGCACTACAAAAAAATGTGAATACCTGCAACTAGGTTAGTTTGATGAATGTAAGAGGACATGAATAGGACAGCTGCTGTGCCTGCATCACCATGACCGGCTGATGGACTGCACGGACGTACATGATAACTCACTCGAGTTTTCTAGAATCATGACAGTGTATTTCATTTTTGAAAGCTTTGAATGTATGAGTTTGGCAAAACAAACACGGGCTTTGACTTGAAACTTTGATATCAGTGGCACACAAAGCTTTTCAATGGTCTGTTGAGGTAGATTTAAGTGTTTAGAGTACATCACAGCACAGAAACAGCACTGGTCAACATCAAACAACATAAAGCATCAAACAACAAACAAACAAACAAACAAACAAACAAACAAACAAGAAGTATCATAGTGCTCCCGGTGTGCATGTGTTGTTAGATCTCATTGCTGCATCTGACTGCATTAACCATCAAAACACACAGCAGAGACTTGAATATTTTAGTGGCATCAAAGCAAAAGTTCAGGATTTCTTGAAATCCTATTTAACAGGTAGGTATCAGTATATACATAAAAATGATAACTCCTCCATCTTCTTCTTCTTCTTTTGTCTTTTCCCTTCAGGGGTCGCCACGGCGAATCAACTTTCTCCATCTAACCCTATTCTCTGTATCCTCCTCTCTCACACCAAATAACTTCATATCCTCTCTCATTATGTCAATAAATCTTCTCTTTGGTCTTCCTCTAGACCTCCTGCCTGGCAGCTCCAATTCCAGCATCCGTCTACCAATATATTTACTGTCCCTCCTTTGTACATGGCCGAACCATCTCAGTCTGGCTTCTCTGACCTCTCCAAAACATCTAACATGCGCTGTTCCTCTGATAGATTCATTCCTGATCCTATCCATCCTGGTCACTCCCAAAGAGAACCACAGCATCTTCATCTCTGCAACCTCTAGTTCTGCCTGCTGTCTTTTGGTCATTGTAACAGTTTCTAAGCCATACAGCATTGCTGGTCTCACCACTGTCCTTTAAACCTTTCTTTTTATTCTGGCCAATAGTCTTCTATCACATAGTACCCTTGACACTTTTCTCCACCCATTCCAATCTGCTTGAACCCGTCTCTTCACCTCTTTTCCACACTCTCCGTTGCTCTGGAGTGTTGACCCCAAGTACCTGAAATCCTCCAACTTCTTGATCTCCACTCCCTGTATCCTTACCATTCCACCCGGGTTCCTCTCATTCACTCACATTTACTCTGTCTTGCTGCGACCAACTTTCGTTCCTCTCCTTCCCAGAGCATACCTCCACCTCTCTAGATTTTCCTCAACCTGTTCTCTGCTCTCACTGCAGATTGCAATGTAATCTGCAAACATCATGGTCCGTGGAGATGCCTGTTTAACCTCATCTGTCAGCCTGTCCATCGGCGCTGCGAACACAAAGGGGCTCAGAGCTGATCCCTGATGGAGTGCCACCCCCACCTTGAACTTCTCTGTTACCCCTACAGCACACTGCGCCACTGTCTCACAGCTAACATACATGTCCTGCACCCGTCTAACATACTTTTCTTCAGACTTCCTCATGCAATACCAGAGCTCCTCTCTTGGAACCCTGTCATATGCTTTTTCTAGGTCTACAAAAACACAATGCAGCTCCCTCTGGCCTTCTCTATATTTCTCTATTAGCATTCTCAAAGCAAATAGATTCTCTTTCTAGAGATTGAAACATACTAATGTTCATAAATGCTGACTTCTGCTCTCAGTCTAGTTTCCACTAGTCTTTCCCATAACTTCATTGTATGGCTCATCAACTTTATCCCTCTGTAGTTGTGGCAATTCTGCACATCTCCCTTCTTCTTAAAAATAGGCCCCATCCAATTTTGTCTTCATTCTTCAGGCATCTTCTCACTCTCTACGTCCTGTTGAATAATTTAGTCAGAAACTCTACCGTTGCCTCTCCTAGACACTTCCACACCTCCACAGGTATATCATCAGGACCAACTGCTTTCCCACTCTTCATCCTCTTCAATGCCTTCCTCACTTCACTTTTACTAATCTCTGCTACTTCATGGTCTACTATAGTCACCTCTATTACTCTTGCCTCTCTTTCATTTTCCACATTCATCAGCTCTTCATCTTCCTATCATTCCTCTAGCATCTGTCAATACCTTTCCCTCTCTGTCCGTAATCACCCGGACCTGTTGCACATCCTTTCCATCATTATCTCTCTCTTTCCCTAACCTGTATAGAGCATTCTCTCCCTCCTTACTGTCCTACTGAGCCTACAAGTCATCGTACGCCCCTTTGTTTTGTCTTTGAAACGGTGCCTAAAGAACGGTCTACAGGGATGTCGCATCGGCAGCTACTTCTTGAGAAGCAGGCCGAGTCAGTCGCCTGAGGTCCAGCAGCAGGACACACACCACAGTCTGCAGGACATCAACACCCCTGTCCCAGAGAAGGAAGAGCTAGGCACAAGAGAGGAACCTGAATCCAACACAGCACGTCCATGAGCAGAGAAGAAGCTTACGGGGTGAAGGCCACGAGTCAAGTGGCCAAAGTACTGCGACAAGTCGCTGTGGAATGAGATCAACACTGATCTCCGCAACATTCTAGAGGGGATTAAAAGCACCACCATGAAGAAGTTGGAGTGAATGGGCGGCTTGATCTATGCCTACAGACCGGAACGGTTTGGTGTGGTCAAAAGTAAATGATCAAATCTAACAATTCCTACCAAGTCCAGAAGGCAGACAGAAATAGACCGCCTAGTCAAGGAGAGGAGGCAGCTGAAGAAAGAATGGAGGAGGGCCAGAGAGGAGGAGAAGGAGGGAAAAAACCTGCTACAGGAAGTAAGTGTTCACTACAGCCATTTCCATCCTTTATGCAAAAACTGCCACCATCTGTCCCTCTGTGCTCCTATTCTGTATACCAAATCTGTCTATCACTTCTTCCCTCACCCACATGCCCATGGAAGTATACACCAATATCTGGGGATATTCTGCATCACTTCATCTAGCTCATTCCAGAACTTGTCCTTCTCCTCAAACTCACATCCTATCTGTGGAGCATAGTCACTAACAACATTGAGCATCACACCTTCAATTTCCAGTTTTAGATTCATAAGTCTATCTGACATTCTTTTCACCTCTAGGACGTTCCCAACAAACTCCTCCTTCAAGATAAGTCCTACTCCATTTCTCTTCTTGTCAGTACCATAATAGTACAACTTAAAGCCTGCTCCTAAGCTTCTAGCCTTACTACCTTTCCACCTGGTCTCCTGGACACACAGTATATCCACCTTCCTTCTCTGCATCATGTCGACCAACTCTACCTTTTCCTGTCATAGTCCCAATATTCAAAGTCCCTACTCTCAGTCCCAGGCTGTTTCCTTTCCTCTTCTCTCTCTGCTTCCGAACACGCACTCCTCCTCTCCTTCTCCGACCTACAGTAGCCCAGTTTCCATTGGTTCCCTATAGGTCATAGAACCAATAGCGGTCGTTGTTAACCCGGTCCTCGACTGATCTGGTATGATCTGGTTATTATGGTCGATCCGCATGTTTGGTTTTGGCAAAAGTTTTATGCCGGATGCCCTTCCTGGCGCAACCCTCTGCATTTCTCCGGGCTAGGGACCGGCTCAGGGAGACACTGCTCCTTCCCCCCCAAGGCTGGCTCAGGGAGACACCAGTCAGTGCCGCCCTGGGGCTGCATTGATAACTCCTCCATATCCTCTAAAATTTTATAGGGGTCTGTGCCTGAACTGATCCTATTCTCCATATGCTATGCAAGCTTCCTGCAGGCAACGATAGAAAACAGTTAAAATTATTTGTTATGAGGTTGACACACAACTATATTCATCCGTGAAGCCAGATGAAACAAATCAGTTGATCAAACTTCAACCATGCCTTGGAGACATTAAGACCTGGATGAACAAATGTTCTCCTATTAATTAAGATAAAACTGAAGTTCTTTTATGTGGTCCCAAACACCTCAGAAATATGTTTGCCAACAACATAACAATTCTACATAGTTATAGCACCACTGTACAAAACGGTTGTGAAATTTTGGAACAGGATATGTCCTTTGATTTCCATATCAAACAAACATCCATTATTGCTATTATTCATCCATGTAACATTGCAAAAATCAGACATATCCTGTCTCAAATATATAAATAAATAAAAACACAGAGAAATGAATCCATGCTTTTGTTTCCTCTAGGCTGGATTACTGTAATTCCTTACTCCTGTGCTGCTCCAAAAAATCTCTCAAGACTGGTCCAAAATGTGGCACTCATGTGCCTAAATGTGTACTAATAGGAGCTAGGAATAGGGACCACGAATATAAAATTCATGTTTGGTTCCCAACTGCTTGAATGAATTAACGAAGCCCTTACTCTAGCATCAGGCTTGTGTCACATACAGGGGTACTTACACATTAGAAAGCCCCTAAAACAGACTTTGTGTTTAAGGCAAAGTTTACATGATATTTCTGATACTACAGTCAGAATGATATACTGTAAATAAAGCAGATTTAAAGTGACCTGTTGCAGAAAAAACAGGATCTTTGTTTTGTTACTGCAGATCTACTTCTTGGTGGGCTCTACCTCCATGACAACAACATGCTGACTGTTGTGGCTTCATTCTTTGTGTGTGTGTGTGTGTGTGTGTGTGTGTGTGTCTGTGTCACATCAAAAGCTGAAAAACATGTAGAGACCCGATCATGTTGTTTCATAGTTTCAAAGCTAAAAAGCATTTGTACTTTCATGTGACACAGTCAAGTAAAAAAAAAAATTAATATTGACAACAACTCTACTTTTTCTTATCATTGTTAATATTGTAATATCGAAATGAATGTGCTCAATGATGACACCTGCTCTCACTACAGATCATAATATCATCTGCAATCATGGTCCATGGAGATTCCTGTCAGCCTGTCCATCACCACTGCAAACAAGAAGGGGCTTAGAGCTGATACCTGATGAAGCCTCACCTCCACCTTGAACTTCTCTGTTCCCCCTGCAGCACACTGCACCACTGTCTCACAGCTAGCATACATGTCCTGCACCAGTCTAACATACTTTTCTGCCACTCCAGATTCCCTCAAACAATAGCCACTATGGTGTTTCAGGAATTAAATAATGGCAGAGGCATGGAGGAGTTTGATTCTTTAATTTGAAACACCAACAAACAACAACTAGACCTTGAACCTCCGGAATCGCCAAATGCCCTACCTGAACTCTCTGCATTTATTTGTTCATTCAACAAGTCCCAGATAGGTGCTGAAAAACCTACTGTGTTTCTGTTGTTGGTACTTTACCATTATACAGTAATTTAACGGTGTTTAATGCAAGCATTGAGCCCCTGTAATGAAGTGCAGTGTTGGATTTGATTTCCTCCTGTTGTACACGCTGTTTGGCCTCTGTGAATTTATCGGGAAGGCATAGTCACCTTGTACAAAAGACCCTCTCTTCTGTCTGCGAAATTCAGGCATATTTCTGTCTTTATATGCCTTATTAGACATGGTCTTTTGATTTTCATACTTCCTCGCTGCCTTGGCCTGCTGAATCCCAAAACTGTCGATCGCTTTATAAATGTCTGCGCCAGTGGAAAGACAACACTTCTCCTTTTCAGCATTAACCACGACCTCTTCAAATTTCTGACCAATCAAACAAAAGTTCTTGGACACCACACGGAAAAAAACATTCTGCCCAGTTATTTTGATCTTGCAGTCCTGGGAGATAAACACATTTCGTTGTTCTTACATAGGATCTATGGGCTTTATTGCATAGAATAATATTCTATCTGTGTCTATGTTATCATAGTTCTTGTTGCTGTTCATGTCAAATCCACTGCACAGTGAATGAGATGCAGGAGTGATTGAATCCCAGCGCACTTCGTATCTGGTCACCGAACTACATGCTGGATTGGTACACTTTTCGGAGAAAAAAACATGAACAGAATGTGATACGAAATATATGCCAAATAGTAGCTTGAATTCATTTGAATTTATAAAATCAGTGTAGCCTTATGTATGGAAGCATTTAGTGATGTGCACATTAGAAGCCTGTAGCTTTCGGCCAGACAGCAGTCAGCCAATTAGTGTTAGAAATGAATGGCACAGAGCCTGATGAGTACATGGTTTTCTGATCATGATCAGAACATGAGTTGAAGGTGATCAGAACGTGGCCCCCAATGTGATGAGAGCATGATCAGAGCATAGCCACTGCATGAGAAAGGTGTGGAAGGTGAGGAATAGTAAGTCATCCTGTAGATATAAATCGTGGCAAATAGCGAGGGACAGAATCAATTCAGTATCAAAGGTGTTTTTGCCAGATTCTTTCATATTTGTGCAATGTTGTCTTCTGATATTTGTCCAATTACATTTCAAAACCACCTACAATGGACGGCACTCATATTTGGAGTCAAGCTTGGAGTCACAGCTTGTATTGGAAAACCTACAATCAGTGTAAGTAAACAATCCAAAAATCTACAAACTGGTATTCTATCACTCAGTGAGAGTCAGGAAGCACAAAGTGTGAAGCCAAACAGAAGCTTCTCAGGAGACCTTTGGTTTGTTTGAATCCCCTATTTGTCTTATCCTTATGACTTCAGTGTCCTTATCAGACACACAGAGAAACACCTGCACCTGATGCCTGATGCATTAGATGGTTCCCAGGTATTAAAGTCTGAGTATCTGCCCCTCAAGATATGTGAATTCACATGAAATAATCGACAGCTGCCTGTTCAAGTATCCAGTAAAGAGAACTAATCAGCAAAAATCATCATCGTCATTGAAAATCATCATCTCCCAGGGAAGTTGGTTGACGTGATGAACTTAAACCTTTGCAAGCCTCTGTCTCCTCACTCTGGAGCTCCTGTTTCTTCACTATGTGAAGGTTGAGCTATGAAGGGCCTTTTTTTAATTTAAAGTCCTCAATCTTTGTATCTCCTTTGGATGTGACATTATGAATTAATAAGTGAATACATTTCCAATGAAAACCTGCCACAAGTTTGTCTTCATGACAATAGAATCGTCACCTTTTTTGAAGTAAACACATCCTATTTACTCAAGTTGAACATGATGATGTTTTTATATGTTTTACAATATAGTACATTCTTTTTTTGTTCATGAGATGGTTTTGTCAGCCATTTCTGGTTGTCAATCATTAGTATCAGTAGAAAATGGTATTTGGAGACCCTCGTGACCACGGACCCCCGGGAGAGAGTTTCTACATTATGACTCCTCACATTACCCCCGAAATCTCTATTCTAGTGGGACCAAGTGTAGAAGCTGTCTTTGTGTCGTCAGTTGCATGACAATCAAAAACTGTCTCAGTGTACTGTTACATTACAATGTCCATCTAACTGTATCCCCCTTTAATAGTGTGTAGATAGCTTTTACTTCTCAAGTATTAATCAATAAATTCTCCTATATTAATAAATAGTTGATAGAATGAGTTTCTAACTCTCAGTTTCTAAATGCCCCAAAAATAACCAGTTTACAAAGACATTACTCTAAAATGAAATATTTTAAAAAAAATCAAGAAAATACCTTCTGCATGCTTTTATTTAATTGTTTTTTAATTTAATTTAAAAATTCTGTTCACCCGGAAGCGGAGACATTGAATGGTATTACTTGTCAGTGATGATGGGATGTTCGTGTGCGTGTGTCTGCAATTGAATGAATTTGTGCATTCTCTACGTCAATCAATTTTAAATGAGACAGAACAAAAAAAGTAAACTGAAAATTGATGAAATAAGGTGACAGGATGTGGTATTTGGGATCAGACAAAAACTGCAGGAAAACTGCAAACAGAAACAGACTGGACAAAAACTGTACTTATATTATTATACAAATAACATGTATAATTTGAGAGAAATTGCAAAATACGTTTGATTGGATGAAGCCTACATTTTAACTGAGCATTACAAAAGGTAATATAAACTTTTGTACAATAGTCAGTAAGTTACAAGTTATAAGTTCAAACCACGACAGTAAGTTATGGTTTGAACAGCCCACAAAGACATACAGTTGCGTCATTAATTTAACAGTGTTTTTTTTTTTTATATCCAGATGAGTTTGCTCTGAACTATTACTATAATTTAACAAATCTGATTATTATTATTATAATCTGATCATGCGAGTCAGCCATAACCATATCATACCGGATCGGTTGTGGATCGAGTTAACAACGACTGCCATTGGTACTGATGACCTACAGGGTACTAATGGAAATTGGGCCACTGTGGGTCAAAGAACAAGAACAAGAAGAAGAGGAGTGCGTGTTCGGAAGCAGAGAGAGAGGAGGAAAGGAAAGAGTCTGGGACTGAAAGAAGGGACTTTGAATATTGGGACTATGACAGGAAAAGGTAGAGAGTTGGTCGACATGATGCAGAGAAGGAAGGTGGATATACTGTGTGTCCAGGAGACCAGGTGGAGAGGTAGTAAGGCTAGAAGCTTAGGAGCAGGCTTTAAGTTGTACTATCATGGTACTGACAAGAAGAGAAATGGAGTAGGAGTTATCTTGAAGGAGGAGTTTGTTAGGAACGTCCTAGAGGTGAAAAGAATGTCAGATAGACTTATGAGTCTGAAATTGGAAATTGAAGGTGTGATGCTCAATGTTATTAGTGGCTATGCCCAGCAGGTGGGATGTGAGATTGAGGAGAAGGAGAAGTTCTGGAATGAGTTAGATGAAGTGATGCAGAACATTCCCAGAAATGAGAGAGTGGTAATTGGTGCAGACTTCAACGGACATGTTGGTAAAGGCAATAGAGGGGATGAAGAAGTGATGGGCGGATTTGGTATCCAGGATAGGAATACAGAGGGACAGATGGTGGTAGATTTTGCAAAAAGGATTGAAATGGCTGTAGTGAACACCTTTTTCCAGAAAACACGGGAACATGGGGTAACTTATAAGAGCGGAGGTAGGAGCACGCAGGTAGACTACATCTTGTATAGACGAGGTAACCTGAAAGAGATCAGTGACTGCAAAGTAGTTGTAGGGGAGAGTGTAGCCAAACAGCATAGGATGTTGGTTTGTAGTATGACTCTGGTGACAAGGAAGATGAAGAGGACAAAGGCAGAGCAGAGGACAAAGTGGTGGAAACTGAAAAGATAGGAATGTTGTATAGTTTTCAGGACGGAGTTGAGAAAGGGTCTGGGTGGTCAGGGTGAGCTTCCAGATGATTGGACAACAACAGCTAGTGTTATCAGGGAGACAGGTAGAAGAGTACTTGGTGTGTCATCTGGAACGAAAGTAGATAAGGAGACTTGGTGGTGGAATGAGGAAGTGCAGGAGTAGAGAAAGCGGTTAGCAAAGAAGAAGTGGGATACTTGGAGGACTGAAGAGAACAGACAGGAGTTCAGGGAGATGCGGCGAAAGGTAAAGATAGAGGTAGCAAAGGCAAAACAAACAGAGTACAATGAATTGCTCAGTAGGACAGTAAGGAGGGAGAGAATTATTTATACAGGTTGGCAAAACAGAGAGATGGAAAGGATGTACAGCAGGTCCAGGTGACTAAGGATAGAGAGGGAAATATCTTGACAGATGCTAGAGGAATGATAGGAAGATGGAAAAAGTACTTTGAAGAGCTGATGAATGTGGACAATGAAAGAGAGGCAAGGGTAGAAGAGGTGACTATTGTAGACCACAAAGTAGCACAAATTAGTAAAAGTGAAGTGATGAAGACATTGAAGAGGATGAAGAGTGGAAAAGCAGTTGGTCCTGATGATATACCTGTGGAGGTGTGGAAGTGTCTAGGAGAGGCAGCGGTAGATTTTCTGACTAGATTATTCAACAGGATCTTAGAGAGTGAGAAGATGCCTGAAGAATGGAGACAAAGTGTGATGGTGCCTATTTTTAAGAATAAAGGGGATGTGCAGAATTGCGTCAACTATAGAGGGATAAAGTTGATGAGCCATACAATGAAGTTATGGGAAAGAGTAGTGGAAACTAGACTGAGAGCAGAAGTCAGCATTTGTGAACAGCAGTATGGCTTCATGCCTAGAAAGAGCACTACAGATGCAGTATTTGCTTTGAGAATGCTAATAGAGAAGTACATAGAAGACCAGAGGGAGCTGCATTGTGTTTTTGTAGACCTAAAAAAAAGCATATGACAGGGTGCAAAGTGAGGAGCTCTGGTATTGTATCACGAAGTCTGGAATAGCAGAGAAGTATGTTAAACTGGTGCAGGACACGTATGCTAGCTGTGAGACATTGGTACGGTGTGCTGTAGGGGTTCAAGGTGGAGGTGGGACTCCATCAGGGATCAGCTCTGAGCTCCTTCTTGTTTGCAATGGTGATGGACAGGCTGACAGATGAGGTTAGACAGGAATCCCCATGGACCATGATGTTTGTGGATGACACTGTGATCTGTAGTGAGAGCAGACAACAGGTAGAGGAAAATCTAGAGAGGTGGAGGTATGCTCTGGAAAGGAGAAGGATGAAAGTTAGTCGCAACAAGACGGAATATATGTGTCTGAATGAGAAGAACTCGGGTGGAACGATGAGGCTACAGGGAGTGGAGATCAAGAAGTTGGAGGATTTCAGGTACTTGGGGTCAACACTCCAGAGCAACGGAGAGTGTGGAATAGAGGTGAAGAGACAGGTCCAAGCAGGTTGGAATGGGTGGAGAAAAGTGTCAAGGGTACTATGTGATAGAAGACTATCGGCCAGAATAAAAAGAAAGGTTTAAAGGACAGTGGTGAGACCAGCGATGCTGTATGGCTTAGAAACTGTTCCAATGACCAAAAGACAGCAGGCAGAACTAGAGGTTGCAGAGATGAAGATGCTGTGGTTCTCTTTGGGAGTGACCAGGATGGATAGGTTCAGGAATGAGTCTATCAGAGGAACAGCACATGTTCGATGTTTGGGAGAGAAGGTCAGAGAAGCCAGACTGAGATGGTTCGGTCATGTACAGAGGAGGGATAGTGAATATATTGGTAGACGGATGTTGGAATTGGAGCTGCCAGGCAGGAGGTCTTGAGGAAGACCAAAGAGAAGACTTATGGACGTAGTTGGAGAGGATATGAAGGTAGCTGGTGTGAGAGAGGAGGATACAGAGAATAGGGTTGGATGGAGAAAGTTGATTCGCTGTGGCGACCCCTGAAGGGAAAAGCCAAAAGAGGAAGAATATAAAAATCTGATTATTGTTCTACCCACTCACTGGTTCCTGTTGTCCCTCCAGTGAGTCCCGATGCTCCCAGTTCGCTCAGGCTGGAGTCCAGTCTGTCGTTATCATGTTTATTGAGTGTCCATCCATCTGTCCACTTGAAAACACACCTGTCAGCAGGAGACAACCCCCCCCCCCCCCAAACACACACACAAACAGCTCCCATATACACTGTTCTAAACCAGACATAAACATTTACTAAACTTATCTCAGTTTGAAAACTTGACTTTGAGAAAACTCGAGTTTGTACTGCCTGTTTCAAAGTATAATGGAGGAGTAGAGGAGTCCCCTGTCTAAGTCCCGCATTTGAAATAGGACCAAAATAAAATTGGCACGGATAAAATAAAGAAAAAGAAGTGAAAGGATTAGAGTGAATGAACACAAACATCCTCACAGCATGTCGCTGTATCCAGTCTGATTGACACTGTTGGATTGTACTTTAGCATATTCAACTAGTTAGCTAAATGCTGGTTTGTACTGCTTCATAAACAGTTTGCTAGTACAATCCACTCCTGTCAGCAAGTTTGGATTAATTTGTATTGTTATCCAGGTTGATGTACTCCAGCCAAATAGCTGAGATAAATGTGCACCTTTAGCTTGTATTTTCTATCACTGTAAGATAGTTTTTGAAGTCCTTTACTGCCGGTGAGCTTGCTTGAGAAATGTTACAAATAACCTTTAAATGTCAGATCAGCACTAAGGGGATAAGAAATTGCAATTATTGTAAATTTGCCACAGATACCTATATTGGATGTTTACTTACAATACAAACCATATTGAATGAAGTATTCGATTTTATGTATTCAATCTGTCTAAGAATCAGTCACACTATTCATACAGTCCCACAATAGCATAAGATAGTAAGTGAAGACAGCCTCTTATGATCAGCTGTTTTGACTGCTTCCATCTGGTATTTAAATAGGAGTCTTGACCCTCTAACAACTCAAAATTATGAACAGTAGATTGTTTTTTGGAATTTGGCTCAAAAACTATGGAACCGCTAATTAACCTCTAAGAAAAGACAACACACAGCAATTTTGACATCTTAAATACTTCAATAATTGTTTGAAATTAGGTGGGGAGGCTTTTTGACACTATGGTGCACTGTTAATGTAATGTGGAAAACTTACTTAGTCTGGAGGATGATGGGGGATGAAGGTAAAGGGATTGAGGGGCGTGGGCTAAGGAGTGTGGGAGAGGAATGGTGAGGTGGACTCCAGACTGGGTAGACACCTGTAGCTGTTTGACTTCATACAAACACACAATACACACACACACACACACACACACACACAAGGGTGCACACACACTTAACGTGTCAAAGCTTCTAATCTCATTTTGCAGCCATCAAACACTGATACCATCCACACCAACAGGATAAACTACACAAATCCGTCACACCCACATGCCATTATAGGATCAGCCTAAACTTGCCACAATCACTATGAAAATCTGAATGAGTGAACGCTTTTTTTTACCAATTATTCAGAAATCTTCCATTAGATAATAAGCTCACTCATTCAGGTATGACTTCCATTTTAAAGGTGCATATAGAAGTGATGTAATAAAATATATGAATCGGATATAAGGTATAAAATTGTGACACCATGAATAGAAGATCCATTGTTTGAACTATAATGGTAGTTTAGACTTTGTAGGTGTAATTCTCTTTAACACATATTTTTTCACAAAAAAGTAGTTTTACACATGAACTGTCCAACTAATTTTACAATTTATTGTTGTGAAACTATATACACTTTTGTAGAGGAGGCTTCATAAAATGGAAATCTTCACAATTTAAGAAGAAAAAAAAAGACAAATGGTCAGTATTGGGTCGATAACAGGGGAATGTTAGGTCGTCATGGCAACTTTCAACATCGAGACAGCATTTTTACACGTAATCCTGCTTGAAGGAGGTTTCAGGAAGTGATATGAGGAGTCAAATGGAAAAAAAACTCTGTGCTGGACAGTCCAGTGTCACAAGGGTCCCAGATGAGAATTTCTACTGATTCTGATAAAGTGACTGACACCCAGAATTCAATAAAACAAAACACAAAGCCATTTCAAGAATAAAGATAAAATCATTAAATTGTGTGTAAGAACATGATAATGTTCAGGATGAGTAAACAGGATGAGTTTCCTTTATAAAAGGTGACAAGTCTCGTCACATGAAGACAAACCTGTTGCAGGTGTCAATTGAGACATTATTTACTCATTCATTTATAATGTCAACTCCACAGGAGACACAAAGATGGACAAATTTACAGGAAAAAAAAGATCCTTACACAGTTTAACATTCACATGGTGAAGAAATAGAAGCTCATCATGTTTTAGCTCGTCATAGCAAACCAGTTCTAGTTGATTCTCAGTTCTCTATTGGTGATGATTTTAGCTGATTTTATACTGGATAATATTCAATTTTCATCTGACCTTCATACATTTTCTTGCTATCTTTCATTCAAAGAATCCTCAAACCCCCTAGAGACTGTAGTTTCAGTGTCTCTTCTGTTCTGGCAGGGATCAGAGGTCACCAGGGTCTCCACACCGCTCTGGCCTGATTGGGAAGCGCTTTTGCTGCAGGCTGGATAGGTTGTGGTGACAGTGGTGCCACGGAGGTGACATCCCTTAAGACGTGTAGCTGTGGTAACATCACATCACACCCCTGTTGGCTGCGGGAGGAAAGGAATTGTAGTGTTTCCCTCCAGCAGCAGGAGTAGCCCTTGGCCTGCGCTATGCCAGTGTTGGGGGTCATCGGCCGCAGCTGGCGCTTCAGGAACACCACGGTGGTCTCCAGCACATCGGCCTTCTCCACCTTGGCTTCAGGATCCTGGAACTCTTTCTCCAGGAGCACCTTCAACTGCTCGATGCAGCTGTTGATACGATCTCTTCGCTTCTTCTCCACTAGGGGTTTCCTCAGCTGAGGTGAAAAAAGAGATAGAGATGAAGAAGCTGTCAGTGAAGTGGTAGGAACTTTGGGAGGACATTAGGATGAGGACTGGTACTTACTTTGTTGTGTCTGTCTTTGGCGGAGAGTGAGGAGAAGACAGGAGGGTCTCTGGTGGGAGCCATTCTGGTGGAGAGCGGAGTGAGTTGTGGTCCAATGTAGGGGCCACTCCTCTATTTATAGAGGCATTAGCATCACAAACCCGGAGGTCCTGAGCAGGATTAGCTTTCCCACACTCAGAGGCTGCTGGGTGAGACCCTCCCCACTTTAACAGGCAGCCATCGGTTATCTCATGTGAACTCACGTATCTGGAAGTGCAGACGTACATAGGCGAAACCTCACTTTTATTACCTGGGAACCTTCTAATGTGTTGTGGTGCAGTGCAGATGTTTGTGTTCTGTGTCAGAGGCGGGGGCTGTCTTAATTAGGTCACTGAAGACCTAAAGGTAAAACAATTCTGTAAGCAGGCAAACACAGTAGCTACAAAGAAGGATTTTTTTTCAAAGATTCTTAAGGTTTTAAGGGAATTTTCAAATTTGGAATGTATTTCTTTCTCAGTATTTTAAGTAATTCCTTGCTGTTTTTGTCAGCATTTTGCATTTCTAAATTATGTATTAAACACATTTATGACATTTTTCTAATTCTTATTGTCAGTTTTGTGAATTACATCCTGACTTCTTGCATTTTGTATGCACTTTTAGTTGTCAAAGTTCCCCCCAATCTGGAGAACAATAGCCTTATTAGTTCTTACTTTTTATAATTATCACTTTTAATTAGTTTAAACTGATACAATTATCACATTCTTTTCTTACAACTTCAAGCACATATATCTCTTCACATTGTACCCTTCATCCTCCACAGCACGGTGATACGCGTGTGAGAGCGTGTGGGAACGGAGATTAGCGTTCACCCGCTGCTGCCCTCCAACACGAACCCCTCCCTCAACCCTGTTTCCTCAGAGAGCCTTTCAACCCACAGCACCAGAGTAGAGGACACGTGTGGGGTGAAGTTCCCACTCCTCACAGGAGTGAGTGTGTGTGTGTGTGTGTGTGTGTGTGTGTGTGTGTGTGTGTGTGTGTTCTTCTCCAATGGCTTCATGAGCAAATATAAGGTTTCACACCTGCTTCAGCACATGAGGAAGCTATTACTTAGAGATAAGGTGCAACATGTGGATTGTGAAGCAAAGCAAAACCCAAGTGTTTGAAACAATCAATTTGGAAATCAGATGACATAATGGTCTGATTTTATTGGAATACTTGGAACACCTGACCAGCCAATTGCTAATATTACGCTGTTTATGAATTTCTATTGATCTGTTGATTTATTTGCAATCAATGTGCCTACATCACTTGAAATGTCAACTTCAACTTAGTATTTTTCTGATGATTTTTAAATAGTTGTCTGTTAGTGGGTTAGTCCAAAAAAAAAAAAATCACGTTTGTAGAAGGAAAACTACTTATATAGATTATACAAATATTATTATTTTGTCTCTCAATTATTTTTAATCAGTAAGTTTTTTTGATATATAATTTATTAATAATGCTGGAGAACAGGAAATTATGGAGCAAGTTTTAGACCAGTGAATTTGTTGGGGGTTGGTAATGACGACGGATGTCGTTTGTTTCTTGGAAGTGCTTCTAAATTAATCTGACACTATATGCAGATTTAAACACATTCCAGAGAGAACACTCCCTCTTTTCACAGAGGAAAGCTTCATTGACCCTAAATCCCCCCCTCCCATATGCACAGACCCTTAGAAGTATGTTGGTGTGTGCATGTTGTCTTTCTCTCCTTAGGAATGTGTGAAAGTTTTTTCCCACACTTCAGCCTCCATTCATCCACCCACGGGCCTTCACTGTTCCTTCTAACGCCCCTCTTAAGCACGGGTCTCAATTGGCCATCTGGACAGCAGCCGCTGAGTCTCGGGAGAGCCCACAAGGCTGGGGGTCCAGTAGGTGTCCAGAAGCTGACGCAGAGGGAAGACTTCTTCTTCTTCTTCTTCTCCTTTTGGCGTTTCCCTTTAGGGTCACCACAGCTTAGGCTCACCACAGTGAATCAACCTTCTCCATCTAGCCCTATTCTCTGTATCCTCCTCTCTCACATCAACTACCTTCATATCCTCTCTCACTACATCCATAAATCTTCACTTTGGTCTTCTATAGACCTCCTGCCTGAGTCCGCCCCTACAGACTCAGGCAGGGAACCACACCTTCGAGGCAGAAGTCAGGGTTAAAACGCTTTATTTAGGTAGACAGGCAGGTAGGGTGTCGCTGGCAATTCCCTGGCCCCGAGACCGAGTCGCACAAGGCTGGGTCTCACCAGGACAGGCCCCGGGCTGGGTCAAGGCAGGATCGCGGATAGGGGTCCGGTCATGACAGGGATCCGCAGTGGTCCGTGACAATCCCCCCGCGCTAGGCGGCGCGCGCCGCTGCCCTTTATGGGGCTCTTGATTAGCGGCCACTGCTGCAGCTGGCGCCGATTACGAATTGAAGCCAGCCGTGTCCCCTCTCGGCTGCCGAGAGGAGATCCTGACACTGATAGACTCATTCCTGATCCTATCCATCCTCATCACTCCCAAAGAGAACCTTAGCATTTTAATCTCTGTGACCTCTAGCTCTGCCTCCTGTCTTTTCATTATTGTTACTGTTTCCAGGCCATACAGCATAGCTGGTCTCACCACTGTCTTGTACACCTTACTTTTCATTCTGGCTGATAGTCTTCTATCGCATAGTGCCCCTGACACTTTTCTCTGCCTGTTCCACTTGGGTTCCCCTAATTCGCACACATATATTCTGTCTTGCTGTGACCAACCTTCATTCCTCTCGTTTCCAGCGCATACCTCCGACCTGATCCCTGATGAAGCCCCACCTCCACCTTGAACTTCTCTGTTACCCCACGGCACACCGCACCACTGTCTCACAGCTAGCATACATGTCCTGCACCAGTTTAACATACTTCTCTGCCACTCCAGATTTCCTCATACAATACCAGAGCTCCTCTCTTGGCACCCTGTCAAATGCCTTTTCTAGGTCTACAAAAGCACAAGCAGCTCCCTCGGACCTTCTATGTACTTCTCAATTTGCATTCTCAAAGCAAATACTGCAATTGTAGTCCTCTCTCTAGGCACTAAGCCATACTGCTGTTCGCAAATGCTGACTTCTGCTCTCAGTATAGTTTTCGCTACCCTTTCCCATAACCTCATTGTATGGCTCATCAACTTTAACCCTCTGTAGTTGCCACAATTCTGGCCATCCCTCTTATTCTTAACCCTCTCAGGCTCAAATTAAGTTGTAGTTGCAGGAAAAATCTGATATTTGGCTGTCGCAAATCGGCAACATCTGCCTGGAGAAGGTTAAAAATGGGCAATATTGCACTTCTTCTCCATTCCTCAGGCATCTTCTCACTCTTTTAGTTCCTGTTGAATAATCTAGCCAGAAACTCGACACTTCCATACCTCCACAGGACAAACTGCTTTTCCACTCTTCATCCTCTTTAATGCCTTCATCACTTCACTTTTACTAATCTCTGCTACTTTGTGGTTTCCAATAGTCACCTCTTCTACCCTTGCCTCTCTTTCATTGTCCACATTCATCAGCTCTTCAAAGTACTTTTTCCATCTTCCTATCATTCCTCTAGCATCTGTCAATATATTTCCCTCTCTATCCTGCTGCACATCCTTTCCATCTCTCTCTGTTTTGCCAACCTGTATAAGTAATTCTCTCCCTCCTTACTGTCCAACTGAGCAATTCATTGTACTCTGTTTGTTTTGCCTTCTCTACCTCTATCTTTACCTTACAATGTATCTCCCTGTACTCCAATCTGTCCTCTTCAGTCCCCTCAGAGTCCCATTTCTTCTTTGCTAACTACTTTCTCTGTTTTTACTCCTGCACTTCCTCAATCCATCCACTAAGTCTCCCTATCTACTTTCCTTCCTGACGATACACCAAGTACTCTCCTACCTGTCTCCCTGATCACACTAGCTGTAGTTGTCCAGTCATCTGGAAGCCCTCCCTGGGCACCCAGAATCTTTCTCAACTCCTCCCTGAAAACCATACAACACTCCTCCCTTTTCAGCTTACACCACTTTGGTGACAAGAAAGATCGAGAGGACAAAGGCAGTGAAAAAGAACAGTCATCCTACAAATCACCATCCTATGCTGTCTGGCTACACTCTCACCTACAACTACTTTGCAGTCACTGTTTCTCTTTCAGGTTACCTCGTACCTCTACCTACATGCTCCTACCTCGGCTCTTGTAAGTTGTCTTATGTTCCTGTCTTTTCTGGAAAAAACTGTTCACTACAGCCATTTCCATCCTTTTTGCAAAAACTACCACCATCTGTCCCTCTGCGCTCTGCCCATTGAAGTCTGCACCAATATCTGGGGATATTCTGCATCACTTCATCAAGCTCATTCCAGAACTTGTCCTTCTCCTCAAACTCACATCCTATCTGCGGAGCATAGTCACTAACAACATTGAGCATCACACCTTCAATTTCCAGTTTCAGACTCATAAGTCTATCTGACATTCTTTTCACCTCCAGAACATTCCTAACAAACTCCTTCTTTGAGATAACTCCTACTCCATTTCTCTTCTTGTCAGTATCATGATAGTACCATTTGAAACCTGCTACTAAGCTTCTAGCCTTACTACCTCTCCACCTAGTCTCATGGACACACAATACATGCACTTTCCTTCTCTGCATCATGTCGACCAACTCTCTACCTTTTCCTGTCATCATCCCAATATTCAAAGTCCCTACTCTCAGTCTCAGACTCTTGCCTTTGCTCATCTCTCTCTGCTTCCAAACATGCCTTCCTCCTCTCCTTCTTTGACCTACAGTAGCCTTATTTCTACTGGTACCCTGTAGGTAATTGGTATCAATGGGGGCCGTTCTTAACCCGGGTCTTGACCGATCCAGTATGAGATTGTTAGGTTTTATTTGCATGTTTGGTTTTGGCAAAAGTTTTATGCTGGATGCCCTTCTGCATTTATCTGGGCTTGGACCGGCTCGGGGAGACACTGACTCGTGCTGCCCTGAGGCTGCATTTGGCCATATAAGCCCCTATTATCCGAAGGAACAGTGGGGAACATTTTGTCTTCATCCCGCTTCTCCCACAATTGTACATTAGCAAACCATCAAAAACTGATGAGCAGTCTTTAGTCTCATCGCAGAAACTTGTTAGGTGTAGTATTTGCTGACACATACAGAAACGCGACAGTCGTTGATTCCTGTTTAATTTGCATCTTAAGTTTTAACTTCCTGTAAACCATTGCCAGAAGGACAGCAAGGTGACAAACATTTGACAAAGTGGACAAAATACAGGTGTTGACATCCAGAGTAGCATCATATATCCAGATCCAAGGCTACCACTAGCCAAGGAGAACCCCGGCTTTTGACTTGTCAAACTAAAGTTGCTAGTCTGAATTGATCAGCAGCATACCAGGGTTATTTGCAAACATTGCAATGCCAGTCACTAGCAGGAATCACTGAGCACTCTGTGTCATGACCAAGGAAAATTGTGACCGTCCACATCTGTTTCCTTTCCCTGGCTGAATGGTTGTGATTGCCTCCACCTGTTCCCCAATGCAGTGTGTGCATATATGTTGTGTGCTTCGGCTGTCTCGTGCTTGTTTCTGGGTCTCCTTGTCGTCATGAGTGAGTGAGTGAGTTTCCTTTGCAGTTTAAGCAAAGATTGTATAGCAGCTTTGATTTTTAGGTTTTACTGGTTCTCAACTTGTGGTAAGAATAACTGCTTCCAGAAGAATTACAGTTTGCATTTGTAGATTAGTCAGTCAGTACCCCCTGGCAAGTAACCAGTTTTAACACTAACCTCTACAGACATTCTCAAGGTTCGTTGTGTGGACATTATTGACAGACACAATATTGGAAATCCATTGGTTGTTCTAATTCATGAGCACTACAAATTAATAAATACTAGAAAAATCCCATCATTGCCATTAGCAATGATGCATTCAGGTTTCACTGAAACATGGTGAATCATTTCAGTGTAAAATAAAAGAGGCAACTTTAATAACACTTAGAACACACATACATTTGTCAGTAAAACATTGAAAGAGACTCCACTTGACAGTGACGACTCTCTGCAAATGAAGTCAGGAATTTGCTGTCTATGTCAAGGCCCAGGGATCAGATGTTTGTCAGTTTGTGAGTGTGGGCGTGCAACTGCCCTGGTCTTTGTTGTCTGACAGACACATGACACAAAAGCCTGAGTGATGACCCCCCCCACACACACACAAACAAAAAAAAGTGTTCAGTGCTTACAATTATTGTCAAAATTGGGAAATGTGACTTTTGACCTGTTAAAATCTTTAGCTGTTTCCATGGTAATCATTTAATTGGAATTCACACACATTCAAATCTGGAATGTGAGCATTATGCCTCAAAGAAAGGAAATTGACTGGTTGAGGCTCCTTTTTGCTGATCGGACCAGGTGTATTTTTACAAACCATTTAAATGCATTTTCTCATCTCTTCTCTCTGTAACTTCAAATTGATTCTCAATTGAATTTGATTTAAAAAAGCTAAATTTCATTGCACAACATAGTACCATGAACATACACCAACAAAACTCAACTAAGTCTTAAATTATGCATTTTTTTTCCTAGACCAGGGGTCAGCAACCCGCGGCTCCGGAGCTGCATGCAGGTCATTCATCCTTACACTGCGGCTCAGAGTGGCTTGGGAAAATAAATTATAAATATTTAATTGAAGTGTATTTTATTTGTATAAGTTCCTTTTTTAATTCTGGTTCGAAGATGGGATATTATTGTGATCTTGAAATATTGAAATAAAATTATCATTATTATTATTATTATTAGAATTATTATTTTTCGAGACTCAAAATAAACATCATACTTGCGGAAGCCGGTATACCTGCCAGCCGTTATAGTCACGATTTGCAGATGCTGTGCAAAGAAGTTCAGGAGCAGAAGTGTCATTAACCAGGTAAAATAAATATTCATCAAGATATTTTCCAAATATTTATTCTTGATTGTTTACCAAGAATATCAAGGACACTACACACTTGGGAGTCCACCATCCGGCAATTTTTTTTTTTTAACTTGTTTTTCTAGATTTTTTTTGTTGCCCCTGTGCTATGTACTCCTTTTTTAACCGTTGAGATATTTTTTATGAAAACCAACATGTTAATGACTTGCTGTAACTAAAAATCATTGATTTATTTAAAAAAAACAAAAAAAACAAAAACGCAACCTTCAAATGGCTGAAAAACCAACAAAGAAGTTTACAGCTGAAGGGACAATGACTGATCAAGAATGGGAAAACTTCAGTGATTGAGCAATCATTTACTTTAAGGACTGTTATTACGCCTCGATTCATTAAGCAATGCTTTTATTTTGAATATTGTTCTGTATTTGCTTCCATGTTGTCCTGTATTTGCTTCTGGTTGTGACCTGAAAATGCGAATGTTGTGGAAGAAGTAACATCCAGGATGTAATAATGATGATGACACAACCATGTAATATTGCAAGCGAATAAATATGGCAGAGGTGTGCGTGATGGGAGCATTGTAGTTATTTCTCACACGCAAGAAGATTGCGCGCACTGCCCGACAAACCATCCATTGTCAGAGCTGGAATTCTCAGGCATTTAACAATACAGGCTTTACGTAGACGTGGGAAACAGCAGCATCTCGTAGCCACAATCTTGAAATAATGAGGATGCTATTTCCGATCAGACATGAACTGACTGTTAATTAGATATTTCCTTAGGGCAACATATGAAGAAGGAAAAATATCAGGTTTTTAAAGCCTTGTAATATTTATTTTTATTTAAAAGTTATTAGTTAATTGATAAAAAAAGCATCCTGGATACCTGTGAATGGAAAAAGCATGCACATTATTGGATCAGGGCTCCACATTAATGGGTCAAAGGGGAAGTGCATTAACCTCACAACCTGCCGGGATGTATTGAAATCAAATGTGGCACAATTTTAGTCACATTTATCAACATTTCCAACACAGTGGATTTGAGGAATCTCTTAAGAACAATTTCAATAGTTAAGTGTTCTCATGAAACTTGTTTTTTTTTAGTGATAAACAGTTGTGAACAACCTATTATGACCATGGATTGTAAGTTACAGCAGATGTACTTCACTTATGTTTTGGGGACTTGTGCATAGACTCCTGAAAATAACTAAAAATTGAAAAATGATAATATTTATAACAAAAGGGAAAAAAAAATAAAAATTAAATGTGCAAAATCAGTAGTTTTCTCACTTCCTGAATAATTACCTTCAAATTAGCAAGATTTCTGTTCTAATGATAAAAAAATTAAAAAAATTGTAAAACCATAATAGAAAAAAAGTCACTATTTAAATACACTAAATTGAAAGTAAACATATTAGTCGGTGAATTTGCATCACTAAATTAAATGTTTACAGGTAACAGATGGAAATGCAAGCTAAAGGATAATATATACTAAAAATGAGTGAAAAATATAATTAACAATGCACAGAAGGCAGAAATAAAGATACTAGTTCTGGTGGGACAGACAATTTAGGCTATATGGTTAAATCAGCTGCGAGACAAACAATATTGATAATTTAATATTTATTTTCAAAAATTAAACTATAAATTTGAAAAGACACTAAGGCAGGCACATTCTGAGGACGCAAGACTTAAACATATAATAGAGCACAAAACAATAAAAAGGACAAAACACCAAGAACATTAGTCTGATTGTTGTAGGATGAGCTTTTTCTCATTTTGTTTTACTCAGATACTGGGACGGTTTCTTCTGATCTTCTAAATGTAGAAGACAAGTTGCGGATGGACAGAGGCTTTGCTTTACGTAAGATAAAAAAAATATCTCAAAGGTTTACCTATTAAAGAAAAAAAAAATTTAGGTCAGTTTTCACAATCATTATCAATATTGGATCTGTCAAAGACCTGGTTATTTCTAGCTAGGTTCCTGGCTGGATATCAAAAAAATCACATTTATTTGGTTGAATGTGATTTGACTGCCCAGATGTTGATGATTTAGATCCTGACAGCAGCTGACGTTGACAGTCTATTGTTTTGAAATGGCTGACAAACCTGTATCTTCCAAACAGAAATATCAACATTAACAGAACACGATGAAACATCTTATACTTTGTGGTTTGAGTCCAATGTTGGCTTCTACTCTAACCTTGAAATTTTCAACAAAACTGTAACAGTTGTCCTTCATCTGTCATTTAAGTAAAATAGTTGACAATAAACGGAGTCCTACGTAACATTTAACTGACATTCGTGAACAGACCGTAGTTACAGACTGTAGATTAAAGAAACTTGATTGAGAATCATTCATTTTAACTGATCATGCATGTATTTTTGTTGATCTTAACCTGCTTGATGGCTCCAGACATCCATTATTGACTTGGGCTCTGACGGAAAGCCACTTAAATTTGGACTGAGAAAAATGCAGCAATTGATAAGATGTAACCCCTCCTTTTGAAAACGTTGACCTAAAATGACCTGGCTCCGGCTGCAATTAGGCACGAAACTTATGAATCAACTGAGCTGCTTTACAGGATTATTTTTGTTCACACACTTTAGACTTTTAGAATAAGTTGAATGAGTAAATTATTAGGCAGGGGATTACTTTCCTGTAGACTGAGAGAACATTGATTGGACCAATCAAAAGACAAGTTTAATAAGAAAGTAGGAGGAAGAGGTGAGGCATGATGAACTGATGGATGGACGGAAGAAAGTCTTTAAGCAGATTCAGTACACGCATAGTCTTTCCACACTGATTTAGTTGTCAATGTACCAGTGATAGGCTGAGGGCAGGGCTTGTCTTAGCCCATGTAAGGGTACTTCCACTCTGTGAGCGGAATGTGTGTCTGTTTAACAACCTGTGGTGACGTCCACCTCAGGACATAGTGAGGACCCCCTGGCTTGTCGTTAGTGCCTGCAGACAGGAAGCAGAAATTAAATGTGACCACTCAGGCAGTCATCACACCATGATCAATAAAAACTAAATTACGCTGCATAAAATTAACTCAGTTAAAATCATGTTTACTGCATATTAAGGCCCTTTGACAAAAAAGTTTACAAAATCATTTCTGACGTGTTTAGGTCAAGTTTTTTAAAACCCTTACATCTAAACATCGATAAAATGCATAATCTTATCTAAATTAATCCAATCAAATGCGACTTCAGAATAAGGAGGGTCCAACCTGATGCCCTAGCGCCCCCAAATGGCTGCTGGGCCACAATGGACCCGGTGGATTTGTCGTTGACATAGTAGTTTCCTGCTGCGTTTCTCAGAACTCTGGCTGCTTCTTCAATGACGCTCCTGAACAAAACACACATCAATAAAGCAGCAGGGCAATTTCAAGCTGCAATGATGGACAAGAAATCTTACTGGTCCTGAGCGAAGACAGCGCCAGTCAGAGCATACGGAGATGTTTCATCTATCAGCTGCAGAACCTCCCGATAGTTATTTTCTGGATAGACGTAAACGGACAGCACTGGGCCGAAGATTTCCTGTATGCATGGGAATAAGGGTATACACACACACACACACCACACGCACACACACACACACACACATACATACACACACACACACACACACACACACACAGTGTGGGATAAGGAATATAAAAAACCTCAGCACATCAGCAACATGATAAGACATTATCATATTATAATTACACATCAGACTTCATAGTGCCATTTTATTGACACCCCCTCCTTGAGCTGCCACTATTTTGTGGTGGAGCGGTTTGCGTGTCCCAGTGATCCTAGGAGCTATATTGTTGGGGGGCTTCATGCCCCTGAAAGGGTCACCCAAGGCAAACAGGTCCCGAGGGACCAGACAAAGTGTGGTTCAGAAGACCATCATGAAGAATAACATCATTGGTCCCAGTTTTCCCCTGCGTGGATGCGGCTCACTGGGGACCCCCGAAGCAAGGCCCAGGGGCGGGACCCTGTGACCAGCACCAGGTGGCCAGTCCTGCACAAATGGGGGTTGAATCGGCACACCCTGGAAGGATGACATGGGTCCTTCTTCCCCTGGGCTCACCACCCATAGAAAGGGCCAAGGGTGAGGTCAGGTCCAGTGGTGAGCCAGCTCTCACCTCTTGCATGATGGCGTCCTTTGGGTCTGTGGTCTCCACAATGGTCGGCTCCACAAAGTAGCCTTTGCTGTTGTCACAGTTTCCCCCGGCAACAATTTTCAGGTTGGGTGAGGACTTGGCGTAATCCAGCCACTTTTTAATACGACTATAGGACTGAAGGACAGAATTGACAGGCAGTGTGATTTCATCTGATGGAAGCCAAGTCGAGCGCCCGTTTGAGGGGGAGAGGCTTCACCTTGTCATCAATGACTGCAGAGAAGAAGGTGCTGAAATCGACAGGCTGTGGAGAAGGAACAAAGGGTGGACATAGTGAAAAACCTACCATGAGACTGTTGAGTAAAAGAAGAGCGTGTGTACTCACATCTCCCACGTGCAAATCCTGGAGGATGTCCTGGAGCTGCTGCTTGATCTGTGGCCACAAGGTGTCAGGGACATACATCCTGGAACACGCTGAGCACTTCTGGCCTCCGTATTCAAACGCTGAGCGGATGGTCCCAGTCACCACACTCCTCACGTCGGCTGTCCGGTGGACGAAGTGGAAGTTTTTCCCGCCACACTCTGGACAAAAGAAACCATCAGAAATGAGCTCCCAGACTAAAATAATCTTGCTAACTGAGACCTTTCAATTTATAACTTTAACAGTTTGTTTTGATCAAAGTTTTTAGTCCTCTTTTGGCAAAGTATTTTCTCAGGGGCTTTTCTTCAGTGTTTTGTAGTGAAAAAAAAAGAGAAATGATTGTGAAGGAAAAACAATGTTGACACAGATTTGTAATAAAACAAAATATTCTCAACTCAAAAAGTATTTTGACAACCAACCATAAGCCAGTCGCAAAAAAAAAAATCTAGAAAATTAAGTTGATTAATTCAAGAGATTAGCAATAAAAAAACAAAACAAAACAGACATTCACTTGGTAACAAAAAAAACCTTGACAAGATGGATGAAATTTCGGAGAGAAAAAAAAAAACAAAGAAAAATTGGCCAACAATAATGTCTGTCCCCTGTGGAACAGCATTGCTCTAGAAATGGGTGTATCTCACCTCCTGCCACCCGTGGAAAGTTCCTGTAAATGTCCAGGTTCTGAGCCACCTGCTTCCAGAGGCGCTTAAATGTCCTGGTTGGAGGAAAATGGGGCTTGTGAGGACAAAAGATTGGGAGAGTAACATTTCCTTGAGAATCACTGTTTCAATTAAAAAAACAAAAAAGGAAAAATGCTGCAGGGATTTACGGGACGCTGCCGGTGAAGTTTATTCCTGCCAGGTGTTCTGATGAGGTGATGGAGTCCCCGAACACAGGGCCGTCAGCTGGGAGGAACTGGATGATGTTTGGGGGGAGGCCACACTCCCTCAGGATGCGGTAGACGGCATAGCTGGCAGACATGGCGGTGTCACTGGGTTTCCAAAGAACCACATTTCCCTAGGGGGAGGTTATAGTTTGGCCAAGTTTAGCAGCCTGCAGTTTGGTATTTTTTGTAAATTTGAAACTCAATTATAACAATGTCACTGGTAACTACAGCATACTAGTTTGAGGTTGTTGGGACTTAATCATGACGCCACCTCAGTGAAACACATGTGATGCTGTGGAAGGCTGGTGATTGGGTTGGCTGGGGCAAAACAAACACTTTGACTCAGTCCAAACAATATACGGCAGAAACCACTGTCCTTATATGAGGATTTTTTTCAAAAGACTACACTTTATTGAAATACCAAAAAAGAATCTTTTCCAATTACTCAGATTCTTCTGAGCCCAAACAGCAAGGGGATCAAAGCTGGGAACTATGGAAGTTAAACCCTAAAGAGGAAGAACACAAACGCTCACCATGAGAGCTGGGGTTCCGGCAAGGTTCCCTCCGATTGCAGTGAAATTAAAAGGGGCCACGGCAGCTATGAAGCCCTGAAATAAAAAATGAAAAGACTGCTTGCAGACTCAACCTTTCAGAATGGGACAAATTTGACAGTGCCAGTTTGACTCCAACCTCCAGGCCTCGGTAAAGCGCTGTGTTTGTGCTTCCGTCAGCATCAAGTGGCTGCTGGTGCTGCAGGTCGACGGCGTGTTTGGCATTGAATCTGAAGAAATCGATCAGTTCTGCCGCAGCATCTATCTCTGCCTGGATCACTGTTTTACCCTGAAAAACAGGGGCACATTTTAAGATAAAAAAAGATGATTTAATATTGCATTAATGGCCAACAAAATTTCATTTGATAGCAGTCCTGTTCACAGCAGTCTAAGTGTCCTTATAAAGTACAAAGTATACTGTATTTTCATGACTATAAGGCACACATAAAAGTCTTGGATTTTCTTCAAAATGTGCGCCGCGCCCTATAGTGCAGTGCGCCCTGTGTGTGTTGTTGTTGTTGTAAGGTGGACGTAGTAGAGAACACCATGAGAATGTTAAAGGGGGAAGTGTGGGCGTTGATTGTATATAAAAGAACGGTTATGTGCATTTTAACAACCCCGAAAACATCGCCGACAAACACATCCAGCCCAGACACATCACTAACATGGATGAGGTGCCGCTCACTTTCGACTTCCCGGTGAGTCACACTGTGGAGAAGAAGGGGACCAGGGTGGTAGCGATATGCACAATAATTGGGTACAAAGAGTCTTCTTGAAGACCACAGTTTCACTGAGAGTGGAAGGCAGCGCCGGGCGAGTTACGCCACAATTTGCTAATGGATTGTGGATGATTGGGCTAACGTGTCTGCTGGCACTGTTGTTCGAGCTTTCACAAAAGCCGGCATCATTTCCAAGGAGCCGCACGGCACGGAAAGTGACTCTGACAGTGAAGAAAGTGAACCTGGCATGTTTGATGGAGATTTAGCACAGCTGTTGGAATCAGAAACAGAGGATGAGGACTTCGATGGGTTTGATTGATGACGATTACCGGTATAAAAATGTGAATACCAAACTCAGTTTTGCTCCCACTCTAATTTTAAATATACACACTTGTATGATTGTGTGTGTTGTTGTTGTAAGGCAGACGTAGTAGAGGACACCTTGAGAACGGTAAAGGGGGAAGTGTGGCCGTGGATTGTATATAAGACCCTATAATCCCTATAATCAGGTGCGCCTTTTGTATGTGTTAAATACAGTAATGGCACACATAACTGAGACTGCGCCTTATGGTCGTGAAAATACAGTAAGTGAAAATAAACTAAGAATTGAACTGAATAGCAGCATTAAAGTGGCAGGATGGCCCTGAAATGTGCATAAAAGTAAAGTGTAGTGTTTGTGGGTCCAGCTCAGGCTTCCACCACACCTCTGGGGAAGAGGCTGTTTCTAAGTCTCTCTGTCCATGCCCTCATGACCCTGTGTATGCCTAGGGTCCTGGGTGTGTGTTGTCAGAACTGATTTTTGCAGCTGCTCCTCAGCTGGTCAGAGTGGATTTAGTCCAGGGATGGGAGAGGGGCAGGATATCTCTTACATGATCTTGGTGATAAGCTGAAGATCTTTTTCTTTTTCTTTTCTTTTTTTCTCCTTTGAGGTGTAGCTGGAGAAGCACATACTGCTTCCATAGCTAAGGAAACTTTCAATGGTGCACTGGTAGAAGTTGGTGAGGAGTTTATGCGGGACCCCAGTTTTTAAGAAGAGTCTATGCTTGGTCTTCTACACCAGCTTTCTGGTATTCATTCCCCAGATCTTGACCTCTAGGAGATGAACACCAAGATACTTGGAACTCCCGATCAGTTACACATCTCCCTGTTGATCACCAGACAAGTATGTGGAGTGTTCTTGTTTCCTTCAGTCAATGAGAAGATGCTTGGTCTTGTTGGTGCTGAGGAGCAAATGATTCCGCTAGCACCAGGGTGTGAGGGTCTGGGCCTCCTTTCTGTCGGTTTCCCATCACTGTTGGTTATCGGTCCCACAGCTGTGTCAACAGCAAATCGTTTATATGTGAGTTGTGTTATGAATGGGGGTGCAGTTGTGTATGAAAAGGGAGTAAAGGGGTAGACTGTGAACACAGCCTTGGGGGCTTACGTGAAAAGATACAACCTACAGCTATTAACTTTTCCTAACACACACACACTTTAGTGATATTACTGAACAAATGGCCCATTGGCTCAGATACCCTCAGGAAAAAGTGTTGATATTTTGTAAATACCCTTTAATTTTTGACCACATTAGATAAGATAAAAGGAACAAGAAATTGGAATGTTATTTTCTCTGTTAATACTGAATGAGTTTCTCTGCTAACATGTTGTCATCCTGGTTCAATGTTAGCTTAACGTTAGCAGGCCCCACCTGTCCGACCATGGTCTTTGCAAGAACTTCAGCCCTCTTGGGGCCACTGATGACATCTGCTGCCTTGAAGAGAACCTGGGCTCGTTCCTCCACCGGCTTCAGGTCCCACTCCTTCCTTGCTGCCACTGACGCAGCGATGGCTTTGTTTATCAGTTCCTGGAGCACAAGACCAGGTTAGCAGTCACCTTCTATGTCATAGGATCTATGGCATCATATTGTAAAATACAGCACAGGTTTTGGGAGGTAAAGTAAGGAAATTATACATTCAAAACTATATGACCAAATATGTGGAAATCCGGCAGAGAAGTTCACCGGAAAATTTGGATCTAGAGGCGTCTTTGAAAAATGAGCGTTAATGAGTTTCATTACAGATTTTTCTTGTCCCTTTAAAAATAACCCCATAGATACAATGAATAAACTGAAAAGAAAACCTTAATAAAATATACAAATGACCAAGAAATTTGTAGTAGTTGTAGTACTTTAAACATGAGCAATAGTAGTAGTTGTGGTATTTTTCTTTCTTTCTTTTTTTTTTTTAACTTTATCACAACAAAAATTCAAATCTTATCAGCAGTAATAGCAGTAGCTATACTATTATTCATTCTCATGACTGAAAACAATTTGAAATAAAATTTCAATTTCAACCAATACCTTTTAATTCACTTTTTAATTTTACTGATAAAAGTACAAATAGTGTTTATGATTTCATTATGAATCAACCGAAGAGCTACTTTATTTTTACTTCTACTTCATTCATAATGAGTTATTTGAAAAATGATCTCAATTGAGGGGGTCCTTTATTCTGGACATCAGATCAGAAAGCATTTTCTTTTTGGGCGAGGAACTCACCTTATTGGCATAGCAGAACTTCGCCACTTTATGTGAGTGATTGAAGGGCTGAGAAGAAACAAAGTTTAAGTGTTCCCAAACATAATTGCCTAGAAACCTATTACAATAAAATACCAATCATGTAAAAAAAAAAAAATACTCACAGAGAGCTGGTATCTGACATCGCTCGTCCAAATGTCTTCGTCTCCAACCACACAGGGGATCTCCTCTGTCTGACCCTTCACCTGCTCCAATGCCTGAAGTGCAGAGACACACACATCTGTCGTATTGTTTTGCAAAGACAAAACCATTGAGTGCAAAGGGATTCATTTACCTGCAGCAGCTCTTTCCTCTCAGTGCTACCATCTTTGAAACCAAGGATGGGTTCATTCTTCACCTCTACCCCGGAGCATGCTGACGTTCTCAGTCTGAAACATAGACCAAGAAAAATACCTCGAATTCATTATGTGGTAGATATTTTTTTTTTGTGTTGGGAAATTTGTACCTTTATGGTTAAGGACATTTAACATAAATTAAAAATGAAAAAAAAAAAAAAAACATTTAAAATTGACAAATATGTTGTATTATGATTTTCAAACACTGTGATGTTTCGAAAAAAAATCAGCTAAGATATAGCTTTAGAAAATTTCAGCTATGTAAAAATAGCTGAAATTAATTTCTAGTTGTATTCCTCAGCAAAATTAGGACAGGTTAAATTACATGGAGACTTTTGCACTGCATAAAAAAAAAAAGAAATGCTATTTTCATTTAAAATTCTGATGATAAGTAAATAAAATTTGTTGTAGTTTAATACCTTCTGTATTTTTAGCAAAATACCATACTGTTCTATTTATTAAGTTGACTTTTTGAGATAGTTGTTTTTGCCAATTGAGCATTTTTTTGCAGGCTGTTTTTTATTATTAATATAACCATTATCGTGACTGATGTAATTTCAAACCCACAAGTCAATGAGTGTATCAGATCAATGTTTGAAACCATCAAGCCAGGGTTTGACCTGGATTAAACAGGCATCTCTGTGGCAATGTGAGGCTGATACATTGAAGCTGGAGGCACTTTAAACAACATACTCACACCTGCAGATCTATCTGCACCCTGCAACTCATCCAGAGAGGTCAACGGCCCACACCAGGCTCTGACAACTCCCATCCAAGATTCAGGCTAGGTGAAGTAACTGATTTCTTTTGATTCCCAACAATCTACACATTAAGCTTCAAAATAATGCCACTCAGGTGAGCTGCCTGAATTCAGGTCTTTGTTACGAAACAACAAAGTCAATATAACTGAACCCAAGCAACCCAGACCAAACCCCACCCCAAATCCAATGGAATCTTTTAAAACCCTCGAAGCCCTCAGAGAAGAGGTGAAATGCCTTCAAGGAAGTCCATTTGCCATTATAGGATTTGCCAATTAGTTGGACTTTTCCCCCTCTTTCCCCCCACTTGTTCCAGCATCACTCATTTATCATTAACATCTCGTCTGAGCTCAGAAGGTCAGCAGCTGCTCGGTGAAACCAGACACAACTCTGACTGAGGTTGTCTGACACCAACCCCTGTAGCTGGTATTCCAAGGAAAAATTATTGCACTGCATTCTCTGAATTCTCTTCCCTGTATTCCTGCGAAGCCAGAAGGAGATCCGGCGCAGGACCAGGATGTTCCAATAAGGAATACTTCAGTTGAGGATACACAGTCTAATGAAGAGGTGGCCAAAGCGGATACAGCTGGAATATAATTAATAAATATGTTGAGAATATTACTCAAAAATCACCATATTTGGCTGTCATCAAACAGCACCTTGTCAGAGAACTATTGAAAGGGGTTTTTTTTTTTCAAAAGATAAGGTCCTTCTTTAGTTATTTAGTAAGGTAATTTGTATTTTGAAAAGGTCCTTTTTGACTGTTTTTTCATTTTGAAGAAGGGTATTTTGAAAAGAATATACATATTTTTTTGTAATTTAGCTGCCTTTCTTTTGGCTTGGGGTGGGGGTTACCACAACCATTTGAGGGACTTCATTGTCATTTCAAATGAATTGCTGCTGCGAGGTGTCCTAGAATTACATTGCACCTTCAGGTATAAAAAAACAGGGGATTTATAACTTGTTAGCAAACACACCATCTCCTAAAGCATCTTGTTTCTAGGATGCAACATTTTTTTTCCTGCTAAAACACAGAAATCACATTGCTTATGTTTATTTTACACCTGAAAGTATAATCTTTGAACAAACATTTTCCACATCAGTTTATTACCTATCTGACATATTAAGGTGATGGGTTCACATTGCATTGACAATGGTATTACCAGGAAATGATTGTGACACTGAAATGCGACATTTCATGGGAATTTGACACATATTTCCTTTTTTAATGCAATTTTGTTTTCTATTTTTTTTTATGTAAACAATCCCCACTTCCTGGTGCATATTATCTGTGTGACAGGTTTGGTAAAAGAAGATATTCTGCTCTTCAATAACAGCCTCGTGGTTAGGGGTTGTTGCCAAGATGGCAATTTTGGATAAAAAGTGGAAACCATGGAGTGTCTGTTGTTCTACTGTCACATGTTGAGTTGAAGCAGTTTGAGGAGTCAGGAGACTAATGACCCTCCCTGCTCTGCAGCATTAATAAATGGACCCTCGACATTTGATTCTAAGCTTAAGATAAAATTTCTATGAACTTTTCCTCAGACTCAGCGTTTTGGCTTTGACCGACCCACCCACCCATATCAGTCCAGATAAGGCCTAACATTCAGATTGTTGGGAGTTTACTAATTAACATCCTGATAATTATTAATCACCATTGTTTTTCCCCTGCATAATTAAGTTATTTCTTTTTCAAGTACAAGACGGGTTTTTTTCAAGTCTCTGAAAAATGTTACGGACAAATTAAAACTTTTTAACAACTTCAACAGAAAAAGCGCACCACATAAACGTGAGAACACATTGACATGAGTCATACACTACAGTGACAGACGATGTTGACCGCCAGTGATTGGTATCATGTTGAAGGATACGGTAAATCAAACGTCAGTGCCGGGGCCTAAACTTTAACATTTGAGAAACACTGTTTACTTTCTTGAAGACCACCTGTAAATTTGTTTGTGCGTCTTATCCTGTAAGAAACGAGCTTAGAATTGTTACGTAACATGCAGTACCACTTTTGACGAGGCGTCTTTCCGGTGAAACGGCTGTGGCACACAGAAGACGTTAAAGAGGCTAGGCTAGGCATTGGCTAGGTGACTCCAAGTAGAAGTCAGCGGGAGATGAGACAGGAGTCTCGCGTAAGCCCTTGTGAGTGAACCTACCCCCTCCAGGATCGGCGTAACACCGTTCTGACGTGCAACATGGCTTCAACGACGGCTCCAACAGCGACAGTAGCAGAGAAGGAAGCGCCCTATAACCTTGCAGATAGATAGACCGACCGACCAACTCACTATCTGACCCGTCTGGTTATTTTGCCGTTCACCTACGAGTCACCACATTCGATGAGTGACTGACCGCCACACGCCGCCTGCTTGGGGTGGCAACTGTCGTTAAGCCACTGAAGAAAGGACACTGCGCTTTTACTGTAATCATTGTGGTAACCGCGGAATCAAGGTCATGGAAGATACATAAATACGTTTAATTTTCTTCTTCTACTTCGTCTCCTGTCAGCTGTTCCCTTCCGGAATCGCTACTGTGAATTCTGATCCTGTGCCCAGCATTCTCTTCTCTCACAGCAATACAAATACATTTCTAAATTTATCCCAACTACGCAGGAAAAGCAAGAAATTACTAGAAAGATTTTTATTCGTTTCAACAATCTATTAACATGAATTACACTTAAAGATAGCTTTTTTTCTGTTCGTTTAGCTTTTTAACAAAACTTTATCTTTAGATTTTCAGTATCTTTGACAAATCGCATTGAGACGAATTTATTAATAATTTCGGGAAATTTTAATTTAAACATTCTCGCTGCAAAGATAACGTATCAGCATGTAATTGGACGTTCAAGAACATACGCATACGTTTCTTTCAGGTCCTGTCTCCCTCATTATCGCACTTACGCTCATATGAGCGCAACGGTATTTAAACCAGCGTCTTCTCCTCAAATCTACCGGCGTGTTTCACTTTTCCGCTAATATCTGTCCCCCCCTTGAGGACAAATGAAAGATTCTAAGGGTGGGAACGCAGCTAGCCAATCAGCGACCAGAAACCCCGGTTCAGCCAATCACGCTCCATATGTGAAGGTGGGCGCCGCGGGATGGACGTTTACTGATCACGAGGAAAGTAAACATTATGTTTGACCTTCCCTTGTGCAGATTTGACTTCAGTTTGCGCCAAAGCGATATTTAATCCAGCTAGTTTGGTGTTAAGACGAATCTATTTTTCGTTTCATCGCATTAAGGAAAATGTTGTGCAGTATAAATGTCTTTTCTTGTTACTTTCAATTCTTGAAGTACAATCAGCGTTGTACTGGGCAAACGCCAAGTTTTCACTTTTTGTTCAAGTTAATTATTTACATTACAATTTTGAAATAAAAGCACTATCTGGCAGTCGAAACGTGTGTTATGCTTGATGTCAGCAAGTACAAAAATGTGGTCATGAACTTTCAAAAAGTCCACAAAATATAATGTATTGTAGCGTTTTAGTCAGGGAAATAAGTTTAATAAGCAATAGCTGTTGTTGGCCACAGCCACGCCACACAAGCCTGCAATACAACTAACCGTTTCCGCTTGATCAGGCAAAAAAAACAAACAAACAAAAAAAAAAAAACAACAGAATTCCTTGCACCCCAAACCACACCCACAAAATTCCCAGCAACCCCCAAATTACACAGAAAACAAGCATCAACATAGACCCAAACATTCGTGACTCTCTACAGTATAGTTAATTTCTACTTAAAAATTGAATCATGGGAAAACACTTTATAACACTATGTATCAACGGTATAAATATGTGTTATCAGGCTGATATAATGTACTTTTGCATTTGATTTTAGACCGAAAGAGCTGATTGTTGAATAAATCCCTGATTAATACAAAATTTAACAATATTAAATAATTTCTCCAGCTTTTCCTATCCAGCTTTTCTTTTGTTTCTTTAGAAGATAGATTTTTTTTATCTCTCCGTTTCTCCAGTGTAATTTTAAAACATGTCTGTGATCGTCTGCAGAATTTGTTTTTTGTCATTTATGTTAAAGGTTGGTAAAACCCGAGTATACCTATCAAATTGATTTGTATGACTAACATCTGTTATGATTAAAATGACCGCAAAATAGAGACAAATCTAGAAAACCCTCTTCTGCCTTTGCGATGTCTTGTTACAGAAACATACTTTTGAGGGGAACTCGTTGTCATATCTAAGCATTCATGTCTTTGGTTTGAAATTATCCCAGTGATATATTGTTCTCTATGATGTGCTATATGTACGTGATATATAGATCAGAAATCGGAAGGAAAATACCGTATCGAACAAAAACTGTCTGAAAGTCACAAAAAAACTGACTATATTGATGAAAAAAGTACTAAACAAAAGAACCCTCTCAGAAAAAAAAATCACAAGAACAAGACATTTCAATCAACAAAATTTACGAGACAATCGGAGCAAGACAATAAAAAAAAACGTTTTTCAAGAACTGTCAGGACGTTACCCCTCTAATTTATTTCAGCTACTTTTCTTACTCATCACATAAACATTATTATAAGTATCTATTTTTTTGAAAACCACTTGACACATTTCTTGAAGTTTTAACAGCGGGAACCAGCGATGACCAGCGACCCATCGGAACCATCGTTTTGACAGGACTTTTTTGTACTACCAGGCGACCCGTAGAACGAGAGGCGGTGACAAGACGACTGTTGTGGTAGAATTTCAGCCCGAATTACAGACGGACTGACTTTATTCTTTTTTCAGCTAAAATAACAGTAACAACTCGGGTGTTCGGCGGGGGGAGAAACTCTTCCGAACAAACGGAAAAGGTAGGTTTTTCCTGTCGGTCCGTCGCGCGCGCGCCGCAGCACCAGGAGTCGGTTCCAACAGAGTGAGAGATAAGCGAAGCCGTTAGCCTGCTGGCTAACAAGCGACATGGAGCCGGAGATTTGCGAGGTGTGTTTTGAGATACTTACCGTAAGTTGGGCCGGCCTTGAACATCACGGCGGCCCCGCCTGACTGGCAGGATGAGCGTGAGGCTGGCTGACCCGGTGGTTAACGGGGAACGCACGCGAAAGCAGCGTCGGGATCTTTGCGGCTTAATTGATCATCACGTCATGCAATTAGCCGTGTCACCGCGTTACCTGGTTCTCGGTATGAGGCGGGGGTCGATCTACCGAGCGGTGAACAAGAGAAGTCGACGTTTGGACGTATTCGTATTCAGCATTTGTTCACTGCTAGTGATGCGCCGGTGTGTAAAATTAGCTAACGATAATCGGGGATGTACACGGACTCTGATGCGTAGCCGCTGTTGCGTGTTTCTCTGACGTATCGCGGACTTTTATTCAACTCCGTGAACCTGACAGGGCCTGTATGTCCCCACAGTCCACTCTATTGATGTCTCATCCCAGGTCTCCGGCAGCGGTGACTCAAGCCAGGAAGCATGAGCTCGAAGGGCGGCGGAACCGCTCTTACCCGCCGCAACTACAGGCTGTCATCAGATACTGACAAACCCAGGACTATAGGTACTTCGTGTGTGTCTGTCTCTGTGTCACTGTGTGTTAATGTTGTGCGAGGCTTAAGTTTTAAATACTTTTGTAAAGCAGTTTTGTAGTACACTGCTCAAAAAAATAAAGGGGAACACTTAAAAAAACACATCCTAGATCTAAATGAATGAAATATTCTTATGAAATACTTTGCTCTTTACACAGTTGAATGTGCTGACAACAAAAATGATCAATGGAAATCAATTGTATCAACCCATGGAGGTCTGGATTAGGAATCACACTCAAAATTAAAAAAACAAACTCCAGGCTGATCCAACTATGATGCAATGTCCTTAAAACAAGTCAAAATGAATCTATGTTGCTTCCTGAGTGGACACTGTGATTTCACAGAAGTGTGATTGACTTGGAGTTACATTGTGTTGTTCAAGTGTTCCCTTTATTTTTTTGAGCTGGTATATTTGTACCTATATGTCCTCAGTCCGCTCTTGATTGTTTGTTTAAAAAGCAACAAGTCGTCACAGGAAGCTTTGTAGTGACTTAAAAAACATTTCAAGCAATGCCTTAAAACCATCGTCAGAGTATGAGCAGGGACAATCCTTACAGGTAGTTTTTCCTGTGTGCCTGTGTTTCAGGCATCGTGAACGAGAAGCTGCTGAGTGACTACCTGCATCATGTGTTCCCTTCCACCAAGGAGCAGAGCTCAATGCCGGCCTCACTCAGGTACAACACTTGTGGACAGTTAGGGCTTCGATTCAACTCTTGAGCTAAAGACACATGGGTACAAAGCACCAACTAATCAACAAGTGAAAACAAAATAGTTGCGCAAGCAATGTCTTCATGCTGCTCAACATACAGGTATGGGTTCTCTCAGTGTTGTTTCTTCAAGTTCTCCCTGTGGGCTCTTTGGTGTCCTCCTACATTCATAAAAACCTGCGGTAGTTTAAGTGAAGACTAAATTGTTCTTAGTGTAAATGAGGTAGAATGAATGGCAGGGTGTCTATGTGTGGCCCGGTGATTGACAGGTGACTGCTTTAAGTTAAACCTCACCCCCTGCATTGATCTGCTGTGTGTCACTCTTGCTGTCCACACAAAAATGGTATCAGAAATGATAATTAATGGTTACTCAGATTTATCAGCATTTAAAGACCTCACAGACTCATTTCTTAACTTCTTATTCCCCCAAAAATCGAGAAAAAAAGAAATATATTCACCTTTCACCCTATTTTAATTCTTTCTTCATTAAATATCTGACAAGTGAGTTGAGTCACATCCTCAGGCTGAATTTGAAGTTGACGGCATCTGAAAAAAAAGATTAGTTCAGTCTCAGCTGAATCCGCTGTTGTGAGTAAGTGAGAGAGAATAAGAGTAAGAGCGAGAGTGAGAGAGTGAGAGAGAGTGAGAGTGAGTGAGTGAGTGAGAGAGAGAGAGAGAGAGAGAGAGAGAGAGAGAGGAGAGAGAGGAGAGAGAGAGATGAGAGAGAGAGAGAGAGAGAGAGAGAGAGAGAGAGAGAGAGGAGAGAGAGAGGAGAGAGAGAGAGAGAGAGAGAGAGAGATGGTGTGTGAATATGTTTGTCACAGCTTCATGTTACCATGTGCTCTATACTTAGGCACACACTCCTTGTTCGTTGTCATGGAGCTGCACAACACAATTCCTGTCACAGCATTGACACCCCTGTTACTTTTGAAACAACTTCCTGCTTGTGTCTGACCCAGTGTCACCACGCAAGTAATTCACATCCACGTAGTTTCTATAAAACCACCATAAAGCCTCTCCAGGCCATGTAAACACAGGACTTTCATAAATTTGCTTTAGAAGTTAGTAATATCACATTAAAAACTAGCTTCATATCAGCAAACAGTCACCCAGACACCTAGAACACTGTAATACTATAATGCTCCAGTACAAATACACTCTGAGTAATGAATAAACTGTGGGACTGAAGCAAATGTAGTGCTAAAATTGCAATAAAGGAAATCCTGAAATATTGACATTTAGAAAAAGTTAGAATTAAGCAGAATAAATGTATTATGTTTTTTAATGATTCTGGTGTGTTTTTTGACACAACAAATCATGCATGAGGACAGGACTGTCTCAGAAAATTAGAATATTGTGATAAAGCTCTTTATCTTCTGTAATGCAATTACAAAAAACAAAAATGTCATACATTCTTGATTCATTATAAATCAACTGATATATTGCAAGCCTTTTATTATTTTAATATCGTTGATTATGCTTACATCTTAAGAAAACTCAAAAATCCTATCTCAAAATATCAGAATATCTGAAAAAGTAATTTTTGTTTTTTTAATTGCATTACAGAAGATAAGGAACTTAATCACAATATTCTAATTTTCTGAGACAGTCCCTGTATATCACTGTAGAAATATGTCCTTATTTATTTCATACTGTGATTTTGTTTTTTCTTTCCACAATTTAAACAATATATATTTTTTTCAAGTTGATTTTTTACTTGCCACCTTTTTCATCTTTTATAAATTACCTTTGCTTGTTGTGGGACAATATCCAATCTCGTGTGTTTTATTGGTTTATCAGTTGCATGTCATCATGTTTATGTGTATCAAACAGTAACAATGACGAAAAGACAGGAGGCAGAGGTAGAGGTCGCAGAGATAAAGATGCTTGGGTTCTCTTTGAAAGTGATGAGGATGGATAGGATCAAGAATGAATCTATCAGAGGAACAGAGCACATTTTAGGTGTTTTGAAGAGAAGGTCAGTTAGCCAGACTGAGATGGTTCGGTCATGTACTGAGAAGGGATAGTGAATATATTGGTAGAAGGATGCTGGAATTTGAGCTGCCAGGCAGGAGGTCTAGAGAAAGACCAAAGAGAAGATTTATGGATGCAATGAGAGAGGATATGAAGTTAGTTGGTGTGAGAGTGGAGGATGCAGAGAATACCTGTAGGGTTAGATGGAGAAGGTGGATGTGCTGTGGCAACCCCTGAAAGGAGAGTCAAAAGGAGAAGAGGAGGAAGAAGAAGATGCTGATGTGTATCAACATAAGCAACAACAGCATAAAATAGTCTGTAAGAGTATTTTTGAACCTTTTTTCATTAAATTTTCCATAACTATGCTCAAATTTACTAGTACGGGGTCTTGTAGCTTTTACATGTCAACACCACTATAATACATAATTCTTCTTCTTCTTATTTTTTTTCAATTAGTCAACTGATGCACTGGTGAATCTGCGGATCCGGTTTAAAGAAATATATCATAACAATTGTTTATCTTCAGATTAACATGTTCTGTTTTTACTGCTTTTCGTCATGGTTCCGATGGTCCTTGTCATCATCATCCTAATCCTTTATCTTGGTCTTCATGGTTCTGGTCCTGGAGCAGGAAGCTGCTGGGATTCCAGGATCTTAACGCTCACCTGGAGAGATTGTTGTCGGAGGGAGAACCAATCGAGGAGAATCAAGGTTGGAAAAATATTTACACATCAAAATAAAAAGAAAAAAAGTAACAGTTTTGTCTAAATGTCTGTCTAAAACCCAGCAGCTTCCTGATTAAAGCTGTGGGAAATACAGTAAACCCTTGGAAAGTTGTGCAAATTTTTGGGCAATGTAATTGCCCACATTTTAGTACACTTTCACAAGCTTGAATTTTCCGTCAATTACCAGCATTTTTTCTTTTCAGTAGATTTCTAATAAATGTTCAGTTCATTTTTGAAAACATTAATTTAAATTGAAACTGATTTTGGGTCCTGGTTTTCAAACGTTAGGCCCTCTGTGGTCTCAATACTAGCCATGTGTCCTATGCTTCTGCCCTGTACTTCTGTCACGTTTTGATATAATGGCTTGGTCTTGTCATCTGTGGTGGAAGACACGGCACCATCTGCTGTGTTGGCATGTTTAGTCCCTGAAGGTGTCCATGTCCCTCCAGACCAGGGCTCAGAGGGTCGGCTGGGTCCTCAGCCGGTGGTCCTGGATCACACCAGTGGCTTTGAGGGGCTTCTGTTTGTAGATGACGACCTGCTAGGGGTGAGATGTCTTTAACAAGCCAATCTGTCCTTCACAGATGTCCTGTCAATAATTGACAGTTTGTGCCTCCTATGAGATTCTCTTGTTTTTCATCATTGTTAAATAGAATAGAATAGGCCCTTAATTGTCCCACTGTGGGGATTTTTGTAGTTATACTTTATCAATCTCTCCTGGGAAATTATTTCTCTGCATTTAAACCATCGTTGATGAACCACGAGCAGTTTGCTGTCACTTTACATCACCAAGGGAGCAGGCAGGGGTTTCCGTGCTTTGCTCAATAACACTTCAACAGGCTTGAAGGAGCACGGGAATTGAACCAGGAATGTTGGGTTCCAAGGGGGGCCACTCTCACCCCCTGAGCTACCCCACCGTTTTCTTTTAAATTTCAATAAAAATGTAAATTTCAACAATAACTTTAATATTCACAAAATTAGCAAGGCCTTCAAACTATGGAAAGATGTGATGAATGTGTGTGTGATGCTTTCAGGTGATCGGACACAGTAACTTCAGCTCCATCAGAGCCACCACTTGTGTTTATAAAGGTGAGACCAGGATGTGCGACTGCTTCAGTTAAATGTCATTTGACCCCAGAGGCAACATCACACAAAGGACCTAAAGTTTAGCCCTAAAGACTGCTGCATTTTGTGCAGTTTAACAGCTGTAACATGTCAACAGAAGAGACCAACAGAATCATTTTAAGGCCTGCTGCAAATCCAAGAAGATGGGAGGCTCCCTGTGACCAAAATGTCCCAAGAGTGTGCACACACATAGACCCGCACAAAAACACACACACGCACACAAATAGTCCCATTCACACTTTATGTGCCTTTCCTCAAGAAATTTGTTCTCTTGTGTCATAATTTTTGTATATCATTACAATTTTTTTATGATAATTACAAACTTACTTAATGTGAGTTTCTTCTCAACTCATTAATTTCTTGATGATTGAGCGGTGAAGTGTTCTCCCAATTAATTAAGACCATTAAGCAAAAATGCTAAAAGAAAAGGTATTGAGCAAAACTAACAAAGAAAATCTTTCTTAAACAATGTTGAAACCATGACATTTAAACTGTATATCTGTGTTAATATATGACTATCGCTGCAGGGAAGTGGGCCTACGAGGTTCTTATCTCCTCCCAGGGCCTAATGCAGATTGGATGGTGCACACTCAACTGTCGCTTCAACCAGGAGGTACATGAACACAGTGTTTTATCTTTTATTTTCTGTAGACTCTAACCTGTTACACAAGTACACTATCAGCCCAACTACATTATTAACGAGAGAGAGAGAGAGTGAGAAAGTAAGAGTTTGTGTCTGAACGTCGCTGCACTGAATGACAGATGTGCTTGTGTTTTTCCATCAGGAGGGTGTGGGTGACACTCCTGACTCCTATGCCTATGATGGAAACCGAGTGCGCAAGTGGAACGTGACAACCACAAACTATGGGAAGGTGATCAGTCATCACTGAAAGCTGTTAATTTCTGTGTGTGTGTAAGTGTATGTGAAATACTGGCCTGTGGCTGATAATTGCATCTTTGCCTCAGTCCTGGGCTGCGGGAGACATTGTAAGCTGTCTCATCAACCTGGATGAAGGAACCATCACATTCTGCCTGTGAGTAATTTACCCACGGAATAACTCGCTCCCCTCATTGCTACATTAGTGGCACCTTACAAGCATTTTTTAAATAGTTTTTTTTAAATACTTGTTAATAAATCCTTGATGATTTCTAAAATATTAAAAAGAGTGAGTATCAAATGACCTGAGCTGATCTTAATAAAATCCTGGTTGTGTGTCCTCAGGAATGGACAGTCTCTGGGCACAGCATTCACCAACATTAAAACAGGTCCTGGTGTTGCTTACTTCCCCGCCATCAGCCTGTCCTTCAAGGAATCTGTGGCTTTCAACTTCGGCAGCAGACCCCTCCGATATCCTTCTACCTGTCACAGCACAAGCTTTGGAACAATATGGACGGCCTGGCAGGAAGACGCTCCAGTCTCAGAGGGTCATAACCGAATCCGGTTGCCGGTTCAAACTGAGAGAAAGAGAAACAGGGAAGAAAATGATAAACTGACATCAGATATAAATTTAAATGTTTTTTTTGTGAGTTTCTGTTACTAATAGGCAATTGCAAAAGGAGCAATCATTAATCGCGTAATTGTCCTAAAAATTAAGTGAGTATTTGTGGAAATGGTGAGGATTGAGGTGGAATCAAACAAGAACCTGTCCCCATAGCATTCTTCATTTTTTCTACTGGAGCACTGGGATGGAAAGACTTAACAAGATAAAACTCATCATTTCTAGTGCTGGATATTAAATATCCAGTGATATTTAGGCCTACAGTTGGGGTCCAAAAAAATCATTAAAATAAGAAAACACCTTGATGATGAAACTGGAGAGACGAGTATATGTGGTATCTGAGGTATCTGTCTTGCCTTTGCCTTTGGGACCATGGTATTGGAAATTGTGGGCTTGACCTCTGATCCAAGAAGATTTTTTCATCTCAAAGTCAGACTTGTGAACTGTAAGGAGGATGTTATTGTTTTTTATTTTTGGATGCCTTGTGTTGATAGAAGCTGTTCAAAGGCTGAGGTTACTTTGAAAGTTGAGCGTATCAGCATTACTGCCGCTGCCCCCTTTCAGCATCTGCCCTTAACCATCAGCGCTTCACATACCCAGTTGAAGGCTACTTGCCCCTCCAGAATCCTCCTGCTACCGACCTGGCCAAGGCCCACAAACTGCTGGGCTACATCAAGAATGTCCTCTCCACCACCATCGACACGCAGGTAACAGGAGTCATCCAGAAAAGTCCTCCCAGCACTGGGTAAAGCAGACATCAGGTCAGATCTGAGGCCTTCCATCATTTCTGACACTTTCTGCCCAACTGAATCCTGGTTACCCAGGGATGAAATGACACCTTTAAAAGCTGGAGCGGGTTCAAAACCTCAGGGTCAACATCTGTTTGAGGCCATCATGATACTGCATCCATTTTAAACAATAACTACACTATTTAAAGCTAATTTTCCTGTTAATTTTCAATATAAACACATTTACTGTTATTCTTTTTATAATTTTTTTAATCTAATATTAATGCTTTTAGGCCAGGGGTCTCAAACTCAATTTACCTGGGGGTCACTGGAGCTAGGGTCTTGGCGAGGCTGGGCCACATCAGGTTTTCCACAAAAAAAGCTCTGATAAAACATTCCACTGTTCTCAAATATCTTAATTTTTATTTTTCTACACAAAATAAGATGAAAAAATAAATAAACAAATCAAGAATTAAGCAATCATCTCACTAACCAGATAGCTAGCATTGACTGCTGCGTTATTATCTTTGGATGCTTTCTTAAAGAAATCTTGTTGCTTCAGTAAACATGTTTTAAGATTGGCAACGCTTTTGGCTCCCTCATCTCCTAGTATTTGCATAGTCCTTAGCATGTCTAGTTCTGCAGTGATGTTTCAAGTTGTATTCCTTGTGCACCGCAACTTTCTCTGCACAAGTAAGAAATGTTTGGGTGCTCCTATGCTCAACAAAGAAATAATGAATTTCCCACTTTTCCTGAAATTGTTTGTGCTCATCACCAACCTTTCTCCTCACTTCAGGCTTTGGGAAAGAAATGTTTGGGGCTGTGTAATATATATAATTCCACTAGGTGTCACTGTCGTGGTGAAGTTTCAGTTTCAGTGTTAAGCTGACGAATGGAGGGCGTAATCTCTGCTGGTATCATATCAGCTCAGGCTCCTGTGCCCCCGCCTGCATATGACGTCGAGCACGGCACAGTTAGTGATTGGTTGAAGGTCAGAAACCATGGAAACACGAAATGTTTGTGGTGCCCGTTTAACATTAAATTGAATAAATAAAAAGTGTAATAAAATTTGAAAAGTTAGGCACGTGGCTAGTATGGAGTAAAAGGCTAACACAGACACACACTGACACACACACACACAACTTGGTGTGAGTGTGTGTGTATGTTACAGTGCTAGCTCAGTGTTAGCGTCTTAGCCCTCATTTTCCTGGTTCTTCTGTGTTTCCAATTCCAGGTCAGGTGCTTCGGAGCACCCGACTCCGGTTACAGCCACACCAGCCTGTTGTTTATCTGTTTAAATGTGTATTCAGCAGCGGCGGGTTGTTTACATCCGTGGTTTACACGTGTATTCAGGCTGGTGCTGGGTACCGTGGGCAGGGTCATGTTGCTGGTATAGTCCGGGTGCTCCAAAGCATGCGGCCCCCGGAATGAGACAGACCGTCTGGCAGTTGACTCGCGGGCTGCGAGTTTGAGACCCCTGTTTTAGGCCAATGTTTTAGGTCTTTTTATCATAAAGACAACAGTTGTTTGTGATGTTGTTTTCTCCTTTCTCTTTCTTTTTTTTCTAGATATTTCTTTTCTGGTTTTCAAGAAGTTCTGGCTCCTGTCAGTTTCCCCCCTCCAACCAACTCCCGCTAGATTTGATTTAGTTACTTTTATAGGTTTATTGTGCATATTTGACGTGTATATATTGTAATTTGCGTAAGCACTCCTGTGTGTCTCTTGTTGATTCGTGTGTGTTTGTGTATGCTTTTTTTTGTGTTTGTTTGAAGGAGGAGAGGCTACTAGAGAAGGACTGCGCAGTATGGAGGCTTCAAGGGGACCCTACCATCCTGGTGGCTCTGGCTCACATCTTCAACCATTTTGCTCCTTTAATGGTGAGAAGACAGTATTTGTTTCTTGGTTCTATTACAACCAAATTGCTGTGAGACCAGTAAAGTTTTGTTTATAAAAATCCAATAAAAAAATAGAGGGATGGAACACCCTGCTCAATCATCACAGAGGCTGATGTTTGGTGGTGTGTTTACTCTTAGTATAATTTTACATAATGTACCATCAGGAAAATACTAAGTGCCATCAACCAAATGCACCAAAGGTATCAATGATAGTACCTATGATGCAAGCTAGCTAGCTGTTTTCTTTCTGAAGTCCTGCCAGTTAAAGAGATTTAAAATGTTATTGTCATTTTAAACAACCAGCTGCAATGAATGGCATTTGAACATGAGAAAAATGCAACGTTAAGTGGATATCTAATGTGTATGATTGCAGGTACAATATGAACAAAGAAAATGTCAGTGTTTATCTGATCCCTGACTGTAAGACCAATGGGACCATCTCTTCTGAGTGCCCTGAAAAGTCCAGGAAATAAAGATCTCAAGACACGAGTGACTCCTGTATAGCTGGAAACCATGGAACAATGCGCTAAATGGTGTTTGCCCTTTCTGATTTGTGGCAACATGTTGTGTGTCCACAGTGTAAAGTGTATCTGGTGGAGGATGTGCTGATGAACTTCCTGCTGGGGATCCTGGAAGGCGGCGGTTCTGTGGAGGAACATCCTCTCATCCAGCAGCTGCTTGACCTCTTCTGGCTGCTAATGGAGGTAAAGATAAGAGAGAAGTACCTACTATAGGGCTACCTTGTGTTGAGCCTGAAAATTGCAGGCCATTCAATTTTCCAGCAAGAGCTTTAATTATAATAATAAAACATTTTGTTTAAGGCACCTTACTCAAAATTATGTTATTAGACAATAAAATTATAATATCTTTTGATAATGTGGTGCAGTTTGATTAAAAATCCTTTTATACTATAAGAGTAATTCAGTTATTCAGTTTTCTCTGGTTCTGAATAAATGGCACAGTTTTGTTTATGAAGCAGCTTTTGTCTGATTCCTTGACTATATGAGTGTATGTATTCATTTCTGAAGGACTATGTCTGTATGCTTTTGTATGTTTTTCTGCTAGCCTTTATCTCTGCATGTCTCAGCCCTTTTGTGTGTCCCTATTTGCAAGTCTGCCTGTTTTTCCCTTTTTGCAGGCCTCTGTGTATGTGTTTATGTATGTCTGTGCATGACTCAATGTGTATGAGTGTCTCTATCTCTCTAGGACTATGTGTGTATTTCTTTCCAGGCCTTAGTGGGTGTCTGTCTTTAGGACTCAGCTTGTATCTCTTTATCTGGAGGACTCCACATGTGTCTATGCCTCTCCAGGACTGTGTGTGTATGTCCTTGTTTGCAAGATTATGTGTGGTTATCTATGCAATACACTGTGATTGTGTGTCTGTCTCTGCAGGACTCAGTGTGTGTGTCTATCTCTGTAGGACGTGTTGTGTCTGTGGATCTCTGCAGAATTCAGTGTGTCTCTGTCTCTACATGATGCTATGCGTGTATGTCTTTCTGTGGGACTCAGTGCTTGTCTTTGTCTCTCTAGGATTACGAGGTGAACGAGTGTTTGAAGCAGTTAATGATGTCCCTGCTGAGAGCATACCGCTTCTCTCCCATTATCCCAGACTTGGGATTCCAGGTAGGGTTCCAGACTTTGGGCTCAGATAAGAGTATTGGACATGACATTCCTCTGCTCTGGCGAAAGTGTCTGTCAAAATATCTGCGTTGCTAATTTCGGATTTATTTCCAGCTTATTTTTGTTTATTTTTCTTAGCACTTTCCAGTTAATTTCTTGTTCTCTATATTTTTTAATGTACATCTGTTTTTTTCCAAAGAATTGCCTGGCAGTAAAAAAAAGTTGATTAGCAAAATTTTCCATTGCAGTTACCGTTGCCTTATATGATGTTTTTTGTCGAAACAAACATCGATATCTTGCTGAAAGTCTGAGGGAAGGATGGTTTGGTATAATTTAGTTGCTGATTCTTTGCTCCACAGATCCACTACCTGCGTCTGACCACGGCCATCCTGCAGCATGAGAAGTCCAGGAAATATCTGCTCAGCAACGTCTTATATCCTGAACCTCTTTCATTTTGATCAGGTTTTTGATAGTTGAATATCAGACATGTTTGTTTCAGCTGTCGTAGGGTCAAACAGACAGAATTTTGTCCTTAACAGAAGACAACATTTGATGTCCTGCGTTCAGTGGTATTTTTCTATATTAAGACACCACTACGGGTGAAGGAGGCAGGTCTGGAGGAGCTGATCCCGACCACCTGGTGGCCCACACACTTTGACAAAGAGGTAAAAAAAGGACATTGTTTGTAGGGAGATTTTTATGAATGTAATTTGATACAGCCCATGTGGTACTGCAGCTATGGGGGGCGGGGGTTGACAGTTCTGTTAGTCCACTCCAGATGACACAGGCACACACACACACACACAATCCCACACTTCCTCCCATCACGCACACTGGTATTCTGGCTGAGGAACCAAGAAGCAGACAGCACGAAGCCAGACCACTTTCAGGACACCATCATGTTTTTCAGACTGGCATTACGACAAAGGCAGTATATTGCCTTAATTTTACTGAAGTACTACCTACTATTGCACTAGTACCACATGACATGAATATATTGGAAGAAGAAGTAGACAGAAGTGGTTTCTAATTCCAGAATCAATTCTATTTTCACAGGATTTTTTCACAGTTTCACATCAAGGCCATTAGGTTCCAGGATTTAATCTAAAAATATGAATATAAACAACATGCTAACGAGTTTGTTCTCAGGGGAAAGACGAACTGGAACCCAAAGACGAGAGCGCAGATGAGCGCCTGAGGCGTCGAGCCTATGAGAGAGGCTGCCAAAGACTGAAGAAGAGGATTGAAGGTGAGACGTTAGCCATACATTCTAGAAGATATGGAAATGCAAATATGTCATTTCTTTTAAAATACTTAGGCATTTGGAGCCCCCCCCCCCCCCCCACACACACACACACACACACACACAAAAATGCATGTGTCATCAATATATTGAAATATTCAGTTGCACTAAATTTTATTTCTTTTTCCAGGACATTTTCTTATAAACTGTTTATAAACTACAAAATTTTCAGTGAGATCGAGTATTTTTCTCTCTTTTTTTTATCTGATGAAATTTGTTTTAATCCCCAATTGCATCATCACTTGGTGGTATTCTGTGAAAGCAGAGCCCAGGAAGTCCTGGCTTCTCATGCTGCCAAAATGTTTTCTCGTGCAGTGGTTGAAGAGCTGCAGGTCCAGATCCTGAAGCTGCTGCTCAACAACAAGGACAAAGCCACGGTGTGTGCCATGTGACTATCAGATCATTACCACTCTTCACAGTACCACTTGGATATAATCCCCAACACACACACACACACAGACACACACACAGATAGACAATATAGTATTTGTATATATGCTTGGTGCATTTACATCCACACTTATGAATGGTTCAGTCAGTTTTTCCAGATAGTAAATGTGCTTTTTAGAGAACAAGTAACAAGTATTACTTTCTATCTGATGCACAGTGGGAAATTATTTTGTTGTTTTTACAATTTAGAAATCTGCCCATGTTTTACCACAGCAACAGTCTTGTAATTATTAAAATCATGGTTAACCTTGGATTCAATGAACTATTGAGGTAGCCGGTCAATATATGATCTGACTCCTGAAGAGAAGTCGAGAAGTAGATCGAGGGTTAGGAAGAGTAGAGTGACTGATGACAGTCAAGGATGAAGGTCAGGGTGGAGTATGAAGAGGAACGAGTGATTTGGAATTTTTCTTGTTAGCTTGTAGAAACAAAAAACAGTGGTATGTCATTGGAGGTCAGATATAGGAGCTATTGAAAAACGTGGAAGCTGAATGTGTGTGTGTTTGCGCCTGTCTCTCCTCGACACAATCCAAATAACAGTTGGTTTCTTCTCCTTTCAGGGTGAAGCCTCCCGCTACATTTTTCTCAACAAGTTCAGGAAGTTCCTCCAGGAAAATGCCAGTAATCGAGGGGTGAGAGAGAGAAACAAATCTATATATTATCATGAATCAAGTTAACCTGTGACAGCTGTATTTGACTGTGTGAAATATGTATTCTGATATTTCAAATGATATGAGGACATGCAATGGTAGGCATTGAAGAAAAGTCACATTTAGAATAAAGAAAGAACCGTATTTTCCGCACTGTAAGGCGCATCAGATTTTAAGGCGCACCTTCAATGAATGGCCTATTTTAAAACTGTTTTCATATATAAGGCGCACAACATTATAGGGTGCATAGAAAAGAAACCACTGTATTGGCTGGGATTGCATTATGTATCCATTAGATGAAGGTGCGCTAAAGGGAGTGTCATCAAAACAGTCAGTCAAACATTATTAATAGAATACAAACCAACATTCTGACAACTCTGTTCACTCCCAGGACAGGTTAGTGCATTCACAACACAGTACTGTATGTATCCGTGGCTCATACTGCTATTTGCTCCACCTTCGTTGAAAATATAATTTTTCCAACTCCATTTGTCACAGTTCAAAGCTTTTCATAAAACGAAAGTTCCAAGAAGAAATATTCGAAAGCACCAAGAAAAATGAATTGATCATGTCGCTAGCTATTGTTGTTGGCTTCATTCGAATAGTGACTGTAGAGACACTTCTACTTGCTGCTCTCTATTCAACCCACTGTTTGAGTTTGTCCTCCAACTGTGGCCATCTTGCTTTGTTTCCTCGGAAACTCTGTTTAGTCTTCTTTACTTGGCCTAGGTCAATGCTTCCTCCACTTCCGTACCATTGATTTATTAATGTTGAATTCTCTCGCTGCTGCTCTATTCCCGTTTTCTACTGCGTGACTGATTGCCTTGAGTTTGAACTCTGCATCGTAAGCATGTCTCTTGAAAGGGGCCATTTTGGGGTCTTTATATACACATAAGTGGTGTGGGACTGGAATTCCCCTTTACTGTTGTTACCGCTGCTACTTCGGCAACGCCCCCTGACTGCAGTAGCCATAATTAACCAATATTGATCCGGATTATAAGGTGCACTGTCAGTTTTTGAGAAAATTAAAGGCTTTTAGGTGCGCCTTATAGTGCGGAAAATACGTTAAGCAAAGTACATGAAGGAAGTGAACATAATATGAGAATTATATTTATTCTTTTCATTCCATAAAAAGACATGTTTTACTTTCTAGCCATTTTAACTGAATTGATAAAATACTTTGAATCAGTTTTACATATTATCATGCGCAAATCTCAAACACTGTAATTAATGTGACTGTGTGTGTGCATGCGTGTGTGTTTGCATGTGTGTACAGCATCCCACGGCACTGTGCCCCCCTGAGTACATGGTATGTTTCCTGCACCGACTTATCACAGCTGTGAGGAGTTGCTGGGACGAAGGAACGCGCAAGAGTCCCAGCAGCATCAGCAGCGAAGGTAAGTTGTGTGTGTTGTACACTATTCTCTGTCTCCTCAGAAAAAATATTCACACTAATAGATAACCAGCAGATGACAGGATGAATGCTGAAACCACATGGCTGAAGATCACATGACCTGGTCTCAGGACCTCAATATCAGATGTACTGTAACTGTTTGTGCTCTTCAGCTGGATCAGTAGCCCCATTGACAACAAATGAAACTGAGTCTGGACAGAGAATATGAGTCAAACAGGGGACTTACCTCAGAACTACTTGCTTTCAGATGATCATTCGAAATATAGAAAATCCCTTTTTCCATTTCCAGATAATTTTCCGACTATTTTTCTATTTTTTACATTTTTCACTTTTTTTTTTTTTTTAGAAATTATTCAAGCTGCTTTTTTAATGTTTTTTGTTATTTCTAGAGTCTAAGTTTCCCATATTTAGGGATGTACTTAATGAAATCCATGTAATCTCTCACAATGTCTTGTCTGAAGAAGCCCCCAATATCCAGAGTCCCTAGTTGGTTAGAACATTCAACCCTAATCAGTCTGCTAAATTGAAAAGTGCATCTACATTAAAAATTACGCTTCTGTCCATTAATTCCAGGTACTCTGCTGCTGGCAGTAATCCTCCAACTGTCCTCTGTGTCCCAGTATTATCTCTCTGTCCTCTGATGGTGAACTATTTTTAACTGCTCCCATAATGACACAACATATATTTGTTTTGATTATAAGCGTGCGTGCGTGCGTGCGTGCGTGCGTGCGTGCGTGCGTGCGTGCGTGCGTGCGTGCGTGCGTGCGTGCGTGCGTGCGTGTGTGTGTGAGACGGTTGGACACTGACATTGGCATCGTCTCCATCTCTCTGGAGACAGATCTGATAAAACAAGGACATGAAGCTTGTCTCAAAATTCACACTGTTAAAAGATAATCATGTTGATGCATGAACTCCAATCACATTAATTCCCTCATTATCTGTCCCAGATTCTGAGGCTCCTGTCTTTTTTTTCTTACCATCATCTGTGTGTTTGGTGTCCCCAGAGGCCTATGTCCCACCCCAGCTCTTCTACAATGGGAAGGTGGATTACTTTGACCTGCAGAGACTTGGTGGGCTTCTGTCCCACCTCAAGAAAACACTCAAAGGTTGGCTTTACCTCTTATACCTCTCCCTTGCCGTTATCGTTTGTAGATCAAATCTTTTTGAAGTCTCTAAATTCTTTAAGAGACACTTTTAAAGCACGTCAAAATCTCCATCGTGCAGGTTTACAGTAGATGTTTCTGTCTCTATTATGTAGATTTATTTGTTGTAATTTGTAGCCTTTCACTTAGTTATTTTTTTCGTTTCCACAAATTTCTGCTGGCACTGATTTTTATTTTTATTATTCTATAGTAGCACTATCTTTAACAACAGTTATTTGCCACCTAACATGATAATGAATAAATCTGAAAATCATAAAGATTTTACTTTTTTTTTCCAGTACAAAAGTGGTACAATGGTACCAAAGCATTACCTTTTATAAGAATCGAGAACTGATAAGTAAGAGATAAGTAAGCATAAGAGAAATGCCCACTACAGTATTACCGGTAGATGATTTTGATTAACCCATTGTAACGTGATACCACTGACTCCTGTTTCAGACGAATGAAACCTTGAGTTAATTTGCGGAACCACATAGCTTGTCTCTCCCTGCTAGTTTGTTGGATGCCACTTTGTTTGTAGGTACCACATTTTAAAACTTTTCAAATTTTTGCAGTTTAAATTTGAAATGTTGGTTTGAAAATTATCTCAAGAGTAATTACAATATGATAAGCAAAAACACTGTTCATATGTCAATTTATATCCTTATTCCAATACGCGCATTGCACATACAGACACATTTCCATAAACCCAATACCCAAACCACACTGTACAGCTATAAATCAAACTGCAATGTTTGTCCAGAGAAAACATCAAGAAAATTGACCATAATATTCCAAAAAGAGAGACTGCAAAGAAGCAGGGACATCTATAAAATGCTTCTCAAATAGCACCCTTTGATTTCTAGTAAATCATAAAATACTGTAAGTAGAATTCTAGTGAGATTAAAAAGTTTGTTTTTAAGACAGAATTTAACTTAACAAAGTATTAAAGAAGTACTGTATTTTCTGCACTATAAGAAACACCTAAAAGCCTTTAATTTTCTCAAAAACTGACAGTGCGCCTTATGATCCGTTGCGCCTTATATATGGATCAATATTGAGCCGTACGAGGTCTCGTAATCCACGGGAAGCAGCCGCGACTCCATTTTCTCCCAAGAAGAAGTAGCATGCGGTGCATGCTCGGATATATGACTGCGCAAAGCATGCATTTTCATTTCCATTTCTGTGTGTCTGTGTGTGTGTATGTGTGCGCGCGTGGGTGCGTGCGCGTCGCTGAAGTAGCAGCGGTAAAAACGATAAAGGGGAATTCCAGTCCCACACCACTTATGTGTGTTTAAAGACCCCAAAATATCACCTTTCAAGAGACATGCTTACGACGCAGGGTTTAAACTCAAGGCGATCAGTCACGCAGTTGAACATGGGAATAGAGCGGCAGCAAGAGAATTCAACATGAACGAATCAATGGTGAGGAAGTGGAGGAAGCAATAAGATGACCTGCACCAAGTAAAGAAGACCAAATAGAGTTTCCGAGGGAACAAAGCGAGATGGCTACAGTTAAAGTACAAACTTGAACAGCGGGCTGCTAAACAGAGAGCAGCAAGTAGAAGTGTCACCACAGTCACTATTTGAATGAAGGCACCAGTGCTAGCATGCGAACTTAACATCAATGAATTTAGAGGCAGTCCTTCTTGGTGCTTTCATTTTATGAAATGCTTTGAACTGTGTCAAATGGAGCTGGAAAAACATAGTTTTCAATGAAGGCGGCGCAAATACCGGTAAGAGCTACCGGTAAATACAGTACCGTATTGTGAATGCACCAACTTGTTTTGGGAGTGAATGGAGTTGTCAGAATGTTGGTTGTATTCTATTAATAAATTTTGACTTACTTATGTGACCTACATTCCCTTTAGCGCAGCTCCATGTAGTGGATGCGTAACGCAACCCAAGCCACTACTGTAGCTTCTATTATATGTGGCTTATAATGCAGTGCGCCTCATCTATGAATATTTTTTAAACTAGGTCATTCATTGAAGGCGCGCCTTATAATCCGGTGCGCCTTATAGTGCGGAAAATACGGTAAATAATAGAGTAACAATGAAAACAACATCAATAATAATAATGGTAGTTATTATTATCATATATTCTATTAAATGACACTTGAAATAAAATTTATTATTGACATTTTCTGAAACTACTGAGATTCTACATGGAAAGGGATTCTAGAATTTATTGTATGTACTTGAAGAGGCAATTAAAGTATAACTTTATTTCCCCATTTTTGTAGTTTACACATTCTATAGATAAGTATGCCGAATGTTCATTAGATAATATTCTAATAGTTAGATCGATCTTTGTTTCTTACCGCTAGATGCTTCTATGACCCACCAAAACTAAGACAACCTTTACCTTTTTCACAAAATTAACAGAAAAATAACATTGAAACATCCAAATCACATGACAATGACCTCTGTCTCATTGCAACTAAACCCAACAAAATCCTAAAAAAAGTGTTCACCCAAGTGTTCACCAAAGTGTTCACCCTTTAATCAGTTAATCATGACTTATGAATCCACAATGAAGATAAATTTAGACAAAAACTGCAGCTGCTTGATGCTAGAAACCTGAAACCCTGGTGTCAATGGAGAGATCCATTGACACCAGGCCATCCGGGCTGGTTTGACACTATCTGACCTGAAATGTTGAGGGTTCAGTTCCATCCAACCCAGGCGAAACCCAGGTAGACACGGGGAGAACATGCAAACTCCACACAGAAAGGCTGCTTTGTTCGATCAAACCAGGGTCCTTTGTGCAGTGAGGCCGAAGCACTAACCACTACGCCACCGTGCTGCCCCAGTTCAAGAGTCTGCAGCTGCAAACATCTCTGTGGGCAAGACGCGATTCACTAGAGGGAGCACATGCTCTTTGGCCACAGAGATATAATCTATTCATTGATGTAGTGTGGATGTATTGGAGGACAGCGATTTTGACATGTTAGAAATGTCTTCACATCCAAATTTGAAGCCTGATTTCTCTGTGCACATTGAGAAATGATTTGAACTGGTGGGACATAAACAAGGATTTGTGACATCCCAAATATTGAGAAGACATTTATACAGATGCGTGTTGGTATGAGGGTTTATTCTATCCTGCAGGGAAATCAGTTCACTGGAAAATTATTCTCAATTGAAGAATTTATTCTGAAGGAAAGTTGCACTCTTAGATTAAGTATCATGCAGGGATGGGTTTTAAATTTTAATATGATAAATTTTAATATGATAAGAAATATTTAATCTTATTATTTTTTAATGTTTTTTTCTTCTTGCTCAATTTTTTAATTTAATTTTTAAATTACAACTTACATATTCTTTGAGTATCTCATACAGGAAATTACATTTTCATGAAATTAACTACAAAGTCTCCTCTCCCCCTTTATGCATATTTTCAAGAAGTGAACAAGAAAAAGCGTTCATAGATAATCATCAAGAAATGACCGTGGAATTTCGAGAAACTACAAATTTGAAAAAGTACCACGAAATCAATATAAAATAATCTAAAACACTTGCAAAATGTGGTCCAAAATTCACAAAAATGCTTTTGCTATAACACTTATATAAACTATGCTACAAAACGTACATACTATCACCTTTATGTCAGTTTATGAATTACTGTCTGATCCATCTTTTGAATTATTTTTGTTTGAGGATCTTTTATCCAAACCTTTGTTCAAACAGATGGTCTATATGAAGCTACAAATGCTCTTATGTTTATAATTTGTGTTCCTGAACAGTGTGAATGACAGCAGAAGCTGTGTATGTTCTGGTGGGTTTCATGTCTCTCCTGAACAAACCTCTCGCATGAAAATTCAAATTCAAAAAATGCTTTTTTTTTTTTCTTTTAAATTAATTTCTGACTAAGAAACCTGGCTCTCTGAAAATGGGTTTGACTGATGATTTTCATTTTATGTGAATACTAAATCAGTCGTTTGCGGTAAATTATTTTTCCCCATTTTACCCATCATGGATAAAAAATGAGCATCGGGCAGCTACTTGAGCAGTGCCCTTTGGGGTTCAGTGTCTTGCTCAACAACATTATGATGGGCTAAGAGGAGCTAGGGAATTGAACCAGGAACTTTTGGTTTCAAGCCTGACACTCTTCCCACCCTGTTACCAAGGCCATTCACTCAAGGCGAGCCAATGGCGCATATGAGAGGATGTGTGAGGCGGTCGTGTGATTAATGACATGTGGGTTAATAGTCTGACAGGCATGTCACTGTTCATTCAGGGCCAGCCAGGATTGCTTGTGGGCTGCAACAGATAATTCCCCTCCATTGGCTGATAGAGATGAGAGTTGTGATCTTGGCCACTATGTCTTGGAGCGATGCTAGATCACAAGCCGCCAAGACACCCTTTTTCTGGAGACTAAAATTTAGTTTAGTTTTTTTTTTTTTTTTTATGGCCATGTTTGTTGCAGTGTAACTGGTCAATAACCCATCAAATGTCAAGGGGATTATCTTGGACTATATATTGATCCAGAATTAACTTGCAACATTTTTCCATTGATTGGTGGAATTTTTTTATTAAATCTGTATCTGTTGCTCTGAGCACATTATATCTACTTTCTGAACGTTTATCCACATTCAGGTCATCAAATCTGTGGTTTTGTTGATTTTCTAACTCTGCCCTAACCCTGAAATCTGCTTATGTGACACGTTGATGATTGTACACAAATATTTGATTACCAGAAAACTGATTGTGCTCTTCTATAAACAAGAAACTATAATTTATTGGGAGAACCCAAAATTATTTTTGGGAAAAATATAAGCATCCCAACTTTTTTTTACTGATGAGTGAAAAAAAAATATTTTGTTGAATTATGACTCCATCTAAAAATGGCATCAAAAATTGCCACCTACATTTTATAAAATGGGCCACTGTAGTCTTAAGAGACCAGAATCAGGTAGATCCATATATTTCAAAGAATTGTCATAGTCTAATTTGCAGTTTGTCTTGAGTGTTGCCCCCTTTACAACCAAATACCAGCCTCTCTTAATCCCCAGTATCAAAACAGGACTTTTGATACTGAGCAATATAGTTTGCCGCATTTTGGAAGCAATACATGTTTATTAAGTTTCGATGCGGTGGTCGGCTGTGGATTACAAAATAAAACACTGAAGACATTCACTTTTGTCAAATAAATGGCTCCTAGTCTTCGCTGGGCAGCTGGAGAGCCATCCCCAAATTGTTTACGTTTATCTTGTTTGTGATTTCAAACACTGCTGGAGGTTGTTAAATTTGGTTTTTCATGCAGAACATTGGGCAACTTTATTACTGACTTTTATTTTTGATAGAGAAACACTTACTTTGAACCACAGCTTTTTCTTTATTGGACTTTTTCTTTGCTTTCAGCATGGAGCTGAAACAACAGCCTGTCGATCCATTCATCGATTGGCAAGAAATCTATTTATCAGCATCAGTTGGTGATGTAACAACCCAGTCGGTTAGGACCTCGTGTGACCCCCCGTAAAGCTTGTTAGCTCTGAAATCACTCTCAGTAAACTAGAACAGGGGAGTTTCTTTAATTACAGAAAACCTGCCAGAACAGTTTTACACTTGAGAGAAGGAACATTATAACAACGAGACGCAAAGTGACTGCAGGAGCCGCAAATTCCAGGTAGAGAAAAGAATCAAAGCAGCACAGAGATATGCTGGACTACTCCTGTGTTTTAAAGCTATTCCCTCTCCCCTTCTCTCCCCTCTAGAAACTGATCAGACTTAAGAAACATCTTTCCAACTACTGCAACTTGCTCATCTCAAGGTTATCATATTTGTGATGATGAAAGGCACTTAATTTTATGACGAAACACAAGTGTACAAAAAGGTGTGAAGGAGTATTTCAAACCTTGTCTTGACTGGTGGGAGTGAGGGAAAGAGAGAGAGAGAGAGAGAGAAAGAGAATAACAAGTCAAAGGTTTAGCCAGCATCTTTGAAACACACTCAGAGATGATACAGACCCTCCCCCTAAGATATCATGGCATTCATTTAGGACTTTGTCTCAGTTTTACACTTTGTCCTCTGAAGTAGTTCTTTGAGGTCAGAGAGCAGGAGCACAGTGCTTCAGGCTGGGTGTTTCCAAGAACAGCAAAGAGATCTGTAATAGCTTGTCAGAATGTGTGAGGGTGACTCATAGATTCCCTCATTAAGCTTCGTTCTGGCTTTCTCGTCTTTTTTTCTGTCTCGTTTCTACACCTCTATCCGAGGTGATTTGTCCACAAACGCACTCTCTCTCAATAAATACGCCCTCCAACTCTTGTCGGTTACTCTGCCCAGCCCACATCCCTGCTTACATTAATCATGATAAGCGCTGCGTGCTGTGCTCCCCAGACCAGCCAGCCGTCTATTACTCTGGTCTCATACTCATAATATTCTGACATCTGATGGTAACTTAGCTTGACCCCATTCATTAATTGGCATTCCGATGGAATGGGAAAGGGTCATGTTTACACCGGGGTTACCGAGGACCTAGCATCTCATCAAACAGAGAGCCAGAAGTGTTGGCGGGTCACCAGCAGTCCTCTCAGTGGAGTGCTGGGTACGTAAATCATTGAAACCCACTTATCTGAGCTGTGCTGTGTTGGCACAGATCCACTCAGGCCTGAACCCCAGCTGACAGGACATTCATTCACATTGACGCTGTGAGAACGAGAGGGTAAACGTAGTCTCTCTCTCCCTTAATTAATACTCTTGGGTAGCACCAACTGTGGCTTGTGGCCTCAAGTTGGTCCAAACAGTCCTCCAGCTAACGGTATGAGCACCGGATGAAAATGTTGACAGTTGAAAAAATAACAAAACCTTTCTCTCAGAACCAGTCCAGAGTCTGTGGGTTTTTCTCTCATAATAGAATTGGAGATATGTGAATTTTGTTATTCTACCCTTATGGGATGGCCAATTTTAATGCTCTAACCTCAAACAGAAACACAGTGTCTGGTTGCAAAGTGTCATCTTTTTAAATATTTAATAATAATAATAACAATTTATCCTTTATTGTTTGTTATTTATTGTTTAATATTTCATGTCACACCTTCTATTAAATTTGACTACGGTAAAATCGCTGTTCATTGTGTCTTTACTGTGATTGGTTTAGTTGGAGCTAATTTTACCCACAGCTGTGTTGCGTCAGTAGTCTGCTTAATATCTGCCGGAATTCTGAAATAAAATGCAGTGAACCAAAAATGTTCACGTCAGAGCCTTGGACAGCCTTTTGGCCTCTCTTCAGTGAAAGCCCTTTTTTGGTCACGTTTCAGGACTAGCTTTTAGTTTTGCAACATTTTGGGGTTAAGAAAGTTTTCCCTTTCTGACAGAAACAGTGATGAATTTTGTTTACCCTCAGTTGATAATTGAAAGTTGGTGTAAAAGTATCTCACAGCGGAGCACATTTGGAGGTGTGTCTTTTGGCCGACATCAGCCTGACCTCTCCGTGTCTTCCTCTCCTGGAATACAAAAGTTTGACCGCAATCATAAAACAATGCATGATTTATTGATACGCAATTGAGGGTGTGGGGAGTCACACGGGGTCAAACATTTGCTATGAGTTGTCTTGTTTGCTGACGGGGGAGAGATAAATGCAGACTTCTGGCCCAGAATCAAACAGCAAGCTGTTCTATTGATGACAGAAGCATTCCAGAGCCTTAACATAGTGCTTTTACCTCTCTGAAGGTATTTGTATGTGTGTTGGCAGGTGAAGTATTTTCGATTCAACGTTACTCAGACACTTTTATTTGGAAAAAAAAAAAAACAGTTTGATAGAGCTTTCACCGGTGAAAAAAAAGAAAACCAGGGTGTGCAATCTGTGGAAGCAATGTGATGCCTCTCACAAACCCTGTCTGTTTTGGGTTGTTTTTCCCCGATAACTGTGGATAGCCACTACTGCTTGATGTTTCTTCTTTCATGTTTAGTTTGCGGATCCTCCTGTTTTTAGTCTTTGATTCAGTGGCACAGTGGTTGCCCACTGCTGATAGATCTCTCTTTCTGCTTTTATTTCTCTAGCAGTTTAATCAGATATAACTAGAAAAACAAAAATCTAGCTTGAGGCAAAAATCTATCCAGTCATCAGTGGGTTCAGCAGTGATGAAGTTGCCATGCACTCATGGACTGCTGAGTTCCATTTTTTGTTTCCTGTAAAAATTAATGATTTCCACAGGCTGTATATTTTGTGATGAATATCGTAATGAAAATGAACCTGAGCCATTATGTGACATGTTTAACTTTTCTGTATGAAAGAGAGCGAAGCAGCATAATTTTTGTAAATTGTTTGCATTAGTAGATTAGTCAATGTAATAAAGTTGTTTGGTTGGAATCAAACTTTCTAGCACTGTCCTAAAGACTGCGATTGTTCAGCAACTTGTAATTTTATTGTCACCACACTGTGTGGCATGGATCTACCATATTTGCTGAAAAAGCAATCATCTCGAAGCATGTATTCATCCAACTGGCTAAAGGTGCTAAATAAAGAAACTGCAAACCAGGAACTGATCCCTCAATATGATCATATTTATGGGTCAGGAAAGATGTCAAAAGAACAAGTGGAGAGAGATTTAGCATCTGAACAAACAGATGAGATGCATGTACCATATATTTGATTGGATGCTGTGGCCGTTTTACACTCATCACAGCTATGTTTCCTGCTGCAGATCTACTGAATGGTTGCTCAGCAGTTGTATCAGCAGGACAGGAGGGTCCTGTTGCCAGCTACCTTTGACAACAATATTTGAACTGTTTTACAGAGTGCCATGCTGATGTAGATGTTAGTGTTGGAATTTCCATTAGTGGACGTGGCTGTTGTATTAAGTACTTTTGGAAGTCATTAATTTATCATTTATTTAATTTCATGTCAATTTATCAGTCATTTTTCTGTTTAATTGAAAAGCGGGAATGCTGTGATATTTCAGCATTTTAATATCCTTAGCTTTGGCACTTGTGTCTACTCGCCATAAAGTGATGGTGAACATGATTGCTGGCCAGAGTGAGCCCATTGTACAAGTTCAGCAAATTGAGCCAAGGTCCCATGTCTCTTTCTGTGCAACCAAAGGCATGTTATTCAGCTCTCCAACCAGGTTAAGGGAATTTCTCCCTTCATCTTTTATTGTAATTTCACAAACACTTAAGCAGATCAAAGAGCCAAAGAACAACCAGGTTGATTAATCCAAGAACAATAATCTTTGTCTTTGTTGGATAGATGATTTGGCTGCCAAAGCCAACATCGTCATTGACCCTGCAGAAATTCAAGCAACGTCCATGGATGATCTGGATGAAGATGAAGAGAGTGGCGCAGCACAGGTGTGGTTCTTTATGCCAAATGCCTTGTTGTTGTCATTATTACAGACTGTTGAATAAGATTTGGGACAATAAGTACTCAGTCATTTCTTCCCTATGCATTAATAAGTATTATTTCTTCAAAATTCTTATCCATGAACAGGTCTGGCTATTTATTATTTGCACAACTATTCCTTTAATTTGTTTTTTTTCCTTTTGCTTTGTCTTCATCTTAAGTTCACCTGACTCACATCTTTTTGCCTGTCATTTTTTTTTTGCCTTCCGTTTCCTGCTTGCTGAAAAAGAACAATATCTGATCTTCACATTTACAGCTGAAAGAATTGGAATTTGACTGCCGAGATGGAGAAAAAGAAGCAAATTTGCCCCATCTTGGTCATGTTTTAGAGCTAAGAGGAAACATGATTGGCCTCATTACTTTTGAATCCTTAGAGGTCTTAGTCATGCATGAATCCCGAAGTTTCACCTTCAGGATTCATGCATCCACTTTCAGGACATATGGAGGATACCAGGTCAAACACAAGGCCAAGGCCTGACATGGGTCAGAGAAGAGTTCTGTCTCTGTATTTTCCTGCTGACATGATATTACAATTCTGAACAGTTACCCAACTTAAAGCAGGGCGTGTGTCGTCACATGTTTTTGACTAACTGGAAGTGGATACTAAATGTTGTCATTTTCTTAAATATAACTGATGTTTTAGTTCGATTTGATATCCGGTTCCATAAATGTATAGAGATGGTACTTTTTGTATTTTCTATCCAAATATTGCAGAGTTTTTATTAAATCTCTTCCCATTATTCCATGTGTCTCCATGTGGCTTCCATTAGCAGAGACCATTTGGTGCAACAGCGATGGGGGGAGCTCTCGCAAGGCCAAGCTGGCTGAGTTCTCCCACTTTGGGTAGAGCAAACCGCTTCCTCAGCACGGCTGCTGTGAGCCTCATGAATCCCAGACGACCCCTGGCACAGCCTGAGAAAGTTAAAGTGAGGACCCTTGCTGTGGAGCAAAGAACTGAGGATGACAGTAAGTCATTTATGTTAGGCTTGTACATTTTCTGATAGCTTCTAAATGTCATTAGATAAAAAAAAAAGCTGCCATTAAATCATTGATCTACATTTATAGCACAGTTTCTCAGCTTGCATTAACTCTGTGTGCCTTGAACATGGAGTGACTCCCCATCATATAGACCCTGATAATGACAAGGAATCTGATACATTTCCTCTTGTCAGACTTGAAAATCTGGTATATAATAAAAATTATCTTTCCAGTAAACGACTTGTTATTACCAATTGTTTAATTTTTTTTTGGCAATTTTCTCCTTATTAATTTCATTCATTGGTAAACCACTCAAGAGAAGTCAGGAAAATTACCTTACAATTTCTCTTATTTAATCAAAATGTGGACTACATGGGGTTGTTGCATCATAGTAGTACCCTTGTAGTGGTGTGGTTGCAACATATTAAGTTGCAGAGCTGCCCTAGTCCACACACTTCACCCAGGTCTTATGAACGGCTTCTAGGAGTTTGGACACAGCGATGGCCAACGGGCTAAACTATTTGAGAGCAGCCAGTGCAAGAAGTGATGAAGAGAGGCCTTCCTTACTGCATATTTGTACCAAGCGGTCAACGGTTTGTTTACTCAAGGTAGTTCACAATTCTGCCCTGTAAGAATACTGGAGTTATCACAGTGGAAGGTGAGGCCCATGGGCCAGAAGGTGTGCCAAAGGTTTCATCTAGCAGTAATGATGATTGAGCCAAACCCTGCTTTATTGGGAAGCTTTTAATCTGAGGTCCTCAGAGAGGATTGCCTGAGACTTTGCGATACAGGTATTTACCACCGGGTAGCTGGAGGTTATAGCAGCAGACATGAGGAAATAAGAAGGATGAGAAGAAGAGGCTGAAGATGCGTACCATCATGGTGACTCAAAGAAATTTTTTTGTTATCTGGGGATTAACCTATTAGAGGTCTCCCAAGAAATGACGTTATAAATAACAAAGATAGCAAAATTTTGACAGGATATTAAAGCCCGATAGGTTGACTACCCTGACAGTCTCTACAAAGGCCCGAGGCTTGACCTGCAGTTGTGGGAACGGTGAGCCGATGAGCTACCCATTGATATCTGGAAGACAACAGAAGAACCTGATGTAGAGGCTTAGCATCCAGATTTGGAGCATGGAGGAATGCCCAACTTATTTGTGTCCCACTGCCAAAGAGGGGGAACCTTAGAGAATGCTCCAACCACAGTACCATTAATCTCATTATTCACACTGGCAATATTTTGTTGAAGGTGATTGTTTGAAGGATGAAACCGACATATAGAACACTTATTGCTGAATGGCAAGCTGGGTTTGTTGTTTGTGGAGGCACAAGGGAAAAAATAGATCAAAACAATGATTTAGAAGTCCAAGGAGTGCAATATTCTGCTCTACATGTGCCTCTTTTATTACAGAGAGGCATTTGATTTTGTCAGTCATTGTCGACTATGGAACATCATGATTGAGATGAGTTTTCCTCAACACTTGGTTGCTTTAATGGCACAACCGTACAAAGACCAACAATTGACAGTGAGGACATTAACTGGTGATACAGAATAGTTCAACATCGAGAGAGAGAGGACTCAGGTAAAGTTGTCCTGTCATCATATCTTTATCACATCTGTGCCACACAGATTATGAGAGAAGTGAAGAACAAGTTTAAGGAAGGGGGAGATTGAACAGCTTCAGATTTGCAGTGAGCAGCCAGAGATGGTTGACAGTGACAGGAAGAACATAAGTCCCTTCATGGTCAGTGGTGGTCAGTGGTGAACAGATTGAGGAACTTGGAAGTTTCCCTACTTTGGGTCAACAATCTTCAGTAAGGGGCAGCACAGCTGAAATCAGAAAAAGATTAACAATGGAGAGAGAGGCAGTACAGAAGATGGCAAATATCTAGTGGAGCAAAGGGATCAGCCTGAGTGTCAAGCTGAAGCAACTTCATGCAACTGCCTTCTCCATTGTTATGAGTGGAAGCAAGTTCTGGACCACACATAAGACTGATGAGCGTGCGGATACTTTTGAAATTTTTGGTTAACCTGAAATTTGGTAGTGAATTGGGTTGGGTGCTCAAAGGATATTGGAAAAAAAAATCATAGTGTTTTTAAACATTAAGAATAAAGCTCCAAATGTAATTCACTGACTGTGTGCAATGAAAAGTCAGATTAGTGATGCATCAGATACAATTATCTTGCATTATTTGCCATACGGTCCTGAAATAATCTCAAATACTCGGGGGTGTCACTTGAAGAAGGGCAGAGGTTTGGCTCAGTTGAAATTGCTTCGTCTCAGGGTTGAGGTTGATCCTTCCTGAGAGTTGGATAAAATAATGATTCCAAACAGGCTGCAGAGATTCATCACATCCTGTCCACACTATTTTCACTTTTCTCACAATGTATCTTGGCATCTGGGCTGTCAAGCTCCACTTGCCTTGTTTCTCATGTTCCTCTAGATAATCGGCCATTTGCTTGATTATTTGGGTGTCCGTGGTGAAGGCTGCTGTCAATGTTTACAGCAATTCGATGCAGACTCACGCATATTCCGTACCTCAGATAAAGACATTGGTGGTATAATTTGGTGTTTGCAGGGACAGAGATTGAGCTGATCCCATGATGAAGTGTAATCAAAGGCAGGAGATCGGCTCTCCTGCTGATGTGATATCGATTTTGTTATTGCTGCTTCTCCCGCTGATTTAATCATGTAACCGCTGCCTATTCTCTCAGTTCAGGAATTATGTGTCTTTAAAAAAATAATCTGTGCAGCATAGAGGAGCATGACATGTTAATTATTGAGACCAGGATGCTGTGAAATAATTCTGTTATAGAGGGACAACCGTCAACTATCTCACCCTTTACATCCCATCTTTCTCTCCCCACTTCAAGTTGAGGGAAGCCATAGTAACGACGGGCTGTTACTGGGGCGACCGCTAGAGGAGCTCGACCAACCCTTCGCAGATAAGTCCCTGCTGGAAATCGTGGATGGGATTGTGATGATGTACAACCTGAGTGTTCATCAGCAGCTTGGGAAGGTGTGTCTCATCTTTTCTTTTATTGAGAGTTTAATTTGTATTCGATTGGTCTTCTGACAAACTATTGATGTCTGAAAAGCAAGTTAACAGGCTTTTAAAATGCTACTTCCCCCTGTAATGGCATTCAAAAAATGTAGATGCTGGGAAAGACACAGAGGTCTCTCTGGACTATCATCTTTCGACGATACTACACCACAAATTGTCTCCATGAAGCTGCTGAAAACGTGGTCACTGGTTCTTGATGTATAGGTGCGATGAAAAACACAAGGCACTGAGCTTTTTTTTTAATGTTACAAGAAGACAAATGGAGCTTAGTTAAGTAGTTTCAGACAGGACGTTTTCAGAAATCTGCAAATGTAACACTTTCAGGCAATCACAATCTATCCATACATCTTCCATTGCTTATCTGGGGTCAGGTTGTGGAGGCAGCAGCTGAAGCAGAGGGACCCAGACTTCCCTCTGCCACTTCTAGGGTGAATCCCAAGGTGTTCCCAGGCCTGCCAAGAGACATAGTTCCTGCAGCATGTCCTGAGTTATCCCTTGGGTGTTCTGCTGGTGGGATGTTCCTGAAACACCTCACCAGGGAGGTGCCCAGGGGGCATCCTCACAAGATGCCTGAGCTAACTCATCTAGCTCCTATGGATGCGGAGGAGCGGCACATCTACTTTTAGTCCCCCATATGGCCGAGCTTCTTAACCTTTCTCTAAGGGAGAGCTCCAGCAACCTTGCAGAGGAAATTCATTTCGGCCACTTGTATCAATGACTTTGTTCTTGGTCTTCTTTGTTCACAAGTGGGGGTGGGAACGTAGATTGACAGATAAATTGAAAGATTTGGCTAATTGCTCAGCTCGTTCTCTAATACAACAGACGAATACGAAGTCTGCAAAACAGCTGATGCAGCACTGATTGGCTTGTCAATTTCATGAACCCAAAAGACCCAAAGATGCTTTAAGTTGCCACTTGGGATAGGATCTCATGCATTACCCGGGAAGAGCACACCAGCCTTTTTTAACACATCATCCTCAAAAATCTGCACCAAGAAATTCTGTCCATAAACTTTGTGAATAGGATCTGTGGCAAAGGGCAGCCCTGGTGGAGTCCAACCCTCACAGGAAACAAATCTTACTTACTGCTGGCCATGCGGGCCTGGCCCTAACAAGGTCATTAAGGGACCAAATGACCCGTGTCAAGGGATCTTGTACCCCATGTTCCTGGAGCACCCCCCTTGCCCCCCAAGGACTCCCTGAGGGACACAGTCAAATTTTTTCTCCAAGTCCTCAAAACACATGTAGACCAGTTGGGCAAACTCCCATGCATCCTTGAGGACATTGCTTGGGCCGTAGAGATGGTCCACTGTTCCCAACCAGGATGAAAACCACACTGCTCCTCCTGAATCAGAAGTTGAACTAGCCAAACGACCCTCCTCCTCCTCTCCAGGACACCCCCTCACCTGTGTTTTTGGAACACACCCTTTGGTCCCCCATTTTAAAGAGGGGGAGGGATCATTGCCCTCGTTTGCCAGTCCAAAGGCACATAGAGGTGTGTAAGCTGGGACAGCACCACAACATCCAGAGCCTTGAGGAGGTCAGGACAGATCTCATCAACCCTTGCCACAAAGTTCCCAGACTCTGCATCCTCATTTTAAGCTGTGTTGATAAGATTGATGAGGTCTTAAAAGTATTCTCTCCACCGACCCACAGCATCTTAAGTCTGGGTCAGCAACACCCCAATCCCCTTAACACACATTGTTGACAGAAGTACTACCTGCCAAGAAGGTCTTGATGACATCCCTTACTGCTGACCATCAAGGGCCTGGCTTCAGGAAATGGGAAAACCAAGACCATTGTTCCCTTTTGTCACAAGTTAACTTGTTCGACTGGTTGGCAAGATGACAACTTTCGATAGCGGGGGCAGTGGTCTAATCTATCTTGCAGGCCTCTCCACACTGACTCAGGGTTGCTGGGGAAGCCGTGATCTTGCTAGTGTTTTGGGCCTAATGATTGGCACTTAGAGGGACTTTCTTGAATTTTGGCACAGATTACTGGGTTTTGATACATATTTGGAAGTCAAAGGTCAGAAAAGGGCTACTATTGTGAAATTAAACCCAACAACTTGAGAAATAATACCAGTCACTTAAAATGAAGTGACAGGGATTTTATACAATAAATAAGGTTAAAATATGAATTTGATATGAGCAAAAATCAATAAAAGTTCCTTAAAATTTATTAGATGTCCCAAAAGGAAGGAAATAAAAACTTAATAGCGGTAATTCCTCCATAACCTTAGAATATGAGCCACATTTGAAAAAAAATCCAAAGCAAAAAATGTCTCTATTATGTTGTTGACCATTGATCAAACAAACATTCTGCCATTAACTGTCATCATTTGTCCCCAGATCTTTATGGGTTTGTATCTAACCACTTAATATCAAAGTATATGGGGTGATGTTCCGCACTGCTAAAAACATCAAAGGAAAAGGTTAATGTTGAATATTTTATTCATAAGTGAGAAAGTGACCTCCATGTGGCAAGTGAGACATGTCCAGCTGGATAAACACTCAGGTCTGATAGAGAACCATCACTGCCTCACCAAAATCTGCTCCTTCCATATCTTACTTCAAGATATCCTGCACATTTACAGGATCATCGCTTCACACAAATTATAGGTTTCTCTTGACAAACCAGTATATTGAGGTTCGTATTTCAGAGGAACAATGCAAGCATTCCTGGAGGCAGTCAGTTTGCGGCTCTTTTTACTTAGATGTGCCAAGACGTCTATCTCATAACAGCTCTTCTCGCTTGTAAACTTCTCTCCAGTGACAAACTGTCTCTTGTAGTTCAAAATCGTCCCTTTTTTTTCACCATGTTTCTCGGTTAATAACTGTCTCTTCCAACAACTCCTTGTTGGAAATAATCCTCTTGGTTCCTTCTCCATTGCAACCCCATGAATCCTGTAATTCGGAGTGTCAGTTTTCTGGACACTGTAATGACCGGCGTTTTAAAACCTTTCGTGGTATCTGACAGCGACTGAGTATTTGGAGGGGTGTGTTTAGGATGGAGGGAGCTTTTGCTGTGCTTTGAGAGGAGATATAAATGGTGAACACAGTCACAGAAAAATAAATTTTGTTAAATTGTTAAATTTCTCTTTCATACCTCCTCCAACTGCTATTTCAGAAATTTTTGGAATAAAATGTTCCAGTGTGTTTCTGAAAATTGAAATTCAGAAAGTGGATATTATGACAAAAGTAATGATTATAGATTTAAGACTTTTTCCCCCGAATTAAATGATTTCATCTTGGTCAATTTATGTTTTTAAAGAAATTAAGGTTTCTTTGAAAAAAAAAAAATCCCATTTTAATTCGAAAAGAAATCTTCTCCTTTCAGCCTTTCCCTTCACAGCGAATCAACCTTCTCCATCTAACCCTATTCTCTGTATCCTCCTCTCTCACACCAACTACCTTCATATCGTCTCTCACTACATCCATAAATCTTCTCCTTGGTCTTCCTCAAGACCTCCTGCCTGACTGCACCAGTTCCAGAATCCGTCTACCAGTATATCCACTGTCCCTCCTCTGTACATGACCAAACCGTCTCAGTCTGGCTTCTTTGACCTTCTCTCCAAAACATCTAACATGAGCCGTCCCTCTGATAGTCTCATTCCTGATCCTGTCCATCCTGGTCACTCCCAAAGAGAACCATAGCATTTTCACCTCTGCGACCTCTCGCTCTGCCTCCTGTCTTTTTGTCATTGTAACAGTTTCTAGGCTATACAGCATTGCTGGACTCACCACTGTCTTGTACACCTTTCCTTTCATTCTGGCTAATAGTCTTCTATCGCATAGTACCCCTGACACTTCTCTCCATCCATCCAAAACTGCTTGAACTCGTCTCTTCTCTTAATTTCTTTTCCACACTCTCCATTTTTTTCTCTGGACTGTTGACCCCAAGTACCTGAAATCCCCCATCTTCTTGATCTCCACTCCCTGTAGCCTCACCATTCCACCCGAGCTCCTCCCATTCACACACATACTGTATAATCTGTCTTGCTGTGCTAACTTTGATTCCTCCCCTTTCCAGAGCATGCCTCCACCTCTCAAGATTTTCCCCAACCTGTTCACTGCTCTAACTGCAGATCACAATGACATCTGCAAACATCATGGTCCATGAAGATACCTGTCTAACATCATCTGTCAGCCTGTCCATTACCACTGCAAACAAGAAGGGGCTCCGAGCTGATCTCTGATGGAGTCCCACCTCCTAGCATACATGTCCTGCACCAGTCTAACATACTTCTCTGCCATTCCAGATTTCCTCATACAATACCAGAGCTCCTTTCTTGGCACCCTGTCATATGCCTTTTCTAGGTCTACAAAAAAACAAGGCAGTTCCCTCTGGCCTTCTCTGGACTTCTCTATTAGCATTCTCAAAGCAAATACTGCATCTGTAGTATTCTTTCTAGGCATGAAGCCATACTGCTGTTCATAAATGCTGACTTCTGCTCTCAGTCTAGTTTCCACTAGTCTTGCCCATGACTTCATTATTTGGCTCATTAACTTTATCCCCCTGTAGTTGCTGCAATTCTGCATACCCCCCTTTATTCGTAAAAATGGGCACCATCATTCTCACTCTCTAAGATCCTGTTGAATAAACTAGTCAGAAACTCTACCGCTACTTCTCCTAGACACTTCCACACCTCCACAGGTATATCATCAGGACCAACTGCCATCCTCTTTAATGCCTTCCCCACTTCACTTTTACTAATCTCTCTACTTTGTGGTCTACAATAGTCACCTCTTCTGCACTTGCCTGTCTTTCATTTTCCACATTCATCAGCTCTTCAAAGCACTCTTTCCATCTTCCCATTACCCATCACTCTTCTAGCATCTGTCAATACATTTCCCTCTCTTTCCCTTTCTATGGCGCCCTGAGGCGGCATTTAATGCGAGAAGAAATAGAAAAAAAATTTACTTTTAGCCAAGCCAGTCAAAACATTTGGACTGCATTTTTTCCATGATTGTTTTCCATTTTTAAGTTCTACTTTACACTGAAAGTTATTCTTAAGTTTCTTTGAGCAAAATGAGCAAATGCCCGCAAGAAGGGTCCTTATCTGATAATTTAAACAAAATGTCTGTCCATCCATCCATCAATCCACTGCCGCTCATCCTGCATGCAGGGTTGTGGGGGACGCTGGAGTCAGTCTCCTGAGAGGCAGGGTTCACTCTGAACTGGTCGCCTGTCAATCACAGGGCCACATGTATAGACAAACAACTCAGTCAGTCGCGGCAATTTTCTCAATTAACCTGCTGCATGCTTTTGGACTGTGGGAGGAGACCAGAGAACCCGGAGGATACCAACAGAGACACGGGGAGAACTTGCAAACTCCACACAGAAAGGTCCCCTTGTTGGAATCGAGCCAAGGTCCTTCGGTGACCACTGAACCACCTTGCAACCTCAAACAAAATGTTAATTTCCTCATTTTGGGGGCTGTGGCTGATTGAGCAAGAGGCATCGTGTAGCCATGACCAGTCACCTGCCTATACACATTTGGAGACAACAAATCCTCTGTCATTTACAACTCTAGACAACATTGTCTACAGGCTAACCAACTGTTTTTGGATTGTGGGTGGGAGATAGAAAACTGAGAAGTAATGTTGTGCTGGCAAAGGGAGGTCAAACTTCATACAGAAATACCCCAGCTAACTACTGGAAGGAAACAAGGAACCTGGAGTGCTAACCTCCCTCGCAGTTTCTACAGCATGTGATTTTTGTGTTGTTTCTTGTCATTCTTAAGACACAGTGTGAATAGAATTTGATTTCTTTTTTCCTCAGATGGTGGTTGTTTCAGATGATGTCCATGAATATGCCGTTGCTTTGAAGGACACTGAGGAGAAGATCGCGAGATGTCCTACAAGAGTAAGGTTTTTCCCTTGAAACACTGGGGTTGTCAAGTATGCTAGTTCGCACTCAATGTACTGATGATGAAACCAGGCTAAAAACCAACCATGAGCCCAGAATCAATCATCATGTAAAATCTTCATTAAACCAAGAAAGCTGACAAAACCTTAATATCCCCACCATCAACTGAATAAATTTATTATTTTTGTCATAGTGATAGGAGGTCTCGCAGTGATCATATTGACCAAATACTTTTATTTAATTTGAAATCTTACATAAAAATTCTAAAAAACAATATCAAAATAAAATGACAGATAACATCAAATGCCTATGAATTCTGAAACTGATTTATCCAAGCTCACTTTATGTTTAAGTTCTGAGAGCCTTACAGATCCGTCTGACATCAACAATCTGACATTTCTGAGTGTCGAGAGATCTCACCTCAGTGGTGTATCCCACATGATGGTGCTCTGTAGCCCGTCATTGGCAGGGTTGCTAACAATGATCCACCTTATTTCTTAATCAGATCTTTGAAATTGTTGTGTGTTAATGAAGCAAACAGTTTTTATAACTGAAGGTTCAACACTAACTATGTCAGATTGCACATTCAATCATATTATTACTGAAGGTGTAATTGTCTATTAAGATAACTGTTTTCTTTTGCCAAGTAGCAGGGGCATTTGATCAGATAGTTACTTATAACATTGCAAGTTTAGCCTCTGCTGCATTGGATTTACAAAGAAACAGATGTAAGACAAAGACTACTAAAACATAATGAAAAATGCCAATGCAGATGTGAAGGAAGTGGTTTCAGACCCTGACCCTCCCAAATAACTGTACCAGTTATTCACCAGCCCACATGGTCTCTAAGAAGTTGAGGGAAGTGAACAAACATTTATTCTATGTAACTGTAATGAAACTTGTCTGGGCAGAGAGGGGACATCCTGGAAGAGCTTCAAAAGAGCCAGAAAGTCTTTGCAGAGAAACTGAACCATCTCAGCAGAAGGCTAGCATGGATCAACGCTACCATCTATTCCAAGGTGTGTGTGTGTGTGCGCGTGTGCTGTGTGTGCGCGCGCGTGCGCGCGCGTGTGTGTGTGTGTGTGTGTGTGTGTGTGTGTGTGTGTGTGTGTGTGTGTGCGCGCGCACACATGGGTTTGTCCCTCCCTCCCCTGGATCAATCAACAGAACCTTTTACTCCAAATTGTGGTCTGGATCCTGGATCAACCCTATTATCAACTGTAATGTGTATGTATGTGTCCAGGAGAAAATGATGGACGTCTACTGGCTGCTGTGCGTGTGCATACGTACAATTGAACACGCCGACAACACGGGCTCCCTGTTTGCCTTCGCTCCAGAGTTCTACCTCAATGTGGCCATGAATGCCTACAGCGCCCTAAAGAACTACTTTAGCCCTACAAACAACATGGAGGAGCTGCCAGGTCTGAGGTCCACAACAGCCCCTTATCCCACTTGCAGAAACCACATGGTTCCACCTCTTGCTCAGACACACAGTGTATATGGATAAAAGGATAAAGATACTCATGATTAAGAACCACACTCTAGAAATTAGCTTCCTGAATCCATCTTTGCTAAAAAATTAAGAAAAGAAATTACTTAAATAAATCCCAGATGATTAGTCTTCAAATAGCGAAGAAATTTTGCTCAGAAAAGACACTTCTAGAAATGTAAAAGAACTCCACATTGCACTCAACATGCAGCAAGTTAATTGGAAAAACATATAGGAAAATTTCACTGATGTGTGAATGAGAGAGTGACAACCATCTGTCTCTATATGTGACCCTGCGATTAACTGGTGACTGGTCCACTGCCTCTTTCCCGATGGCACCAGGGATAGGCCCCACCATCCTTCGCAGCCCTAAGTAGGATAAGCAGCAGACAATGGGTAAAGGATGAAGAGCAACAACAAAATAATTTTTAGAATCAACAAATGTGTGTTAGCACTATATCTTAACGGTTTATCAGCCATTTTATTTATTAGTAATTAATTGCCTTTTTCATTATCCTGCTGAAATGACATCTAATAAAATAGTATAACAAAATGACTATGTGTAAACCCACCTTTGTTTGTATTTGATCAAAACACTGTAAATAGCGAGTACATTTTCAGGAATAGACCCCCCCCCCCTTTCCCCACTGCTACCCAAAAAGAACAAAAGCAGAAAAGACTGACGCTCTCTGATTTGATTCTGTTTCATGTAGACATGTAACTGCAGTGAAGGGATCTATAATTCATGAGTAAAATGCAATGTGGAGCCAGTGCTGGGTCTTTAACACTGATCTTTCTACTATATGTTACTTCATAGACTAAAATGGCATACACTAATGGCCCCATCAATAAAAACCTTCGCCATTAAGTCCCAGTGCCCTATACACTGAGTGAGATTGAGTTAGATGAAAGTGTCCTCATCAAGCCTTCAAATCAAAAGTTAAGATGTTGCTAGGAGCCTGTCCAAGCGGCAGGTTTCACTTCCAGCTGCTACCTCCATCACCTTTCTAATCACCTTTTATCAGTCATTTAATTTTTTCCCCCCTATTCTCCTCAGGTTATGAAGAAACTTTAACTCAACTAGCTGCTATTCTTTCTAAGCACTTTGCCGATCCACGTATTGTTGGAACAGGTGATACATAAACACTCACACCCTCTAAACACACAACACAACATGGTCATAATTTCAGACATTCATATTTTTTGTGTTGTTTTAAAATGAACAATTTCATTTGTTGGACTGAAGTACATGCAAAGTATTTCAAATCATTTCAACAAAATTTTCAATCTACGATCTCGAGTCCCAGAACACGTTAAAAAGTAGGGTAAGGATTTAGTTCGAGCCAGTCCATTGATATTGTAGATTTTTATGTTTGCAAGTATTGACGTTAATTATGATCATTCATAAATGCAGATTTACATTGACTTGTAATTAAATTTTATTTTGAAATGTCACAGCAGACACTGAAGGCATGATGTTTGGATAAAACTTGTCCAGAAAACTTGTAAAACTGATTTTAAAAATATCTTTTTGCTTTGAGACAGTTATTTAATTCATGAATCTTATAATGTTTTAAATAGTTTTTTGCAAAATGCGTTACATCACTAAGCCCTTGGCAGAAGAATTTTATCCAAACAATGGAATAACCTTCAAGTTATTAGCATCTGGGATGATTAAAATGGCTTTAAGTTCTGACTGAATGTGAATGCTCCCCCTCAGACATCAAGGACTCTCTGATGCAGGCGCTGGCCAGCTATGTTTGTTACCCACAATCCCTCAGGGCGGTGGAAAGGATTCTTGAGGAGCAGTGAGTCTCTGTCATATGTCCTGTCCAGTGTATCTGTTGAGAATTTGAGGTCTGATGCTTGCCTATATTTTCAGGCGTGTGGCAATGATGAGGAATCTGCTGGCCCCGTATGAGCAGAGACCTTGGGCCCAGACCAACTGGATCCTGGTCCGGCTGTGGAGGGTGAGCAAACACGCACGGATGTATACACGCACTACATGTCTGAAAATTATCATAATTGATCTAAAACTGCCAAATTACCAAAAGTCCATTCAATAAAAAATCTTTCAAATCTGTTACAAAAAATGCTGCTCGCTCTGTATCTCATGGGCGAGAAAGTATTATCCAAAAGTGAAAATGAAAATTGAATGATTCTGATGATTTACCATGACAATGAAATACACATCTGAAAGGTTTCCAACAGAATTCATCTTCGAATTTGTGGGCTTCATCATTGTCCATTTGTAGATTACTGATTACTGCAGAGAACTCTGTGACTCAGTGGGTGGGTGGGGGGGCTGCTGTATGTGTGCGCACATACAGTATCCATACTGTACATAGTGCTTCCGGCTCACTGCATGAAGGACCGTGGTTAAATTCCCGCAAAGGGCCTTTTTGTGTCAATTTGTGTGTTCTCCCCGTGTCTGAGTGGGTTCCGGTCTCCTACAGTCCAAAAAACATGAGAGAGTGAATGGTTGCCGGTCTCTTTATGTGGCCCTGTATATGTGACCGGTCCAGGGTGTACCCTGCCTCTCACCCAGTGACAGCAAGGACAGGCTACAGCATCTGAGTGTGGGAAAAGCATTAGTGGATGTATATATGTATATGTGTGTGTATACTTATGTATTTATATATATATGTATCTGTGTATATACACGTTTATGGTGCTTGTATATGTGCTTTTGTTGCAGGGCTGTGGTTTCGGCTACAGATACACACGGCTGCCTCATCTGCTGAAGACCAAACCAGAGGATGCTAATCTGCCCAGCCTCCAAAGTACGTACCTGTGTCTGTGTCAGCTTGTGTGTGTGTGTGTGTGTGTGTTGCAGCAAGGATCCTGCGATAATGTAAGTGGGAACCAATGGAAGCCAGATCCTTAGATTTCCAGTATGGAGCCGGTGGTCAGGTTAGTTTGATGTGATACTATTGATTTTAACACTATTATTCCTCATCTTTTCCCTTATTGTTTGTTTGTGTGTGGGGACTGCCAGCCACTGAGAGTTAAGCCTGATTACTTTTACAAAAATGAGCCACTTTGACATCACTGATGCGCAGACATCATGATCAGATATGCCACTGTCGATTGGAGGAGCTGTTGAGGAGGAAAAGATCTGAGTCTGTTGAGGTGCTAAATGGTCAAAAGTTCTTGTTTTCAAACTGCAATAATGACGCTTGCTGCTCACCAACTAGTTTGTCCAGATAACAAACAGGATTTTGAATAAAAAGTCTATCATGGTGATTGATTAGATCTAGATATCCGATGATTTTTTTTGTATTTACTGATAATTAATAATTTTTGCTTTCCTATTACTTATCTGGATTTACCTCATATGTATATTTGAATATAAACATGAAAATATATATATACATAAACAACAACACAGGAATTATATAGGGATGGATAAATCACTACAAAGCAGAAATTATATTTGTCTCATCCAAGATTCCGTTTTGGTTTCAAAACCCTGGCTTATCTCTGAGGTTGTTTTCTCCCTGAACATTGTCATATTCTGTTGGAACAGTTCGCACTTAGTTGACCAGGTTCAAATTCCAGAGCCAAACATGACTTGGCGCTGTCTGTGTTAGTTATTGCGGTCCTGGCCTGTTTCTCTTCTTGAGCATTGGCCTCTTTCATCCTTCTTCCCCTCCTCATCTCCGAGAAGATGTCAGCAGCAGGTTCCTCTTTTATGTGTTTCTAAAAATAAACGGCGACCCGAACACTCCAGACTTATTTATACCTCCTCAGTTTGATTTACTGCTTCAATTACGATTTAGAGGTGGGATGATGGGTAGGATGCGCCGAAGGTAAATGGCATTTCCTGTCTGAGATTGAAATATTCGCAGTTTCAAGATTTCTTCAGGTAGGAGGAATAATTTTCTTCTTAAAGCCCAGAGATTTAAATCTGATATAAATTTGGGATAGAATTCATCCTGTCAGATCATTTATTTTTGTTAAACCCCCACAGGTGGTAATTTAACATTTAGATTACATCATCTGACAACTGTGACTGAAACTGTGGCTCAACACAAGTTAGAATTAAAAAATAAAGGCCGGTATTTGTGTTCAGGCAGCTCACTTGAAAGAATAAACAGAATATCCAATATTTGGTCATTTTTGAGGGGTTTTGAAGTTAAATATTTTCTAATATCTGCTGAAAATTCTGGATTTGTCTGGAAAATAGACCAATTTTCAAAAGTAAAACAAATGTTGGATAAAATCTGAATTTATATGGAACTGGTTATATTGATTGGATCACAGCTTTTAGAACAAAGAAGAAAGAAGTTTCCTTTTACCTGAGAAATTGGAGGATATAGATGTGTTTGACTGACAGTAGCTGCAGCGGCGTGTCTATTTTACAGTTAGTGGGCATGTCTGAACTTGATTGACAGTAGTTTGAAGGATGTGTCAATTTTTTACAGACTAAGGGACGTATCTGTGTTTGCTGACAGCTGAAAGGGTCACGTCTTGATTGGCTGCTGGAGGGCTGTGTCCGTGTTTGAATCACAGCAAGAGGGACATTTCTGATTTGGTTAACGTCAGCAACAGGGTTGCGACTATCGGTAGACTGAAAGGAAGCTCAAAGGAATCCAAAAGAGTTGTGTCCATTTGGTTGGCAGCTAGAGATGTGTATCTTTTTGGGCTTTTGTGCTCAAATTGTTTGTTTTTATTTCATTTTAGAGTAGGGTTAGAGGGGAAGGTTGATTCACTGTGGCGACCCCTGAAGGCAAAAGCCAAAAGGAGAAGAAGATTGTGCTTGTTAAATTAGCAAAAAATTTTTGATTTTTGTTTGTTGCAGAGTCTCATACTTTGGAGTCAGAGGTAGAAGTTTCAAGCTACATCAAGCTACAATCTTTAAAATCAGTCAGTGAGGGAATAAAACCTTGTGAGTATGTTTTAAGATGAAGAGTTTGCTGTTGCCTCTTCTCCCAGAGCTCCTCCAGGCAAAAGCAGGTGTCGTAAAACTCAACTTTGCCCCTTTACCCTGTCATGTAGTCATCAGGGTGGTTTGGCTCACCGTTGTCAACTTCCCCCTAAAGCGGCCTTTGCTGTTGTTTTGCAGTATATTGTGCCATTTTTTTCTCCGTCCTGCATGATAACGGTGTCCTGTGTATGCGTCTCATTTGCATGTCTTTCAGGGGATCTGTCCATTGCCACTTTCCAAAGTAAGTTATTTTCTCCTTCACCACTTTCATTGCTTTTAGGCCCCCTGTGAGTCCTTCCACCTGTAGTTTCACCCTCTAACATCTTTCTCCCACTGGGATGTCCCAACATGTTCTCCGTGCCCACCCTCCAGCTTTGTCGGTTTTAGGCTTGCCAGAACATCTTAACAAATGAACAGGTTGAGAAGAAATGAGCATCTGGTTTCCTAATTATTTTTCTTATCACTTACCCATGATTAGCTTGAGACAGCCAATCACGTGACTGCAATCTGTTAATTACCTTCATTTGTTTTTTTTTTTTTTTTTTTTTTTTTTAGAAACAAACTAATGTGGTTTCAGTTAAACCTGTAAAGTACAGGAAATAGTAAACGTGTTCGGAAAAAAGCAAAAACTCTGCAGAGTAAAAATTAAATTTCAAAATAAAGCAACAAAAGAGCCCTTATTTTACTGGCCATATCACTGCAGACACCGCACTGATCCACCTGTCGACCTTCCGCACCATCCTTCCCTCTCTCGCTAACAAGACCCAGAGGTATTTGAATTCCTCCACTTGGGGCAGGACATCTTCCCTCCACCCTTTTTCTGGTTGAGCACCATAGGCTCGGATTTGGAGGTGCTTATCTTCATCCTGGCCACTTCACATTAGGCTGCGAACTGCTCCAGTGAGAGCTGGAGTTCATGGACTGATGATGCCAACAGAATATATAATCTGCAAAAAGCAGATCCTGCAGCCACCAAACCGGATCCCCTCAATGCCCTGGCTGCACCGAGAAATACTATCCATAAAGTTAAAGACAGAATCTGCTACAAAGGGTGGCCCTGGCAGAGGCCAACTCTCACCAGAAACAAATCCCACTTACAACTCGCAATGCGGACTAAGCTCTGACACCAGTCATGCAGGAACCGAACTGCCAGTATAACGGTATTCAGTATCCCATAATTCCGGAGCACCCCCACAAGATTGCCCGTGAGACACGGTTGAATGCTTTTCCAGATTCACAAAACACACATAGAGTGGTTGGGCTAACTCTAATGCCTTCTCGAGGACCCTGCTGAGGGTATAGAGCTGGTCCACTGTTCCACCACCAGGATGAAAACCACACTGTTCCTCCTGGATCTGAAGTTCAATGACCCAGAGGTCAGCACCGCTGAATAGACCTTAACAGGGAGGCTGAGGAGTGTGATCCCCCGTAGTTAGGGGGCACACCCTTCGATCCCCCTTTTAAAAAGGGGGATCACCATCCTGGTCTGCCAGTCCATCAGCACTGTCCCCGACGTCTACGCAATGCTGCAGAGGCGTGTCAGCCAGGACAGCCCCACCACATCCAGAGCCTTGAGGAACCCAGGGCAGACATCATCTACCCCTGAGGCCCAGCTACTGAAGAGCTTTTTGACTGCTTCAGCAACTTCTGCCCCAGAAATAAGTGGGCCCGCTCCACAGTGCTCCGGCTCTGCTTCCTCCTTTTCTTCCTGGAAAGTGTTTCAACGGAATTGAGGAGGCCATCGATCCACAATGTTTCAAGTTGAGGTCAGCAGTGCCGCTCCCACTGTGTTGACGGAGCACTACCTCCCCCGCCTCTAAGCTCTCCAGAAGTCGTTCTCCATGGTCTCCCTGAACCCCTCCCACCCCCGGGTTTTTCCTTGGCGACCACTAAAGCTGCATGAACCATGGCCTGCTTGTATCTGTCAGCTGCTTCCGAAGCCCCACAGGCCTGAAAGACCTGATAGGACCCCTTCTTCAGTTTGACCACATCCCTCCCCGCTGGGATCCACCAGCAGGTTAGAGGGTTGGCACTGACCACCATACGGCCGCAGCTCTAGTCTGTCACTTTGAAAATGGGAGCATGGAACATGCCTCATTTGGACTCAATGTCACCTTCCTCCCATGGGACGTGGTTCTAGTTCTGCCAGAGGTGGGAGTTAAGATAATACTTTATTGATCCCCATAAGGGAATTTCATTTCCACAGCAGCGCAACAATAATGATATCAATAAATATGATATACTGTATATACCGTATTTTTCGGATTATACGTCGCTCCGGATTATAAGTCTCACCAGACAAAAATGCATGATAAAGAACGAAAAAAACATATGTAAGTCGCACTGGGGTATAAGTCGCATTTTATGGGGAAATTTATTTGATTAAATCCAACACCAAGAATAGACCTTTCATCTTGAAATGCAATTTAAAATTAAAATAGAATAGAGAACAACAGGCTGAATAAGTACAGCCTGTTTGACGCATAAACAACAAACTGAGAACATTCTATGTTAGGCTATGTTAACGTAACATATTACGGTATTCAAATAACGAAAGCATATAGCACATGCTACAACCAAACAATCAGTGTTACTCTTAATCACTAAATCCAACGAAATCTTCTTCTTCGGTGTCACTTCTGAACAACTCTGCAAACTCCGAAGGTAGACAGTGCGCTGCTTCCGCTTCTACCGGTACGTTGCTTACGTCAGAGACATCGTCAGTTGCAGTTCCAATTATTTCAGCCTTTCTGAATCCAGACAGAATGGTGTCCTTGCCCTGATATAGAGGCGATTGCGTTGCATAAAGCGGTAAAACCTGGAAGGTCCTCCCGCAAAGTCATTTATATTTACCTCCTTTGCAACTACCTGGGTGTGAAGACACAACTGTACTATTGACAAGCCTCTCCCGGCAGCACGTTCAAGCACCCATGTGTGAACTCGTTCCTCTAGCTGTTGCCACCTAGCTTTTAGCCTGTGGTTAGCTTTTGTAGTTTCCTTCATTTCAGTAAGAGTGACCTTCTCTTTTTGCCAGTCCCTTACAAGTTTCTCACTAACTTCAAACTTTCTTTCTGCTACTCGATTGCCGTTTTCGGCTGCATATTTCACTACTTCCAGCTTGTAACCTGCAGAATATGATTTTCTTTTCGGTGCCATTTTTGTTCAGGCCTTCTCAGTTGTTTTCATAAGATACCGTGAATGTTGAAGTGATCAATTTTCATGGGTACAGAAGTAGCAGGTAGCATCTTTTTTTCCACAATACACTTCTGCCATGACCAGCCCCCGCTGAATTTTGATTGATCGGCGAATGTGTGACGATCGCTGTTATATTAAAGACACACGCAGACACAGACAGAAACACACCAGAGCAAGAGAGCTCAAGTATTTCACACATAAGTCACTCCAGAGTATCAGTCGCACCCCCAGCCAAACTATGAAAAAATCTGCGACTTATAGTCAGAAAAATATGGTATACAACAACAAGGATAGGAACAGATAACAGAATGACAACAAGGATAAAAATAGATAACAAAATAACAAGATGGTTAAAAAAAGATAACAGAATGAGAACTACAACAATAAAAATAGATAACTCACAAGTATATGAATCGTCCTCTTTTCCTTTCGGCTTATCCCTTCATGGGTCACCAAAGGAAATCAACTGTCTCCATCTACCCCATTCTCTATCCTCCTTTCACGTCAACTACCTGCATATCCTCTTACTACGTCCATAAATCTTCTCTTTGGTCTTCCTCGAGACCTCTTGCCTGGTAGCTCCAATTCCAGCTTCCGTCTAACAATATATTCTCTATCCCTCCTCTGTACATGACCGAACCATCTCAGTCTGGCTTCTCTGACCTTCTCTGCAAAACATCTAACACGTGCTTCCCCTCTGATAGACTCATTCCTAGTCCTATCAATCCTGGTCACTCCCAAAGACAACCTCAACATCTTCATCTCTGCAACCTCTGGCTCTGCCTTCTGTCTTTTTGTCTTTGCCACGGTTTCTAGACCATACAACAACACTGGTCTCACCACTGTCTTGTACACCTCTCCCTCTAATCTGGCTGATAGTCTTCTATTGCATAGTACCCCTGACACTTTTCTCCACCTATTCCAACATGCTTGGACCAGTTTCTTTACCTCTTTTCCACACTCCCCGCTGCTCTGGAGTGTACCCCAAGTACCTGTAATCCACTGACTACCTGATCTCCACTCCCTGTAGTGTCACCGTTCCACCCAGGTTCCTCTCATTCACACACATATATTCATATATTCTTGGTGCAACTAACCGTCATTCCTCTACATTCCAGATCATGCCTCATCCTCTCAAGATTTTCCTCAATCTGTTCACTGCTCTCAATACAGATCGCAATGTCATCTGCAAACATCATGGTCCATGGAGATTCCTGTCTAACCTCATCTGTCAGCCTCTCCATCACCACTGCAAACAAGACGGGGCTCAGAGCTGATGCCTGACAAAGTCCCACCTCCACCTTGACCTTCTCCTGCAGCACACCTCACCACTGTCTCACAGCTAGCATACATGTCCTGCACCAGTCTAACATACTTCTCTGCCACTCCAGACTTCCTCATACAATACCAGAATTCTTTGTATACCTGTCCCTGGAGTTCCAGCCATACTGCAGCTCACAAATGCTGACTTCTGCTCCCGTTCAGTTTCCACTACTCTTTCTAATAACTTAATTGTTTGGCTCATTCATTACCTCTTCTTCCCAACTTCTTTCTATAGTTCCTGCAATTCTGCAACCCCCCCCCCTTCTTAACAATGGGCACCACTTCATCTCCTTTCCTCAGGCATCTTTACACTCTTTAAGATCCTGTTGAATAATCTAGCCAGAAACTCTGCCGCTGCCTCTTCTAAACACTTCCACACTGCCTCCACAGGTATAACATCAGGACCAACTGCCTTTCCAGTCTTCATCCTCTTCAGTGCTTTCCTCACTTCATTTTTATTAATCTCTGCTACTTTGTAGTCTGCAATAGACTCTTCTACCTTTGTCTGTCCTTCATTTTCCTCATCAGCTCTTCAAAGTACTCTTTCCATCTTCACATCACTCTTCTAACATCTGTCAATACATTTCCCTCTCTATTCTTAATCACTCGGATCTCCTGTACATCCTTTCCATCTCTATCTCTCTGTTTTGCCAACCAGTATAGATCATTCTCTCCCTCCTTACTGTTCAACTGAGCATACAAGTCACTGTAGGCCCTTTGTTTTGCCTACCTTTACCTTACGTTGTATCTCCCTGTACGCCCATCTGTTTTCTTCAGTCCCCTCAGTGTCCCACTTCTTCTTTGCTAACCACTTTCTCTGTACATACTTCTGGACTTACTCATTCCACCAAGTCTCCTTCTCTACTTTCCTCCCAGACGACACACCAAGTACTCTCCTACCTGTCTCCCTGATCATGTTTTCTGTAGTTGTCCAGTTATGTGGAAGCTCTCCCTGACCACCCAGAGCCTTCCTCAACTCCTCCTTGAAAATCCTACAACACTGTTCCCTTTTCAGCTTCCACCACTTTGTCCTCTGCTCTGCCTTTGTCCTCTTGAACTTCCTTGTCACCAGATTTCTCCTACAAACCACCACCCTACGCTGTTTGGCTACACTAGTACTCTTCCCAACTTCCCATCACATTTCTAGCATCTGTCAATGAACAACAAGGATAAGTATAGATGACGGAATTAGGATATGACATGTATCATGAGTGAGGTACTGGTATTACAGCTGCACCTTCGGGCTGGTCAGAGTTGTGTTCCATCCAGACTGCTGTTGGCCGTGGGCACATAGGAGTGTCTAAAGCGTTCAGTTCTGCACTGGGGTGGGATGAGCTGTTGGCTGAATGAGCTGCCCATCATCCACGGCTCGTCATGCAGGGGCTGGGAAGGATTGTCAAGGATAGCTCTCAGTTTGTCCTCCAAGATTGTCCAAGTTCATTCCCTCCACCGAGTGGGCTTTCCTTACGAGGTTGTTGAGCCTGTTGACCTCACCAGTCCTGGCACTGCCCCACAACCACACTATAGCAAAGAAGAGCGTTCTGGCTGCCACAGATTGGTGGAAGGTCTTGAGGAGCCAGCTACAGACACCAAGCGACCTTAGTCTCCGGAAGAAGAACATTGAACTCTGACCTTTCCAATAGAGGGCATCTGTGTGTTTGACCAGTCAAGTAAATTGTTAAATTGGACCCCAAGGTACTTGTAGGAGTCCACTATGTCCACCTCCTCACCCTGGATTGTGATTGGTATAGGTCTCCTCCGATTCTTGCTCCACTCAATAAAACTCACAATCAGACCTCTGTACTCCTCCTCGTCATTGTTGTTGATGCATCCAACGATGAAAGAGTCATCAGAGGACTTATGGAGGTGGCAGGAACTGGAGTTGTGCTGGAAGTTGGAGGTTAAGTGGGTGAACTGGGATGGTGACAGGACAGTACCTTGGGGCACTCCTGTGCTGCTCGCCATGGCCTCAGAAACACAGCCATCCACCCCGACATACTGCGGCTGTCCTGTGAGGTAGTCCAAGATCCAGGCAGTGATGTCTAGGTGAAGTTGCATACTCAGCAGCTTGTCATTTAGGAGAGTGGGTTGGATGCTGTTGAGGGTATTAGAGAAGTCAAAGAAGGTGACTCTCACAGTGCTTTCTGCACCCTCCAGATTGGATAGGGCCCTGTGTGTGACCAGAGCCTACAGCAGTGGTCTTAGAGGGTGAGGAGGAGGGGGTTGGGAGCCCAGATCCATCGTCACAGCTCACCGGGGTGCCGAACCTATGGCAAATTCCTGTAGCAAATTCAGGGCCACCTTTGGGTCCATGTGTAGTTTTCCCACAGCCTGTCACCTCCCTCCAAACCTCTTTTGTTTTGTTCTGCTCCATCTTGGACCCAACCTTAAAGTTGGGTTTTGCCTCCCTGAACTTCCTCCTCAGCTCCCTCTGGACAGCCCTGAGGGTGCAGTGGTCATCAGACATGAAGGCTCTCTTCGTCCTGTTACGAAGGCCTGTGATGTCCTTGTCAATCCATGGCTTGTTGTAATTGAAACAAGTGACCTTTTTGGATGGGACTATGTTGTCCACACAATTTAATGCAGTCCGTTATACAATGTGAGAGACCTTCAACGTCTTCACCAAAGTCGTCTTCTTAAAAGACTCCAGTGGGTGACGTCCAAGCAATGTCTCTTCTGTGGCTTTGGACCGGACCTTCACATTCTTGGTGCTGGCCACCTGCCTGCAAGTCCGATGTCTCGACCGAAGAAGGTCGAACAAAGAACTGTGGCTGAAGGTGCGTTAGTGCCAAGTGAACATGGACACTTTTATGCCTGAACATGGGGTTTATGATGAACAATCTGCAATAAGCACAGAAGTCCAGTAACAAAACACTGATTATTTTCAGATCTGGGGGTCATTGCCCATGTGAGCGTTGAAGTCTCCCAGTCGAATGAGGGAATCCCCAGTTGGAGCGCTCTCTAGCAGCCCCTCTAGGGACCCCATGAGGGGTGGGTAAACTGTACTGCTGTTGGGTGCATAGCTGCAAACAACAGTCAGAAACTGTCCACCCACCTAAAGGCGAATAAATCGAATCCTCAGGAAGAAGTAAAAAGTTGTTTGACTGATATCAGATTTTAGATATCTGAGCACCAAAATTCAAATATTTCTGTTGTGACCTCTGTTTTACAGCATAAGGAATTGTCTTGTCTAAATGTACTACATTATATTACATTACATTGCATTTGGCAGACGTCCCTATGTCCTCCTACAATAGAGGACATAGGGACTGCAAATACACTTGCAAATACACGATGCACAGGAAATGTAATGATACATTTAATTACAAAAATCATGTTTTATCAACTGGATTCTGAAGTTACAGCTTAGAAATCAGATACCTTATACCTCTATAACAATATATATGAGTCCAAGGCTGAGTTGGGTGATTCGTCACTCAGGATCTATTGAAAGAAAAATCCAAGCAAAAAAAAGGGAATTTGTCTGTCTGTCTGTCTGTCTGTCTGTCTGTCTGTCTGTCTGTCTGTCTGTCTGTCTGTCTTTAAATGTGAGAGAAACAAAATTATCCCACAGATATAAATTCAAAGTACTTGGTGAATCCTCGTCAATCTGCTTGGTGAGAAATGTTACTTTATATAATACATAAAATATGATACAAGTACTAAGTTAAACTGGCTTCTGGTCCATTTATTTTTCATGGGGAGTGGTTTATGTACAAGATGTACAGGAGACCGTGTTGGTGAGACATATTTGGACTTTTAGAATACTATTGGTACAATTTAAGACTTCACCTGAGTTACTTGATGGGTCAGAAAACTAAAGCAGATGCTTGTTTCTTGACATGGATTCATGATTTATTACGTCATCTGTGGTTCTCTCAATCTGTTGATGTTTGAGGAAAAATACCTCCTGCGTTGTAATATGTTTCTGTGGTTTCCCACAGATATAAAACCCAATTTCTAGATGTGGACTTGGAGAGAAGGAATTGAAAATTCCTTAAATTCCTTGCCCTAACTCTATTGTCGATCTTATCCTTGTTTGTCTCAGCCCATTCGCATCCTGCTTATTTCTATTTATTTATGTCATTGCTATATTCATTCTGTTTAAGTTCTTATCCTTGTTGTTGTCGTTGTTGTTGTCTATTGGTTGTCTATTTCACCCTTGCTGTTTTCCCCATTATGTTGTCCATCCTTGATGTAGTTGTTCTCTCTGCTGTCTATTTATTTGTGGATGTCTTTTGCTATCTTCTAATCATCTCTGTTTATGTTTATATTCATATTTATGGACACTCTAACTATTACGCTCCTGTGACAAAAGAATTTTCCCTGTAATCTTACCTTAAAACATCCTTCAGTTAGATTGAAATACCGGTGTACCGAAATAGCTTTATGTTTGCTGGATTAAAAAAAGTACTGAGGGCCTGGTGTCCTTCGGGGAGGATGTCATTCTTGCAGCAGCTTGACCTCTGTCTCTGTATCTTGGGAATGATTTTGTAGCTTCTCTCTGCTTCCAGCAGCTCGGTTCATTTTCATCCTTGTGGGACACAAGACGATCATGGCAATTATTAGCAGGGGGACGTATCATCAAAGTACAGGAACTTGGGAGGGTTTTGCGTCTCATGAGGAGGCCCGAGGGCATTGTGTATAATCCATCACTTGTCCTATTCATGCCCTCGGCCCCTTCAGTGTCTCTTACATCGTTTTATCCACTTCATTTGCTCTAATCCTCCAGTAGACCCAGCCTTTCAAAACAGTTGGGCCAGAGGCAATATGAAGGGCAATAACTTGAATAAGAAATAATGTGGATAAGCAGGATAAATCTGGTTTACTGTTGTGTACATTTGTAATTTGTTGCTATTTTGTCCTGCATCTCCACCTGCAACATTTCCTCTTAACTTTCCTTTGTTTATATTGCCCATTTTCTTGTGTTTTACATCCCAGAGCGACGTCTGTATTTCATTTGTGTTTAGCGTCCCTATTGACAGATTAGCTTTGTCTTTTCAGGTCTTTGTTTAGCATGAAGCTTCAGGAACTTGTTTTGGATTAATCCCAAACTCAAGAATGACCTCACACTATTCTGTCACCCCAGAAATGCCTCAGGACATTTAGAAACATCCTCATCTCACATTTCAGTGAATAATTTTACCTTGTTCAGATTTTAAATATACTTTTAAAAGTCCAACCGTTGGTCTTGAAGATGACCAGTGTGACATTATTCAGGGTTCAGAACAGAACATTGAAGCTAAGTAAGGCTCAATAAGAAAAGCATTGTTTTGCAGTCATTGAATGTAGGAAAAATCTCTAGAAGAACATTGAATCTCTTATTTGTTTACAAATCCCATCCAAATGTGAGGAGGATGCTATTGTTTCTTTGAAAATAATGTTCTGTAGAAGTACAATTTCTAATAAAAAAAAAAAAACATCTGTCCTGTTCTGTTTTCTTCTGTCTTTGTGGTACAGAACCATGCCCATCTTTGCTGCTGCAGAGACACATGGCAGAGCTGCTGAGCATGGATAAGGACATGGCCGCCTCATTCCTCAACAGTGTCCTCAATCAGCTCAACTGGGCTTTTTCAGAATTCATTGGAATGATCCAAGAGGTGAGCTATGTGTTCTGGATCCATTGGAGTGATTCTTTTCGTAAAATACAAAGCTTGAGATGGACATTTCTCTTAACATAAGTTTGTCCACAGAATTCTTTATTTTTAGGTTTTTCTTCTGTTTTGATTTTTTTTTTTAATTTGCTTTAATCAGAATAGGTTAAATTAGTCAAACCCACTATGTGCAAGAATGGATTGGGGGGGCCATAGAGGTTGTCCCAAGTTGGGGAATGAGATTGATTCACTGTGGTGACCCCGGAAAGGAGTAGGTGAAAGCAAAAGAAGACTGGTTTGCAGTGAGGGGGGGCTGAAGCTGGATTGGACCTTGATCCTTCCATGCATAGATAATGTTTCTAAATAGTTTTAAAGCTTTTAAGTTGAAGTGTATCTGACCTTAATGTGGGTCCCCACTTTTATTTTGTATCTGTTTGTATCATGACTATTGTAATTTCACTTTCTCCACGTTCTTCATCAGATTCAGCAAGCAGCCGAGCGTCCAGAGAGAAACTTTGTGGACACACGTCAGCTTAAGGTAATTTGTTAGACTTGTATAATTAGTTAGCAAATATATAATGAGACCAGAAATTTCTGCCGCTTTTTTCAAGATCTTGGGAAACATTTCAAGCCTATTGCTCAATTGAAGGGTCTCTGATTTCCAGGTTATTATTTATTAAAGTAAATTTTACACCCCTTTTAAATTTTGTGAAATATTGATTTCTAGCACATACTGTATTTTATAGTCGGTGAATTTTGAAGATTATTTCATTGCATTAATATCTTGTTCTTCAAAACCTTCATCAAAATATAGCCAATAATTTAGTTATTAACTAGTTAGAACTCTGTCAGTGCCCATGTTGACTCAAAAATGTGTGTTGTAGGTGTGTGCGACATGCTTTGACCTCTCCGTCAGCCTGCTGCGAGTCCTGGAAATGACTGTCACTCTGGTCCCCGAGATATTTCTTGATTGGTCGCGGCCGTCGGCAGAGCTGCTGCTGCGGAGACTTGCTCAGGTAATCCTGGAACTGCAGCCTCTTGCTGACACAAATTTTTTGCTTTCTTTGTGGACAACTTGAGTTAGATACTAACAATGGCCATCTTTATTGACTTTAAGCATGTAAAAAGAACACAATCTGACTCCGAGCAGAGAATTTTAACACCCTGTTGTTATTCTGTATGTTGCAGCTCCTGAACCAGGTTTTAAACCGAGTCACTGCAGAGAAGAACCTGTTTGACCGAGTCGTTAACCTGAGACTGCCAGGTACATATGCACACGCATGTTTTAGTATATTTAGATATTGTCAAAATGATCAAAGATTGCGTGTAAGATTTAAGACAAAATTTTCAGTCAATAAAGTGAAAAGAAAAACATTGGAAAAGCAGGCATTTATCCAAATAGAAAAAGACTGTAGGGAAATCAGCTTATAATTTTATTGAGGGTGCTTTGATGAGTGCCTCATATCCTTTCTGTGTTGGTTTGTATGCGTGTATTTGTGTCTGTGTTTGCCTGTGAATGCATGTGTATGTGTGTGTGTGTGTGTGTGTGTGTTGCAGGCTTGGAAAGTGTAGATCACTACCCTATTTTGGTGGCAGTAACGGGGATCCTGGTTCGGATCTTGGTGGATGCGGACAGACAGGGGTAGGAATGCATCTTATTCAAACAAACATCTGCTGGTATTCTCTTATATATCTATATAATATAGATATAGCTTTTTTCTATAATATATATTCTCTATATCTCTTATTTTGGCGTATTGTCAGTCGATGCTTGGCCACTCGCTGAAGCACTTTGTATTACTTTGAAGGCATGGGTCATAGAGAAGTTCTGCTGCGTCTGTCCTTGTCCTTTGTCAAAGCCTTGCGTTCCAGCAAAATGATTCATTTTACAATAACTCTCTACAATCCATTGTTAGCCTTAAAATTGATTCATCTTCCAACCGGCTGGAGTTCAAAACAGCTGGTAAAATATGGGGAATTTGATTGATATCATAACTTTAAAGACAAGTTTCTCTGTTTACATCCACACATCCTACTGTTTCAAAGAATGAAATCTTGATGCCATTTTTTATGCACATTTTCATGTCACAGTACATTTATTTGAATGGTTGATAAATTCTTGATAAATGGTTGATAAATTCTATATTTCAGTAACTGAAGTGGCAGTTAGCCTTGTTTGTTTATTATCACAAAAAATATATTTCAAGAAGTTAGCAGAAAAACAATCAAGCATTCTGAAAAAAAAGAATCTCTTTTAAAGTCGGAACAACCTAAAATTTGCTTTGTATTTTTTCAATAAATAAAAACAGACTACCGTAGCACAGGTGTGCTGCGGTTCGTGCCTCTGCCTTGCATTAAGTACGATCTCTGTTACAAGTCTGATATGAGTCCTTTCTGTTCAGAGTTTGCTTTTTATCCACGTCCCTGTGCGTGTTTCCTCTGGGTGTTCTGGCTGCCAAAAATATCCATTAGGTTAATATGAGACCCAAAATTGCCGTTGTGAACAAATGAGTGAATGGCTGTATGTTTTCAGTGTGGCCCTGTGATGGATCAGCTACCGGGGTGAATTCCGCCTCTTGCCCAGTGACAGCTGGGATAGGCTCTAGAGCCCCCTGCGCCCCTGTTTGCAGGATAAGCAGTACAGATAATGAAAAATAAGAGATTAAACATGATTTTTTTTTTTTGTTTCCTTGCACCCCCTAGAGGTTATCCAGACAAACAGACAAACACACACGCGCCTACACACACACACACACACACACACACACACACACAAACAAAAATATGCACAGACATTTCTTTGAGTTGATACTAAGAAAAAAGCAATGACAAAAACCTCGGTTTTGCTGGAAAGTGATGTTAGGTGGTCCAGAGCCCGGGCTTTGCTGGTCCTTATCAAAGAAAAAGAAAAAGTTTGCAATGAATTCCCCCCAAAATGTGCAAGATATTATTAATGTTAGAAATAAAATACCAAATACTCAGCATGCGATTACCAAAGTATTGGAAATACAATTTAAAATTGAAATAAAAAATATATCAAGTCAATAGGCTCATTGATATTGTTTAGAGCTGTGAAAAGGAGTGATTGGTTGGATCTACATGGTCTGGTGATTGACAGCTGACTGGTCCAATTTAACCCCCCATCCCTTCCCCCAACCCTGCTTAATTTCACCTGGGATTGGCTCTAGACACCCATCCCCACCCTGTGAGCAGGATAGTCGGTCTGGATAATGGATGAATATTGTTTTGTGGAAAACAAACTTGAGAGTTCAAACTGACCTGTGGTGGTTTTGCTGCATCTGCAAATCGAACTTCAAACCTTCATTTTGAGGCGAGGCCATGACGTGTTACCACAGAATGTGGTTATGTGGCCTAATGAGGTGGTAAAGTGGAACTGCAGGGAGCTTTTCTGCCTGTAATGATTGCAGTTTTTGTCTTCCAGTGCCGCAGTAGTTTGCCGCTGAGCATCCCCATCCGGGAGGTGTCCTGTAAACCTATCGCTTATTGATAGTGTATTTAAAGCAACATGCAGGAAGTGAGGGTGCATCGACATTCACCTTTTAATAATTCACTGTCTTTTATTCCGGAATGAAGATCCTGCAGACACTCAGCTCCGCTTTCATCCATTATAGTCATGAAATATTTGCCCTCCAGGAAACTTTTAGAACAGCAGTTATAGGCTCTATAGACTGCATATTTATTTATCTAGAAGTCTAATTGAAAACCTTTGGATTTAAAACCTTACCACTGATGATACTGTGTTGTGTTTACATTTTTAAATATTGTAATGCCCAACATAAAACTAAAGTAGATATCCAAGTAATTTTTTTAACACATTTAATATAATAATAATGCTAATAACACTTTTAATATTTTGTTTTTATTTCGGGCCAAAAGTTTAATTTTTGTCCTGCATATATTTGCATTTTTAGGCTATAAAAGTAATTTCCAGATACTGGTATTAAATTTTGAAAGTTAAGAAAATGTTTTTTTAACAATACATGAGTCTTTCAGAAGATAAGTCACCATGTTTTTGATGAAACCTTAATGTCTTTCAGACACTACATTGTCATCTCACTTCCAATCAATTCTTCTTGTTCAGTTTTAAATCAATTTATTTTTATTCATCCAACGTTTTTCCAATATTTAATTAAGTTTATACCTTTTTTTCTCATGAGTCCCATGTTTTGGATATAAACATCAGTCTTACTTTCTGCTCAACATTTGTTCTCAAGTCTCTTAAGTTTGACAAAAATTGCAGACATCAAACTGACAGAAATTATTTTTGGATCAAATCTGAGCCTCATTTCTTCAATTCAGAAAGTCTGGAAGCAAAGTAAAAATCTTCCAGACAAACTCTTGTGGTGGTTCTGACTGCCTGGAGATTACAAATTGGTTAAACCTGAAACAAGGAAAAGCTTAAAAAGGAAGTTTTGTTGTATAGACACCATGATCATGCTTTGGACCAAGACTCAACATCATTAGTGATGAGTTGGTGGATGAGGGGTGTGTGGGGGTGTGTGGGCGTGGGGGTGGGGATGGGATCTATCCATTCGGGCTCGAGCACTGAAAGCATTAGTCGTAGCATAATTGACCTCAGAAGCTTTTCTGCCTTTTAGTGTCTTTGGCTTGGAGAGAAGTTCAGGAACATCATTAGCCTGGCTGTCTAATCACTGTAGCCTGAGCGGCCGTGATCGAACTCCATCAAGGACTCGTCTTTAGCCCCCGATCACTCCCATCACATTACAGCTTGGACTTATTGATCCAGGCACGGACATATATCTGTGACGTGTATGTCTGTTTGTGATTTGTTTTATGCTCAAACACACTTTGCTCATGTCCGCAATATAATGTCGCCCATCTCACATTTAGCTGATGTTGGACTTTCTGTGTGAATCCAAAAACTGATCAACATGAAAGGTATGAAAGGTATGTTGGATCTATGTTGAACACAGATGCTGTTTAGATGCTAATAATTGGTTGAAAGAAGGTTGGGGATTAGCCCAAATGTCAGCAGATGTTAATACTGTTAATGTTGCTGATGAGCCAACATGCAGTATCCCATCTTTCAAAATGCACAAATGTGGATTCAATGTCTTTTCATATTTTGTTTCTTTTTTTTTTCAATTTCAGAGTTTGATTTAAACATCAGTCTGATTCCCCCCCAAGATTAAAAAAAAAAAAAAATACATGTGAATTTGAACAGTTAATAAAATACCCTGAATTTTAAGTCATTGGCACCTTCCCATTTAAACATCCTAAGGACTTTTTTCCTCAGAGTGCTATTTTGTAGCACCTGAAGAATATTTGCTGACTTTGGAGAAGTTTTACTTTCATCTGCCAGGATTGTCACCAGTTCAACTGTAATGATTTTTTTTTTTTGGTTCAGTAAAAAACAACCTCCATTGGAAATATTTTATATTGGACAAATAAATAAGAATCTTGTTACTTGTCTTAGGAAGATGGTATTCTGTCCATCGCTATAGCACCGGATTCCTTCCTGTATTGTATGTCATTACACATTTGACTGAAGTTAAAGGTCAATTAAATGCCAGAGAATAGCTTCACCTTAGCAACCGGATCTCTTTTTGCTGTCAACAAGAAAAAAAAAAAAAAAAGATTATAAGATTCTTATCAAACCACAACCCATAGGCTTTGGCACACAGCTGAAAACATAAGGGTGTGCCGTGTTGAAGTCAGATTCTCGAAATTGTTCAGAGAGGCCAAGATGGACGTGAACCGAAGGGCAAAGCCAATAACAGTAATAGACTTGGCCAAGCCAGGGCTGGTGTTTGGAGCCAGGAAGTGAAGGGGAAGGATTTCTACCCTGAACCACAATTAAACTCGATCAAGGAACATCAAAGCTCCTGGCAGGGTGGAGGAACCATTGCAGATGAATTACTAGTGATTTAATCTAAGGGTTGTAAATAAATTATGAATTATAAAGAAAAGGTGAACCATGACATGTTTCCACTGCTCATTTACCTCTATTGGTAAATGTACAGTGGAAAAAGTTCGAAAGACACAGTATAAGTGAGAGGAGATGGAGAAAGATGTTGAGTCATGGGGGCGGAAAAGCGTCACCTATAGTAATATATGATTCTGTGCCCTGAATTGGTTTCCGGCCCCTCATATTCAAAGATTAGTCGTCAGAGATTAGTTTGCAATATTTAAAAGTCCCTAATTTTATAAACTCTTGTATTTAATCATATAAAATCTTGTGCTGTGCCCACAGCATTTATAATTGAACTTTGTTTACTATTTTATGCAGGGCTTCATTGAATACCTGCTTTTTCATCAATTTCTTTTCACATTTGACATGTTTCTGATTTTATAATTTTTTCTAATTTTTTTTATTTTCTATAAATGTGATCATGATTTTTCTATTTTGGCTAATTTTTGAAGGTAGTTTCTTGCCTACTTTATTTTTAGAGGCCTGACTTTTAAGATATCTTTTGCAGGATGAGCAGATTTGCAGATTTTGGGGCTATTTCTCTTGAAACAATTATTTATCAGTGATTCTTCAAATAGTGCCAAAAGAAAAGGGACCTGGTTGAAATAATAAAGCTCTGTGAAAAAAAAAAATGAAATAATGGCCAGCTGTGTTTCAACAGGATGCCATCATGCTCCAGACATTATTCTTTGTCTGATATGCAGAATTTATGGTATTGAGCGCAGGGTTACATTACATTACATTACATTGCATTTGGCAGACACTTTTATCCAAAGCGACTTATACCACCTGATGTCCCATCTTTTGCTGAAACCCACAAATTATTTTTTTTCTTTTTTAAAACTGTTCACAAACACTTGCTTCAGAAAATAAAATATGTATTGGGCTCTAAATGTAACCATGGTAACTCTGCCGACACAGAGACCATGTAGCCATGGTAACTGGAAACAACAACCGTAGCCTTGACACGCTTCTTATAGGAAATGACAGCATTAAGTTCTGCTAAATTCAAAGACATTTAATCAGTGAAACTCTTAGCAATAAAACTCAAGTTGAATTTCATCAAATATGAAATAACAATTTTCTGAGAAATGAAGAGATGTGTCTGGATGGACTGTTTTACGGGCTGGCATTTGACCCCCCATTGAATGCTGTAACTGATGTGTAATGGCCCCAAGCTGTTTGTCTTCCTGCAGTGATGCCTGCCATTCTAAAAGCAGCGAGTAGTCTGTGGGTGTTGAAGTGTTTGTATGTCATAAATCACACAGGCAGTTTTTCATTGAACCATGGCGAATGGCGGGATTTGGCATCAGAACTGTACAGGAAAGATATTGTGCTGGATTCATCTTGTTATTTGTTTCTGACATCAGTGGCATTTGAGTGTCCACTCATGTAGTTTTTTTTTACATTTTGCACCTATGTTTTGTATGTAGTTGTGGCTTATATGTGATCACTTCTTATTGAAATGATTTGGAAGAAAAATGAACAGTTGTTTAAAAATCATTTTATCCTAGTACTTTCTTTTTAAGTCTAAACTGTGTCAAATTGTATACTTTCTTGTATTAAAATGACATGTCTTACGTTTTTGAACCTGGTGCTTATGTGGAGTAGCAGCATTGTGCAGAAACGATCAGGTGATTGTTTGGTTTAAAGCAGCTGTGGCCGAAGCTCTCAAGTCTGTTGGTTTCTCCTGCTTAATATCTTTGCCCTCAAAATTTTATTGTGTGTTTCTGACAACTCCTGCATAGATAACTTGATTGTAATTAGCTGATGTTTTAGTTATGCTCCGATCACACCATGAGCATTAACATGCACACCGTTAACTGTTATAACACTGTCGTTGCAAGAGCTGACTGGTTGGTTATAGAGCTTTTCAGGGAAATCCAAACATTCAAACATTCAGCCCATGTGGTTAGGACTGGATAATATCAGGTTCAGGGGGATTGTGTAAGGGTCATTTGGTGTTTCATGTCAACTGGTTGATTCTGACTGGAAGACATTAGCAGTTGTCCTCCTGCCATAAATTACATTTTGTCAGATTTAAACACCCAAACAAACCACTGATAAAAATCCAGAAGCTAAAATCAGCCCACAGCAAGACTATAATCCCCTCACAACCTTGTGGCTAAACTGACAGAAAAAAGCTTTTTGTATCTCATCAGATCTCAGAAATTCTCCAAATGAGAGATCTTTCTATGCCCCTTCAACAGCTGTCTCTGTTGTATGCAAAGGCTTATGTTTCAACTGAGCCCCCTTCCCCTCTCAGCTCACAATAGGACTGTTAACAGTCCCCCTCCCTCCCTACCTCCTCTCTGTAGAAAATCAATGGTGCTAATTATGGTCCATTACTGTGGCGGTAAGAGACATGAGGACCAGCTTGTGGCCTCCAGATTAGATTGAAACGAGGGCTAATTAGCTTAGCAACTCAGAGCTTGAGAGGCCTGGAACCCCTAGGGATGACCCCTTCCTCCTCAAATATACGAGCACATAGAACTTGGTTGAGGGCACAAATTTTATTGCTATTATCTTTGCTTAGAGGGGAGAATCGTCTGAACAGTCCACAATCTCATCACACATTTGCGGGGGTGGAGGTGGGTGGTAAATATGACCTCACAGATTGAGACGTTTATCTCCTCTTTATCCTAATGTTCCCGCTGGCACATCCCTCGCTGAGGCAGGGGCGCGTTCATCATGGAGGACAAAAACAAATGTTGAGAATCTGCCAGGAAAACACAAATAAACCGCAGGGCCATCTCCTGCCACAGAGGGCGCCAAAATCCCCCCTATGGTTATAACTGCTGTGTGAGTGAAAACACTATTGTATGGAGGGTTGGGCTCCACCCTCTTAAGCCACATTTCACAGCTTGGGAGAGTTATCCGTTATGTCTCACTTCAGATATCAACTGATGTGTTTCTGACTAGAGAATGATCATATGAAATGCAAAGTTGGTATGAATAAATGTGATCTGTTGTCAGCCCTTTAATTTCTTAATAATTATGCAGAACTCATCTGAAGAGATTTAATCAGGTGTTGTGTATTTGTTGCGGGTCTTAAGGGTGATGGCCACAGTAACAAAAATGTTACCTGTTTTAAGCAGGTGAAAGAGCAGAAGTAAAGAAGCATGCAGCTAGTTTTCTCTCCCAAATAACACCTGAGGAGACAGCGGAAGTGTCCGCCCCTCTACTGCTCCCAGTGCAACGAGAGAAAATAAAAGTCCCGCCCCCCGCTTTTACAGAAAAAAATACTAGAATTGAAATAAATTGCCAAATAATAAAAAATAAAATCCCAAATAAATGTGGTCACCCTATTTTAGGTGTGGCACATATTGAAAGGACAATTTCATGCAGGAAATCTAATCAATTTTAAAGGACGCTGTCAAACTCGTGAAGATGCCATTTGAGATGAACGTTTATTAGATGTCACTTTATTATATTACATGATTTCAAGTTCTTTTGACACATATTTACATCACTTTCACTTCATTTTTATTTAATTTTTCCTGTTCCATCTTCACGATGATTTTTCCCCCAAGTCTTCATAATTTTCTGTTTCACAGTTGAAAATCACATACATAATTAGCACTTTTCTACTTAAGTATTAATGTAATTTTTTATGTCATGGTTTGGTTCACAAATACACAGTAAGTGAAAAACAAAGACACTATCTAATAATGGGAAAGAAAATACTCCCAAAATCCTGTAAGAAAATGATAATTATTTTAACAACAATTAAATAAAAAAAGGCAATTTTTTTGGCGAGTAGGAAACTGAATTTGAATAGAGAGAGCTATAAGACAGGGGTGCAGTCTGTCATAGATATGACAGACTGCACCCCCAGACTACACCAGGGATTATGTCCGAGCCCCTTCTTGTTTGCCATTGTGATGGACAGGCTGAAAGACGAGGTGAGATGTCTATATCCTTGTTCTATGATATGTGAAGATGACATTGTGATCTGTTGTAAGAATAGGAAGCAGGTGGATGAAAACCTTGAGGTTAATATATGCCCTTGAAATGAATGAAGGTGAGCTGCAGCAAGGCAGAATATATGTGTGTGAATAAGAGGGACCCAAGTAGAATGGGGAGACTGCAGGGAGTGGAGATAAAGACGGTGGAGGATTTTAAGGTCTTATTGCCAACAGTCCAGAACAAAGGAGAGTGTTAAGTTGAAAGCAGGTTGGAACGGATGGAGAAAATATGTGATAAATGATAAGAGTGTCTGCCAGGATAAAAGTAAAGGTTTCAAGAGAGCAGTGTTGTATGATTTAGTTACAGTGGCACTGAGGAAGAAGACATGAAGAAGAGCTGAAAGTAGCAGAGATGGAGATGTTGAGGCTTTCTTTGAGAGTGACTAGGATGTATACGATCAGGAATGAGTCCATCAGAGGGACAACACATGGTAAATGTTTAGGAGATTAAGGTCAGAGGGGCATGTACAGAGCAGGGATAGTGAATGTATTGGTAGAAGGATGCTGAGATTTGAACTGCCAGGCCGGCGGCCTAGTGGAAGACTAAAGAGGAGGTTTAAGGATGTAGTGAAAGAGGACTTAAAGTTAATTGGTGTGAGAGAAGGATGCATAGCACAGGGTTAGATAGAGGGAGTTTATTTGCTGTGGCGACCCCCCAAAGGAGCAGCAGAAAGAAAAAGATTTATTTATTTATACCAATTTATTTTCTGAACACTTTGCTGGATATCTTATTCATGCTGAAGATTTATTTCCTCTCTGGAAGCTTCTGTTCTCTCAGGGTGGTGACTTTTATCACAGAGAATCATCACCAGCCCAGTAAATCCATGTCATTTTCCCTGTGGAGACTGAAGTCAGCACCTTCCTATCTCCAGTTATATATTGCTCAGACGTTACAATCAGTCAGCTGAAGGAACCATGAAGCTGCATCCTTTTATTAACACCTTTAGCTGTCACATCCTGTCTGTCAGGCTGGAGTGCCATGGCTGTTAAGATAGCTGTCAGCTCTCTTTGATTCTTTTTTGCCTTTTTCTGTCCAAAATTTAGATTTGGTCAGAGCCAAGAAACACATTTTAAATGTACCGCTCTTTAGGTCTCAATGTCCTGAGGTTCAGTAAATGTTTTACTAAGTTGCCGATCACTTGTCTTTACAACTGGCCAGATCAATTTGTAATTAACAGACAATGATGCTGTGACAGTTAGAAGACAGTTAGCGTCACTCTTGAATAAAAATAAAGAACATTTTAAAACTAGTGACAACCTAATTTAAAGTAGTTGTAGAGAACTTTTCCCCAAAAAGAGATAGAAATAATGTTAAAAAATAAGGCGTGAAGATAGTAAACAAATACTGATTGTTCGAAACAACTTTTTTTTTTTTAAACTTCATTATTACTGATCTGATTGATCAAGTGCTATGATTATTTGTTTTTATTGCTCCCATTTTTTTTTTGGAAATAAATCAACAATAGCTAAATAATTACTGTTCTGCTCTTGACTCACATCCAGATTGTGATTGCATTTCCCAGATGAAATACAACTACAAACTCATTATGTTGACATGATGTCAATGGTAGATAAATGCTTTGGTGTGTATTCACGTGGAAGTATTTCTGTGTGGTAAAAGCACCAGCTTCCTTTTCAAAATTTCAGCCTTTATTCACATTTGGTTAGCATTTGGACAATGTCCCCCCACTCTGTCTCCCTTTTCACCTAATTTCTCATCCTGTGTGTGTGTGTGTGTGTGTGTGTGTGTGTGTGTGTGTGTGTGTGTGTGTGTGTGTGTGTGTGTGTTTAAAATCATTGTGGGGCAGTGATTTCCGTCTATGTGACAGTCCAGGTCTGATGAGGCCTAACATTCTGCAGTGATGTGATTGGATGGCTAGGCTATAGTTTGACTCTGACTTGGGAAATGTTTGGTAGATTTATCCAGCGGTGTTTATTCTTCCAGGCAGTTCACACCTGGAAGCTGACAGGAATGGTGAACTTTTCTACTTGGGCTTGTCATTGTTGGACACTGGTAGGCACCAGGCCTAAAGAATTCAATCAGTTTCTTCGTATATTCCCAACAGTGCTCGCGTATGTGTACTTTTGTTCTTCTAGAGTCACGGGTCATGCTACATCGTAGACTAGGGTGTCAGATAAAGTACCAACATAACCTTTGATGCTTTTGACAACCGTTTTAACACCAGCTACATTTATGCCTTTAGTGGGATATAATGAAACATTGCTGCATGTGGGAGCAGTGTCTGGAATTTTTTAAAATTCTTTTTCATCACTTAATCCAAACTGCATTTTCATTTTCATGTCCCACTGCACAAAAAAATGCAATCAAAATTCAATTTGGATTAATAATCACAAGTGGTGCAGGAGCGACATCATGGGCCGATCTTTTTCGCGGCTTGTTTGGCCACGATAATACAGGATCGTTGATACTTGCCAGCATGGCACTCCCTAATGTTGTCACACACATACAATTACCAGACTGAATTCCGGACAGCTTCTGAATTGGATGCCCATGACAGACCGGAGTAGATTATAGAGAACTTGGCTGAATTCTCTGCCATGACCGACATCGTTATCAACAATGTTTCCCGAACAAGCGTCTTCTCAGTCCTTCAACAACTGGATGTGCTGGTGCCTGGAAGGGGCGGCCGGCCAAGTCAGCATCTCTATTTGTTTTATAGCCTCAAAATAAAGGACAGACCAAAGCTGTTTGGTGCTGAGAAGAGGTTAGCTAGGGCAACGCCGTTGTCAATGGTATCACGCAAATCTTACAATTACGTAACCAGAAATAATTGTTGACCATTTCAGAATTGGATACCGTGACCGACTTGAGCAGATTATAGAGAGCTTGGCTGAATACTCTGCCTTAACAGACACTGTTATCACGGTATGTCACATCGAAAGGGATGTTGATGATCAGGCATACTCGATGCAGTGGTGCCCTTTTCAGGCACCACTGCATCGAGTAGTTGAAGGACTGAGAAGAGGCTAGCTCAGGCAATATCGTTGATAATGATGTCTGTCAGGGCAGAGTATTCAGCCAAGTTCTCTATAGTCTGCTCAGGTCTGTCATGGGCATCCAATTCACAAATTGTCTGGAAGAGAACAAGTATCAGCGATCAGCTAGCAGGTAAATAGCTGATTGTGTTCCGTGCAATAGTGCCCAAACAAGCTGCAAAAAAGATTGACTTCTGACGTCACTCTCCTGCAGTGCTTGGGATTGTGAATCCAAATTGGATTTTAATACCTTTTTGGATGACAGGACATGAATGAATGGTAATTTTTATAGTTTAAATGAGTAACTGTTGTGCAAGGTGAATTTACTGGATCTTCTTTGCATGAATGTGAGAAATAATCAGACACCCAGCCATTCAGAATTTACTGTTTGGTAAAAACAAAAGTTAAAGCTTCTCATTTGATACAGTCTCTTTAGGATTTCCCTCTTCATCAAGGACGTGACTCAAACAATCGATAGCCATGATGACTGAGGGTGTGATAAGATATGGTAGATAAACAGTGGTCACATGGGTCCATAGCAGGAAGTAATTAATTTGTTCCAGGAACTCTTGAGCTTGAATTTGCTGATCCTGCTCATTGTTGTCGATCACGTTCCATCCTGATCAATAAAGCTGGTTGATTTAAAATGAGAGATGGCTGATTGTCATGTCAGTGTGGCGGAGCAGGTTTTCCTGGTGGCCCTCTGTTGCCGTGGAAACCGAAGAGCAGCAACACCGGCCCTCAGGATGAAGAGAGAGTTCTGAGTGAGAGAAGATAGGAGGGGGAGACATGGAGAGGGTGGTCGACAGGAAAGGCCAAGAGGAAAAGATGTTAGAGGAAGAAGTATGAGATGGAGGCTGTTCAGTGGAGGGATGGGAGGAGAAGTGAGGAAGGAGAGAGTGCAGGTTAGAAGGACAGCTACAGAGGTCACATGATGGTGGTAGGATTTCAGATAGACATTAAACATGAAAAGTAGAAATGGCAGGGAGGAGAAGAAGGGGGAGGAAATGTGAACAGTGATGTCGTTTTGATTAACTTAAATTATCAAGCTTTTTATCATTTATTAATCAAAGTGGATGGCTTTGGCAGTTTTTGATGGACAAAACCGGGATGGATGTGTCTGTGTTTGTTTGACAGCTCACGGAGTGATTCTCTTGTTTCGGTAGCTTAAGTGCGTGTCTGCGTTTGATTGACAGGTTGAGGGTGTGTCTGATTAACTGACTGGTCAGGAAGTAAATTAAATGGCTCGTTTTCAGATGAGCACATTTATGTTTGATTGACAGCTGAAGTGCTGTTCTGATGTTTGATTGATTGCTGCTGGGTCCAAAGTTGAACCCTGTTTTCTACAATTTTTTCCCAATTAACAAACAATGGTTTGTTCTATTCACTGATTGGGTCTGGTTTCAGGATATCAAGGTGGCAGGAAATCGGTCTCAGAAAAATAGAGAGATATTAGAGAAATGAGCTTGAAAAAGAAAGCAAACAATACTGAAAAACGGCCTTAACCAAAAATGTCACAAATTAAGCAGACCTCCTCTCTGAAAAAAGACAACAAGGAGTCTTACAAATATTCTAAAAATCAAAAAGAATTTACCTCAGGTCAGCAAAAACAATGCATAAATTATCAACTACAAATAATCAGAAATAAAACACAAAAATCTCCATAAAATGTAAAGTAGAAAAAGCCAAAAGTACTTAAAAATTGACTTGGATAACCTCTTTATCAACTATGAATGTAATTGAGGCATAATGGTCTTTTCTGGTAAATCTCTTCACATCAGGTCACCCCCCCCCCCCCCCCAAAAAAAAAAAGCTGGAGTCACATCATAGGGTGCTGACGATGGTGGCTTGTAGTTCGATTAGATGCTGTTGCCAAAGCAAAGATTATTTATTTTGATTAAAAGTAGCACAGAGACAGACTACTAGTGCAGGACTTAGTAATAGTCATAATTTGCATGAGGAGGAAATTGGATGCCAGTGATGGTTTGGCTTGACCGCAGCTGTGACTTGATCGAGTGGGGAGTGCACAGTTGGAGCCTGATGCCAAGCTAATATCCCAAATGATCACGTATGCATTCATTATCATTGATAGATGTTTGTTGATAGGTTTAATTCTTTTATTAGCAGAAAACACCATCATTCTTTTTTATTATTGCGAACAAATGATGGTGTTTGCAGCACATTTTCTTTTAGAAGATGTCTGAATGAACTGTGAACACACACATGCACACACTTTAATCATTCACACCAAGGCTGTAAACTTCTATTAATAATCAACCTTTTCTGAAGAGTTAAATGGAGAGACAAATGCTTGTGTTGTTGATGTTGGCGATAATGAGGTGTTGAACCTGCAGTACTGACGCTTTGGAAAACAGGTGAAGGTTTGTCAGTGCGTTAGATTATAACAAGGACCTTCCAGCTAATTAAACATAGCTTTTGTCAGTGATTCAAAATGAAAAAATCTATGAAATACTAATGAAATTTACCACTCTATTCCTCTTTCCTCTTATTAGAAGGTATTTTGTTTTGGTTCACTGGTCAATAGCTGGTAACAGTGATCATAAAGCTGCCTGAGTCACCAGGGGGACATGACGGTCCCATGTTTATTCTCTTATTAATAAAAATGATAAAATGAACCCATCAAATAAATGTTTTATGTTGTTTATTTTGTTGAAATGTTATTGGGTTCTGCATGAACCAAATGGGAATCAAAATGATTTATGAATCCTTGCAAGAAATTGATATGTTGCAGTGTCCCTTTTACATAAACAATAGAAAAAAATAGAACAAATAGAAATAAAATAAGAACAACAACAACAATATAATAATAATAATAATAATAATAATAAATTATTATTACTATTATTATTATTGTTGTTGTATGTTATAATATAGGTGAATATACAATTTGTGTTATTATTGTAACTTTTGTTATTATTATTATTATTATTATACAGTAATATTATACAAATTAGCTATACCGTAATAATAATAATAATTATTATTATTAATGAAAACCTTTAAAATATTTATTAAGATGAAGGTATAAACATTAGCCGCTTTCAGACACTCCAGTTCAAATTGTAAATGTTCAAGGAACTCCTCCCCTCCAGGTGAACCTTTATTCCCCTTTAGACATGTACCTAAGGCACCACACTGAAGACAAACCACTGCAAAGGAGAAGACAACATGGAGAGTGAAGTTGCTAGGGCTATCAAATGGGTTTAATTTTTTTTCTTTGTGCTTTCTTTTTTCTTTTTTTCTCCCTGCACTGCTTTGTGGTGTTAAATCTGCACTGTACGCTAACTGAAAGACAATTTTGGTAAAAAATTTTATGTTCCTCTGCAAGCCCTGGAAATTCTCTCTGGTGTAGCAGGTCATTTTTCACTTTTTCTGTCAATTTTTGTCTCAATTCACAAGAAAACAGCCAATCAGTGACCATAATAGTTTTTAAAAATGGTGCTCCATAGTCTGTGCTGTCTTCTTCTTCTTCTCCTTTTGGCTTTTCCCTTCAGGGGTCACCACAGCAAATCAACCCTCTTCACCTAACCTTATTCTCGATATCCTCCTCTCTCACACCAACTTCCTCTCTCACTACATCCATAAATCTTCTCTTCGGTCTTCCTCTAGACCTCCCACCTGGGAGCTTCAATACAGCATCCTTCTACAAATATATTCACTATCCCTCCTCTGTACATGACCGAACCATCTCAGTCTGGCTTCTCTGACCTTCTCTCCAAAACATCTAACATGTGCCATAAAATGTCTAACGTGCTACACTCTGTGCTGTCTGAATGCATGAAAATATTGTGTTGTTTCAAGGTTTGAGGAACTGCAAAATTTCTTATAGAGTGAAAGGAGCTTATATTTACATTTAATTGAGAAGAAAACTATGTGCACAGCATTTTCATAAAATCCACTTAACTTCAGCTATCAGTTAAACTAGAGACTAGACTCAGGGTCTGTCTTCCTCTTAGGTCAAAGCCAGCTGTGAGAAAACCCCATCCTACATGTACTCTCTGCTCTGTGTATCTATTGCTAGCATTTGATTATCAACGGTTTCTGAGTTAACAATCTAGTTACTGAGAGCAATGCTACAAGTTTGTGGGCATGTTGTAAACTTTCAGCTGAAATGACATGGTATGGTAAGCAGTTTTGGAGGGTGGTAAAGGCTGAATCTATTTTTTTCTTTGGGTTCTCAATACTGTGTAAAAAGGATCAAGTATTGGGAGGTTTTATACTTACCGTTCTTTTCTATTATTCTGTAGTGTTAATGCTCTCACTTGACATTGATCGTGTCTGGAAATGTTATGGAATGATCCTGGGTTGAGCTAGCAACACTGTCAATGGGAAACTAAAATCTGGAAATGTGAGGATGGAATAAGATGCGCAGACAGTGGTTTTGAGCATGAATCAGGCAGTTAGCACCCAAATGTCATGATATAACTGGCAATAACTTGACTAAAAATATCTGTACTTTGTTTTAAGTGCGGGAAAAGAATTTTCTGTGACTGTTGGGAGAAGATGCTTTTATTTACTCTGTAGTTTCATTAATAATGAATATGATGCTTTTTAGTGAGCAGAAGAGGAGACAAGGTTCCTTGTTAATGGAGGCTGGGTGTGCCATCATTGAACCTCACTGCACCAGCTTGAAGTCATTATAAGTCTTCAAAAAAGCTTTAAAATTATGGATTGATTGTAAATTTACAGGATATTTATATTTATTTTTCCCCTCAATAAACATTAATAAATATTCATGATGAAATTCAAAATATTCCTTCTTCTATATATAAATATAAAATCTCACAAAAATAAGGTTGATTTGATGATTATTCTCTCGAATTTACTGTAGGTTGAATTTAGAAATTCAATTTATTCCTGCTTTAATCTATTTACTTTTTTGTCAGTGGCTTGAAATTTGGAAACTCTTTTGTTTTAATTAAGTGAAAGTCCTTCACCGTAAGTCAACATTACAGTTAGCTTTAAAAGTAATAACATGACACTAACTGACTTTTGTTGTTGTTGTTGTTGTTTTTGCTTTATACGAACTGTATTCTGTTGATCTTCCACTTATAATATTTAGTTTCTATATGGCTAAGTACATATGCTATAATCCGTACATCACTGGCGTGCTTACAGAGCAAAGAGATACTTGGAGTGTCACTTGAGTTGTAATTGTCTGTTCACCTTAAGCAAATCTGAATGTAAAATATAATTAGCTTTGATGTTAATCTCACATTGGAGGTATTCACCTCAGTGAAAATACTTTGATATTATTATATAATATTCTATAATTGGTTAAAAAATCAACATTTACGGTAAGTAGAGTTGATTTTACCCTTCCCAGAACTGTCTTCTACTACTTTTACTTAACATCAAACCAATGAAAAGGGAGAACCATCAAATCTGGCTTCCTGATGCATTTTAAAATCACCAAGTGATTCAGATCCGAACCATGAGATGAATGTAAACCATCTGTCACACAACGTGTGTCAAGGCTGATTGTGTAACAAACTTCACCAGCATGATCCAGACTACTGGCTTCATCTTTTGGCTATTTTTTTTTTTTTTTAACAAACTAACAAACATATGCAGTACATAGATCCTACAGTAAAGTCCCTTCCTCATGCTATTGTGTTAGAATCACACAAGAAGCTTTAGAGGAGTAGTTGCCTTTCACTCACACAGACAACTGAGGAGTCACGACACACGGCAGCCTTTTCGACTGGTTATAAATACTCCATCTGCTCAGCCTCTGCCATTTCTGTTGCCATGTGTGCTCCCATACACACAAAAACCTTCACAAGTAGCATGTGTAGCTAATAACTTTACAACATATCTATAATAAATCTAGAGTATGCATGAACGCAGTTCCCACCCCCCAAAAAATTCCAATGCAAGTCTAAATCATAACCTTGTTTTTGTGACTTATTACTGTGCCAGACTGCAGCTTTGAACACATGCTAAAAAACAGTTGGAGTCTGACAATGGGACATAGACAAATTGAGAATTTCTAGCAGGTTTCAGTTGGGGGAGTGGTTAAGAGAAAACCTCAAAGTGGGCATTAATGTGCTTGAAAACCACGGTGATCCTGCAGCCAGATCAATCAGAACAGTCTCCTACGGCCAATATGTGAACAAGACCAAATACAATATATTACATTCCTGACAATACAGACATGTCTGTGTTTACGAACTAAAAATCAGGCTTTCTGTGATGAGAGTATGAATACTAAAGCCTCCAACTGCAAAATGTTAGCATGAGGTGACCCAATAATGTCCAAATGTGTGAAATTTTCTGTTTATAAACAGTAATCACTTAATTTAAACATCTGTATTACCTGTAGTATTTTTTTAATGAATGAACCAGCAATATCACCTGTTAAAAAGAAGTTTCATGTCATGAATTTCTGCAACCTAAGTAAGGTTTACGTAATTGAAATTCAAATCTTCTTGTGTTTTGAGCTGCAGCTTTCAAATGTGTCCAAATTTTTAGTTTAGTAATAAACAAAAATTCCTCACTTGGTCCACCGCAGATTAGGAGATGAATAAATCAGGGAAGTAATTGATGATTACAGCATTTCCCTGGATTCAGCCCGTCTTATTCTCTTGAATGGCTGAGCTTTTTTCAAAGAGATTTGTGGTTCCTCGTAACCTTGTATCAGATCTGAGTCTCACAAAACATTGAAAGGGGTTGAAAGTCGAACAGCTGTACAGTGACTGTTATTTTACAAGTAGAAGGCGAGTGTATGTGTGTTTCAGAATGGAGTACGAATGTGAGGAAAGACCTCATTTATACTTAATGTTCTCCATTTTGCTGAAGTGCTTTCCTGGCCTTAACCCTTCAGGCACTGCTCTGTCCATGACAGCAGATAAACCTCTGCGCTCCCCTGATCTTAACCACACCACCTGATAGTCCTGCGCTTTAAAGAAGTCGAAACACTGGCATTTACCGAAAAGCTGCTGATGTGGTAATGTGATGCTGTGTAGATGTGGCTGTCATTTGAAATTCTGATGGTTTCTTTGTTTTATCAAAGACTGTTCGTTGGAGCGGAGAGATTCCGCCATCGACATGAGCCACTGAGATGCAGACATGAGGATAAAAATCCCCCTTTTTCTGTCTGAAGGCTTAATGTGAGTCATGTGCAGAAGGAGCTAAACATAAGCAAATGTTTTCAGAGTGATCAATTGGAATTCCCTCACCATCACCCGGTCAGTGTTAAACCAGAATCAGAAACTCCACAAATCCATAAATGTTGGCTTGAACCTCTCTATCAGGTTCCCAGACCATACATGTCATAGTAATACTTTGTTTGGGCTGAATACAATGTCCTTTCACAAGTGCCTGATTCCTGTAGAAGATTCCAGCAAATCTATTTGTTTTGTTTTTTTCTTAATTTTGAAAATTTTAGTGTAGTTTGAATTAAATTGCCTGATAATTTGAGAAGCAACTGTTAATTAAATGAAGCAGAGCATTTGATTAGATTAAATATGCTGACATTTTTCTATAATCTGATTTGCTGCTTTGTCCCTCACTTCAATAAAGTCTGGGGGACCTTTGCATCATGGCCACAAAGGATAGAAGATGGAGATATTAAGGAATGATATTGGAGATATGAAGGTGTGATTGAGGGAGGTGATGGAGATATGAAAAAGAAATAGTAGAGATGTGAAAGGAGAGATAAAAAGCTGGGGCATAAAAAGTAGATGTGACTGAGATATAAACATTGACGTAATGGGGAAGTGGTTGAGATACAGAATGGAAGACAGAGATACAAAAGATGATTAAATTAGATTTCGGGAAGAAGATATTTAAGATGGATAAAGGAAAGATTAATTGGGATCAGGGAGAAGTAATGGAGATGTGAAGGGAGATGAGGGATGGAAAAACGAGATAGGAAATAGAGGTGATGGAGATATAAAAGACCAATGGAGCAAGGATAAAAGGTCGATAAAAGGCAGATCAATGAGAGATACATCACATTTAAAATAGAGATGGCTGACACTTAGAGGATAAATAAAGGATAATTAAAGGACAAAAGGGGCATCTTAGACTATGCCATCATAGATAATGTTGTCAGGTGACAGCATTCTGACTTTTAAAAGAGACTGAACACAAAAGACACAGTTGATCAGATTTGATAAAAACTATCTTCAATTTTTTTATTTCAAAACAGAAAAGACCAGGTTTACGAATTGGCAAAAGACTGTAGTTTTTTTTTTTCTTCTTAATTTACTTTAAACATAATCCCAAACCCCCAAATAATGAAATGAATTAGAAATCATGAAGATGCTACAACTTCAATTACCATGATTATTCTATTGAGAAAATGCCTCTTAATAAGCAACAAAATAACTGGAGATGTCTGGAAAATTGCCTTGAAATGATCAGGAAATAAACTATGGAAATAAAGTATGAAAGTGACCCAACAGAAAAAATAAGTAACCTCAAAATCTTGTCTGGTGTCACCTAAAAAAGTCAGAAAAACCACCAAAAAAAAAACGAAGTTTGATTTTAGACAAATTGATCAAAAATAATGACTGGTAGCCATAACTGACCAGTGAAGTCCGACATTTGTGGTGTTTTGTAACTGTGGTTTTGAGTTCAGATCAGGTTTATTCTCTTGGAGCAGCTCTTTGAGGAGGAGGAGGAGGGTAAAGATTGGCAGCATGTGTGAGGCCTGGCATCTTGTGTTTGTCTTTTCTTACCGACTGAAAGTTCATCTGACTTTAACTTCAGATTCTGACCTCATCATGTCTGTGTCTGTTTTCAGCCTTTAGCTATACTGCTTCCTGTACCTCCTTGTTCAACGTAGTGTCTCATCTTCTCTACGCTTTGAATGTATAATCACAACTATTAATTTATTACCAACTAAAAAAAAACAATTTCTTAATCAAAGATTATACACAATTTTTAGCATTTTCTCTTAGTAATTTTTGTCATTTTCTTGCTGATGCTCTTATTATTTGTTGCCTCTCCCTTTTTTAGTAATATCGGACTTGGGTTGACATGCTAATTAACATTTTTTAGGGGAAATTAGCTCAATTGTTTCCAAACTTTTACAATTTTTTTTTAATATCTATACATATTTTTTATATTTTAGCCTTTTCCAGAAAAATGTATTAAAAATAGAACAATTCACATATGTTAATGGCCAAAAAAATATACATTTATTTTCTCAAAACAACATCATCTTGCTCAGAAGCGTCACCCAGTGTAATCCCCAAAACCTGATGATCAACATCAGTCATTGTGAATGTAAAACCCTTTACACCCTTAAAGTGGTGATCTGTTGACTAGCTCATCAAGACACTTTATGACGCATGTGCAAACACACACACACTCACACAAACAAAGTCACACACATCGTGCATAAAGTGCAGTTGTGTGGTTAATAACCAGTTAATAAAGAGGCAGACATGGTTACGGACAGTTGGGACAGTTTATTGACACAAAGGACAAAGAATGGAGAGGTAGTGCAGGGAAGATGCAGTGACACAAACACAAACCAACACGGCTTCCCTGATTGTTGTCAGTCCATCATCTGCTGCTGAGAACAAAAAACAAACCAGTCTTTTCCTTCCACTTAACCCCGATACTGACAGAAAAGTTAAGGTAGATTCTGATGCAGATTTTCATGATAAAAGCCCTACCTAAATGGGGTACTTTGCCACAAGCTGGTCTAGTCTAAGAGGACTTGATGCAGTGCAGACTCTAACCATAGGCCATGGAAAATAAAGAACAGCTCCAGAAAAAGGTTTATTTTTCTGGCAAAAGTCTGCCTGAGACACAAAGGCATCTGCAGCGAAGGTTTATTAAAGGTATGTGCTGTAGTTTGATGTCTGTGCCTTCATTGTGAAACTCGCCCTCCACCTCCTTCATGTATTGACACTGGTTCCCTGCTGCTTGCTTCAACTCAACCCTTACTTGTAATCTTTGGTCTGATTAGTTTCTGAAAAATTCTTACGCCGTCCCAGCCCACAGGTTTAGTTTGGACTGGGCTACAGGGCTGACTGAGCCCTTCTTGTGGACATAGTGAGAAATACATACCAACATAGCAAATTATTTATCAAAATGCTCTTGGTTAAACAGTGGTTAGAAGATATTTTCTTCTTTTAGGGATATTAAAGATGGCAATTATCAAATAAAAATGATATGAAATGCGGAGAAAGGAACATGCAAAGATAAGAGACATTTGGAAGAAAGTAATTAAAGAAAAAAACAAACCTGAAAGTCTGAAAGACATTAGAAATCATAGATGAGAAATTACCTGAAAATTACCATCAAATCATTTAAAATCAAGAAATTACCCCCCAAATGAGGAAGAAAATATTAAATCATAGATAGATAATGTTGAATAGACAAAAATAATCTTAAATATCAAACCTGGAACTTAAAAATAGGAAGCATTTCTTTTGAATTAAGTACTTAACAGTACACTAGAAAGATCCTTAAAAATTGGAGAAAAAAAATCTAAACATTGGAAACAAGATAACCAGGGAATATGCAAGAAACAAACCAAAAAAATAGAAGGAAAGGATTGATAAATATGTCTTTAAAATTAAATTAAGATGGAGTGTGGTTTGATATTTCATTCAATTGAATCTTCTGGGTTTTACAAATTGTAATACTTTTGTTATAATTTGTAATAATTATTGTTGCAGTTGGAGTTACCTATTTTTTTATTCATTTATGGGCAATTGACATTGTGACAAAATGACTGGTTATCAATTAGAAAAAAAGAAAAGAAAATGTTAGTTTGCTATGGACATTGCATGACAGTTTACAAAAATACAAAATCAAATGCGTCCAAGTTGTGGAGAGAAGAGTTTTTTTTCATGTAAAACATAAAAATAAAATTACCTCCTGTATTATGATTCAAAATTCTTTCAGTTAAATTGGATCCACTGTCATACATATGTCATTCTGGTCACATTTACATTAATAGAAATAAAATTACACTTTTCTTGTTTTACTCTGGAAATTTTCAGTGGTTTCATTCTCTTTTCCTTTGAGTTTTCTGTGAAGCCTTTGACCTTAGGGCAAATTTTGCCCTGTTGTGGCTCTTAGGGACTGCGGTTTCCCTCACCCCATCACAGTGCACTGGGTCTTGTCTGTAGGGTCAAAGGTTACAACTTGGCAAACAATAGCGTCTGTCAGAGTTGCATTTGATTTGTTTTCCAGGCTGCTGAAAAGCTGTGCAGAGAAAAGTCTGGTGTTTGAGGACTATGTTGCTCAGGTTTTTGTGCAGGGGTGGGGGTGGGAGTGGGGTGCAGGGTTTTGGTGGGGATGGTCGGTAAGTGAGAGGAGATTATTGTGAACCACAGTCTTGCTGTTCCTCAAATTGCTACGGTAACATGATGGGAGTATCTGAGAATACCGACATGAAAGAGTCTGTCTCAACTGCCCTCTGGCTGTGGACCTTCGGATGCTCTAGAAATAACCCGGGCCTCAGGTGTTCAGGTCCTGCCCCAGCCCCTGACCCCACCCTCAGTTTGCCATTCTGATGTTCTTTGATTGGCTCCAGAAAGACTACATGCTTGTTGGTACTGACCTTGCGACCCGGGCCCTCCGTGGTGGCTGGCGGTGTTGGGGTGAGGATGGAGGACTGGGCGCTCCCCACCCCGGCCTCATTCTCCTGGCTTTGGGCAGTCGTGGTGCCCATTAGCCGGGGAGGGCAGCGACAGGGTGTCAAGTAAAGGTACATGAGCACCAGCAACAGACTCACCACGCAGCCCAGCAGGGTGGTGAACCCAGTGTTGAAAGACTCATGAGACTCGCCTTCATGAATTTGCACTACTGTCACATTCACCTCCTGTGTCTCATTACGGTGCTGCTTCTGGTCTAGCGCCATGCACCAGTAGATCCCGGAGTCCTCAGCACGTGCTGCTACAATCTCCAAACTACCATTAGCGTACATCTTTATTGTTCCGTTGTTGCCTGGTGGTGAAACAAACTCTTGAGTAGGCGACACCCAGAGGAAGGTGATATGATGCCCGGTGAGTGTCGTGATACAGTGCAGCATCAGGGGCATCCCCACGCTAACTGCCACGCTGCTTTCCTGGTCCACAAGCAGCAAGAGCACAGCACTTGAGTTGCATTTGTGGAAGAAGCGGTCATGCTGTAAGAACCGCACAGCTGCTCTTTGGACACCGTAGATGAGGCAGGTGTAGTCCTGCCGAAAGTCTCGTACGGAAGTGAAATTTTTCTGTTCCCAGTGTCGGAATAGTCGGTACATTGAGCACTCGCACTGCAGGGAGTTGTTGTGCATGTACAGGCCTTGCTGGACCTGAGCAGGGAGATGTGCTATGTCCTGTAGGGGCAGTCGGAGCAGTTGGTTGGACGACAGGTCCAGCATAGCCAGCAGAGGGTGACTGAGCTCCTGAATGGAGAAGAAGGGAAAATCGGTGAGTCTGTTGTGGCTCAGGTATGCTCGGCGCAGGCTCACCAACCCGGCCAGTGCTCTGCTCTCCACGTGCATAATCTGGTTATTGAATAACAGCAGCTCCTCCAATCCCACCATGTCTTGGAAGTAGTGATGTTCCAGGACTCGCAGCTGATTGGATGACAGGTCCAGGTGTCGAAGCAAATTCCCAGAGGTGTTTCGAAACGCCCCGTGGTGAATGGTTGCCACCTTGTTGTGAGCAAGTCGGAGCGTCTCAAGTCGGTAGAGCCCTCTGAACCCACTCTCCTTAAGCTGGGTGATCCCATTGTGACTTAGGTCCAGCGTGACAGTAGAGACAGGCATCTGGGCAGGAACCTGCTGCAGCCCACGGGCAGTGCAGCTGAGGATGTCTGAGGTGTAGATGCATTCACCCCCCTGTGACCAACCATGTCCTGGCAGACATGCGCTGTCCCCAAGCTGTGTGAGCCCCTGGAGCTGGAGACCCACCAATAGCACCAGGATGGACCAGAACACTGCCAGGATCCCCCCAACTTGAAGAGGATGTCCACTCGTCATGATGCTTCTCATTTCTGAACAGCCAATTCTTCTTAGAGTGTACTTTTCACATCCTCTAAGCAGTGAATTGCTTCGTAGACTGTGCTACGTAGTCCCCTCGCAGTGTGCACGATTCAATTTTCCTCACCTTTCCTCATCTTCTTCCTTCCTGCCCCCGAGAACATTTAAACCATGTCCAGTATGGATGTCTTATTTACTCCGCTCAGTTTAAAGCGATGGGTTTAAACGCTTCACTAAAATATGCTCCCTGGCGTCCTTTCACACATCTGGCTTCCTTCCAGCTCTCCTTGTCTTTATGCCGGGTTGTTTTTGTCAAGCACGGTCATCTGCCTTATTTGAACAAACACATTCCTTCCTATTTTCTGTCAGCGAAAAAAGGAGGAGGAAGAAAAATAAGGATTTAGGATAAAAGAAAGAAGCTCATACCGTTGTCTTGTGAAATCCAAACTGTCCTGTTAGGTTGTGGCAGCAAAACCAGCAGTCCTCTTTCTAGAAGCACACACACAAAACCCAAAAAGTGAGTGTTTTAGACAGCCAGGTCCCAAGATGGATTTTTGTTTCATCTCATCCTTCAAGTTTGGGTTTTTCTCTCCCATCGCTGTTCGTCTGTCTCCGTGTTTTTTTTTCTTTTTCTTTTTTTCGTTGTGTATGTTTTGTGAATCACAGCCCCTGGCTGTCGGCCGCCCACTGCTTCTCCGATCAGATTTCCAGCGTCAGCATCTTGTTCACTTCACTTCAGGCACGAGTGGTGAGCAGCACTTTGACTGATGAGCGTTTCGAGCCCCCACCCCCTCACGTCACTGCTGCCGATGGCTTCGAGGCGACACCCCTGTGCTCTCAGCTGTGCATCACAGCAGCTACAGAGTCCGACAGGTTTTGTTGTTGTTTTTGTTTTGATCTCCAACTCTCCTTCTCCTCTTCCTCTTCTCCTCTACAGGGTTTTAATTGTTCTACCCCCCACTCCCCCTATCTTCCCCCTCAGCAGCCCCTGCACATTATAGACCCTCGTGCTGTGGTCTCCCCTCCGAGTCACATTTATTCTAATTCGGTTTCAAGCTCTCATGCCTCCTTGTCTATATTTTTCTCGCTCTCTCCTTCGCACTTGCTCTCCCTCTTTCTCTTGCTTTCTCTCCCTCCCCCTTTTGCTTTCATCCCCTCTGTCCCAACCTCTCCCTCACTGCGACTCTCTCTGCCCCCTTCTGGCTCGCTCTCTGTCAGCAGTGGCTTGTACCACAAGCAGAGCACTAGGGGGGGTCCTAGAGGGAATTTCTTTGCCCAGCCTCTCTACTCCTTATCGTTTCCTCTGTTATCCCTTCTACTTACCTTATGCTCTCGTCTCCATTCATCGCTCCACTCCTGCAATCACATTTGTCTCTCCAAAACCTGCTGAAGTGTCAAAAAGTCTTTTTTTATTTTTTAATTTATCAAAAAACAGCAAAAGTCAAGGATTAATTAGAGAGTGACAAATATGAAGAGTTGCGAAATTCCTCTGCATGATTTATTCAAAATTTTAATATTAGTATGGAAGTGCATCTAAATCAGGAGATGCAAGAGATGAACCCACTTCCGAAAGAGTATGCATGCAACAATTATATTATCTGAATGAAGTTCTTGCATCTCTATTGCAAATGTATTGCATGATTTTTAAGTTGAATCAAGGGAATTGATATTTCATGCAATATGTTTGTCCCGATGTGCTCGTTGTATTAATTATCCTCTTTGACCTTTATGTGACCTTTCGTAACAGATGCCTGGGTGAAAGCAAACACCAGCTTGATGTGTGTTGTTAACCCTGTAGGGGTACAGGCGGCAAGTCAGGTGGTGAGGAAAAACATTTTTTTTTTAAATTTCCCTTCATAAATATCAAACTTTAGAAACACTTAACATTTTTATTATTTTCACTTTCTAGTTTGTTCTTGATCTCTCAGTGTATTCAAATTGAAAATAATAATAAAGCCCTCTCCAATGCTATTTAATCTTTATTACCCAGATTTTCACTTCATTTTGGGAAATGGAAAGTAGCTCAGTTCTAATCCCCTAATGGTCAGGGTGTTATGATTACAAGTATTCATCCATCCATCCGTCCATCCGTCTTCCGTCACTTATCTGGAGTTGGTTTGCGGGGGCAGCAGCCGTAGCAGTGAGGCCCAGACCTCCCTCTCCCCCGCCACATGGTCCAGCTCTTCTGGGGGAACCAGAAAGGCTTTCCCATGCCAGCCTGGGGACATAGTCTCTCCAGCATGTCTTGGGTCTTCCCTGTGGTCTCCTCCCAGATGGACATGTGCGGTATACCTCCCTCGGGAGGCGTCCTGGAGGCATCCTGACCGTATGCCTGAGCCACCTCATCTGACTCCTCTCTATGTTGAGTAGCAGTGACTACCCTGAGCTCCTCCCGGATGACCGAACTTCTAACCCTATCTCTAAGGGAGAGTCTAACCATCCTGCGGAGAAAACTCATTTCGGCCGCTGATATCTGCAATCTCGTTCTTTCAGTCACAACCCACAGCTCGTGACCATAGGTGAGGGTAGCAACGTATATAGGTAAATAGAGAGCTGAGCCAGAAGGCAAAGCTCCCTCTTCACCACAATAGACCGGTAGTATAGAGTCGGCTTCACTGCAGATGCTGCAACGATCTGCCTGTCTATCTCCCGCTCCATCCTTCCTGATGTTTTTCCTCACCAGTGAAGAAGACAATTGAACACCCCCACTTGGGCCAGGACCCCAAGTGGGCGTTCCACCCTTTTCCGGTAGAGCACCATCTCGGATGTGGAGGTGCTGATCCTCATCCTGGCTGCTTCACACTTGGCTGTGAACCGCGCTCCAGTGAGAGCTGGAGATCATGGCCTCATGAAACCGTAAGAACCCCATCATCTGCAAAAAGCAGAGTCTTGATCCTGCGGCCACCAAATTGGATCCCCTCGACGCCCTGGCGACACTTAGAAATTCTGTCCATAGTGGCAGTCCTGGTGGAGTCCAACTCTCTCATCGGAAACGGGTCGGACTTATATCCGGCAATGTGGACCAAGTTCCGACACCAGTTATACAGGGGCTGAACAGCCCCTTTAACGGGGCTCCTCCTGGATCCGAGGTTCAATGACCTGCCGGACCCTCTTCTCCAGCACCGCTGAATTGACCTTACCAGGGAGGCCGAGGAGTGTGATCGTTGGAAAACACCCTTCAGTCCTGGTCCATCCTGGTCTGCCAGTCCATTGGCACTGTCCCCAACATCCACGAAATGTGGCAGAGGCGTGTCAGCCAGGACCGCTCCACAGCATCCAGAGCTTTGAGGAACCCAGGGCTGACCTCATCCAGAGCTTTTTGACTGCCTCAGTAACTTCAGCCTCGGAAATAGGTGTGTCCGCTCATGGGTCCTCTGGCTCTGCTTACTCATCAGAAGGCAGTTCAACGGGGTTGAGGAGGTCTCGGAAGTATTCCAGCCACTAATCTATAACGTCTCAAGTTGAGGTCAGTAGCGCCCCAGTCCAGTTGTACACAGTGCTGACGGAGCACTACCTCCCCCTCCTGAGCCGCTGGATGGTGGACCAGAGTCCCCTCAATGCCACTGGAAGTTGTTCTCCATGGTCTCCCTGAACTCCTCACATGCCCAAGTTTTTGCCTCTGCAACCACTGAAGCCATATGCTGCTTGGTCTTCCGGTACCTGTCAGCTGCCTCCGGAGCCCCACAGGCCAGAAAGGCCTGATAGGACTCCTTCTTCAGTTTGATGGCATCCCTCACCGCTTGGGTCCACCAGTGGGTTCGAGGCCTGCTGCCCTGACAGGCGCTGACCGCCTTACGGCTGTAGCTCCAGTCTACTGCCTCGACAATGGAAGCACGGAACATGGCCCATTAGAACTCAATGTTCCCTGCCTCCCTCAGGACGTGGTTGTAGCTCTGCGGAAGGTGGGAGTTAAAACTGCTTCTTACAAGGGACTCTGCCAGCCGTTCCCAGTAAAGTTACGTTTGGGTCTGCCAGGTCTGACCGGCATCCTCCCCCACTGGAGTCAACTCACCACCTGGTGGTGATCAGTTGAGAGATCCGCCACTCTCTTCACCCGAGTGTCCAGGACATGCGGCTGCAAGTCCGAACACACGACCACAAGGTCGATCAAAGAACTGTGGCCTAAGGTGCCTTGGTGCCAAGTGCACACAAGGACACCTTTATGCTTGAACATGGTGTTTGTTGTGGACAATCCGTGATGAGCACAGAAGTTCAATACCAAAACACCACTTAGGTTCAAATCGGGGGGGGGCATTCTTCCCAATCACGCCCTTTCAAGAACTGCTGTTGCCTACATAGTTATAAACAACAGTCAGAACCAGTCCCCCCACCCGCAAGCGGAGGGAGGCTGCCCTCTCGTCCACTGGGTTGAACCCCAACGTGCAGGCCGGGAGGCGAGGGGCAATCAATATGCCCACAACTGCCCGGCACCTCTCACCAGGGGCAACTCCAGAATAAAAAAAAGAGTCAAGCCTCTCTCGAGAGGCCTGGTTCCAGCCCCCACGCTGTGCATCGATAGTTTCGAAATCTATCAGCCTCATGCACCAGCTTGGGCTCCTTCCCCATCAGAGGTGACATTCCATGTTCCAAGAGCCGGGGATGTGACCGCCAATGTCCCCCGCTTTGGCTACTGCCTGGCTCACACTGCACCCGACCCCCTTGGCTCTTTCTGTGGGTGGTGAGCCCAGGGGAAGAGGGACTGTGCCCGGCCAAGCCCCATGGGTGAAGGCCCGACCACCAGGCACTCACCACTGATCCATGCCCCTTGGCCTGGCTCCAGTTGGAGCCCCAGTGACCCACGTCCAGGCAAAGGAAAACTGGATCCAATGATTGTCTTCCTCATGTGGGTCTTCTGAGTCACACTTTGTCTGGTCCCTCACCTGGGACCTATTTGCCCTGGGTGACCCTTCTAGGGGCATAAAGACCCCGACAACATAGCTCCTAGGATTACCAAGGTAAAGGGGCAGCTCATGGAGGGGTACAAATATTCATCGTATATAGAAATAGGATTGTGCCCATGCACGTGCATGTGTGTGCACCTGGGCATATGTGAATGCGTGCACATGAACATTTTTATGAGTTTGGGAATTCATGTTTAATTGGTATTTAAGATAAAAATGAGACAAAATATTTAATGTCTGATTGTATGGTATAATTCTTCCTTATATTGTATTTCTAGACTTAAGTTTTTAAAGTCCGTTTGCCGTTCGACTCTGATTTCTGCATCATCAATTGATCCATTAGGGTCACAGCAGGAAAATGCAAAGGTACATGCAGAAAGTTACAATCCAGAATTTAATGGCCCTGAACCTGAAGAACATAATGTTGAAGAAGCATACCAATCTATTTGTTTCAACATGGAGGAAATGATGTGGAAAAGTAATTTTGAGGACATTAACTTGGTGTTGTTTTTGAGTTGCTTACTAACCAAAACTAGCATCTCACTTACTGTATTTTCCGCACTATAAGGCGCACCTAGAAGCCTTTAATCTTCTCAGAAACTGACAGTGTGTCTTATAATCCGGTGTGCCTTATATATGGATCAATATTGAGCCGCAAGAAGTCTCGCAACTACGGGAAGCAGCCGACAACTCCATTTTCTCCCGTAGAAGAAGTAGTGTGCAGTGCATGCTGGGATATATGATTGCGCAAAGTGTGCATTTTCATTTCCATTTGTGTGTGTGCGTGTGTGCGCGTGCGTGAGTGTGTGTGCGTGAGTGTGTGTGTGTGTGTGTGTGTGTGTGTGTGTGTAAAGACCCCAAAATGCCTCCTTTCAAGAGACACGCTTACGACACAGAGTTTAAACTGAAGGCTATCAGTCACGCAGCAGAACATGGGAATAGAGTAGCAGCAAGAGAATTCAACATTAACGAATCAATGGTGCGGAAGTGGAGGAAGCAACAAGATGACCTTTGCCAAGTAAAGAAGACCAAACAGAGTTTCTGAGGGAACAAAGCGAGATGGCTACAGTCAGAGGACAAACTTGAACAGTGGGTTGTTGAACAGAGAGCAGCAAGTAGAAGTGTCATCACAGTCACTATTCAAATGAAGGCACCAGTGCTAGCATGCGAACTTAACATCAGTGAATTTAGAGGTGGTCCTTCTTGGTGCCAAACGGTGACAAATTGAGTTGGAAATACCTTGTTTTCAATGCATGCAGCGCAATACTGATAAGAGCTACCAGTACGTACGGTACCGAATTGTGAATGCACTAACATGTTTTGGGAGTGAACGGAGTTCTCAGAGCGTTGGTTTGTGTTCTATTAATAAAGTTTGAGTGACTTATCTGACTGTTTTGTTGACATTCCCTTTAGTGGATGCATAACGCAACCCCAGCCACTACTGTAGCTTCTCTTCTATGCGCCTTATAATGCGGTGCGCCTTATATATGATTTTTTTTCCAAATAGGCCATTGATTGAAGGTGCGCTTTATGATCTGGTGCGCCTTATAGTGCAGGAAATACGGTATGTCCAGTTGTTCGCCTTGAACACCACACAACATTTTGAACCTTTATTTCTCTTGTGATTTTAAAGTTCGGTGTTCTCCTTTTGGCTTTTCCCTTCAGGGGTCGCCACAGTGAATCAACCTTCTCCGTCTAACCCTATTGAGATTTTAAAGTTCAGTGTTGTCTTCAAATGATTAATTTTCATCTCTGCCTAAAAGTTTAGTACTGCCCTGCATATTTTCATGTACTATTGACATAAAATCTCAAATTTTAAGCCTGGTATTCTTTTTGTATAGATCAGTCTTGACAGAACAAGTTTAAGTTTGTATTTATAGTGTGTATAGATACATCTTATCTCAGTTTTTGAACTTTTTTCAACAACCTGCCATCCATCCAGGTTGTATGTGCTTGGACAGCAGTGACGTGCAGTCAGTAGAGGCATGGTAGGCCGGGCCTCACCTGTCATCACGAAATGAATAAATAAATTAAATGGCTATATTTATTCAGTGATTTGTACAATAAAATTATTTTCCACGTAGCTTCACCATTTTTAGTTATTTTTTTTCAAAATCGCTTAAAAAATTCACATTTGCCGTTCAAATATGAGGAAGAGACATGCGGTGATGACATCATTGTCTCACCAGCCATGAACCTCACTGCATGTCACTGTTGGACAGGTGTCTGGAGACATTGATTCCATGCCTGACAAGTGAGGATGTTGGTGGGAAGTGGGAACCAGTTTGTTGTCACTTTGACCTTGATGGCAGTATCATGGAGTGAGTGAGTGAGTTTATGTGTTTCTGTGTTTTTGTGTTTCTCTCTCTCTTGTCCCTGTGTGTGTCTGTGTGTGTTTGATGTTGATTTCATGTCACAGTACATTAGTGTCAGACAGACAAACAGACACACACAATTGTGTGTTGATATTGTGTTGTGTTGATGGACATTGACTTTCTGGAGTCACCACATAAGATGGGATGTCCATGAAGACCCTGCCATGAGGAAAGATATTAGGGCTTCCCCCTCTTAGAGACCCATCCTGATCCCCCATGAATAAATTATGCTGAGCTTAAAAAAAGAATAGAAAAAGTAGTCTTAGAGCTTAAGAGATATAAAAGGTAATGTTTATAAAGAAGTAAATATTCTGTTAAGGAATAGCAGTGTTTAATCACAAAGTATTCCACTAAATTCAATTCCTGTGTCTTATTTACTCCATTTCATAATGTGAAAGTGTGTTGGTCATTTAGCCTTTTTTTAAGTTCATTTTGTGTTACTTAAAAGTTCTAAATTTCATTGCACTCTGTGTAATGAAAAAATAACTCTTGAATCTTGAATTTATTGCTGATTAAAAAAAAAAATCCATTGAGTGAATTTTGTATTCACTTTTTATTTTAGTCCATTTTCCAGGTAGTTTTCACACTTGTATTGTTTCTGTTGTAAATCCCACAATCCAATTTTGTCTGCTCAAAGATATTAGAAAAGTTGCTCATATATATATATGTATATATATACACATACGTGTGTGTGTGTGTGTGTGTGTGTATGTGTGTGTGTGTGTGTGTGTGTGTGTGTGTGTGTGTGTGTGTGTGTGTGTATGGTGTATACAGTTTGTATGCAGTTGTCATCCCGCTGCTCATCAGTCAAAAGCTGAATCTATTTGAATTAGTCCTACAACCCTTCACTGGTGTAGCTGCGCTATGTTTTGACTTCATGTTAAAGGAATGAAGGAACACATTACGTTCCTTAAAGATTTTTGTTCTTTTAATGGTTTAATGTTCATTGTTTTATCATTTCCTTTGTGTTCCTTTAATGTGTTGGTGTATGATATTGAGATAAAGGAAAGCATCCACCCCTTTAAGGCTTTTAAATGGTGCATTTAGAGTACATAACTTCATGTAGAAAGTAATAAAAAATTATATGTTTTTATAAGTATTTTTTGATGGAAGGATTTTACAGCACCGTGGTGGTGCCGTTGTTATGCTTTTACCTCACACAAAGGCTGTCAATCTGTGGTCCCTTGGGTTTCTGTGGGGGTCCATGTTCTCTCTGTACGTGGGTGGGTTCTCTGCACAGGTGCACAGGTTTCTTCCTACTGGTTTAAAACAGTCAGTAGGTTAATTGGGGACTAAATTGTGAATTAGGGAGTGAGTGGTCGTATGTTTCTATAAATGGACCTGTGAGTGACAGGATAAATCGCACTTCTTGCACTAATCCCCACTGAGGCTGCCTTCATACACAACCCTGGGTGAAGGATAAGTGGTGGATAATGAATGAATAAATATTCCATTATTATTGATGAGTGTTGTCTTTCAATTGTATATAATTTCAGACTTCAATGGACATGTCAGACTTTAATGGACATGTTGTTGAAGGCAATAGAGGGAATGAAGAAGTGATGGGCAGATTTGGTATACAGAATAGGAATGCAGAGGGACAGATGGTGGTAGATTTTGCAAAAAGGATGGAAATGGCTGTAGTGAACACCTTTTTCCAGAAAACACAGGAACATAGGGTAACTTAGAAGAGCGGAGGTAGGAGCACGCAGGTAGACGAGGTAACCTGAAAGAGATCAGTGACTGCAAAGTAGTTGTAGGTGAGAGTGTAGCCAGACAGCATAGGATGGTGGTTTGTAGGATGACTGGTGACAAGGAAGATCAAGAGGAAAAGACAGAGCAGAGGACAAAGTGGTGGAAGCTGAAAAGAAGGAGTAGTGTATGGTTTTCAGGGAAGACTTGAGAAATGGTCTGGGTTGCCAGGGTGAGCTTCCAGCTGATTGGACAACAGCTAGTGTTATCAGAGAGACAGGTAGGAGAGTACTTGGTGTGTCATCTGGAAGGAAAGTAGATAAGGAGACTTGGTGGTGGAATGAGGAACTGCAGGAGTATATACAGAGAAAGCGGTTAGCAAAGAAGTAGTGGGATACTGAGAGGACTGAAGAGAACAGACAGGAGTACAGGGAGATACAACGTAAGGTAAAGATAGAGGTAGCAAAGGCAAAACAAAGGGTTTACGATGACTTGTACACTCGGTTGGATAGTAAGGAGGATGAGAATGATCTATACAGGTTGGCGAAACAGAGAGATAATGATGGACAGGATGTACAACAGGTCCGGGTGATTAAGGATAGAGGGGGAAATGTATTGACAGATGCGAGAGGAGTGATGAGAAGATGGAAAGAGTACTTTGAAAAGCTATTGAATGGGGAAAATGAAAGAGTGGTAAGGATAGAAGAGGGGACTATTGTAGGGGACTATTGTGAATATATTGGTAGACGGATGCTGGAATTGGAGCTGCCAGGCAGGAGGTCTCGAGGAAGAGCAGAGAAGCTTTATGGGCGTAGTGAGAGAGGATATGAAGGTGGTTGGTGTGAGAGAGGCTGGAGAAGCCGTGCCTCACTTGCCAATCTTAGAAAGAACAAAATGTAAAATGAAAAAAGAATTAAATGATTACATTTATCAGTAATTTGCACTATAAAGGGATTTTTCATTTAACTTCAGTTTTAGATTGTTTTTATTCAAAATCACTGGATTTTCACATTTACTGTTCAAATACTGAAAGAGACGTGTGGTTAGGCCATGGACGGTTGAGCCTCAGTGTACATTGTACAATGACAGCTAATTGCTGGCATGCTCTGCACTAAGACTATATTGCTGTCTCTCTTTTTCTATATGAACTACATTTCCAATGTACAGTGTTTTTTTTTTCTCAGCAACTGTATGTGTGTTAATAGTTTCTTGTGCTCAGGGATCATAAAATGGCTGTGAAGAGCCACTTAGAGAGGCATGCAATTCTCCTGCATCATGGTAGGCGTGCCTTACCAGCAGTGAAGCTCACCGCTCATCACTGGAACCTGGTGACATTTTCCAACAAAATCCTTCCTGACCTTTATCATGACAGGTGGTGTGACTTCTCACAGCTTAGTTCTACCCTTCCCTACATCATGTTGTCTACTCCCTTCCTTCATCCTCCCATGTGAGCCCCTCTCCTCGGCTACACAATATTTTCCCGATACCAACAGAGACAGGTTATTGTTAGGAGTCACATGGTATACCGGTCTCTGGACCCAAGTCAGCACATGTTTATTTTTCCTCTATCTTTAATTATCTGCCAACAAAAGGTTGAAACACTTAAGCTGACGGTCCCAGTGAATAGAAACAAAGGGCAAATCATGCAGGGACGGAAAGAATGCTGTGAAGGAAAGATTCTCAGCCAACAGAGGCACATCAGAGGCTGTCTGTTACAAAGACATTTCTAACCTCTCTCTTACCCCCACCATTACCCAACCAGATTTGTTTCTAGGCCTTTGTTGTTTCTTTTTTGAATTCTGAATTCTTATGTCAAGTCGGCTGATTTCTAAAACCATTCACATCAGTGTTTGAGAGGTGACTCAATTGTTTTGTGGGTAACCTCTTCTTAGAAAACTACCAATAAATAAGTCAATTTTGCTCTTTTTTTTAGGTAAATTGTTGTGGCTTTCCATGCAACTTCTTGAATGTCAGTGATTTTTTTTTATTTATTTTTTTTACTTATTTTCAGTCACAAAATGTAATTTTTGTCAATTTGTGAACATGTGTCTAAAGGAACCTCTGATTTCCTGGTTCTGCTATCTATCTATCTGCTTGTGATCATCAGTTATCAGCGATCTGTTTTTTTTTCTGTAGATAAGGATCAGTGTGCTTGTTTCAATGTCTTTAACTTTTAATACTACTTTTTGTTTGATGTAGTTTGTTTATGCTTCCCGGTTGTGGAACGATTAAAGGCAAATACCATCCTACTTTTCTATTCTGGCCAGACTGGAAGTAAACATGCTCCCTGACTTTTTGTTTCTTTCAAGGATATCCCGGGCGGCGTCTGTTCTGCTATCGGACCCCTGCTTTCAGCTTCACTCCATCCAGCACCTACTTGGGGAGAAAGGCGACACCTCCAGCACTGCTGCAACGTTTGGTCCCGTTACTCAACCAACTGTGGGCTCCCTGGGGACTGCAGTTGCCCCGCCCCTCCCTGCCACCACAGAGAGGAAACACTTCTCTCTGCATGCGTGTGAGTAGAACTCTTGAAAGTTCTCAAGGTGTTTGGACTGAAAGAAAGGAATTCTACCTATAGACAAATGTGTGGCGCCCTCAGCCAGCCCAAATATAGATAGAGAACACAGAAAAAATATTTCTTATTTTAACCTACCTTACATTAAAGAAGCTGTGTTTTCATGTTGTATCAACCTGTGTCATGTTTCCTAAAAGAACACAATCCAGCTGAAAGATTTGAGTAAAAATCTAATTTAACAACTATATTTCTTGAGCAATTGTCATTTTGATGTCTACATTGATTTTTGTCTGGAATTTAAAATACATTGCAGTCACAAACATCATGATTAAGTCTTTTAACTGATTCCAAGTAGGAGAACCTCTTGTCACTGTGACAAGACTCTTGGCTGCTGGTGCACAACGACAGCAGATTAATTTACTTAATGGTGTAAAGGGACCACATCATCTAGAAGATAGAGCACACACAGGGAGGCACCTAATAGTTTCATCCATCAGGTCACACATAGAAACCATCTTTAATGCAGGTTTTACTGGGACAATGCAAAATTCATCTGACCAGATGTAATAATCAGATTGTCTCTCAGATAATGTATTTAATCTCATAAACCTGAAATGATATCCCTTTTCCCACCATAAAACATCCAGGTTTATTACCACGATTACTTTTTAAAGGATCATTTCAGCAAATGTGCATTTCTGTGTGTGTGCTTGCCTTTTCACGTTTTTTGTTTTTTTCTTTTTCTTTTTTTTAACCTTTATCTAAAAACAACACAGAAATATCTAATTTATAATAAATATTGAAGAAGTTCAGAGTGAAATTGATTGTTGCAATTATGAAAGATAAATATAAAACAAATAAGAAAATGTGGGTGGGTGTGTAAGCACACGCACAGCAGGCTGATTACCCGCAGAAGGAAACTTGATTACCTAGTATATCTTGGACCTTTCTAATCCAATTTTAAGGCAAGTGTTGTCATATATTAGGCAGACAAGGTCACATCTCATAATCGTTCATGCACTTTATTTTCAAAATTACCAGGATGTGAGTATTCATTCACACTTGAGTTTCCGTTGCTTGGTGCTCTGACTTTGAAGTTGAAATTAACTAGTTGACTTCTAGTAGGGAAATCTAGGGGTCCACAAGAGTCAAGACTCGACGGCTTCATAGGCTGGGAATCAAACCTTTCTGTCATAATGATGCCCAGCATGCTTACGGACTGCTGACATCCTGTCCTTCCCCTCCGCCTCTCCCATTTTTTTCTCCTTCCTCTTCTTTCTTTGTCTTCAACCTCTTGTTCTTTCTCATCTTCTTTTTCCTCTCACCCTCCCCTCTACCTCCTTTATCTTTCTCTCCTCTTCTTTCCCTTTCGTGTTTTCTCCATCCATGCCTCCGTCCCTTCCTCTTCCTCCTTATTTTTTCTTTTTCTTCCTCACCTCTGAATTTTAACCCCTTCATTTTTTCCTTCATCTCCCCTTCCCATCAGCTGTCTTCTCCTTCAATTGAACCTTAAATTAGCTGAGAATGCATATGCACATATAGTGAAAATACTCAGCATCCAAAAAGAAATTCTGTTAGGAAATGGAAAAAGTGGAACAAACTTTGTTTACAAATGAGCTTGGTATCACATGGAAATGTCATGAAAAATGTAGTAACAAACTCATCTCAATCTCTAAGTCCCTTATGCAAGAAATGTTTGTAATGGATTGATGCTGATAGTTTGTAGTGCGTGTGTGTGTGTGTGTGTGTGTATCCCTGCAGCCTCACATGTATAATGGATGAGGCAGAGGAATAGATGCAAATAGAGATGGATGGAAATAGAGACATGATTCAACTCAGGGAGTTTCTGTGTCTCATTGCCGTCAATCTGCTTTTTCATCCACATTTTGTGATCTTTTCACCGCCACTCTGTTATTTTTTTTTTTAACAATTATTTATCCTTTATTAATCCCCTTGGGGAAATTTGTTCTCTGTAATTAACCCATCATGGATGAACCATGAGCAGTAGGCTGCCGTCCACCAGTGCCAGGGGAGCAGTTAGGGGTTCAGTGTCTTGCTCAACAACACTTTGACACAGGAAGTCAGGAATCAAACCAGAAATGTTTGTTTCCAAAGACGATTGCTCTATCTACTGTGCCACGCCCCCCCCCCCCCCCCCCCCCCCATTTTTTCAGTAATTTCAAACAAAACGTTAAGCTCTGTTCTGCAATGTATTTTTTCCTTATTTCAAAGAAAAAAAAACATATCCTGGTCCTTTCTGATTTTCCCATAATTACATATTGAACTTTGGTTATTTTGCATCCAATTTGGCTCATTTTTATCTGTATATTTTGAGCAAAAATACATGGTCATTCAGGCAGAGTGAAGTTCTAAAAGCTGGATGAAAGCTGACAACATTCTCAGATATGGACAGCATTTTACCGGAAACTAAATATTAAAAAACTGAAAGCCAACTAACTTCACACCAAATTCACAAGATAATATTTAATTCCAGTGAATGGTTATCTCTCTGTATATGTGGCCCTTGACTGTCGACCAGTCTCGCCCGATGACTGCTGGGATAGGCTCCAGCATCCCCCGTGACCCTGAGGATAAGCTGCAGACAATTGATGGATGGTGCTGGAATGATTGGAGGGCGGAGTGTGACTTCAAATGAGCTTTATGTGATTTTCCTTGAGAAACGAAAATTTTAAAGCCTGATGGAAAATTACACACTGATGGAAAAACTAATGAGATATGGAAACATGGACCCTTTAAAAGCACAGAGGAGAGTCATACCTGTGGGAAATTAAAGTAAAATATTTGCAATGAGAAGTTGCTCTGTGTAATTTTCCTCTGAATATTAGAAAGATGCTTGGAAGAAATGTGTAAGAATAAATCAATGAATACATAACAGTAGTAAAAATGAAATACTAAATTAAAAAAATTAGGAACACAATTTTGTTTTACAATCCCTTAAATGGGTTTTTTACACTAGCTGCATATTTTTCAGTAATTTCTTTTTTATTAAATTATCTGTGGCTCATTTCTAAGTGACATTTTAATTTTTGAAAATGGTTTGTTTTTGTCCTCCTTTAAAATTATTGACTTTATGGTTTAGTATATTTTAGTATATTTTTTGTAATTTTTATTACTCACCTATTTTTTTTCTGTATTTTTGGAAATGATTTTTGAATTGTTTTTCTTTTTTCTTCACTAGTGAACATATCTTAAAGAAATAAAAACTTATTTGATTTGTTTCAGACACATAGCAAGGAGGATATAAAATAACAAAGTAACAAATGCCAGGAAACAGTCCTTCAGAATGACAGAAATACACCTCGAATCTCATCCAGAATACATTTTTTTATCATTTTTTCCTTCCATTGAAAATACTTGGGTTTCCTTTGTGTGCAGAAGCTCTTCTTTATAATCACAGCTTCGGAATGAAAAATATCAATATCCTCCCTTCCTCTCTAGAGAACCACCAGGAAAAGTATTAGATGCATCAAGGCTTAAAACTGTGGAGGAAAGCAGAAATATATTTTTTTTTTCTCTCTGAATGAGCTATTCCAAACAACTGAGATCAAGTCAATACAAATTTTTTTCTGTATGTGGAAATAAATGACCAATCAATGAAATGTAACGAAGCGTTTGAAATAAAAACAGCAGGAAATGCTGAACAGCCGGCATGGTGGCGCATTGGTAAATGCTTCGAAGGAATATCAAAGGACCCTGGTTTGTTTCCCACGGGGGACCTTTCTCTATGGAGCTGTCCTTATTAAATCATTTGTGGCTCATTTTTAAGTGACATTTTTGGACTCCACAGTCCAAAAACATGCAGGAGGTTACCGGTAGTTGAAATATATGGCAAAATGGCCTGGATTTATGAATTAGAGAGTGAATGGTTGTTTGCTTATATGGGGCCTTGCAATGGACTGGCAGCTGGTCCAGGGTGTAACGAGATGGAAATGTGGAACCAAGTTTATTAGTATAGATGTAAAATGTGATGACCTGACCTGAAAATCAGCAAAGTCAGTTTTTGACTGATAGTTATTGAAAAAATTGATCTAATAAATATCTAAAAAAGATAAGAATTTTATGACTCAACCTATCACTGATTAAATTAAAACACACACACGTGGTGTTTCAGGATGTTTGTGAAAGATGTTATTAGGATACAAGATGCTTGTAAAGATTGGAAGTAAGAAGCTAGGATCTATGATTGCCTCCATCTCACTGTCTCTCAATCTCCATGTCCATCCTCCGGATATTAAAAAGATCACTATGTCTGAAGCTGGGATAAAGGTTGAATCCAGTCAACCTATACCAGTTCCTACCCCCAACACTAGCTTTTCTATACTGGAAATTATTGGAGCTTCTTGGATGAGATGTGAAAAGTCTTCAAGGACAGAAATTAAGTCCACTTTCTACAGAAAGGTTTAGCAAGACATGGCATGTATAAATCTGTAAATCATCAAAATATAAGCTAGAAATTATCTTCAAGTCAAGTAAATTCATCTTTAAAACTCCTTAAATATACTAAAAAGAACCGGCAAGTAATCATACAAAATCCGTAAGTAATCATCCAAAATCATCATGAGGTTACCAGAAGATATATATTAAACAATCTAGACTTGTTGAAGAAAAAAAAACTGGAAAAATTAAAGGCATTCTTTCAATCAGACAAATTACAACAAACACTTAAACACTTAAAGATGAGCATCTGATGCTACAGTTTTTTTTTTTTTTTTTTTGAACGTGACAATCGTTCTGTTATTGAATCATAATTGAATCATATTTTATCTTGTACTTCTATTGGTAGTTGTCAGGCAGTGCTAAAGCTGATAGTTGAAGGCGTAGGAGTATTTGTTGAAATCAAATACATTAGTAAAGTAAAAAATGTTGATGAAATATAATATTACTATTAATGTTTAGTTTCTGGTAAAATACTTTCCATAGCTGAGAATGTTGTCAGGTTTCCTCCTGCTTTTAAAACGTCACTCTGTTTGAATGACCACATGTCCTTTGTTAATGTGGTATGTATTCATATGTGTGTGCCTGTGTGTGTGTTGCAGATACAGACTACATAAGTGAGGAGGAGAAGCGGAAGGTGGAGCTGATGCTGGCTTTCTTGACAGAGGAGTCTCAGCAGGCCGCGGCAAGTACTGCGGTGAGTTCAACACATGCCATGTTAATGTATACATTTTTAAGGTCTTTAAAGGGTTAAGGAAAGTGGAAAGGGAGTTGGTCCTGATATACCTGTGGAGTTATGGGATTGTCTAGGAGAGGCAGCAGTAGAGTTTCCTGACTAGATCATTCAACAAGGTCTCAGAGAGTGAAACAATGCCTGTAGAATGGAGAAGTGTTCTGGTGGCCATCTTTTGAGATCAAGGGAGATGTGCAGACTTGTAGAGGAACAAAGTTGATGACCATACAGTGAAGTTGTGGGAAAGAGTAGTTGAAACTGCATCAAGGATAAGCTGATAGACAGGCTGAAAGATTAGATTCGACAGGAATCTCCGTGGACTATTATATTTGCAGATGACATTGTGACCTGTAGTGGGAGCAGGTAGAGAATGAAAAAGGAGAGGAATGAAGAGTAGCAGAAGAAAGACAGAATATATCTGTGTGAATCAGGGCGACCCAAGTGGAATGCTGAGGTTACAGAGAGTGAAGATAAAGAAGTTGGAGGATTTTAAGTACTAATTGTCCAGAGCAATGGAGAGTTGGGGAAATAGATCAAGAAATGCATGAGAAATGCAGAGAAAATTGTCAGGTGTAATGTGTGATAAAAAGGTGGTCCCCAACCTTTTTATTGCCGCGGACCAGGCAACTCTTGACAATTTTACCGCGGACTGGGAGGAGGTTGTTACACGTACATTGTTTATATTGTGTGTGTATCCTTACTTGGTATAAGTGCCCCTTTTAGTGTTCGAGTTTGTTATTTGTGCCTATCAGCATGTGAGCATTATGTTGCTGTTGGTCAGCAGAAAGTTTGTACGTCAGTGAAATCTGAGTCTGCAGTTGGATTTTCAGTCGGGCAGTTCTGCTTCATCATCCAGTGTGTGTCTATGTTCGAGTGTGTATTACTATTTGTTTGTTTAACTGCGCATGTTGAGTTTTCGTTTAACGTGAATGTCTGAATTAGTTAATGGATAAGTTGTGTTAAATGTGTGTTCGTTTAAACACATGTATAATTCAGTAGGCGCTGGAGTGTGTCAGTGCGTATTTTGTGTATGCCATTGCCAGAGTGTGTTTCTGTGAACATTTTCTGTAAATGTGTGTTCAGTGTATATTTATATATCTAGTGTCAATCAGTCACTGTCACTTTGTCTTCATTGGTTGTGTCAGTGGTTGTGTTTTTTTTTGTCTGTCTGCCCGTCCAGCATGTAGAGTGAATATGGGTGTCAATGAATATCTTGTGTTTTCCCTTATATTGTGGTTTGTGCGTGTGCATGCATGCGTATGCATGTTAGGTCTTAACTCAATGTGCAGTTAGTGTCATTGTATATTTAGAGAATGTTATTGAGTGCCTGTGTGTGCTGTGGTATGATAAGTGTGTAAGTCAGTGTTTATATATTGTGCTATATATATTGTTCCTGTTTTGCCAAATTACTGTTAGTTTATCAATTAGCCTGCTAGCATGCTAAAATTGGCCCGCCATCTCAGAGGATAAAGGTTTGGTAGCCTACCGTATCCATGGTGTACATTTTAGGAAGCAGGTTCTTCTAGTGTGTCTTAAATCACTGTCCCGTTTGACAAGCTGCAGCAGGACAAGTCTGTCTGCAAACCCTCTGTCTGTTTTTTTTATGTTGGCTTGGCAACTAAAGAGAATATCCAGGTGATCGGGGAGGCCGGGTTAATTATACATTTAAACTAAAAACTTGAACAGTAGTGGAAGCCAATGAGGTTTATACACCTAAAACTTTTGTCTCATCCACCGAAATAAGTTTAGCCTTTCTATGGTTATAAATATGTAATGACTATAAATATGTCTCAGCAGGAGCAATCCTTCAGAGTTTCTATGAAATAATAATAATAAATAAGAGTCTAAATGGAGTTGCTGTGAATGTGCTGTGTCTGGGGTTTTATGAGAAACTGAGCTGTAACCTGCTGCATCCTTCCAATAAAGTTCACCTGATCAAAGCAGACACTGGTGATTGTCCTCATCTGAGGACTCTTGCCTCTGATCAGAAAGACATTAGTGCAGTGCCGTCTCTTATTTTCACTTCCAGCCTGTTCAGTGTCACCTGGTTGCCCGTTCTGAGGGAATGGGATTCGGTTGAAACTCTAGGAGAATTGGAATTCAGCGCTATACATAAAAATGTTCTTTTTTTTTCTTGTTAAAATCATGAATATTTAAAAACATTTACCTATATTCTAGAAGAATATAGGTAAATGGCCTGAAATATCAATATTGGATTGAAAATGTCTTACAAGAAGGGGAAAAATAAAATAACAAAATAAAAATAAATCCAAGAAAAGACTGAGGGATAAAACATAAACATGTAAGTGTCACGAATGGATGATTGAACAAATTAACAAAACTCCAAAATTGATCTCCTAATTCTGTGATAAATTGTATAGCATCCAGTCAGTCTAAAGATTTTTATTATTTCATTTTTTCATGGTGAATGTTTTTTATTCACATCTAAGTATTGTCTCAGTGGTAAGAAACACAGACAAGAAGGACCTTTTTAAGGGAAACACCAACAAACTCCATTTTACACTCAATTCTTCTTAAATTTAACTGATCTGTATAAAGTACATCTCTTCTGTTTTCTGGTCTCATCCAGTCAGACTGACCCCTGACCTTGGCAGCCCATGTTTGTTCGTTGTCACTCGTTTAGGTGTCTTCAGCTGCTTGCCAGCGACTTGAATCCAATCTAGAGACAGTTCTTTATATGTGCTTTATAACGGATATCAGTCAAACAGCCATTTTGGCTTTGTTTGAGTCTAAGACCTCTATTTTTTCCTCATAAGTACGCTAAGCAGGCTGTTTTTTTAAGCTCCAGCTTATCGTTCATGTTCAGACTGTTCAAACCAGACTGGCTAGGAAGAAATCTGTAAGTGAGATTACTCCCAGTCACAGATTCCAGTGCTTTTTTGTGGAAACCAATATTTTGGATTCTGTTTTTATAAAGCTCTCGCATTAAGGATCGGCTGGCATCATTTTTGTTCTTCTAAACATGAGGTTTATTTTTTTGTTGTTATTTTATTGATATAATAAGAAAAACTGAGGATTTATCTGTCTAGAGAACTCATCACAATGTCAGAATATTGAATATTGAACAATGAATCCCAAGTTGCTCCTGATGATAAACTGAATGGGGATGAAAGTGTTATGTAAGTGCAGACCATTTGCTTTATTAAACCCAGGTGCAGCTCACCATCTTTCTGTCTCAACACAGTCAATTCTTATCTTTAAACTTCTTCCTTCAGTGTCACAATGATAGCCACTCGAGGCTACAGCTCAACCAAGGCTCCCCAGTCAGACAGTGTGAATACCTGCCTCATGCCATCTCGCATTTTTTGCCCCTGTCTTATGGTTCCTTTCTTTTTTTTTAGTTTTCCATTCCTTTAGCTTGCTCAGACCAGACACATTTTCCTTCCTTCACGTCTGATGACCTTATCACCTCCCCCTCCCTTTCTAGCTTCCCCTTCCCTTCACACCCTGTAGGTGCCAGCTGGAGTGTGTTTCTAATGACAACAAACGCACAACATTCATGTTACAGCTCAAAGTAACACAGATTGTGTTTTGGAGTGTCTTTATCTCCATGACTGTATCCAGCATGGATATCCAAATATATATCAGAACAGTTAATGCCATTAAATAGAAATCTCTTTATTGCTTAATGTCAAGAAAACAAGCAATAAATAGACAAATAAGTAAATAAATAAAACATGGAGAACTCCTTTTTATTTGCGGTTGCCTGATTTATTCAGTGATGATGTTAATGACATTTTGTTTTTTTTTGCAAATTTGTTTTTTTCAAGTCAGGAACAAAAATGCTGCCTGAAAATTACCAATCAATTTATCAGATCCAAACTAAACCCTAACCCTAACCCGCTGGGAGGTCATAATCATCGAAGCATAATTTTAAGAAGTAGCTTTAAAATCCCAAAGTAATTATGAAAAACCAAAAGGAAGACTGCATGAAAAGGTGAAATGCAAAAAGAAAGGTAATTAGGAATTCTACAAAATGACCATTAATGGAAAGATTAACAAGAGAAAACCTGAAAATGCTGTCTGTAACATTTCATTTAAATACTGGTTTGCACTTGAAAATAGAATGTCCCATGTTTTACAGGTTGTTTTTTTTTATTTTAAAACCAAAGACTAATAACAAACAAGTTTTAAATTCAAATTAATCTTCTGTCCAAACCATCTATCAGATAATTCCCTACATGTCAGTGGAAGTTAGGTGACAAAGGCTCAAGGGAAATGACCAGTTTGGAGTTGATTTTAGAAAACACTGCTCGTGTCTGATCTGACGACAGATCGGTTATTCATTATTGGACACTGAATGGTAATTTATTATGTAAAAACTGACCACTAAAATTCCGAATGATGGATGGAGTCTAGGGTGTTGAATGTAAAAGGAAGGCAGGAATCAACCAGAGAGTCAAAGTTCTAGCTGCCAAGGACGAACTAGATGTGATGAAGGATGGTCTCAGAGGAACGTGGGTGGAAATGGGGAGGAAAGAGGCGCGATGGGGAGGGAGCATTGATTTGTTTTAGATGGAACGGATTAGTGGAGGCAAGGAAACAGGGATTGAGACGAAGAGGCCGCATAGAAGAGTTCATCTCATGACATGACCTGGATATGGTTATCCCATTGAGGGAAAGGAGCCGACCAATCTACATGCTCCAATCAATCAACTCCAGGGTTATTTTTTCCAGGGCAACTGGCAATCAATCTTATGTATTTTTAGAGAAAAGTTACAAAATGTTTCCTTAAAACTGTCTGTTTGGCTTTTCTTTTTAGGGTGTTTTCAAATTTTCTTTTAAATTCAGGACCAAACTTCTGATTTTTTTCTACTAAAAGCAATTTAATTGAGATCTGAAAAGGTTAAGGCCAATATACTAATGGTACAAATAACTTCATGATAAAAGTAGCAGCCCATTCTGTTCTATTGATATTAAAATGTAGATAGCGAGCTGCATAAGCATCTTCATTCTATCAAACCACTGGATAGTGATTGTCCATTGACAGTCATTGCACATGGTGCAAATGAATCTTGTTAGTTGTTTAAAGGCAAACCAGTTATCAGATGTAAAATGGAGTTGTAATGTCACAACTTGTTGCACACTAACTGCTGAATGGTGTCACATCATGTCTTAGTCTCAGATTGTTTGTGTCCTTCCTGGAAGAATTAAGTGTCAGACCGATATGATATTATTATATAATGGAGTTTTCATTTTTACTTAGATACATACTTAAGGCCTCAACTGAAGAAGCCTTTCAGATGAGAAATGAAACAATTTCAATGAGAAAAAACAAATCCAGTTGCCTTAATAAGATTTGACAATAAGCGGCCATGAGCTAGATGACAAAAAGCCTTCACATACACATGTCAGGCTAATAGTTTTGTCAGTTGAGAGAATCCTTGTGGCTGTGGGAGACGGAAGTCTGGGCCTCTTTGGTTCGGCTAATGCCCCAGTGATCAGAAAAGAGGGAGGCGAAACAAGGAGAGGAAAAGCATTGGAAAGGGGATGGATTGTCTGAGTGCCTGATGTCAAAACCCTCATGCCTGAACATTTGACATTTTCTGTCCAGTTATGTATCATAAAGACTTTCCAAACTACTTTTAGACACATATGTGGCCCCTAGTTGTGAAGTTCTTGGCCCAAAAGTGCAAACATACAAGATTAAAAAAACCTGCATTACACTGCGCCAATTTGGATATTATCGTTATCATTTATTACAAACAAGATCAAAGATTGTGGCATGAAGGTAAACTTTCCCACATATTCCCAGTCTGAAGACATTTCTAATGGGGGGCAGAGATAGCGAGATAGATAGATAATTGGTGGGATCTTTATTTCGTATTCTTAATTGTTGATTTATAATCATAGAGGTATAGCTTTTGTAGCACTGTTAAATAAATCTTTGGTTTTCATCATGTCAGCTGACTTTCAGTCTTTCAGGATACCACTGTGTCTGCAGAGTTCCCAATGAATTTACAGTTTTAGTGTAGCATCTCCAGAAAATATTTGAGTTGAAGGAAACTCAACTCAGTCTAAACTAATCTCTCCACTCAAATAGTGATGGAAAATGTGTCTCCTTTTTTTTTTTAATTCACAAAAAACTGGCAAAAAAGAGCAATGTGTTCTGGCTGTACTTGAATATATAAAAATCAAACCTGCTGGTGGAAATGATTTCCAAATCCACCACTTTGGCATGTCTGCACATTTTTTCTCACATGAACAAATTAAGTTTGAAAAATGTCTTTCTGAGGACTTTTCCTATGAGAAATAAAAGATATTGTACTTCTGTAGATCCTTAGTAGGTATCACTTTATGCAAGTGAAGGAGCATGAGTCTAAAGAGGGGATGTTCAAGAAAACTAGAAAATGTGAAGGGCCAGGCCTTCACTAAAGTATTTTTATTTTCCAATCAGTTTTGCTGTTAGTATGGCTTTGGTAAAATGACTTGTCAAGCTCCAGAGATTTTGATCCCTTTGTCCAATAACATAGATAAGTATAGAATATGCCATTATTCATCACGCAGTGGGGAAATCATGAATTATGAAGATGTAGAGGCAAGTGAAATTAGATTATTTTATTTCCATCCAGGAAGTCGAGGGCTAACCGGATGTCACCGGATGCAGGCTGCAGTGTCCTTGTCCAAGGGCCGGACAGTCTAGAAGTCTTAAAACTATTTATATCATGTGACTTAGACTAACTACAAGTGAATGGAGGCTCAAATCCCGTTATCTATAGTGCAGCTTTGTGAGTTCTGTTTCTCACCATCCAAGTAACTACACTGGGTTTAAAAGTGGGTGGACAATGGGTAGGCGGTGATAGCTCAGATTGCTTGGTATCACAATGTTCGCAAGAGTGTCAAGTGACAAAGGTAATCAAAATAATGAATACACAAATTTCCAAAGATGGTTCATCTCAAGTTGCTCGGACAAATATGTATGATTTCTGAGCCTCTCTTCGTTTCGACAGTAATATGATTATTTCAGTCTCACCATAGCAGCATGCCCTTGAATATGAGAGGATAAAGAGGACCTGATGGTCTCTTTTGTCTGATTAGAATGTTGATGAGACAAAAATGTTTTGGACTGCAAGCTGGTTTATTATGTCATCATGTAAAATGGTCAAGTCGGTGCTATGTTACATTACATTACAGTCATTTGGCAGACGCTTTGACGCCTGAAAGAAGTGTTTGACGCCTGCTGGTTTTCAGTCTCACCTTTAAGGAAAGTGCAGAGGGTCAAAAGTCCGAGACTTTTACAGGATTCACTGCATTTCGACCCAGACAGTCTTCTGACAGGATGAGATTTGCAAGAAGAAAGCATCTAATGTGAAGAATAGTGCTGCTAAAGGTACAAATAACAAGTGAAAGTGTGTTCCCTGGCAATTAGACATCCCATGATATCTGTCAGAGATGTGAGGCATCTTGCTTCAGCATGTCAGAGAGTGGAGGTCAGGATGGATTTTACTGATAAACAATTAAAATAATCTCTTGCTCTCCAAACTTTAAGCATATTTATCTTGCTTGGTTGAGTCATTTTTAACAGCTTTAAACCAAAGTCTCAGATTATTGACAAGAAAGAAAGAAAGAAAGTTACTAGAAAGTTATCAGATATTTAATTGGGACATATATGAAATATACTATACTGTTGGATTAAAATGACAAATCCTTTAAACAGTTTGAATATGTTTTTCAAAAAGAAATATAAATATACTTGAAATCCTAACCCACACATGCACACTTTTCAATATTGACTGATACCAGTTTACCCCTAATTAAATTTCCAAAGGCTCGCTTTCTTTCATTCACTAATTTGCAAAGTGAAAGGAAAATACCTGGAAGTATTTAAGATGTCTTTTTTGATATATTTTCACAAATATTATGTTCCCGTTTTTATTAGTTGTGTTACATTAAATAGCATGGTGTTGTAATAGTTGCTTTGCAGCAATAAGGTTCCTTGTTTGATTTCAACTGGGGAGTTTGCATATTCTCCCACATTCTGTGGTTTCCTCCCACTATTCAAAAAAGTGCAGCAGCTTAATTGAAAGCTCTATATTCTAAATTGTTTGGAGGTGCGAGTGAGGTCGTGAATATATCTTGATATGTGGCCCTGTGATTGACTGGTGACCAGGTTCAGTCCTGCCTCCCACTCAGTCCAGCTTGGAAGGTTTCCTTTCCCACCAAGACCCTGTGTGTGGAATACACTGCAGAAACAATAAGAGAATGAATAATTTTAAGTTTGTGACTGTGAAGGTTTTTAGTCATGCAGGTCATGGTCAGTCTTCATCAGATCTTGTCCTGACACCTGGACTGGAGTTTTTCTTCTTGTAGACTATGACCCTGTCTTCAGTTCTAATAGACTGGGGGGCTTTTGCAATATATACCAGAAAATCTTTTAAATTTTTTCATCTTTCTGTCTTTTTTTTTCAAAAAATGTGCAGAAATCCTTGTTGATTCGATACACATTTCAAAGAACTTGCATATTTCAGGAATAAATGTCTTCTTTACTTTTGATAAATAGGACGGGTCATTTCTTCGCGTCTCGTTAAGGTGAAAACTATAACAAATTGTGAAAATGATACAAATCTGTCTTCATGTCCCTCAGCAGGTCACATCTTTTTTCTTTGACTTGCTGACACCGAAAGACAGAGTGGCAGGTGACCAAGCTGCTGGGAATTACAAGTTGTTTCTCCTCTGTCTGCAGCCCACAAGTGAGGAGGACCTCTGCCCCATCTGCTATGCCCACTCAATCTCTGCCATCTTCAAGCCCTGCTCGCATAAGTCCTGCAAGTAAGTCCATGAGCTTAGTACCTTGTCCTCATGGAGGGACACATTAAAAGTCCTTTTGTTCCTACAGACATGTAATGTTTCCACGGCAGACATTAGAGCTTAATAATAAGCTAGTATATCAGGCAGAAAATGTCAAATATTCAACAAAGCACGTTGACAGTCAAGGAAAAACTGGTCATATAATCATCTCGACGTAACATTGACAAACTTAAGATGGGCTTTCGAAATAAGCAAGACTTTTTCCAAAAGCATGTAAACCTCAAGTTACAAACAACAACAAATGACTACTGAAATATCAACAAAGCAGAAAATTTGTAGAAGATATTTTGTGGTCAGTATGAAATTTGAATGTAGAAATTGGATGTTCATAAAGAAGGAAGAAAGTAATTGTTCACACAAGAAGTTTGAATTCATTATTCACTCAAGACAGAGGAAGTGAATGTGTGCACAGGAAGAATGATGCAACTCTCACTTCACAGGCTGGAAGTCATTATTCAAACAAGAAATAGAAGTCAATGGTCACTACAGAAGCAGAAAGTCATTTTATGTGCAAGGAGCTGAAAGTCATCATCCAGGCAAGAAGGAGAAGTAAATTTGCACACCGGAAATTTGAAGTAATGGTTCAGCATTAAATCTTAAGGTCATCATTCAAACAAGAGGTTGGAAGTATATATATTCCAAGGAACCAACAATTTATTGTTTCACACAAGATACTTGAGGCTATTGGCTGGATCCAATGTGTCATTGTATTTCGTACTCATTTAGCACGCTACTGTTACTAGGAATGATACTAATCTGTTTTTCAGAAGCACTCAGTAGTGTTCAAAAATATACATCACTAATTTTCATATGCCATACATGTATTTATTTGATACATGGAAGAACCTCCTCTGTATATTCTCCTTCACAACATATTAAATAATTATTAGAATAGGCTGTAGATTGCAAAATTTACAAAAACAAATGAATTGAAATTTGCTGCTGGGTAGCTGACTTCTGCTCATGGTTCATCCATGATGGGTGAAATACAGTGGTCGAATTTCACTTGTTTTATTGCATGTATAACTGAATGTGAAAATAAAGGTGTTTCTTCTTTTCAATCAAAATTAATACAACAAATGCAATCAAAGAAGGCCAAAGGACAAAACATATTTTTTTGTTTAATATTTCATTGTATTATTGTTTAAAAAAATAAAATTGAAAAAAAATTAATCAATAAAAAGCTTTGTTGGACCTAAAAATAAGAAGTAAGTCCGATGATAAAAGCACACTTAGACTGGATTCTGAGAGATGTGTTTGTACTTTGGTGGCTGTCAACTGTAGCCAAGTTCTGACTGGCTTTGTCTTGTTGTATTATGGGATACTGAAACCAAAGAAGGTGTCCCTTGCTTGCATACACAGATTCATTTGGATATAAACTAAATCTTTTTCATACTCTTGGAGCATCCTAAGTAGTAGTATGGAAATTTGGATACAGGGCTCATTCAGACATGGAGCATGAAGTGATGGTTCACACAGGAAACAGATAAAAAGATAAATAATGCAAAATGAAGGGGCTCCTGCTGAATTTTCATCAGACACAACGTCAGATCCCCCACTGCTGTAGAGGTTATAACATGTTCACACACTGCCTGCAGGGTTACATAATACTCACACAGATACACTCACGCACACACAGCTCCTCAGTGCTCTCATTTTATAGCTGTCCTTTAAACAAACATCACAAATCTTTGAAACTATAGTTTCTCTAAGGACATTCAGAACCGGGTTTGAGGGAACTGATGTAAGTGTTAGACCTCGGTCAACGCGTCTGACCTGGATCTAGGTTCAGTTGAGGGTTTAAGGGACGCACTCATAAACCAAGCTGCAGCAAGGTGTGTGCGTGCATGCGTGTGTGCATTTGTCTCTGTGTGTATGTTATGATGTGAGTATAGCTTCTTATTCTGGCTCCTAATTGGTTGATATAAATCATGCAGCTGATCTCAGCAACCCAAAGCCATGCGAGGACTCACCTCCACCTCATTCTGTCACTTCCATCTCCTTTTCTCCCATCACGGTTACAGTGACAAAGATCAGCGTACGACTTTTTTTACCCTGCAGCTGAACCCCTTCAGCAAGTTAAAAAAGAATGACAATTCATTTGGAATTTGAGATAGATTCTCTGCTGTGAATTTATGGCGTCATACTCATTAATTAATTTCCTATAAAAATATTGAAGGGTAGTTAAAATTGACTGAAAATTTCACTGTGGCTATAAAATATTAAATACTAAAAATGACCAAATTACAAATTTAGATGTAGAGTTAAAATGCAATTAAATGTACTTTAAATATAAGTGGAGTTGTTTGTGAAACAAATTCCCAACTCATTGGGACAGGGTAATCTGATTACTTTTGTGTGTAGGGATTACATCCACTATATTTCTCTTGCAGAGCCTGTATCAACCAGCACTTGATGAACAACAAGGACTGTTTCTTCTGCAAAGCCACCATCACTGGAGTAGAGGATTACAGCAAGCCTACCAGCTCCTAACACACACACACACACACATACACACACACTCATGTATGTTTAGGCACACCACATATACACAGCCACCAACCCAAAGATTCCTGGTCAGCATCTCGTCTGCATCCATCAGCTGAAAGTCACTGAAAATGATTAACATGAGCAGAGCCAGAGCAATGATGAGCACTGACACACACTCTCTCGCTCTCTCTCGCTCTCTCTCTCTTGCACACACACACACAGACACACACACACACACACACAGACACACACATACAGATGATGTAAATGGGTGTAATGTCTTTCTCGTGATGTTTATATACACTTTTGTTTCCCGTTCACTACTTTCTTCCTACTGATCTACAGAATTTACATTGAACCTGTCTCAGCTTGTTAGGTCTGCCCAGTTGTTGTTTAGTCAGTACACACACACACACACAAGTTAATGTGTCTTCCAAGGGTTCCAGGGAACCAGTGAAGGTTTGACTGGCCACATCCAAACGCTGAGGGGTTTACAATAAATCATCAATAAAAATAATCAGTCAGGTCAGATTTTAGCAGACACCAGGACGTAAATCTGATCTCTGAAGGAAAATCCTCTGATTGAAAAAAACAGGCTTTGTAAAATTCTTTCAATGTTCTCCAGCTGTTCTCCTGTTTGCTTCTCCTCACCTCTTCTGTCCCCTCCTCCTAACCTTCTCATATCATCCAGACTTCCCCTCACTCCTCCCTGTCCTGCTTCTCCCGACCCCCTCCCTCATCTCTTCCAATTCTCCATTTGTCAAATGCTCCCTAAGCTTCCTCCCATTACTTCCTCAGACAACTCCTTCATCACCATCTTAGGACTGAAAAGATTTGGAAAAGTCTTGTGAAAATTATAATCTCACACCAGCTTGGAACTAAAGAGTAGTTTTTACTACTTTAATTCTCAGCCTGAAATTTTACAAAGACTGTATCTTACAGCTCGTCCTTCTCCACTTTGTTGTGATACGTTGGAGATTTGGCATTGTGTCCTTTTTCTGGACAGTCTATACTGATCCGGACATCCTTCGATGTTGCTGTTCATCCATAACGCATAGAAATACCGTCTCTGCTCCCAACACCGCTGTTTGATTTTGTCCACCAGGTTTCCTTTTTCCAGTTTTGTTGGAGCTAATCTACTGGTTGTTGCTTGTGTTACATCAACCTATAGACTGAAAGACTTGCGATAGTATCAAACATGTTTTATATTGTCGGAAGCCCAAGACTAGGAAAAGACTAAGCTACTACTGTGCTAAGACTGTAAGATTAGCATATAACGCGTAACAACCAAGATAACGTTAGTGTGCTGCGACTCCAGGAAGACTCCAGTTCCTTACGACTTTCGGTTTTATATATGTAACTGTAAAAAGCGTAAGGTGTCAGCCAAGCAACTCATCCCTCCTCAGTCATCTCTTCCATCATACCTTCATTCTTTTTATCCCCTCTACACCACCTCCTGTGTCCTTCCTCAGCTCCACCTTACCGCTTCAGTCTGCGCCCCTGTCACTGCAAATTAATAAAAGTCTAAACTGAAGTTATGATCTAAAAAGCCCCGTGTGCGGGCAGTGTGAGTGTGTGTGTGTGCGTGTTTTTGTGAGTGTGTGTGCGTGCGCACACGCGCAAATGTTAATCCCTGCTGCGTCTCAGTCGAGTAAGATTTGGGACGTTTAGCCCTCTAGATAAAAAGTGGTCTGTCCCGTGGATTCATCAGAACCAGAATCAGAAATACTTATGTTTACATTGTCTCGTTTCTATGTCGACAGATCATTTGTTGTGTTTTATTTCTCCTTTATTTTGATTGAGTGTGCACACATACACACACACACATGTGTGTGTGTGTCTGTGTTGGTGTGTATCGACATGTAAGTGGATTAAATTATTTATCCTGAACAAACAATTGTCTCACAATTTTTTGGTATCTTCATTCTTGCCCTCTTGTTTACTTGAAATTACTTGTAATTAACAAGAAGTTATTTTTACATTTACTGTTTGTGTGTGTGTGTGTGTGTGTGTGTTTGTGTGTGTTCAGGCATCTTCTGGTGTTCAAAAGCTGACCACCTGACTGAGTAAATATAAGGATGCAAAGAGATAAAAAAAAAAAAAGAAGGAGACATATCGAAAGAGAAGAGAGGAGATTAGGTGAAGGCGGGGAAGGGTTTTTCAGAGGGGAGCAGGTGGAAGACAAGAGAAAACAAAAGAAGACCGTAGGAGAAGACGGTCAAAAGGAAAACAAGGGTGGGGAAGTGAAGATGGGTCGGAGAGGGATGTAAGAATGGGATACAGAAAAGATTGAAGAGGAAGTTTCAATGATGAAGAAGGTTGTAAACAGTAAGTAGAGGAAGAAGGGAAATAGAAAGTATGATGAGTTGGGGCATTTATACGAATTGTCACAGTTATGGTGATAAGGAGAGGAGAATGAGGATGAAGAAAAACAATGGAGGTGGATGAAGAAATAGGAAGAGGAGGATGGGCACAAGGACAGTTTATTTTTAGTTGAACAAGAGCTTTGTGTCTGATCGATGGAGCATCACATGATCTGTGTGTGTGTGTGTGCGTGTGCGCGTGCGTGCACGTGCACCCCTGTGCATGTGTGGCAGGAAAAAAAAAAGGTTCATAAAAGTGGAACATAGCGTTGCCCTATTCATAACATTTGAAAAACTGACCTCTGGCCATTAACAAAATCAATAACATATATACCTTCAAAATAAGAAAACTTCATTATGCAAAAACACTTTAACATGAAAAAATAATTATGAACTTTCAAAAATCAAAATGACTTCATCTTATCTGGGGACTGATCACTCCTGGCTGGGTATCCTGGCTGGGGGTGTCTGATGTTGAAAGACCCGAAACACCCGAAGGCCCCAGGCTGCATCACTTGATGTGTCTAGGTTGCACCACTAGGTGTGTATTAAACTGGCAATCCAAAATTGGTCATTTTTCCGCCAGCTTCTAAATAAAACTGTGCCATTAATGTTCTGTTGCCATGGAAACCAAATATCAGGTCCAGACCTAAAGAAGGACTAGAGGTCACTGTGGAAAAAAAAAAAAAAAAAAGATGATTTCAACTTGGTGTGTGAGGTACCTCCTGCTCATGTGACAGCACTGCAGGTTCCAAAGGTCAGCAAAATCTGTGAAGGGTCTGCTACTGTGAAAATTATTTATTAAACTCAGGAATTAGGAAACAAACTAGTTTTGCACTGAAAGTTGTAATCAAATTCTCTTAGTGATGTTCTGAAAGAAAAACAAAGGAAATAAAAGACGCTTTCAGTTTTAGAGTTTTATTCCAAATTAAATCAATAAATATGTTCAAGAAAAAGTCCAGTCTCAAGGTTCAGACACTTTTTTTTTTAAGACCTAGAGTGTGTTGCCATCTAGTGGTTGAAATGCGTCATCAAAAAACGGCAAGTGTTAAATTTACTGGGAGACTGACTCGATTGGTTTCCTTTTATTTTTTTTTTATTCTTACAAATGGAGAAATCAGCTCTTTTCATTAAATTGCACCAATTCTTTCATTTCTTTTTCCATATCTGCAATCCATTTCAGTTGTAAATTTGCTGTAGCTATCGGGGGTAGTTTATCATTTATTTAGCCTTCATTTGATCATCTTTATCATCTTTATTTAATTGGAAATATGCAGCTTCATTTCAGGGAAGCATGGTACTGATTGACTTTCAAAAGAAAATTATCTGGATTTGTATGAAGTATGTATTCTTGTAATATGTTTAAACAAATAACCAACCAAAAATTGTTAGTGTTTCATAAAATATTTCAAAAAACCATGAGATTCTGTGAGCCATTAAGGGAACAGTGTCATTAGATATGTAGCTGAGGACTTCAGTCACAGATGCAGGAATGAATGTCATTTTTTTCAATTAAGAAGTCAAGTAGATCCATATATATATGTACAGTTACACATCTTTAAGTAACTGGGATCTTCTAATGTTTCAATGTAATCCAAAGTTGTTGTGACATCTTGTGGTGGCCACTGGATTTGATTTTTTCCCAGATAAGAGGGGAAGACATTTCCCCTCTAATACTGGTCTGTGTCCTTGTCTGTCTCCTGAATTAAGAGATAATGAAAGTTACTTGCGAATTAAAAGCATACTTTTAGAAATCTTACAAAGTAATTTAAGTTATATTGCAGGAAATAAAAAAGAATTTTAAGAGATTGATTTTTAGGAATAAAAACAAAGCTCATTATCAACTTCTTTCTCTACGTTTTAAAGTCTAAATTGTGTTTTTATGTTACCGCTGAAAACATTATTATTACATGATCTCGTCATTATTGATGCCAGTTGTTTCCTATCTGCCTCTTGATGTTTTTTTAATGTCTTACTTTGAAACAGCAGATGGCACGGCAGCTTCAAACGCATTCATAATCTAATGTGTCATCGCATTAGCCAGGATTGAGCATCTTGTAACTCAGATGACGCTACGTCACATTAACCGGCGACGTGAAGCTGCACAGGAACAACGTCTAAGGCCAAGCTGCTTCTTCTCTCCCTTCTCTCTTCATCTTCTATGTTGAAAAGCCCAGAATATTCTTTGATGAAAGACAAAGAGAGGCGGATTGAGGAGAAGCTGCAACTCTTTGATGTTAAATAAAAAAAGAAAAAAAAACTCAGATTCCGACTTTTCCTTTTCTTAACTTAACTCGCTCTTGACTCCAGAGAGAGTCTGCTTTCAAAATAATTTCACCGGACGGGGGTCTGTGCCCAGGTCTGTCCTTAAGTCTGTCCTTTTGTCTGTACCCTGCTCTGTCCCCTGGTCTTTCCTTGGTGTGTATTATGGTCTGTCCTCTCATTTCTCCCTTGATCTGTCCTTTGGTCTGTCCCCGTTCTGTCCTCAACTCTGTCAGCTAGTCTTGCCTTTGAGCTGTCCTCTCTTCTTTCCTCCAATGGACCCCCAATTTGTCCCCTGGCCTGTGACCTGTGTGTCCTCCAGTCTGTTCTCTGCTTGTTCTCTGGCCACCTCTCAGTTTGACAAAGGCCAGATGTGGGTGAAAAAAGCCACAATATTTCTGTAGAGAAAAAGACTTTAGAGACAAACAGAAAAAGCTGGTGAAGACCTATTCCAACCATGTCTTGCAATTAGTTGTAATTACCCTATGACCCCAATGTGCATCGAGGATAAGCGGTATAAACACGAATAAATGAATGAAGAGATCTACAGTATCTGTATAAATCTTAGCCATGTCAGTTCCAACCTTTGCCTGCAGGTGGCAGTTTTGAGCTGCACTGTGACAGATATCTTCATTCCTTGGAGGGGTTGAGGAGGATTCTCTGAGAGGGAATTTGTGTTTCCGCTTGACGTTAAAAAAAAAAAAGAAACAACTGGACTGATTATTATTAGAAAAATCTAGAAATTTGAAGCTGATTTACGTATATATTCCAGAATCCCATGATGCCTTTGCAGACCCACTCTGACCTTTGACATTAAGCAAAATTTGAACGTCACCTATGATTATGATGACCATTTACTCTATCTTTTTCTCAAGATAAGCAGTTGCCCAAAAACGGCAAATTGTAAATGGTAAATTTTACAAATTTGATAAACAAAAGAATTTATGTGTTACCAGGCAGTATCAACTTTCTCTTTGATCGACCTTCAGTTATCAGAGCTCAACCATTCAATGTGTTTATTGTCAAATGAATGCTAGGGAAACACGTTATAAACAAAGTTCACAAATGATATTCAGATTTCATCGTAATTTTCAATTGATTTTTTTTAATTTCAAAGAATTTTTTTTCCAAGATTTTAATTTAGTTTTTTGGTGATTTATTACTGATTTGCTGAAGATCATTCTGTAACTTCTGAAAAATATTGACACTGTTTGAATTATATTACATCACATGAGTGAAAAGCAACATATTTCTCACTCATAGAGTATATTTTGATATTTATGTCTCTTCTAAAAATTGTGTCTGATTGTTCTGATCGTATTAATTTATTTGTAATTTTTTTAATCACATGATCAGTTTTTATCCGGTCTGTAATGAATAATCAAAACATGTTAGTGATTAGGAAATTCTGTGTGCCTGTGATCCAATCAAAAAAATGTCTATAGATATTCATCCACGGGCAGTTTCAGACGAGTGTGTTTCATCATTATGTGTGTACTTCTGTGCTTGTGCATATATGCATGTGTGTATGTGCGTGCAGTTTCATTGTGTTTTATGAATGCCATTCTTGCATTTCTTTCTTATGGGGGTCTTTGAAAGTGACATACTGACAGCTCATTTAATCCTGTTTTCAAAAGGACATGGATTGGTGTGTGTGTGTGTGTGTGTGTGTGTGTGTGTGTGTGTGTGTGTGTGTGTGAAATTCATTTTCACCTCTGATTTGTGATTATCTTTTGTGGCCACTGGTGTAGTGAGGAGACACAGCTTCTTGCTTTAATTCTCTCTGAGGACCTTCTTTCCCTGATGATTTGTGAGGACCTGTTTTCCCATTTTGTATCCACAGTGCTCTACAAACAGCTCGGGTGATTAACTGTCCTCTGCTGGTGACATTGGATGACGGTGAACAAACCATCCCGTGGCAGGAGAAAAAATTGAAATTTTCATGGTGGGTAAGATGATTGATCCTAAATATTGTAATCCTTGACTACTTAGTTATAATTCAACTGTGATTCACATGCCTTACATACAGGTTGTCAAAAAATAGTCTGGGGACCTTAATTTAATCCACAGGGACATCACATAAAGACTTAAATTTTGAATTTTGTTTAATTCGGCATGTTTACATTGTACTTCTGAAAGTTCCTTAAAACTTTCAAACCAATAATTTCATTATTAAGTCAAAGACATAAGCAACATGTTAATACAGAATCTTATGTGAGGGATCTTATCAAAAATCTGACAAAAACAATGAATCCATAGAACTTTCGATAATAATAATGATAAACTTTATTATTCCCGGAGTGGGGCTCGATGGCGAGTGCCCGGTGGCCTGAGCAGGTCAAGCTGCGAGCCACTTCGATGGTTCCTGAGGCAACATTTCGGGTATGGGACGTGTTCGGGGAGACCATGGAGAACAACTTCCGGTGAGTGTCGAGGAGATTCTGGTCCACCATCTGGCAGCTCAGGAAGGGGGAAGCAGTGCTCTGTTAACACTGTGTACAGTGGGAGCGGGGCACTGCTGACCTCAATTCGAGAGGTTGTAGATCGGTGGCAAGAATACTTTCGAGACCTCCTCAAGCCCACAATTTTGTCCCCCTTTCAATGAGGAAGCAGAGCCGGGGGGGCTCTGGAGTGAACACACCTATTTCTGGGGCTGAGGTGGCTGAAGCAGTCAAAAAGCTCTTCAGTAGTGGTGATCCAGGGAGGGATGAGGTCCACCCTTGGTTCCTCAAAGCTCTGGATGCTCTAGGGCTGTTCTGGATGACACACCTCTGCGGTATTGTGTGGATGTCAGGGACAGTGATGCTGGAGTGGCGGACCAGGGTGGTGATCAGTTTTTTAAAAGGGGGGATCAAAGGTTGTGCTCCAACCACAGGGGGATCACACTCCTCAGCCTCCCTGGTAAGGTCTATTCAATGGTGCTGGAGAAGAGGGTTCGCCGGGTCGTTGAACCTCAGATCCAGGAGGAGCAGTGGGATTTTCTTCCTGGTAGTGGAACAGTAGACCAGCTCTGTACTCTCAGCAGGATCCTTGCTTGGGCATGAGAGTCAGCCCAACCAGAAGAAGGCATTCGACCATGTCCCACGGGCAATCCTGTGGGGTATATGGGGTACCAAACCCCGTTATATGTGCTGTTCAGTCCCTGTATGATTGGTGTCAGAGCTTGGTACGCATTGCTGGTTGTAAGTCGGACCCATTTCCGGTAAGACCCCGCCAGGGCTGCCTTTTGTCAGCGATTCTGTTCATAACTTTAATGGACAGAATTTCTAGGCGGAGCCAGGGCATCAAGAGGATCTGATTTGGTGGCCACACGATCGATTTGCCGCTTTTTGCAGATGATGTGGTTCTCTTGGCTTCCTAAGGTCATGATCTCCAGCTCTCATTGGTGCGGTTCACAGCCAAGTGTAACCAAGTGTGAAGCGGCTGGGATGAGGATAAGTACCTCCAAACCCGAGACCAATCAACCAGAAAAGGTTGAGGGCCACTCCGGGTCCTACCCCAAGTGAGGGAGTTCAATTTTCTCGGGGTCTTGTTCACAAGTTAGGGAAGGATGGAGAGGGACATCAACAGGCAGACTGGTGCAACATCAGCAGTGATGTGGACTCTGTACCGGTCTGTCATGGTGAAGAGGGAGCCGAGCGCGGAGGCAAAGCTATGAATTTACCGGTCGATCTATGTTGCTACCCTCATCTATGGTGACGAGGTGTGGGTAGTGACCGAAAGAACAAGATCGCGGATATGAGCACCCAAAAATGAGTTTGGGTGAGGAGCTCGGTCATCCAGGAGGAGCTCAGAGAAGAGTCGCCGCTCCTCTGCATAGAGAGGAGTCAGATGAGGTGACTCCTGGATACCTCCTGCGGGAGGTATTATAAGATGTCAGTCTGGGAGGAGACCACAGGGAAGACCCATGGTGAGACACACTGGAGAGACAATGTCTCCAGGCTGGACGGGGAACACCTTGGGGTCCCCCCAGAAGAGCTGGACCATGTGGCGGGGGAGAAGGAGGTCTGGGCCTCACTCCTCCGGCGTCTGCCCCCATGACCCGACTCCAGATAAGTGGTGGAAGATGGATGGATGTATAGACTTTATTATTATTAATATTATCATTTTATTAATATTATTATTGTTATTATTATTGTTCAATTCCATCAGTTTTTTTCTACTCAATCTTTTTAGACCTAACTAAATTCAAAGCTTATTATAAGCATTTTTTTTTTCAAAGTAAAATTAAGTTTGAACAGGAAGAAGTTTTCAGTTTTCAGGTTGTCTGCAGCCGGTGGTTACTAGTGTCTGAGCCTGCAGCGTGTATATGTGTGTGTGTGGGTGTGTTTGTTTGTGGGGAGTGATAGTGAATATAGGGGAGGGACAGGAATCATCCTGCAGGAGGAGCCAGTTGCGTTGTCGTCTGTGTTGTTATTGGATTCCTCGTGTCTGCAGTCACAGATTAGAGTTCTTCCTGAAGGAGTCTTTAATTACAATGATGAACAGTGCTTTTAAAGATGGTTGAAGCTTTTAGGTTCCACAGATCAGCAGTGAAACACATTGTTGCTCTTTTTTGAGACCAAAAAAAGAGGGAATACAAAAAAACAAGACCAATTTAAACACATGCCTTACTTTATTTAATAAATCTAACCTTAATTGACCGAATTAGATTCAGTTTGATTGATCAAAAACATAACCACCTTATCAGTACTCCATTTTGTTTGGCTTTTGGGTGATTTCCTATTATTTTTGTTTGGTTTTGTATTAGAATAAAGCCTGTGGCAAATAATGGAAGTGAATTGATTTTTAGTTTTGCAATCATTTTAAATTTTAATCCGGAGCATATGACTGTTATTCTTTATTTGTTGTTTCTTTTTAATTCCTTCTTATGTGATACATTAATGACAACAACAATTTTTGAATAATAAACTCATATTTGTGGTACAGTGGTGCAATTGTAGTAAGAAGACTCATGATACAATTCCTACAGGTGCCTTTCTGGCACGAGTTTGCCTGTTCTTCCTGTTTGTTTGTGGATTTCCTCACGGTTCTCCGGTTTTCCAGCCACTGTCCAAAATCATGCAGGACGTTTATTGGATACACTAAATTGCCCAAAAGTGTGATTAATTGTTGTATGACCCTACATGGGAATTCATATTGCAAAATGTCAATAATAAAAATCACTTCAATAATAATTATAATAATGACAGTGATGATGGATCATCATCAAATCAGAATCAAAAATTATAATCATAAAAATCATAACAATTATAATGATCATTAATGTAACACCTTTCAAGACCGCTTTCTAGTTACTATCATTATAATCTTGATCTTAATACATTACTTAATACATAGTTCCAGGTAGTTGTGGTGCACTGAAACAAAACGAGATGGAAAAAGGATAGCATTAAACTGCATTACAAGAGATCCAGAAAACACAGAAGAAATGTCAGCACAGAGAGACCTTGAATAATTAATTCTGCCTGTGTAGTTAACACTGCATATGAGGTATGGAATATAAGACTTTTGAATTCTACTGCTATCATATTTGTTTTATTGTCTGTTACTACAGTTTCTGTCAATATTTGTTTGATAATAGGTGAGTTTGATTTTTGTTTAATTGTGTAGATTTTGAAGGGCTAAAATACTAAAACCTAAATGTTAGTTGCTCACTCAGAAATGGGCTAATCCCAGTAGAAAACAAATGTGAGATAAATGTTTTCTTCTAACTGCAGTTATATTGAAAAAGGGGGGAAATGTGATATTTTAAAGATTTGATTAATGGGAGTTGGATCTAAAGTTTGCATTAAACCTATAACTTCCATTTGCTTGTGTTTTAGGAAAAAATAGTGATGACCTGATGTCCCTGAACTACACGCCATCAGTCTTCATGTGCCATGTGCAGAGAAGAGAAGACAGTACTTAGGTGTGATCAATCGAAGGTGGAGGAGTGAACACCTCCTGCATTTTTTGTTTTATCATTCAGTATTGGTGTCAATAGTATTACCTATGATAATTAATAGGTAATACCTTCATTTCAAGGGACTTAACTAATGAGCCCCCCCACAATCGATCCCATTGGCCCCCCAAATCAATGAACCTATTGACAAACTGAAATTGAGCCTTTGTTTCCTGTCAGATGAGATGAAAATAAGACTTTTGACAAGAAACGCAGTGCTGCACTTTGTTTTATTGATTGCTCCACAGGCCCGTTAATACACCCCTGGGTCTTAATGCGTGTGTGTATTAGTGAGACATACAAAAGCACACAGGTACAAACATACACTCAGAGAAACCATATTAGTGCAAGAAAATACACCAAAAAGTACACAAAAGCCAACATGCATGCATAAACTCCACATGCACTCAGAAAACATGCGGAACTGCCTGCGCACAGTCACTTACACACACACGCTTACACATACATAAAAAGACACGGTTTCACACCATCAGCATGTTCTATCACATCCAGAGAAAAAACGCTGTATTTTCCAGCATGTGACGAGGAACATCAAAAAAGAGACGAGACACAAAACCAACCTGAAAGCAGAGCGAATCATGTTCCACGTTCAAAGAACCCACTTCTCTGACAAGGTTTGACTCGACACGCGCATGATGTTAATGACGTGAAACGAGTCTCGGCAGTAGGAGAGCATCTGCACATGAAATAATAATCATCTGCTAGAAACATGGCTCCCCTTTAAAGCTCTAAGCACATTTTCAATGTTTTTTTAACTGGAAAAAAAGTTGAATCTTTAGATTCTCCAATAATGCCAGTAGAATGCAATTCAACTTGACACCGGTGACACAATACAATTTCTTTTCAATATTAAAAATAGATCAATGGTTACCTTTTATGTTGGGTCATCGTCAAGCATTTTCAAAGTTTTTTTTTTGTAATCGCAAAGAAACGTTAGCAAGTTTTCAGCTAAATCTAATCCTGTCTCTTTGTTGCCTCTCAAATACACTTGTATGTTATAATGAATCAGTACTCTGGCTTAAACTGCTTGGTCATACTTTTGCTGGCTCATTCAATTTTGTGATCACAGCAGGATTCTTAGATCATTTTTTAATCAAAGGTACACAATCAGTATTTTTGTTTCGTTTGTCTCGTTACCGTAAATGAACACTTCAGAATAACCGCCTTCTCGCGAAAGGTCCTTTCAATCATTAATTGTCAATTCTGCCTATCCTGCTCACTGAAGTGCAGTTAGGTGAGGGGGGGTTTGACATGGAGTTGGGGTTTAACCTGTAACGGTCACTTGTCCTTCACAGGGCCACATGTCGAGACCAAAAACCACAAACTCTATTTACTCTGCTAACTCACAGCAATGGACAATTCAGAAGTGCCATGCCGGCACTTGGAGGAACATGAAGTATGATTCAAACCACGAACCTTCCAGCTGAGTTGCAAGTGTTAACCACTGCACTGCCATGTCGCTTCAAAGCACTTTTTATGTAGAAATTGGAAAAGACTTGTGTTGTGTTTTAGCTGTCCAGCAGGTGACAGCAGAAACTCTGTGACGCAAGCCGCAGGCGCTTTTAAGGAGGTGACTTGATATCCATGCCCATGTTGAGTCCAGTCAAGGCCAGGTGTCGGACCAAAACAAGCTTCTGTAGAATTTCAACAAACAGCTTTCTAGGAGAGGGAATCCATAGGCTGCTACACCATACTAATTTTCTACTAAAGAAAATACTGCAACTCTTAGTTTCAAGTAATTAGTGTGGAAAGGAAAACACAATAATTGCTGATTCCAGGGGATTCACTCTTATTAGAGTTATAAGTATTATATTTCATCACAGCTCCGGATCTACATTGAATGCTTTTGTTGTTGCCTGTTTTTTTTCTCCCAAGTTCTCATCATATTGATCACTGAATCAGCACAATCAAGAGTTTAGGCACAAATGCACACAAGCAAGCACAAGTGTGCAAACACACACAAATAGTCCGGCAAAAGCAGCTCTTAAGTTAATCTCCCAGGATATGTTGGTCTGAGGTACAGACATTCTTTTATTTTAGCTTTTGTGTGTGTGAGAGAGTGTGCATGTGCGCGTGCACATGGATGCACGAACAGACGAAGGTCTGACTGTGCAGATAAGTGCCTGTCTGACTCGTTCTCCAGATGTAGTATCAGCGTCTTGGGGCTCACCTCTGAAAAACGTCTCGGATAGACTTCAAGAAAAGACCACAAGGCCAAACAATTTAATTCTGAGTCTCTTCACCTTATTCTTCAGAGGCATGAAAGTTCAGATTTTGTCTCATAAGATGGTTTCTTGGAAACTTTGTGTAGAGGAAGACTCAAGATATATGGATTTAGTGTCAAAGGACATACAGTTAGAAGATGTGGAAGAGGATACAGAGAATAGGGTTAGATGGAGGAAGTTGATTTGGTGTGGCGACCCCTGAAGGGAACAGCTGAAAGAAGAGTCTGCAGATGATGGACCAGGCTGTTTGGGCTTGACTGTTTGAGCCCAAAACCAACAGATTTGCAGAAGGAGCTGATTTGTCAAAATTCAATTTTTTTTTTTCAGTATTTCTAACAGCAGCATTTTCAACCTTTTGTTGCTGGTGTTTGTCAGTTTAGCCCTAACTTATATAAACATATGTTTTGCAAGTTTGAGTAGCCATGACAACAACAACCATCCTGTCTTTAAACACAGGTCATGTCTGGGGGCAGTAAACTCAGGTTTACAACCAATTTTTTGTTGCTTAGCTTTCACCAAATGTAAATCATTCTGTGCGCTAGACGTCATACAACAGTTACTCTTGATAGTGTAACACTGGCCTCCAGCACCACTGTGAGAATTTTGAGTTATTTTTCGCCAGTTCCAAAATAAAAATGAAATACGTGAAAACTGCCTTACTTCACTTGTGTAATATTGCAAAAACTGCCACATTCTGTTTCAAAAAGATGCAAAGAAACAAATGTCTGTCTTCGAGACCGGATTAACTCTCTCTTGTAGGGCTGTCCTAAGAAGCCATTAAAGACTCTCCAGCTCATTCAGAATGATGCTGCACGTGTTCCATCAACAACAAATATGGGGGATCATGCTTCTGCTGGATTGGCCTTCTCTGCACTGGCTCCCTGTACAATTCAGAGTAGAATGTGAAATCTTTCTCCCCGCCTATGAAGAGCTGAATGGGCCGGTGCCATCACATCTCAAAGAACTCTGAGAACCCTGAGGATTGTGAGTCAACTGTGTTGTGCTTTGGTGATATATAAATAAAATCTGCCTGACTTGACAAACCAGGTAGTGTAACTGTTTTCCTAATCAGATGTTCTGACCACCCGTGGTTGTGGAATGACATCCCTGTGCTGATTTCCGGCTGACATTACACATGTCTGAGAGGGTCGAACTTGATATGTCTGGTAGAGTTTGGTCTGAGGTCACTGTTAAATTGGTGGGCCACAGTTTATTTGAATTATTTGAAACAGAATACTCAGTTTCTGCGAGTTGGTGGTATAAATTCATCCAAATGTTCCTACATAATGGTTTTACTCCCTCCACTGTGTTTAGTCTATCAATCATTTCCCCATCAAGCAACAGACCCTGGATCAGTAAATACCCTTTAAGTCCTCACAGCGTTCATCTTGTGACAATTGTTTTTCTTGATTTTTCCTCAAATTTTCCTCACACCCTGCAGTTGAATATAAAGCATATCAGCAGTTGTGATGGTATCGATTCTGCCTCTCTAAATGGGTTTTTGGTCAACTTGGTATCTCCGGATTGTCATCAGCCTCACAGTCTTTAAATCTCCCCTGGACCTGCCATCACCTCCTCCATCGTGATACGTGTGATTGGCCACCGTGGCAGTGAAGCAGTTAAATGGGCCCACAGGCCAGTTAAAGGAGATAAATATGCAGCTGCTCTGAGGACAATAACTATATTTCTTTTCTTGTCGTAAATACCTCTGTGTGAGAAATCGATAGGAAGAGCTGATAACAGGCTGTATGTATGTGTGTATGTGTGTGTGTGTGTGTTTGTGCAATGGCCTCCCCATTATGGAGGATTCCTGTTTAGGGACCATATGAGGCCCAGGCGGTTCCCATCGACCTGAGCATTCATCTGAAAGAGGGGTGCAGTTTCTCTTCCCTGTCTTATTTCTCACCTGACAAGCTTTTTAATTTTCTCTGTTCATTAGCAACAGATGGACAGATGCATCGAACAGCGCGACGTAAATCAGCGTTGTTATGGAGCAAAAACATGTTGCTCCTAGAAATACCGTGTATTATTGGTGTGGTGAAAGCTTTAGACATCATGTGCAGGCGTCTGAGGCTGTTTTCGTCAGAAATACTAGAGAATGAAGTCATTAAACAGCAAAAATAGTGTTTGTGTTGTAGTCAAACTGATAGGAGACATCTGCTTATAAATCCAGCCGATGTGATTCTGCATATTGGAATTACTTGTCTAAATGGGAGAGCCGGACAACACCCTGTGACTGATATTTTTGAGCTGCTGAGCCTGAATAGATTCAGTCATTCACACGCTTCCCCTTCTTGTGGGCGAAACAACTCGCACTCTGGTGACGACTTTCACATAAAAATCCACTGACAGATGTCAATATGAAACAAACGTTCTGGAATGGTGGCTTAGCTCAAGTCTTCAGAAATACATGTCCTGAATTATATCCGCTTGTGAGGGAAAGTTTATCATGAATTGTTCTATTCATCCTTTTGGTCACATCCCTTGATGTGTTTAAGGTGTCCCTCCAGTCAAAACTCACAAAAGTAACACTTCTAGAAAAATTCGATTTTAAAAATGAAGAATCGGACTGTCAGAAAAGATGAAAAAATACATATTCCCAATGTTTAAAATGCCACGCTTGCCATTAATATAATGGTTGAGACACCGCGGTAGACGAAGCAACTGTAACAGAGAAGAACTGGACCCTATGAAGGGGTAATGTAAGCCTATGTAGATTAGAAATGAAAAAAGATCCCTCTGATGCTCTGCTCTTTAGCACTGCAGCCTCTGCCCCGAACACCCCTTACTTCCTTCCACTTCCTCTGGCTCCTGTCTGTCCGGTCATCGATCCACTGAGACGCCCCCATTACAGTCTCTGGAAGGCTGACTGGAAAAGCTCGGTGTGAAGGACGGATTGGGGAACGGGAGGTGCAAGGGACAGGGGAAGGGCATGGAGGATAAAGGAGCGCTGAACAGGTGACAAGATAAAGCCCACCCTAAATAAACAGCCATTTTCCAGGTGAGATCTGACTGTTAGAATTACAATACCTTCTACTGGTGGTGCAAATGTCCGCCAGCGGTTCTTTTTTTCCTTTAATAACAATTTGTTGGCAGCCTGCTGCTCTTTGGCAGGACGGTCTTGACAGTTCCTCGGTTTGCCGCAAGGAAGGAGCATAAAGGATGAGCCAGAATGCCTTGCCAGTTTGACACTTGTCTTCCTCTTCCTTGAGGGGAAAAGTGGAGGCTGAGCGCTTCCATATTTGAACTGCAAAAACGCCAACAAAATATCTATGTCTGATGCCACCAACAAATTTGATTCATAATCACAGCTGACAATGCTCTGCGAAGTTGGGTTCGGGTTGTCGTTAAGCAACCAAATACTCAGAAACTTGGAGATTGAGCTTTATTTGACCATCAAATTTTCTTTGCTTTCAAGTATTAAAACAATTACAGTCATTTGGTCTTTTCAGCTTGACGTGATATTTGAAGCCAGAAGAAAGATTTGACATCTGATTTTTCATCACAAGGCTTGGACCTAAATTCCAGCTTATTTCCAGCTTTAAAATGTTGCTTTCGATGTAGGTAAACCATACATCTCCAGCGTTTTACATCATTGCAACCTGCAACAATGTAAAATGCAGTACTGCGAGGAGCAATAGCAGTACTTAGTCAGCTTGCTTTGCAAATCATATTACTCAAAACCTCAAGGCAAGAGTATGAAAAGTTAAAGTCACAGATCAGTGTTAATCCCATCATTCTCACAATTTTGAACTCATTGGGAAATAGCCAAGCAACCAAGAGACTGACCAACCAGGCAACCAACCAGGCAACAGACCAATCAACAAAACAAACATCTTAGAAACCAAGTTGTTAGAAGCATTTGTGTTTTTTTTTACAAATATTTCACACTTAATTGTTAAATAACTGGCATTGTGAGTTTATTGCTTGACCGTGTCTTTGTTGTTTCTACCACAGAGGCTCAATAGCTTTGTTTTTGATGATTACATACATTAACTGTTGGGGAAGTTTCAGCCTTATAGATTCTTGTAGAAAAATTCCACCAATCATCATCATCATCATCATCATCATCATCATCATCATCATCATCATCATCATTATTATCACCATAATTGCCCCTGACATCCTGCTGTCTGATGTTTATTAACTTCAGGTGTTGAATTTCCTTCCAAGGCCTGAAGACAAGGGAACTTCACGTTTCCCTCGGTCTGATGGTCAATTATGTTCCAATGAATCAGTTTAGAGATGACAAACCCCATGAATGACAATGAAGGACTATACTAATGCCTTTTGCAAGCAAATACACACTCACATTCACACACAGACATGCACATACACACTGAAGACAAACATGTCAAGAGATTCTTCATATCAACACAGACATGGCAGTTTTCTTCCAGATTCATGTCTTGAATTGAATAGTCGTTTTTTTTCCTCATCAAGAAGCTTTGCTTTAAAAGACTAATTTAACCATAATGACACAGAGATATGGAGAATCCCTGTAAAAAGTTCCTCTGAAATCAACTGAAAATTAATGTGAAATCAATGAAATAAAAAAATAATAAAAAACAACCCATTATAACAAAATGTACTGTAAAATACAATATATTCAAAGACATTTAAGCCTGTGTTATTATTATTATTGTTATTATTATTATTATTATTATTATTATTATTATTATTATTATAGTTGTTCTTTTTGTTTCCATATATATTTCTGCATTATTGTTATTACAATCAGTATCATTATTATAATTGTTTTATTATTATTCTACTGCTACTATTATTCTATTACTACTAATACTACTGCTACAACCACTAGAAGCACAAGACGTAGTATTATTTCAGTCATAGCAATAAGCCCATCGTAAGAAAACAACATGAAGGAAAATAAATACAATTGAAAGTTGAGGCTTGATGCATGAAAACAGAGGCGGCTGAGGATGTCAGTGACACTGCTATTTGTGGATGCAGTGCATTAAAACAAAGACATTCATGAAGAAGAAACAACCAAAGTCAATATCTTGCCTTCACCCAATCCAGTATCTCACACAACAGTCGAGGGTTTATTATACAATAAAAGTGAAGAAAGGAACAGACCAATAAGAGGAACTGAAAGGACATGAAAGTGGGTTTTGTGTGTCTCGGGGTTTAAAGCCAACCTTCGGGGGCCGGGCCGGACAAACGGCTTGGAGGCAGATCAGCCCTGGGTTTTGGCTCAGACGATATTTGGAACAAAAAGCAATTAACTTTGTTTGTGTTGCCGCAGGAGATGCTGTTCTACTTTGAACAAAAAGTTCATCTGTCTCTGCCTCTTTCGTCTTTGATTTGGGAACAGCAAAGCTGCACATTTAAGGAAAAGATATGGATCCATTTGGGTCTTCGTTTCATTGATATAGTGAAGCTCCTAAAAGGTCAAAGTCCACTTGTGTGAAAGCTTTTGTTTGGCTTCAATTTTTGAGACAAACTGATCTTTAAATCCAAAAAAAGAATCAATTGTAGCTGTACAGAAAAACAAAGAGAAACATAAATGAAGGGAACCCCAGGCCATTTTTTAAATTCAGTATTTCAAGGTGGTTCCCTAACAAGTACTTCAATGTGAAAATGTCAGAAGAAGCAGGAAAAATGGGAGACAAGGCAAACCAGTCAATATGAGGAACCTGTGATGTGCATGAAATGAGATGAAAGAGCAAAAGATGAGAAATGACACCTAAAAATCATCAAGAAATCGATAAAAAACAAACATCAAAATAATTTTTCAGCAAGAAATGACATGAAATTTTGAGCTGCAGGTGTAAAATTTTTGTCATTTTTAATATGATGAGCAAGACTCCAGGCATCTGGAGTAATAGTTGCACGTAAGGGGGCAGGCACAGATTAAGAGTAGAACCACTGGAACACACAGTAGAGAAATGTTGTCTACTGGAGTCATGACTCACAGGACAAGACACAGGATTTACATGCAGAGTGATGCTAATGAGATTAATTAAATTAGCCTTAATGTCATCGCTCACATCTGCATGAGTAACAACACACAGGTGCTGGAAGTAACGTGGTATCCGAGCACTTGTGAATTTTTACTCAATGCCCTCTTACTTTTCTCTTTCATTTCTTGCAGATTGTTTTTGGCTCTTTTCTGGTTGACTTTAAGTTGACTTTAAGTTTTGTTAACAAACACATCAACAACATTGATGTGTTTAAGATAAAGTCATAGTATCATTTTGAGTAGAGGCTCTTTTTCATGTGCTGGCCTTTATGTTGATCCTGAAGATCCTGCACAATTAGTGCCATCATATGTAGAGCAAGGGTGGAATCGCAAACTGTAAAAATCAGCAATGAGGATATTTGTAAACGAGTTTTCAATTCCATGCACCACCAGATTAAAGGTTTGTTTTCTCTAACAGATGGTTTTCCTGGCAATCATTGTCCCCATTGAAACCACTTCTTACGTTTTAAGACATCCAAACTACTACCGCTATTCTTTGGACCACAAACATGAAAAAAACTGATGAGGAAATAATTGTGTATATCACAGAAAGGCAGAAGTCACAATGTATTTGTTATCAAGACCTGCTCAAGAAGGACAGGCCATAGTAAAGAAAAAAAAAATACAACTTATCATAAACATCATTTCCACCCAGTTTTAGCGGCAGAGCACAATTGTCTGCTACCACAAAGGCTTGTGTTATGTAAATAATATTCTTATCTGAAGGTCAGTGAATCCATACAGCCAGTCTGTTTAGTGTCATGCCAATAGTCTGAAAATTAGCCAATGGTACCACATGACCTGACATCCTTACTTTATTAACACTAATGTCATGGTGCCTGACAGATTTCATAGCTGTATGCTTTCTGTCACTTTCGAAGTGTCTTTATGAACACATTCTTTGAATGTTATCTTTCCAAAGGAGAGGAGAGAGAGAAAGAAAGACAGATATTTTGAAGCTTGTTTCGCTAGTTTTCTGTGGCTGTACAACTATTTTGGGTTTGCTCTGAAGAGCATCTGTCTCTGGAATTGTGTAATTGCTTCCTACGATTTTAGTAAATGAAAAAACCTTGGAGGAATGACTTTTTTAAAAAAAAGTTTTAGATTTCAAAAAATTAGTTTCTTGACTTCTTGAGATCCATTAGTGGCAGAGAATCTCTCACTGAGAAACTACGGATGTTTCACTGACAAAACTGTTTAGGCAACTGTGAAAAAATGTAGTAGTGTACGAACAGGGATTAACTAATTAATGACCGGGTGAAAGAGATTTTAGAATCCCATTTCTCTTCCTGAAGGGATGAGAAGATTTTGACAAGAATTCACCATGACCTTGATGACTGAGAACCTCCTAAGACAATCACAGGGATGACTTTTCAAGGCGTGACCCTTAGGAAGATAATTCCAAAGTGTCTTTTTTCCTTTGCGTTCATTTTTCTTTCAGCTCTGACAAGAGCATCAACTTTCCTGTAGCAGGAGCAGTGGCAATAACAGTGACAGTGGTGGCAAGACGGATTCATCTCCCAGAAACCCAAGAGTGTTTCATTTCAAATGTATGTGAGTTGGTGGCCCGTCGGCGCTGTGATTTCTCTGGAAAAAGGAAAACAGTATAGGGGAAGATTGGTGGTCGGGTGGGATTTAGGTTGCAATCATTCATTACTTGACATCTGTTTCTTTCCTGCAGCTGCGACAACGTTGTCATGACAAATAGCTTCCGCCACCTTCTCAAGCAACCCAGGACACAGAGCCAACCCAAGATGAGAAGAGGAAGAGGCTGAGAGGTGAAGTAGCAGCAACTTGCCCTGATTCATTTTGCCAAAAAAGTATGAGAAAAAAAAATGGATTAAATCAAGGACAAAATTTTTGGAAATTAAGAAGAAATCAAGGAAGGAAAATTCTGAAATATTGCAAAAATGCACCAAAAACTGAGCATACATACATAAAAAGATAGATTTTCTGTATATATGTGAAAGATCAGAGAAATAGTACATCTGATATTCATGATTATATGACTCAGAAGCCAGATATAGACTTTGTGTCATGATTTCAGGAGCTTGGCTTCTGGACGGGTCAGTCGAGTAGGAATAGCTGCGGGACCAGGAGTGACTCTAGGGCCCTCCTGAGTGTCTGCTGGGTCCGAATGGCTAGATAGTTCTGTCATGATTTCGGGAGTGGCCCTGACATTCAGGAGGTGAGGTGTTTCAAGGGGTTTTATTTCGTTAACGGTGATGAATGGAGGGATGCGCAGGGTCCGGGCTATTTCCGGGGTCGCGTCACGGGACCCTCTGGAACTAGGAAGGGGGTGAGGAGAGACGTCACTCACAGGAACTGGGAAGATGAAGACCCATCAGGGAGGGAGGGATGGATGGTGATCCAGGAGAGGGGTCCGTGTGGCGGTCACCTCACACGGTCACCTCACTCTGGATCCCAACACTTTGACCTGAAGATGTTGAAGGATAGTGAAGGATATAATGTGTTGTCAGCGCGTCAGAAATTCATATGTTGTGTTTCCTTATGTGAGACCTGATAAATGGATGCCTGTGTTTGTGTCCTTGTTGTTGAGCTCTGTGTAATTCATCTTTTTTTATTGAAAGACAGCAATGTTATGTTTCTGTGTATGTGCCCGTGTGTTTGGTTACTTTTAGTTATTTCAGCTGCTGCCGTCCAATCAAAAAAGAACATATCTGTTTTATGATGGATTGTCTTCATGGAGCTTAACTAATGGTGCTGGCAAAGACACGCACCCACCTACACACACACGAACACACACGCAGGCACACGCACAGGCACACGCACACACACACACACAAACACGAAGAAGATTTTCACTATGAGAGCTTGATCTTCCAAATTGAAAACACAGCAAAAGAAACTTTATTATTAAGTGATATAAAGTTCATCTAAAGTTTCTGCAGCACAAAATTAAAACAAACTATTTAAACCAGTCATTCGTGTGGTCTTAAATTGAAAATCAATAATCAGAAAATTGAAAAAGATCCAATTAAGTTATTTTATTTTTTCTTCTTTATGGGTTTAATTTTCCATTTTCAATCTATTACAAAATGAAAATGAAAAAAAAAAAATCTCCATTTTGACATTTAATTCTGTAAATTAAATTTAAATGAAATTCTGTCATTCTCTCATAAGATTTAATTCAAAAACATAAATTAATATGTTAATATTAATTAATATGTAGAATCTAAAAGGGTTTTTTGAATTTCAATATGTGTTATTGGTTTTTCTGCAGTATGACTGATAAAATAATACACATTAAAACTGGTTCAAGCTAACATACCTGATGTTTCGTAAGAAAGTAGCAATGACAGTTTAGCTAGAAGATAGCTATAATTTACAAAAAAAAAAAAAAGCAATAAAAATATTATCAACAAAGAGTGATCTGAAATTATCAAAATGCACTTAAGTTGCCCGTTTAGTTTTAGGGCTTCCTCCAGTAGAACAGGGTTGCCCACACTTTTTGGCCTTGTGAGTTACTCTTCAAATGTCCATGTGAAATGACCTACCTACACTAACAATATTGAATATTTATTTATATTATATATATTTATTATTTATATATCTACTGAGTATGATCAACACAATATACGTTTTTGCATCTTGCATAACTGCATGAACCCTGATGGCCTTATGGTCTTTACCTTACGAACACATGGAGCTCCTCTGTTCTAAGATATTTTGTGAGGATATGTTGTGTATTTGTTTTTCCATCAGTGTATGCATGTGTCGATGAGCTTGCACACATGGATGCGTGAGTGCACGTATATGTGTGTGCTCTTTACCACCTGCTCCGTCCTGATATGTGAACAACGTCTGACCTCAACATTTGCAGAGGAAATGTTAACACATTCCGACTGGTATCACCCACAGTGGCTTCCTCTGACTTGTTCACACTGGTTTACATAATTTCCCTGCTTGTCAGCGGATGGAGCAGGAATACACATTCACCGAGGGCTTCTTTTTTTTTTCTTAACCCTCCTCACTGAAAGAATGTGCGGTGACAGGCCTTAAACAAGCCGATAAGTGAGGTCGCCGTGAAACACGATTAGAGCTCAGCCTTTGATTTGAAGGAGCTTGACACAAACAAGTCATCTTCTTCCTCCTACTCGCTCCACCTCCTCCTCCTGCACCTCCTCAGGGGTATGGGGGTTGGGGTGGGGGTGCTCTCTTCAGACCAAAAGATAAAAGCAGATGAAGAAAACAGTGGAAAAAAGAGACTCCACCCCAACTCTGGCATCAACAAGTTTGGAGATCTAATCTTTGGCAGGAAAGATAATCCAACAAGGCAAAATGATGAAGGCATTAATTATTTCCTTTGGATTTTCTTTTTCAGTCTCATTTCTTTTTTCGGGTCATTTTTTAATCTGTTGTTTTGATATTGTTTTGTTCTTGTCATTTCTTGCTAAATTCAACTTTTTGTTTCTCTAACTTTGGTGATTAAATTTGTTTTGATTCAGGGTATTTTTACTTTGCTTAAATTGATTTTTTCCTTTTTTCCCTCCTGATTTTTGTTAAACATCACTTTCCTCCTTTTTTTTAAAAAGTAATTTAGCCTACTGGGTTTAAGCTCCGTGGCTACCAGTATGGATTTATCAAATCATGTCATCTTTCTACAGGTTTCACCTTTGAGCCTGTAGTGAAGTTTTTTTGCTATGTTACATCAGTGTTGTATGTGAGTTTAAGATTAAGTGCTGGCTAGATCCAAAAAGAGTCTCATCCTTCTTGGCAAGGCTCATTCGTAAAATCTCTGGAGATTTTCTGCTTAAATACAGGTAGAATTAACTAAACATTATCGTAAGAACCAGCGGGATGAAACTGCTGACGTCTCTTCATCTTCCTCTTCACCCATCCATCCATCTTCCCCCGCTTGCTGCCCCACTGCTCCGGGGCAGCAGCTGGAGCAGTGGGGGTATCGATCTAGTTCACTGTTCCATGGCCGTAACAAAAACCACTCTGCTCCTCCCGGATCCGAGATTCAATGCGCCGGACACTCTTCTGCAGCACCGCTGAATAGACCTCACTAGGGAGGCTGAGGAATGTGATCCCCCTGTAGTTGGAGCACACCCTCTGAGACCCCCTTTTAAAAAAGGGGGATCGCCAGCCCGGTCTGCCAGTCCCCGACATCCATGCAATACAGCAGAGGACAGCCCTACGGCATCCAGAGCCTTGAGGACCCCAGAGCGGACCTCATCCAACCCTAGGGCACCACTACTGAAGAGCTTTTTGACTGCTTCAGCAACTTCAGCCCCGGAAATAGGTGTGCTCAGAATCCGTAACCGGAAATAGGCGGACCAGAATCTCCTTGATACCCATCGGTGTCAATATACCCACACCTGCTTGGCACCTCTCACCAGGGGCAACTCCAGAATAAAAAGTCCAGCCCTTCTCAAGAGGCCTGGTTCCAGACCCCATGGTGTGCATTGACATGAGTCGAACTATATCCAGTCGGAATCTCTCAGCCTCGCACACCAGCTCAGGCTCCTTTCCAGCCAGAGAGGTGACATTCCATCATCCAAACACCAGCTTCTGTAGCTGAGCATTGGACCGCCAAGGTCCCCTGCTCTGGCTAACGCCCGGCTCACACTACTCCCAACCCCCTTGCCCCTTACTGTGGGTGGTGAGCCCAAGGGAAGAGGGACCCATGTCCGGGCAAGGGGAAAATCAGGTCTAATGATTGTCTTCTTCATGAGGGTCTCTCATCTTCCTCATTGTCTCTTCAAATTGAAATCACACCATATTCAATAGATGACCTGATTGCGTAAACCCTGCATCAGCAGCACTGACATAAGTTTTGACCTCAGAAGTTTGTACCAAAGTGGCACATTTTTTATATCACACAACCAAAAGCAGTAAGTTTGAGAAAAAGTAAAAATAATACAACTTCACTAAATAACTCTTGCACAAGATTAAGAAAAGCATTATCGTATATGTATATGTATATGTATATGTATATGTATATGTATATGTATATGTAATGCAGCCTCTGGAAAGCACAGGCCAGTATCTCCCTGAGCTGGTCCCAAGCTCGGATAAATGCAGAGGGTTGTGTCAGGAAGGGCATCCGGCATAAAACTTTTGCCAAAACCAAACATGTGAATCAAACCTAACAATCTCATACCAGATCGGTCGAGGCCCGGGTTAACAATGACCGCCATTGGTACCAATGACCTTACAGGGTACCAGTGGAAATTGGGCTACGTTGAGTCAAAGAAGGAGAGGAGGAAGGCGTGTTAAGAAGGAGAGAGAGATGAGAAAAGGTGAGTCTGGGACTGAAAGTAGGGACTTTGAATATTGGGACGTTTACGCGATGGAGAGAATAAGGGTGGATATACTGTGTATCCAGGAGACCAGGTGGAGCAGATTTTAAGTTGCGCTATCATTGTACTGACAGGAGGAGAAATGGAGTAGGAGTTATCTTGAAGGAGGAGATTGTTAGGAATGGTCTTGAGGTGAAAAGAATGTCAGATAGACTTATGAGTCTGAAATTGGAAATTGAAAGTGTGATGCTCAATGTTATTAGCGGCTATGCCCCACAGGTGGAATGTGAGTTTGAGGGGAAGGAGAAGCTCTGAAATTAGTGGATGAAGTGATACAGAGTATACCGAGAGATGAGGACAAAGGCAGAGCAGAGGACAAAGTGGTGGAAGCTGAAAGGGAGGAGTGTTATACTGTTTTCAGGGAGGAGTTAAGAAGGGCTGTGGGTGGTCAGGGAGAGCTTCCAGATGAATGGACAACTCAAGCTAATGTGATCAGGGAGACAGGTAGGAGAGTACTTGGTGTATTGTTTGGAAGAAAAGTACATAAGGAGACTTGGAATGAGGAATGAGGAAGTGCAGGAGTATATACAGAGAAAGCGGTTGGCAAAGAAGAAGTGGGACACTGAGAGGACTGAAGAGGACAGACAGGAGTACTGGGGGATAGAGCGCAAGGTAAAGATAGAGGTGGCAAAGGTAAAACAAAGGGTGTTTGACTACTTGAATGCTCAGTTGGACAGTAAGGAGGGAGAGGATGATCTATACAGGTTGGTGAAACAGAGAGATAGAGATGGAAAGGATGTACAACAGGTCTGGGTGATTAAGGATAGAGGGAAATGTATTAACAGATTCTAGAAGAGTGATGGGAAGATGGAAAGAGTACTTTGAATAGCTGATTAATGAGGAATGAAAGAGAGGGAAAGGGTAGAAAGGGTAAGTATTGTAGACCACAAAGTAACGGAGAATAGTAAGAGTGAAGTGAGGAAGGCATTGAAGAGGATGAAGGGTGGAAAGGCAGTTGGTCCTGATGCAGTGACGTCAGTAGAGGCAGGTGAGGGCGGGCCTCACCTGGCATCATGGAAAGAAAAAAATGGAAAAATGAAAAAATAAATTGAATGTTTCTATTTATTCGGTGATTTGCCCTATAAAGTTATTTTCCACCAAACTTCACAATTTTTGTCGTTTTTTTTTCAAAATCACTGAAAAAAAAAGTCACAGTCATTGTTTAAATATGAAGAAGAGATGTGCGGTGACACGGCAGCCAGCGGAGCCCGCTATGGATTGCGCAATAACTGCGCTGGCATGCCATGCGGCTGAGACCGTATTGCCGTCTCTGTGGATGTCACTATTAAAGTTTTCAAACACTTCAAGCACTAATATATGAACTTAATTTCCATACTTTAGCTGATGTGTATAACTTTTTTCGTCAACAACCGTAATGTGTTTCTCGTGCCGAACGATCGTAAAGCGGCAGTGAAGACACACTAAGTGAGGCGCGCAGTGACGGGGCCTCATGGTAGGGGGCACTGGTAATCCCAGGGAGCCTTTTTACTACTGGACCAAGGAATAATAGAATTTGCAATAGCAAGCTACTGTAAGCAGTTAGCAAGTGAAGTGCAGCCATCCAGTCATTTTTTCCTCTTGCTTGGCTTTACTTCCAAAATGGGGGATTATGTAGCTAAACTGAAAGAATTTTCTGAACCGAACATTCAGTCGTAGCAGGAGATAATAAGTAAGGGAAGACCAACGCCAGCGCTAACGGATTTGCTTCAGACTAGGAGACGGAAAACCCGGTCTTTTCGAACGGAGTGGTTCACTCGAAAAGGCTGGCTGTGCGGATGACCAGTAAGAAAGCGCCTTTTCTGCTTTTCCTGCATTCTTTTCTCAACTTCTGACAATCAAACATGAGTGGTCGGCCACTCGCATTCAAAGTCAAATTGCGCTAAAAGCTTTCGCGATCGCAGGATAGATTTGGCTTTGAATAAACAGCAAAGACTCTACATCAGCATCCACAATGCTAAGGTAAAGGTAAACTGCTCAGCGGTGCTCAGCGGTGCATGGACTTCATTTATAAGTAAAGGTAAGAGATGATAACTTTTTTTAAATGTGCTTTTTCTATGCTACAGTTTGTACATGTAAAGAATGCTGATATATTTGAAATATTTTAAACAAAACACGTTAACTGCTGCCAATAAAATGGTGAATAAGCTACTCCGTAGGGTTCATATGTTTTTAAATCTGATTGATGACTTCAGTGCCTCACCAGCCATGAACCTCACCGCACGTCACTATCCTGATGATGTACTGTGGAGGTGTGGAAGTGTCAAAAAGAGGCAGCGGTAGAGTTTCTGTCTGGACTATTCAACAGGATCTTAGAGAGTGAGAAGATGCCTGAGGAATGGAGAAGTGTGATGGTGCCCATTTTAGAAATAAGGGGGATGTGCAGAATTGCGGCAACTATAGAGGGATAAAGTTGATGAGCCATACAATGAAGTTATGGAAAAGAGTAGTGGAAACTAGACTGAGAGCAGAAATCAGCATTGGTGACCAGCATGACCAGTTTCATGTCGAGAAAGAGTACTACAGATGCAGTATTTGCGCTGAGTATGCTAATAGAGAAACACAGAGATTGTTCAAGCATTGTCAGAAAGGATCCAGAATTTCGGAAAATTCGCAATCCGAAAACTTCAATTTAAAAAAAAAAAAAGGCTGAAAGAAGTAAATTAAGTGTACAGTCACAGAATTATTAAAAATATGTTATAATATAGAATAAACAGTTCTCTCCTTAGAAAGGTTTTTACCTTCTCCCCTCCATAAAACTTTGAATAAATAGATAATGAATTTAAGTAATGCACAGCCTTTCCAGAACCCTTTTAGGACCCTATTTTTAGCCAAACTTTAGCTGCACAGACACATTATGAGATCAAATTTAGATTAATTGTGTGTGAAGGCATTGACAAAATATTGCATTTTTTGGAGTTTTACTGAAGCTGTGGAGTTGAGGCTTGACCAGTGGTTCTGAACCTTGTTGGAGGTACCGAACCCCACCAGTTTCATATGAGCATTCACAGAACCATTCCTTCATGAATAATAAAATCTGATTTTTTTTTTCATGCAGGGCGTGTCATCACAAATTGACATAATGAGTCGGGTGTGTCTTGACCTCAGCAGTGGAGGCTCCGCCGAACCCTTGAGACCGACTCACTGAACCCTCAGGGTTCGATTGAACCCGGGTTAAGAACCACTGCTCTAGATCTCCTGCCTGGTAGCTCAAATTCCAGCATCAGTCTACAAATATATTCACTATCCCTCCTCTGTACATGACCGAACCATCTCAGCCTGGCTTCTCTGACCTTCTCTCCAAAACAATCTAACATGTGCTGTTCCTCTAATAAACTCATTCCTGGTCCTATCCGTCCTGGTCACTCCCAAAGAGAACCATAGCATCTTCATCTCTGGGACCTTTAGCTCTGCCCCCTGTCTATTTGTCATTGTAACTGTTTCTAGGCCACACAGCATCGCTGGTCTCACTACTGTCTTGTACACCTTTCCTTTCATTCTGGCTGATAGTCTTCTGTCACATAGAACCCCTGACACTTTTCTCCACCCATTCCAACCTGCTTGAACCCGTCTCTTCCCCTCTTTTCCACTCTCTCCGCTGCTTCTCTCCTCCAACTTCTTGATCTCCACTCCCTGTAGCCTCATCATTCCACTTGGGTTCCTCTCATTAACACACATATACTCTGTCATGCTGCTACTAACCTTCACTCCTCTCCTTTCCAGAGCATACCCCCATCTCTCTTGATTTTCCTCAACCTGTTCTCTGCTCTCACTAGAGATCACAATGTCATCTGCAAACATCATGGTCCATGGAGCTTTCTGTCTAACCTCATCGTTCAGCCTGTCCATCACCACTGCAAACAAGAGGGGGCTCAGAGCTGATCCCTGATGAAGTCCCACCTTCACCTGGAACTTCTGTGTTACCCCCTGCAGCACACCTCACCACTCTCACAGCGAGCATACATGTCCTGCACCAGTCTAACATACTTCTTTGCTACTCCAGACTTCCTCATATAATACCAGAGTTCCTCTCTTGGCGCCCTGTCATGACAGCAGACTTGAATATGTTTACATGACCTTCATGTCCTTGTTCATGTTTTTGGTTCATCGGTTTTTAATGTCAACAAGAAAATCCTGCAGCACCTGAGCAGCTCTGGACCTCAATAAATGCCATGCCTGGCGTTTCCATGGAGATATTGTTTGACCATGTGAACCGGACAAGTATGTCAGTAAAGCTGTGAAGTAAATTTGTTAGTCTCTGATTTTTTGCCACTCAGAAAACACATTTTTAAAGTCAAAGTTAAAGCCTTCCTTTCCAGGGTTTTTAGGGGAAATTTAACAAAAGCCAAAACCTGATTGACCCAAGTTCAACTCCCAGCTACTGTTCACCAGTTTAGCCTTGAGGTTGGACAGAATATCTTGATCCTCATCTTGGGGCTGAAGATTCCAACAGCTCCTTCTTGACCTTCGGCATCCTGTTTTTGAACAACACATCTGTACATTTTAGTTGAATTTAACTGTTTCTAGCTGGAAATTGTTACCGTTTAATCCTGATCTTTAACATGTCTATAAAACTACAACAATTATCTATGGCTTTTCAAGAACTGTTTCAGCTGTAAAGAAACATCTTTCTGCTTTTTGTAACAACGGCTTATCTTCAATATTTATCTATTCATCAGAGGTGTTTAATGGTATCATTTGCCACAAATTGATACATATGAAACTAAATTTAAAGATCATGAAATAAAACACGTAAGTGGGCTTGGCCCATATGAATCACCTTTTCCGATAAACCAGTATATTAAGTAGGAGTCTAATGTCCTTTGAAAGGAGCTATATGTTTTTTGGAACTCGTTGCCTCTTCTTTTGTCTCCCACTTCAAATGTCTAACCAATCACACAGTAGTTCTGCGACACTGCATTAGAAAAAAAGTGATGCCTGAAGGAAGTGTCAAGGACAAACTGTGAGACCTCCCGCGCTGGGTCTTTGAGAACCCAGTGACATCATTTTTCATACCCTGGGAACAAGAACAAAGTTCTCTGTTTCTGCATAGTCTTTAGTGGCCTTGAGTTCTCAGATAACTAGGTTACTACTTTTTGTTGCACCAATCGTAGTATTAGTAGTTTTACCATCATCATAATCAGTGTTTGTCTGTGAAGGTTCTAAATCAAGCCATGGCTGACTCTTCAAAATTTTATGCTCTACTGTAAGGCAACTATTTTAAATATAATTATGAATTCTTCTTTTGCTCTTTAGTTTGTTTATTCATCAGTTTCAGCCCAATATTTCAACTGTTTGCATTTTCATCTCTTGTCCGGTTGTTGATTCATCCATTTCTCTGTGTTTTCTGTTTCTAATCTTTGTGTTCATATTCAAGATCTCCAGACTGAAAAAGCAAATATTGATTTATTAAAAAAATGTTGTTTTAATTCAGTCAAATGCCTGCAGAATCTCGAATCCACAATCCCAAAATAGGGTGATCTGATTAAAGCAGTGAATTTCACATCACATTTGCAGAGGAAAAAGCATCTGCCTGACAAAACTTGCAGCCTCTCTGTCTTTGTGAGCGCTGCCTGTGGGTTTGTATGACCTTGAGGAACCTGGTATTTTATTTTCAAATCGTGTGTCTACCGCCATGGAATTGTACGCACATCACACAGATGTGACACTTTGAGTGGCCATGGATGAAAAAGTGCTTTGCTCTTCAACAGAAACATCTGGTTCATTTTCAGCAGATGTTTATTGTTTGTCACACTGATAAGATTTTATCATCTGGGAGACGAAATATTGTTGAAGATGAGGTATTCATGGAAAGAGCATCACCCTTATTTTTTAACTTGATGACAACCTTCCTTTTCTGTGCTTTTAAGAGGTAAGGAAAGTAAAGCAGGATTTTGAGGTGATACCTGAAATTCTATAAGTTTCTTCCTCATATATTAAAATTTTCAGTGTTTTCTCATTATCCATCCATTATCCATTGTCTGTCATTCATCCTGCAATCAGGGTTGCAGCAGATGCTGGAGCCTATCCTAACTATCATGGGGCGAGAGGTAGGGGTTCGCCCTGGACTGGTCACTACTCAGTCGCATGGCCACATATGGATTTCATTGTTCTCAATAGAATCTTACCAATTACCCGAGACTTTATTGATCATCTTCAATAGCGACCTGTTTATAGTTTGTAGGTGTGTGGAATGCTTTTCACTATCATTATTTTTGCCGGTGTTTTTTTTTCCCCGTCATTTCTTTTTTGTTTCTAGTTAATTACTTGCGGTTTTTTTTTTCAAAGATATATTCATGCCTAAATTCCAGGCAATTTCCCAGTGATCTTTCAGATGAGTCATCTAAATGGCTATCTTGTGATAATGATCTGTAAATTTCTTAATACCTCTTCTTTCTTTGAAATAATTTTTTGGAATAAGTTTTAGTCCATCTTAGGCCTTTTGGGGGAAAAGACTTGCTGGTTTTCACATTTTGAAATCATTTCCTGCTAATATTCTCACCACTAGCAGCAGCAACAGTAGGAGCTGCATCCTTTGTGGATCCAGAATATAAAAACACTCTTTGGGCTGCAGGAAATTTTAGATGCAAATGTCTTTGCTCTGCAATTGCGGGCTGTGGAAGCAAGACTCAGCCTTTCTTTGCTTGATTTATTCTGTTTGAATGGGGGAAACAGTGAGATTTCTTGTTTGATCTTATCAGGAGCCAATATCTGATATGTTTGTGGAGGTTCTCAAGTCATCCAGGTCATGGTTGATTCACATTTTGACAAGAATTCAGTATCTGGTACAAGCGTAGGACGGATCCTCAGGTAATAAAATTCAGTTTTTTTTCCAAAGACATACAGGGAATTTCAAGGAAAATGGATAGATAAATGAAACCAAATAATTTGTCAATTTTTTTTGCAAAGAAATCAGATATACATAATGACATAATGAAAAAAATATGCCTGGGAAAAAAGGAAGGAAACAGTAAAAAAACAAGTAGGTAACGTAAAAAAAAAAAAAAAAAAACAAGGAAAAAAACTAAATAATCAAATGAGAAATATGTATGTAGAAAAATATTGCTATATGTTTGAACAAATATAGCAATAGTGAAGACTTTCTGGAAATTTGAAAGAAACTAAAAAAATACCTCTGCATGCAAGACAACAATAAGTGGAAAAAATATACAAACATCATACAAACACACAAACAAATGAGCATGCAAACAGATTCACTCCAATACACACATTCACAAATGCACAAACCTTTAGGGAGGAATGTTTGATGATCCGCATTTTTACTCCTGATTCCTTTTTTTTCATTGTTTGGAGAAACAACAACAATAAATTGCTCTCCGAGCTAAAATGGTAACAATATATGGGATGAAAAACAGAGAGGAAGTTTCTATAAATTCACCTGTTCCCATCATCATGTAATCATTGAATCCTATGCACCTGTGCATGTCATTCACATGTACTCCTTTTGTTTTCACCTATCATTTGTATGGCTCACATTTTATATCATGTGTTTTTCACATGTAATTATATGTTTCTCATGCAAACACATACAGTATATGGTAACATGTGGAAGCGGGACTCAGCCTTTCACCCTTACAGCAAAAGGTGTAGCATTTAATTCAATATTTTACATGTTGATACATAAATCCCAAGTGTTGTCACACCATAGTCATTTATTTTTAGATTTGAATGGTTTTAGATCTCTGAATGTGGCCCTGTGATGGCTTGTTTACTGTCTAGGGTTAGATGTGATAATCTACATTTCATTTTAATTTCATCCTTTTGACGAAGTTCCTGCAGGGTGAAAAAAAGTTTCTGCAGGGTTCACGATCTGATGTATTTCAAATGCAATATTTATTAGCGCGGCATGCGGAGATTTAGCTAAGTGACAAATGGAATGAAGGATGTATTGCTCACAGGATAATGCTCTTTGGAGGACGGTTTTTATTCAACAACTAGCAAACAGGGGAAAACCCAAGGGGGTGCACCGCACAATGGCAACAGTTAAACTAAGGGTGCAACCCCCCCGTTACGACAAGTAATGGTGCAGGTTAGTGTCACACATCAACAACAACATTGTACAACTATTCATACAACGGGGTTCTGTAACATAGAACAATGTGCAGGTTCCAAATGTCGTCGTGGCGGCAAGGGATTCTAGGGTTCCGCCGGCCAGTCTCCCCGCCACACGCTATATTAATAAATGTGAAAAAAATAATAAATGAAGATATTGTAGCGTCTGACCTGACCTGTTAAACAATTATGAGTGATTGGTAAACAATACCTTCTTTTATTCGAACAGTTACGTCCAAATGTAACTAAACTGAAACGTATCAGAAACCCATAATATTCACGCCTCCCGAGCTCTCCCTCCCTGTCTCATCAGAAACACATTCATAACCAGAACTCTGAATGTTCTTCTGAACAGTACTGCAGGGTTGGTACAGTATGAATGGATGAACGAACGAACGTGCAGCATGTACAGTTGGTCATGTCTGTTTTCTGTTTTGCACATTTGCATTTTTTATATCACATGGATTTGTGTGTGCATGTGTGTGACATATGAACTATAGTTTGTTTCTTTGAAAACTGAAGAGGCGTTTTTGTGTGGTACAGTGTGTTGAGCACGTCTGAAACTTCGAATGCGCCAGGACGCGGTCTGACAGCTGGGCTCGAAACCGACTCGAAAAACAAAGCACACTCTATCAAATATGCTGTTGCGTTGATGAATGGCGTCTCTCCAGAGCCACACAAGGACACGAGGTAGCGGTGCCCGGGGAAGTGGACCCACTGTGCCTGCTAAATTGTCTGCCGTGACGCCTCGCCTGCATCCGCCCCCCTTCCTTCCCCCTTCCTTTCCCCTCCTCTCCTCTCCTCTCCTCTCCACACTCCACGCGATGGATCCAGAGCATTTAATCAGTTAGGGGGCACCGGCCCCACAGCGCCGCCGGCTAGCGGCTGCAGCGGGACGATACAACGGCGCCAGCGTGGAGTACAAGAGAGCTGATTCCGCGTGACTCGACCCACGGAGCGGTGGTTTGCAGCAGAACCACGAGGAATCGGTAGACACACTGTGGCCTGACCGCTGTTTGTGACCATAAGCTGCTTTGTTTGCAATCTCGTGTAAAAGCTTTATGATTTACGATTTTTTAATTTAGTAAGTTTAATTGTGTCCCGTTTGTATGTCACCAATTTTATTTTTTTTTATTATTATTCAGATAGATTCTACTGTGCCACACTGTTTTTCGTTATTTTCTGTGTACTCCTGGTGATTTTGTTAAAACAGGCAATCGATTAACAAAAAAAAAAAAAATCAACTACAAACAACTAGAAATAAATAAATAGTAAAACATCCATCCATTATTTACCGCTTAATCTGCAGTCAGGGTCGCGAGATGCAGGGGTCAATCCCAGTTGTCATTGGGCGAGGGGTGGGGTACACCCTGGACAGGTTGCCGCAGTCCATTGCAAAAAAACAATCAACGATTCATTCAAACGTTGCAGTTTTCTCCAATGTATTCAAATTACCCCGCATGTTTCTGAACTGTGGGAGGAAACCGGAGAACCCAGAGGAAATTAATGGGTAGAACATGCAAACTTCAGACAGACAGGGCCCTGTGGGAATCGAACCAAGTCCTGACCACTGTGCCCCTGTGTCAGCCAATATATTGGTCTGTATAGTAGTGTGTATATTGTGTTCAACAAATGTTAAATTTTTCAGTTTAATTTCAGCCTGTGGATATACTTGATAGTAAAAGGATGTTTTTTTTTCCCCCAACATTTTTGTTTATTGTTTTGACTGTTCTTTTCATTTTATTTAAGTTCTTGATTTTTTTTTATATATTTTATTTGTTCTTATGTCATTTCCTATAATATGCTTTTGGGGTGTATGAAACAAAATCTTACATATATTCAAAATATTCACTTAACGTTCACCTTTGTAAGAAGGCAAAATAGATGCATTTAAGGTCTGAAACCAATTTAGACCAGTTTGTGCAAAATGTTCCACACCACCTTTAACACAATGCAGCTTGTGTTACCATGGTAACTGGCACATGATGGCAGGATGTGCGGGGGGGAAACTGCTAAGCTTCTACATGATACTAGATTCTGAGATGCAGCTCAGCGTCTTTGCAGGGAAATGTGTGGTGGGGCCTTTTTCTGAGATTATCAATCAATATATTCAAATATTCATTTATTCTTATTTCATATTATTTATTGTTTGCTTTTTGAAAAAAAAAAATTGATCAATTTTTGTTTTGTTCCTGTCCAAGTGTCTTTGTTTTGGGCATCACCCCTTACTGATAATTTATTCCTTCCTTATTTCTCCAAGTGACTTCTACATACATTCCCCCCAAAAATAATTGGTAGATTTTTTCTCTATTTTTTTTTCTCCAGTTTTTCTCTGGTGAGTTACCTGATGATTTTCACTTGAGTTGCTGCTCATTTTTGGGTGGTAAATTTGATTTAATATTAGTTTTTTTCCAGCCAAGATTTATATAGTTTTCGTAAAATGGTCTCCACTTTTGTAGTACTTTCACACTAGATTGCATTCACCTTTTCACACAGGAATATGGAGGCAGAGCTGCCATGCAAGGTGCTGACCAGGCTATTGTGGGCAACCTGGGGTCCGCTTTCTTGCCCAAGGACACTTCAGCATGCTAACAAGAGAGTCTGGACGGTTAACTACCAACCCCCTGATTGGTGGGACACCCACTCTCCTAACTGAGCCTTTTCAAGTTGTTAGTCACTTCTTTGACATCTTTCCAATGTGTTCAGACTTTTTCTTCATTTGAAAACAAGCAAAACAAAGTTTTATTTAGGGACAAATATTTCAAGGGGTCTCCTGAAGGTCATCTCCTCGGTGAAAAAAAAAAATCCTCCAGGAAACAGAGGCAGACTCTTATGCTTAACAGCTAAAGGCTGCAATTTATCTGCTTATTTTTTATTAATCGGCATTTTAGAAGACTCGGCTGCTGAAGGAGAAGCTGCTCAGTTCTCCTCCATCCATCAGTGGTTGCCTAGACAAGCCTGTTGACACTGTGTTTATTCAACTTAAGGAGATTCTCTCGCTGCTTCTGTGATAGATCACCACGGAGCCCAGGATGGATGGTGTGTTCATGGTGAGGGGGCCAGGATGAATGAGCCGTAAGCTCACCTGTCAATATTCATGTTCATAACAGAAGCAGCAGGATGGAGTTTATGGCGGAATTTAAAGGAACATAGGGTGGAATTTCATATCCAAATACAACAGACAATAAAATGAAAGTAAGCATGAAATTAGCAGCTCTGCTGCCTTGACAATGGAAGCCTAGAACATGGCCAACTCAGACACAATTTCCCCCACATTCCTTGGGACATAGCTGAAGCTCTAACAGAGGTGTGAGTTTTTGGTGGGAGACTCTGCCAGACATTCCTAACAGACCCTTGTGATACATTTGGGTCTGCTAGGTCTGTGTGGTATCCTCCCCCATCATCAGAGCCAGCGCCATACATCATCATAAAAGTTCAGCAAAAGTGAAAATGAGAAACATGCAATAAACCAGCAACAATTGCTGTCCCCTGAAAAAGCTGAAATTTATTTGAAAAATACTTGAAAATTTGTATAAGGTAAAGTATGTAAATATAAAGTGCTGGAAAGTAACAAAAATTACCCCCATCCCATAAGTCATTTCAAAGACTTAAAAACTATCCAGAAGAGATGTGAAAATAAAAAAAATTCAATAATTGATCCAAAAATATCACAGATAACACTAACAGACAAAAACTTGACTTGAACTTTGAAAAACAAGTAACTTTGTCGATGAAAAAGAAGATAAATGCAAACTTTTAGGAAAGTACTTGACTGTGAAAAAATACCCAGAAACCAGCATAATTGATTGATCAACTAATCAAATTTTCAAATTAAAGTTTCAGAAACAAATGCCTGGGTTGAATTGAATGTCACCAAAGAATCTTACCAGTAAAAAGTATGGATGTTCAAAGTTCAAAATCCGCTTTATTGTCAATTTCTCTGCATATACAGAGGAATTGCGAAGACGTTTCTCGCAATCCCATGGGATCATGAAATTAACTTTTTAATAATAATAGGTGATGTATTTATTACTTAAAAATTGTATAGTGAATAGCAATCATGGTAATTAAAGTAATAGTAATTCACAGCTTCTGTGATTGAATTATTGCATTTCTTCTGTTTATCCTCATTTCTCTCCTATAAATTTGTGTGCCTCTCTTTTAGTATTATTATGGTTTGAAAAATTGCAAATGCCTAATTTACTCCTTAAAATCTGATCTGCATGTGTGTGTGTTTGGGGTAGTTGGGTGGGTTGAACTGATTAGAAGCAGGTTGACAACTTGCAACTAAGGATGCTTCAAATTGGCTTCCAGTGACACTTACTGTTTCCATAGCAACAGGGGTGAGACTAAAGCTGAAAAAAAACCTAATCAAGGAAGTTCTATGGCTGTGTCCCGGTTCTCTGTCCTCTGCTTCAAATTGATTCTTTCAGTCGATAAACCAGCATTTTAATTGTTCATCTTATCTACTGCAAGCCAGAAAAGACGTGGCGAGCACCACATTAGACAGAATAAAGGATGTTTGACGGTTTGCATCGTTATCTGCAGATTTTGGCCTGCTGCTTCTCACATGAGCTCACCTAATTGTTATTTTCATTTATTTACATATTGGTCACATGACCCATCAAAGCAGCAATTCACAAAATTTGGTCCAATAGTTTCAGTTTTGAAAGTTTGTGGAAAAGTACCACTTTTCCTTCCTATTTACCATCTTCATTAAGTTATTCACTCTACACTGTGGAAATAACCCAAAAATATTAAGCAGAAAAAGTCTTGGTCATTAAAAAATATCATTGAACATGAACATTGATGTGCAAGCATATGAAAATAACCAACCTAAAATAATAATCACCCTAAAAACACCTCCCAAATTTCTCTAAAAAGGAAAAATCTATATACCATTCAATATCAGCTATTGTTAGCCATCAGCCATTGAATACTCACCATTGTCATAAATGGAACACAATGTTTCATTCTGCCTAAGTAGAAATATAGTCCCCCCAGGTTGTCAGTAAATAAATAGTAATCATATTCCACCTGTAATAGTCACATTTAGAGTCAATTTAGGTCAGCCAAATGGCTAACTTCGCAGAGCCAGATAAATGTAGAAAAGTGATACGTTCCTATTCTTATATCATCTAGCCGGAATTCTTTGGACCAAAGATAAACAAATACAAAGTAAAGGTAATCCTCGGACCAAGTAAGAGAATCTTTAAAAAAATTAAACAGTGGCATCAACTGTGGTGCTGACATAAGAGGTGTCTGGTCTGCAGAGCGTAAAACCATTTGGACTCCTTCAAAGGTGACAAAGGTTGAAGGGTTAGGACCTTACAGGTTTTTTTTCTGCATCTTGAAACTTCTTTAAATGAGGGGTCTTGAAGCTAAGCAGTAGGCCATCTTTGTCAAACCAGTCCCCAGTCCATGGCTGTATGGTCAGCAAGGGGAACCTGGAGTCAATGTTCTCACTCTAAAACTCAAGAACAATCCATCGTAAATTGTTTCCTTGGCAACTCTGTTACAAAGCGTAATGGAGGTGATCTGTCCAGATTATCTTCGTGCATTTAGGAAGGAAGAGGTCAGCTGTAAAAGGTGACCAAGCTTGTAAGGCCAGCCCTGCTCAGTCTAAGGCACGGCTTGTAGAGTTGAGTCAAGCTGCATACACCTCACCACCGCAAGTCCTGACCCAGGTGTACACTTTGGTTTTTGGATTTTTTATCTGACATGGTATAACATTTTGGAGGGTCTGAGATGATGCTGCAACCCATTCTATCAACAGTGTCCTATAAGGTGCAATTAAAATCTCAAACTAGTATAATATTTTCTTCCTGGTATATGGATAATTCATTCCTGAGGGTAGAGAACATGTTTACTCTATATAGTTTTACCTATTGTTTACTTGAAAGTGTGATGTGGTTTTTAAGACACTAATGTTTCTTCTCAAAGGGGAAGGATTTGCAAATTTACTCTGGATGCTGACAGAATGGATTTTTTTTTAGCGTTGCTAAAGTAGTGAGTAACCTTAGCTTTCTTATAAAAAGTGTGATCCAAGAAGTCATTAATTTCCTCCAAAGAGTAGAGGTCATTTACCGGTTACTTTCACCACGCGAAGCAGTATCTGACCCGAAACCATACTCCATATCAACCCCCTACACTTATCTTGCTTCCACAGTTTAACCTTTAGTAACTCTTGGAAGCTAAACCGCTCCTGCTTTTTCCAAGGAAGACACTGGCAAACTCAAGCTCCACAGTGTAAGCGGGGAGAGTATGGTGTGTGCTTATATTGCGCAGTCCTCATTTTAAGGCAAAGGACATAGTTTGTGCTGGGCGGGCAGCACTGGCGGGCTCAACAGTGCCGGGCTTGGTGGCACTAGATTTGGCAGCATTAGATTTGGCAGCACTGTTTAGCACCAGCTGGCGGGGCTCCAGTTGGCACGGCAAGAGCAGTGCCACGGTAACGCGGTAACGCCATCCTGCCATCAGCCCTTTGATTACAGTTTCCTACATAAAAAAAGCCATCTGCGTGTAGCCCTCAACCCCACACACAAAACACTCCATCTGCCCTGAGCTAGCATAGGCTGTACTTTAAACTCAGTCATATTCGAATCACCCATCATGCCATCCGCACTATGTATATAACTGCATACTATTTATATAACGTGTCTGTCTATTTATTATCCTGTACACACTCCGAGCCAGGGGCTCTCACTGCAAAATTTTTTCTCGGTGCCTGTATAATGACAATTAAAACTCTTGATTCTTGATCCTGAAAGAGTCTGTCACAGCACTTCTAAAAACATGGGCACCTACTTCCTCAGGGACTGGACATGCTTTAGCCTGGGATCCTTACACTCCAGCTCACACTTTGAACCCACTGGCAAAATTTCAAAGCCCTCTAAGTTAGTTTTCTAACAGTTCATTCAGATTGAATGTTGGGTCCCAAGATTTGGTGATCTGCCTGGAGGGTACAGACAAGGGTAACACCTGTAGAGTGGTCATTGTAAGTTTTTAAGACAGCTATCAAAGAGTCATTCCTGACACATAGGTCAGGTTTTCATGTCCTATCTGCTCACACTATTTCTTCAACTGACACCATGCTGTCCAGTGGCACTATCTGTACTACCTGCTTGAGAGACTGAGGTGGTGTCTCAGAGGTCATCTATATGCACACACACATATGAAATGAGAAAGTGGCCCAAATAGACCAAAATTAGATTTCAAATCTCCTTGTTCTCACATGAATGAAAGAATGAAAGAAAGAAATAAAACTGAATGAAGCAAAAGGCAAACTTACTGACCACTTGGAGGTGATTTATGAGATTCTGATTGAATAACAATACACTTTTTAATGTTTGTACAAATACTATTAGAGGGTTATGAACATTTATAGGGGGACAACAGATGTCATATCAGAAGGGGAGGGGCCTCAGAACAAAGACATGACTGACGCTCTGGTGAAATGATTAATTACTATAAGGTGATCACAACAGTTTGTACATAAATTCTTGTCTGGTTTAACCCTGTTTCATTTAAAACATCTTTTCATGTATTTGTTCATTTTTTTAAAAGAGCATTTCATTATTACAGGCAAAATATCCTGATATTTTAGGATGCATTTTTTTTATATTAATGAGACAAAATTACAATAAAATGTCTGAGGTGCTCAAGAATTTGGTCATGATGAAAGAAATCTGGGATAAAATGTGGATTCACATTTTTTTCCATTGACACTCTGAAGCTCATTAGATGGTACCGTTGTTCAATGACAGGTTTTTATTAACCATTTTTAGGCTCTGCATTGGTTTCCAAGGAGACACATTTTGTCTCCTTGACCATGGTCATCCCCGGAGCTGAAACACAATTGGACTTTGAGCCAGAAATAAAAATGGAATTTTGCATATCAGCATCTTATACAATAAAACATTCTTCCTGATGTTATAAGGCATAGATGCTCCAACACAGTGTACAGAGATTCATGGCCTTACAGGAAGAGAAGAGACTAGTTTATGTGAGTGCACTGCAGCCAAAATAAGAAAAGTAAATAATTCACTGGAAATATAAAAAAAAAAAAAAAAACAGGAAAAATATATGAATATATATAAAAATGTCTTCTTACATCACAAGAAAATTAAAGAAAAATACCTCTGTTTTGACCCCAGCTTGGTTCTGTGTCACCTCAACCCAAATTACGGGTACTTGATGGGCTTTCCATTGATAGAATCACAATTGTCCAGTTGTTACTGTGTAAAAGGGGTTTCCTGTTCCATTTTGTTGGGGTTGAAACAGCTGAATCAGCATTCCTACAGCTAGAAACCACTCCTGCTGAGCCACACACACACACCTGATTTCATTGGAAGTAGAAGATGAATGTCATTCCAAATGACTCTTCTATATCAGTGTATGCTCTGTATCTCACTTTCAGAAAATAGTCTGAGTTTGTTTTCCTCAAAATTAATTCTCTTTTCCTCCCACACCCCTTATCCAAAGGCTTACCTTTTTCGAGAGGTGGGGTTTAACAGGACCTGTCACATGCCAGTCATAGCCATATAAAGAGACCCAGACTCAGAGTGTTCAAACTGTGAACACTGCTGCATTGAAGCAAGTCCTAACCTCTGCACCTGTTACGGTGTCCCTTGGAGGGCAGACACAGGTACTTGGACCTGCAGGTTGGTTTATTTCAAGCTTCTCGAACGAGACCGGACGCCGACTAAACCCATGGGTCAGCCTTAAATACTCTCAGGCCTGATTAGCGGGATTGTTCCCTGGTGAGGCGTGGTCACCAGGTGCGGAGGATAATTGCCGTGATTGCTGTGCAGCTTGCCAGGGGACCCGATGAGTCGTGACAGCACCATACAGCCCACATAAGCACATATCATAAAATATTTTTAATCAAAAAAAGGTAAGAAATGTCAGAATAAAAATACTAATAATGTGAACTTGAAAAAAGAAAAAAAAATCCAAAGTTACAATTTGTACAGACAAAGTCTCATAATATGATGAATGCTTCTTTTTGAACAAATAATTAAAGAAAGAAATAAACCACAATTATATTTCACAGAATCATGAAACATGGGACCTGAATGTACACTTGAGTGTACCATTGAGCCATAGGGTGTTTCCTCATGTCTCATGGGGAAACATCCCACCAATTTGCAGCTTCCAGTCCCGGACAATTGTTCGCTGTCCATCGCCTAGTTTGGTAAGGAGGTGGTTGGGGGCTTTCTGTCCCTGGAATCGGACTTTGTTGGTCTCAGGGGCAAGTAGTCGGTGGTATTCCTCTCGCTCTCAAGAGCTGCTTCCAGACTCTTGAGGACCTCGTTGTCCCTGCTTGACAAGAGGCATGGCCTTTGCACTTCTCTCTGCCTCCTCCTGACAGCACACTTCCTCAATCACCATTTTCCTCCTCTCTGATGTTTAGGCCTTATGCCAAGTTGGCTTACCTGTTGTAAGGCCAAAGCCTCCTCTTCCCAGCTGTATGTGTCCCACAATGTCGTTGTCACATAGCATGCTGCACCACCTCGGATGGTGTCCATGTCTGTCAAGTTACGACGGATGGAACAGCATTGCTGATGATCTGGTCTTTGGAGTCCTTCAAAGATATCTTCAGTCTCACACGGAGCACTTGTGCTCTTCAGTGAGGCTTGTAGAGGCAGGCTCTCGTGGGTTCATGGCAAAGTCTGTTGTTGCTCTAGTGACTGAGTTGGGCAGTTGTGGCCGGAGCCTGAAACGTTTGGTCAGCAACATGTCTCTGGCAGCAGAACAAGCAAGTGAATGGTTGTGGCTAAAGAGGAAGCATGGTAGCTGGGGAGGTTGAGGAAAGATTGTTTGCTTGTTGATTAGCTCTGTAGCATGTATTTCCAGGATGTTGGTTTCACTGTCGAGCCTTCTTGAGGTGTTGTCGGCCTAATCTGACGCAATGCAGATGAAGGAAGGCGCCCACTTGAAAACTCCAGTGGTATGCCTCAGGCTGCTATTGGCTAGGATAGGTAAGTGGTGTTTGTTTGGTAGGATGTTACCCTGCTGGTAGCATGCTTGTTGCTTGTTATGGATAGCTGCTCAACAGCCTGAATTGGGCTTCTAGATGTATCTCACCCAGGATCTTGGCACAAGGGACAGTAACACCTTGTCCTATGTATAAATGAATGTGATAGGCAGTTTGAGGACCTCTTTGCGAAAGAGGTTGATATAGTCAGGCAGTGAAAGGCACCAAGCTCCTTCTTCATGTATGAAGTCGTGGTTTGCTCCATTTTCTCCACAGTTAACATTGGGAGCTCGTAGACAGTGGGTGGCCACATTACCTGAGGAAGAAGTCCAAATTGCAGGCACAAGAGCTTGAGCATACCTGCCCTTGCAGGGTCAAGGGCTTAGGGGGGGTTTATGTTCCTAGGTTCATTTTCAGTAGCACTTGTTTCCAAAGTACTGACGATGCATTGGAGACTGCCGCCATGGATAGCTAGCTCATGAGAGCTCAAGTGGGGACTATTCCTTCAGCTGTCACAGATTTTCCCATGCTGTCATTTGTCCTTTCACTGTGATCACTGGACGAGTCCACATACTTAGAATCCAAGTAGCTCCAAAAATGAAATAATCTCCTGTTTGAGCTCCCACATTCATTGATCCACTCATTCAATCATTCACATCAAGTATGAATTCTGTATTGATCTTTGGTGGGCTGGATTAAAAAGACCAGCAGGTCAGATGTGGCCCGCGGGCCGTAGTTTGCCCATCCTTGTATTATAATGTCTTGCAGCACCGCTGGAAACTCTCCGTACAAGCAAGAACTCCCTTCCTCCCCTGTCATCCAGCTGGCAGCCAACTCCATTTGTGTGGGAGGGGCCAGCCAGCCTCGCCCCCATTAGAGCTGACACTGGGCAACTGGGCAGTGCACAGGACTGGAAGCTGCTAGTGGACCTGGACAAGAAACTCTGCTTCCCAGCTGAGGTCACATCCACAAACCTGCGACCAGACCTCATTCTATGGTCATCGTCATTCAGGCTCGTCTACATCATAGAGCTCACGATGCCCTGGGAGGGTGCAGTGGAGGAGACCTATGAACGGAAGAAGTTGAGATATGCTGAACTCGCCATAGATGCTCAGCAACAAGGCTGGAAATCGAAAGTTCGTCCAGTGGAAGTAGGCTGCAGAGGTTTCATAGCCACTTCAACATCTAGGCTACTCAGGGAGATTGGGGTACGAGGAAACGCCCACAGACAGACAGTCAAGGACCTCTCCAGGGCTGGTGAGAAGGGAAGCCAGTGGCTGATGATGAAGAGAAAGGATTCAGCTGGGGCCTTCAAGTGAGCTGATGGCATCTAGGGAGTGATCTTGGGAGGCTGGGATTCACTGCTGAGCCTTCTGGAGGTGTCATGGGCCAATCAGTGAAACATCCATAGAGGGCGTCCATTTGACAACCCAAAGGAAGCCATTGCTCACTTGAACCCCACAGAGTCTCATCAGACTCATTAGTGCTACACAACAGATCCTTGATGTTCCTGTCCTTTTGAGGTAATTTCTAGTGTCAAAGACATAAAGCTGTCCTTTTTTGTTCTTGCTAGTCTGTTTGATTGTTGATTACTTTCTCTGATGTTGAGCAATTTTAAGAGCAATTTTAGTGACTTGTAGGGACTAGAAGTGTGGTGACTGTGTGTTTGAAGTGAATTGTGGTTTCTTTGTGACTGAATCCAGTTGCTCCAAGGTTGATTGACATGTCAAGAAGCTACAGTAAAAGAAGCAAGGACACAAAGTTCTTTTTGGGAGGCTTTTATAAAAAAAAATAACAAATCTTTTATTCCATATTGGTACATTCTTGGACAAACACCACAGAATAGTTGCATGAGTGGCCAAATGTAAGTCTCTCCCACGACGTTGGCACAGAAGCAGCAAAGGGCAACATGAAGAGAACTAGTACAAACAGTAGAAAACACACATGCAACTTAGTTTTCCAAGTATTTTGCCTTTTTTTAAAATATAGATCCGTCTTTTTCTCACTTTCGTGTGCGGTTTCTAGGAACAAAAGAAATCTTTCAAAGCCATATTCTGCTGACTGACAAGCCTTTTGTTTAGGGAGATTGGGGCGTGTAGGGATCAAACTCTGAACAAATTACATTAAAACAAACAAAAAAAAAAAAAACGCTACAGATCGAGCAGACGAGCGTAATCAACTGTGTTGTGATTTTTCATTCTTTTTTGTTTTCTTTAATTTTCTGTTTTATTTTTACTGATTCACTTTCAACATTGAACATATCAGGCATGCAGTGACAACCTCGACAATCTTTACGCGGACACCATCTTGTTGACATCAGCAGAAAATGTGTGTGCGGAGCAGGAACACACATGTTGGAATGGGGACGCTTGCGTCATTGAACGATCACAAACAACAAATTCCAATGGAAATTCTTCTGAAACACATCTGTTTTAACTTTTTCTTTTTTTTTGGGATGGTGGTATGGGGCATAGTAAACATGACCAGCTATTGAAACTAATTCTGACCATGTTTTTAAGCACAAAAACAACCAAACAAGAGGGATGCCGAGAACATTATAAATACAACGATTGATTAAAAAAAAAAATTACTCAAGGTCTATTAGACTTTGAAAGGAAATGGAGAAAGCGAGCTGGGATGATTAACATGATTTTTTTCCTCCAATATAATTTACTCAAAAATATGACATATACCTTGAATTTTTTTCCTTCTTTCTTGTCCTGAAATATTTGACATTCAACTTGCAGTTTTTGCAACTGAAAAAACAGGGAACAAAAAAAAAACAAAAACAACTTTATATCCCATGAATGAATCAGTAACTAAACTGGTGTTGAGAAAGCAGTGTTTATCTAGATTCTGGACTGATTCCATTTTGGTCTATATTTAGCCTTTGATAATAACATTTAATGTAAGTCTTGTGGCTCAGTTTTACAAGCCAAACCTTTAATACTTTATCACTCATTCGGCCCATCTCAAATTAGAAAAGGAAAATCTTTTGTAACATTTCTCGGTGATGTTAAGGAAAATTATTTTTGGGAGGACCTGGGAGTTTTGATTTTTTTCTTGTCTAATGAACATGATAGATGGCGATTTGAAATTATTCATTCAGACCTGACCGTGCTCTCACCTCCCATCTGTTCAGTGATTTCTTTTACTTGAAGAGGAACAGACTCAGAGCCAGAACCAATAGATGACAAGCCATAACATCTGTGGAAAGATGCCTTTGGGAGGAGGAAAATCATCTGCTGATGTTTTCTGATCTCACTGTAAATGTGATGTTATACATTTGTGTCCAAAGTGAATTATTTTTTTCATTATTTCATTATTATTCCCGTTTGTCTTGTAATATATTAAGGTTCAGACTTGTGCTACTTTTAGGTGGAATTCTGCCTGTTATTTAGCATTTGTCTAATGTTTTCAAAAAAGAAAAAAGTCCCCTGATCTTTGTCCTCAATTCCAAGAATAATGAAAAAATCACACACAAGTTTAAATATGTTGACATATTTAGGAGGTAAAATCTGATTCCAAGCAGCAACAGGAGAAGCCCTCAAAATTTCAGAGCAGAGAAGAATATGGCTTTAATTTAAGAGAAACAAATGAAAAATTAAACACAAAACTCAAACAAAATCAAATAAACAAATATATCTACATATCAATCTCAAATAAGCCAAAAAAAGATCATCATCTCCTCAGAAATACAAGTCAATGGAAGAAATGAATCAGCCAAAACAACCATATTGTGACAGAAACTTGCAGTTTGGAAGTCTGTGACTTGTAGGGTGGGGGAGTCATGTTGAGACATCGCATGCCTTGGTGAGCACATTGGGCTTCAGAGTATCTCAGAGGAGACAAGATGTCAGCATTTTATCTTCATTTCTTTCCCGTTTTTTTCCATTCCGCTTTGCTGTGTTGAGTGAAATTTCGTTCGCTAATTCTTCATCCAACAACAGAGAACGGGCTGTCTTCCAGTCGATACTATGAGGAAAACATCTTTTAATGTGCCCTCTTGCTTTTGGATTTTTTTTTTGTTTTACTTTTTTCAAAAGCCAGAGGGTGTCTCTTCTTTAAACTCAGCTTATGTAATGGAGGAAATGGTTTAGATCACTGGCTCACTGTAGCTTACGCTCTTCTTCTTTGCCGCAGGACCTGAAACACAAAAGATGTAGTGTTAGATCACTTACTAATGAGAATCCAGACGAGTTAAAATTTGAGAAATATAGCAGAATTTGCAAATTTTCAATTTGAGGAAAAATGTTTGATAATAACCTAAAACTTGTAGAAACAAACTAAGTTGGCAGACAATCCAGAGGAAATATTGCCTCATAATTGAAATGAACTGACCTGAACCCAAAAACTTTGATTTAAGTTAGAACGTTGTCCTTTCCATCTGTCTGATGGTTGATTCTGACTTTAAGTGACAATTGAAACATTAAATAACTAAAAAAATTATGCTTAATCATAAATGTGTTTGCTGACTTAGATTAATCCTAATGGTCTTCATCTCACCACAAATCTTCGTGATTTTTGACTAGTCAGCAGGCATGCTTGCAGCCGCATTGCATACATGCTAAAGTTTATTGAAAAATTAGCCTTGTCATCCAGCTGAAAGACATTTTCGTCAACATTCTACTGAGACCCGGGCCTAGTTTCATTCTGCTCAGGTTTCCTTCTTGGGGAGAAATGGACTTCCTGCACCTCTCCCCTTCTTTGTAATGGTTGCAGTGATATTTCAGAATAAGGGCAGAACTGAGGTGGTGACATTTTGTTATGAAGGTGTCATACAGGTAGAGCTGATCAGGCACCCCCTCCAGTTGTGACCCCTCCCCTCTGGTCCCCCCTTTTGGTCCTCACCACTCATTGTCTGACAAATGACTGTGAGACACAATCCCGTCATCCGTCGTGGCGAGGAGATACCATGGAAAAATGGCAGTAGCTGCATATTAATGCCTGGGAAGGTAAATGAACTTTGACACAATAGCATAGCTTTACTGCTGAAGCAGCCACTTCAAGTAAAGTCAAGTCAAGTCAAGTCAAGTCAAGTCAGCTTTTATTGTCAATTCCTTGGACATAAAAAGGTGTTGAAATTACATTTCTCACTATCCCATGTCTAGACAGAGACAGGACAGACATTAAAATGCAAGACAGAACAACATATAGAACACATATAGATAAGACAGGACACCATATAGTAATGAGTAAAGTCTAAAACTAGAAAAAGAAATGCTGGTGTGAAGTACAATCCAGTCAAGTCATGTGAGATCAGGCATAATCAACAGCAATGAAGGTGCAGATAGTGTATGGCAGGGCTCAAGGCAGTTCCTTATGGAGTTTATAGTGCAAGTTATAAAAAGTGCAAGAGCTTATAGTGCAATGGACAGGGTGTTCGGGGTGGGGGGGCAGTTTGTTGAGTTACAGTCACAGGGCTCCCAGTGTTTTTGGAGAATTATTTGTTCTTGGGTGGATCCTAACTTCTTGGCAACCTGGTGGTTGGGGCTGTTGGTGGTGGGAGAGAAGGGAGAGAGTTCAGCATCCTGACGGCCTGGTGGATGAAGCTGTTGGTGAGTCTGATGATGTGGGAACGGAGGCTCCTCTACTTCTTCCCAGAGGCCAGGAGGCTAAACAGATTTTGTGCAGGGTGGTTTTCATCCCGTACAATTGTGAGAATTTTGCGGGTGAGGTGAGTGGTGTATATGTCTTGCAGGGAGTGGAGCGGTGTACTAATGATCTTTCTGGCTGTATTAACTTTGCACTGCAGGGCTCTCTTGCTGTGCTCTGTGCAGCTTCCGCCCCACACAGCGGTCCAGCTGGAGAGGATGCTCTTAATGGTCCCTCTGTAGAATGTGGTTGTCCTGATGGCTGGTGAGGCACCCACCCGATTCAGTTTGCGCAGGAAGTAGAGCTGTTGCTGGGTTTTCGTAGCCAGTAACGCAGTATTGGTGACCCAGGAGAGGCTTTCACTGATTTGCACCCCTAGGAATTTTGTGCTGCTCACTCTCTCCACAGCAGCACCATTGATGGTCACTGGCTGGCAGTGACGTGCGGTCAGTAGAGGCAGGGGAGGCCGGGCCTCACTTGTCATCATGGAAAGAAAAAAATGCAAAATGAAAAAATAAATTAAATGGTTATATTTATTCAGTGATTTGTACAATAAAGTTATTTTCCATGAAGCTTTAACATTTTTAGTTGTTTTTTTTAAATCGTAAAAAAAAATAATTAAATTTACCATTAAAATATGAAGAGACGTGCGGTGACGTGGCAACCAGCTGAGCCCACTATGGATTGCGCAATGATTCTGCTAACTGTGCTGCCATGCTATGCATTGAGACCATAGTGCTGTGTCTGTGGACTCTATGGATCTGAATTTCCATAGTTTAGCTGATGTGTCTAATGTTTTTCGTAAACAACTGTATTGCTCGTGTTTCTCGTAATCATAAAGCGAAGTGCGAATCATAAAACGACTGAGAAGAGACATTAAGTGGGGCACGCACTAATGGTGCCTTATGGTAGGGGGGCACCGCTGATCCCAGGGATCCTTCTCACTACTCGGCTACAGAATAATAAAATAAGCAATAGCAAGCTACAGTGAACAGTTAGCAAGTCAAGTGCATCCATCCAGCTATTTTTAGCTGATCTTTGTATAGCTCACAAACAGTGATGGATGAATGTAGATCTCCTGGGCAGCTTTCAACTTTTTGGCCCAGAAGGATCTCATTCAAACTGTTCCTAAGGCGACAAAGTTGCCCCAGCTGATGGTCACCGTTCCAGCTACGACGGCATCGGTGGAGCGGTCATTCTCGGCACCGAAAAGGCTCAAAACATACAGTCGGAACAGGACCGATCAAGGACGACTGTCATCACTGGCAGTGATTTCCATTGAGACAGAGAGACTTTTAAAATTGAAGAAAGAAATGGAAGATTTCTACAAGCAAGTTATCGATGCTTCAGAAGGAGCGGTGCATGGACTTCAGTTATAAGTAAAGGTAAGAGATAATAACGTTTTTACATGTGTTTTTTTCTATGCTACACTTTGTATATGTAAAGAATGCTGATATAATATTTTAAACAAAACACGTCAACTGCTGCCAATAAAATGGTGAATAAGCCACTCTGTAGGGTTCACGTTTGTAAATCTGACTGTGATGACGTCAGTGCCTCACCAGCCATGAACCTCACCGCCACAACGAACACATGCCCATGGCAGGTGCTCGTGTGTGGCCTCTCTGGAAGTTGACAAAGATCTCCACTGTCTCGCTGACATTCAGCAGGAGGTTGTTGTCTCTGCACCATGTGGTCAGCAGGTCTACCTCTGTGTGTTTCGTCTTCCTTGGTGATGAGACCCAGCAGATGAGAGATATGTTGTCCACAAACTTTGCAAGGTGGTTGGTGCTGTGGGTCTCTGTGCAGTCGTGTGTTAGCAAGGGGAAGAGCAGAGGACTGAGGATGCAGCCTTGTGGAGCTCCTGCGCTCGAGGGGATGGTGCTTGAGGTGTATATGCCGACACATACTGCTTGTGGTCTCTGGCTGAGGAAGTCTCGCAGCCAGTTGCAGAAGGAGTTGCTGAGACCGAGCTTGCACAGTTTGCAGATGAGTTGTTGAGGTATAATTGTGTTGAACGCTGAACTGAATTCGATGAACAGCATTCTCACATATGAGTCTTTTTTTGTCCAGGTGAGAGAGGGCAAGGTGGAGGGCACAGCAGATTCCATCATCTGTGGAACGTCCGGCTTGGTATGTGGGTGGAGGGAAGGGTGGATTTGATGTGTGACATGACCAGCCGTTCAAAGGAATTCATGATGATGGGTGTCAGTGCTACAGTAGTCGTTGAAGCAGGATGGAATTTGGTTTCTTTGGAACCAGTATGATGGTGGCGGCTTTGAAACATGATGGGACGATAGCTTTCTCCAACGAGGTGTTAAAGATGTCTGTGAAGACATCCATTTAACTTCTCTGCACAGTCCTTCAGTTCACGACCTGGGATGTTGTCTGGGCCTGCTGCTTTGCATGGGTTGATGCTTGTGAGTGCCCTCTTCATGCTGGTGACAGACACTGAGTCTGGTCATGGGGAGTGGGTGGGGTTTTCTGTGGGAAGGTATTGTTTTGTGCTTCAAAGCTGGAAAAAAGATGTTCAGGACATTCAGCAGAGAGGTGGTGCTCTCACAGCTCCGTGGCATTGGCTTGTTGTCTGTGATGGCCTGGAAGCCCTGCCATAGGCTCTGTGCATCTTTGCTGTCTTTGAGGTGGGAGGTTATTTTGTGTGTGTATTGCCTTTTTACTTCCCTGATGCCCTGTGACAGGTTGGTTCTCACTGTTTTCAGCCCCGCTTCATCCCCAGCTCTGAAGGCTTTGTCTCTGGCCTTCAGCCGCCTGTAGATGCCCCCTGTCAGCCATGGCTTCTGGTTAGCCTGAGTAGTGCTTTTGATGTGGGTCACATCATCGATGCATTTGGTGATGTAGAGGTCACAGTGTCTGTGTAGTCCTCAATGTCTGTGGGGTTATTGTAGGTGGCAGTCTGACAGGATTAAATATTCAGTTGACAGTTGACGTGCCTAGTTCTCGAGTGGGCTGTGTTGGGCATGGGAGGAAATATTTCACTGCCATTTTTTAACAAAGTTGAAATCCCATCCACATGCAGTTAATGTTTAACTAATGTCAGTCATGTCAAAAATACAGATTTGTCTTCTTAGTTTTTTATTTCTAAAATTTGCATTTAAAATGTTTTTTCAACCCTAGATAAGCCCTTGAATAAGTTACAGAAGAGAAAAAACTCAACGTAGCTCTTTTTTAATGGTTACAAACATAGGTTTGTTTATCAGTTTTAAAGACATTCTTTTCATATTTATTCATATTTGTAAATTTGCTGGCTACTTCAAGTAATGTTATGCTCATTTCTTGATACATTTGCTCTCATTTTCAGCTTTTTTTTGTTGCTAGATTTGCATTTTTCATTTTGCCTTTTAAACTGGTGCCTAATTACTTAGCAGGGTGAATTTTGAACCTTTGATTAGTTGTCCCTTCAAAACAAGGAAACCATCAGAGGTATTGACTTTGGATCAGACTGAGGAGTTGCAGAAAGTCTGTCCTTGTGTCAGAGGGAGGAGATGCTGCTACAGAAACCCGAGGCCTCAGAGAAGAACGAGTCATAGAAATTTGGCTTCTAAAGGTTGGCTAAAGCTGGAAGAGGAGGAAGCTCCCAATCTCTGCAGTTGAACCTCAGTAAGGACAAGGCACAAAGCCACTGTCCCTTTGTGGGGTGATGAGGGGGAATTTAAAAAAGGCTGAATGAGGAGGCTTCAGGGATGTCGTTTCGAGAGACGTGACTGCACCGCCGCTGCTGCTCAGGCGAAAACTCCATGATGTGAGTCTGCAACCCCCTCAGCCCCATCGCAACACTGAGCCCCAAACAATAGAAACATCTGCAGTTTTCAGCAACTCCACAACACATGATATGTTGTAACACATGACAGATTAACTATAATTACATTAAATTTGTCCCCAACTTGGGGGTGAAATAACTCAATGGAATGGAAGAAGGTCTTGAATTGGAAGAAGGTCATGTGGTCTGAGGAGACAAAAAGGAAGCTTTCTGGTCTAAACTCCACTCGCCGTGTTTGGAGGAAGAAGAAGGATGAGTACAACCCCAAGAACACCATCCTGACCATGAAGCATGGAGGTGGAAACATCATTCTTTGGGAAGCTTTTCTGCAAAGGGGACTGGCCGATTGCACTCTATTGAGGGGAGGATGGGTGGGGCCATGTATCGCAAGATCTTGGCCCACCACCTCCTTCCCTCAGTAAGTGCTTTAAAGATGGGTTGTGGCTAGATCTTCCAGCATGACAGCAACCCAAAACACACAGCCAGTGCAACTAAGGAGTGGCTCCTCAGTTGCGGGCACAGTGTGGGCAAACCTGTGTGTGTCAAGAACTACAGGAAATGTCTGATCTGTGTAATTGCCAACAAAGGTTTCTGTGCCAAATATTAAGTTCTGTTTTTCTGATGTGTCAAATACTTATGTCATACAATAAAATGGAAATGAATTACTTAAAAATCATGCAATGTGATTTTTTGGATTTTTATTATAGATTCCGGCACAGTTGAAGAGTACCTGTGATAAAAATTACATGCTTTGTAAGTGGGAAAAGCTGAAAAATCAGCAGTGTATCAAATACTTTTTTGGTGTGTGTCAAACTTGCATTCTACAGTAATAGAGCCCTTCTAAAAGCTCAGATAGGGCTGAGCTTTTGTGTCATTATTGTTAAATCAGTTAAAGAGAGCAGGTTTGCAGCCAGAATAAAAAAGATGAGCTTTTTTGGTGCCATTTCCCTGATTGCCAGATGTTTCTGTTCCTGTGTTCTCAGGTGTTTCAGTGATTTTTCTTCTTTTTTTTCCCTTTTTCTTGAATATTTATCTCTGAGCTCATCCAGAATCCTATCCAATTTGGCTGACTTCTTGATAACATATTCTATTTCTTTGTTTTAGTTTTTTTTTTCCAGACATTTCACCCTCATTTCCTTGAGGTGATCCATTGCAAAGTGTATTTTTAGATAATTTATTTCAATGTTTTGGAATTGTTTTTGTCCTGCCATGCTCCTACTCACTGCTGGGGTTGACATTCTCACACAGCTCGGTCTTGGCCTCGCCATTGGGTCGGTCACTGGCCTTGTGTGAGAGTCGTGATGACATGGTTGCCGCCGTCACCACAGCCTTAAATGAACGCTTCCTCTTTTGAACATTTAGCTCCGGGTGGAAGATGATGACATAGACCTTGGGCATGTAGAGCATCCCGAGGGCCACGGATGCGCTCAGGTTCATGGAGATGGTCAGCGTGGTTGTCTGGATGTACAGCTGCAGGGTTGGAAGGGGATATGTTAGACAGACTCCAATCAAAATTAGATAGACGTGATCAAAAACACATCCTACTTACCCCATCATTTTGGGGTTTGTAATGAGGGCATTGATTTTTTTTTTTTAATTTACTAATCTCTAGAGGGGAAATTTCTTCTCTGCATTTAACCCATCATGGATGAACCATGAGCCGTTGGCTGCCCTTCATTAGCAACAGAGGAGTAGTTAGGAGTTCAGTCTCTTGCACAACAACACTTCAACAGCCTGGATTGAGCCAGGAATCAGTCCAGAAATGTTTGGTTCCAAGGGTGAACGCTCTACCTCCTGCGCCACCATTGCTCCATTGCACAGGATGTTTTGAAATGTTAGTCAGTTGTCAGTTAGTCAGTGAAATCCTTTTTTTATTTCCAGTGCATAGCTAGCAGAGTCAGCTTGGTTCTAGATATGACAAAGATGGTGATGTTTTGTTGATGCAAAGCTCCAGGCATAAAAATGCTTTTGTGTGTGTACGTGTCTGAATCGAGGGTGCATAGTAGTCCTAGTACCAGTAGTCTGGTAGTTTGACTCCTGATACTCCTGAAGATGCAAATGTGCAAATGTAGTTGGAACTGCTGTGCTATCAGTGCAGTGATAGAACAGTCCAAGCAGCTTGCGCAGGTTTTATGACAGAATCCACAAATGTGAGGAGAAGAAGGACAGGGTTTACTCTGCTGCAGTGAGTTGCTATTCATGGTTTATTGACATATATATGGAAATGTTAAGTCATTCAATCTATGTAAAATAAATACATACAAATACACCACCTATGGTGCTTGTGAACCATCAGGCAGCAAATTGGACGTCACTGGTGGAGGCTTGACCCTCCAGTGTATGGATTCCAAGAAATCCTATTTCATGCAATGAGGAAATGAAGTTATGGTTTTTGCCTCAGTATGGATACAAGATAAAAAAAAGATAAACATGAAACATATATCACACAAACAAATAAATGATGGACTTATAATTATTTCGATGAGATTAGATAAGATAAGATAAGATAAACATTATTGATCCCCATAGGGAAAATTTCTTTGTTATAGCAGTGTCACAATTATGATATCAAAAAGAAATATGAATATAAATATAAATATAAATATAAATATAAATAGAGAGACAGTTGGAAGACAGAAGATAGCAAGACATCCACAAATAAATAGACAGCAGGGAGAACAACAATATCAACAACATCAGAATGGACAACGGAATGGAACGATAAGGGTGAAAAATAGACCACCACTAAACAACAATATAAATAGAGTGACAATAGCAATGACTAGAATAAAATAAATAAACAAATATAGGCAGGATGCCTGTGGGCTGGGATCAACAAGGATAAAAAAAGACAGCAGAGTTTGGGCATGACATGTGAATGGGTGAGGTAGTGAATAGGGTAAGGTAGTGAGATTATGGCAGCACAGATGCACCTCAGGACAGTCAGGGTTGTGTGCCGTCCAGACTGCTGTTATACAGTCTGATGGCCGTAGACACGAAAGCGTGTCTGAAGTGGTCAGTTCTGCACCAGGGTGGGATGAACTGTTGGCTGAAGGAGCTGCCCATCAGCCACAGCTCATCATGCAGGGGGTGGGAGGGGTTGTCCGGGATTGCTCCCTGTTTGTCCTTCACCCTCCCCTCCCCGCCACCGATTGAAGGTAGTCCATGTTCTGTTCCATCACCGAGTCCCACCATCACTGTCTTGTTGACCTCTCCAGTCCTGGCATTGCCCCACCAGCACACTATAGCAAAGAAGAGTGTACTGGCTACCGTAGACCAAAATGAAACAGCAAAAGATTATCTTAAAGGTATTAATAGAATACAATTAAAACAAACAAACAAAAAGAAAAAAAAAATATTAATTAGAGAAATATATTGGAATAACTGCTTATATTATAAAATAAACAAAACAAAACAAAAAAGTTTCAACAATGTCAGTCAAATTAGAGATGTTGAAGAAATTAATAAAAATAAGAATAAAATTAGATTAGATGTGAGAACTTGCACACATTGAATAAAAGAGATTTTTCTTTGTTCCCTTAAAATTTGGAAAATGGAACACAATGACCTGTGACAGAGCTCCAGTCTTAGCTGAATTTTGTGCTTTAAAGCTGTTTTCAAAACTTATGTTTTCAGTCGATTCAAGAGAAGAAAAACAAGGAGTCTTCACCTTGAACCCTTGAATTCTTGATTCCAGGGGTGGAGGAAGATGAAGAATTCCTGATTTTATCAGACAAAACAAACTCTTGGAGACCAGATGACAAAGAAAAGTGGGCCATTAGCAAGGTTATTGAAGAAGCAGGCCTTCCAACCATGTTTCCAATGTTCACATGAAAAATGCTCATCTCTCATCCTGCTGTGACAAACAGTGCTTTTAGATAGAGCTGGCAGACCCTCTTTGCTCCAGCCTCAAGTCTGAGGACCAAACAGGAGGAGGAAGCTGAACCCAGCAAACGCTGTGCACCTTCAGTTGTGGTGATGGGGGGCCTTTAACCTTGCCAGCTAACGTCTGACTCGCTTTGAATTAACGTTTTGATGATTACATTAAAGTTGACTTCCAGTCAGCTTGGCATTTCCTGTGAGACGGATGCCTTTCTGCCATTTTATCAGTTAATTTTGTGGTTTCTTTGATGCTAAAGTGACTTTGGCATGCTTTTCTACACATTAAAATTACAAGTCTTGGTCTATTATAGGGCCAGTTTCCCATTTTCAAATAATTGCTGTTTTTATTTGCATTGAAATAACTTAAAAAAAATGATTTGCCTTCTGTTTCTGTTTCAAATGAGTGCATTTGTGTACTGTATATGTATGATTTTTTCGTGTTTGTGTCAATATAATAACTGCAGCCTCCACAAGCCAGTGTCTCTCTGAGCCAGTCTCAAGCCCGGATAAATGCAGAGGGTTGCGTTGGAAAGGGCATCCGTCTCAAAACATGTGCCAAAACCAAATAAATGAATCAAACCTAGGAATCTCATACCTGATCAGTCGAGGCCTACATTATCATTGACAGCCATTGGTGCTGATAACCTATAGGGTATCAGTAGATATTGGGTGAATGTGGGTCGAAGAAGGGGAAGAGGAAGGCATGTTCAGAAGCAGAGAGAGAAGAGGAAAGGCTAGAGTCTGAGGCTGGAAATAGGGACTCTGAATATTTGGATGATTACAGGAAAAACTAGACAGTTGGTTGAAAAGATGCAGAGAAGAAAAGTAGATACACTGTGTCTGGGAGACCAGGTGGAATGGTAGCAAGGCTAGAAGCTCCAGAGTAGCTTTTAAATGATACTATTATGGTATTGATTGGAAGAGAAATGGAGTAGGTATTATCTTGAATTATGGATTTGTTAGGAGTGTTCGGGAGGTGAAAAGAATCAGAGACTTATGAATCTGTGATGCTGAAAGTTGTTAGTGGCTGTGCCCAACAGTTGGGATGTGAGTTAGTGGAGAAGGAGAATTTCTGGAGTTAGTTAGATGAAGTGATGCAGAATATCCCCAGAGGTGAGAGAGTGGTAATTGGCAATAGAGGCAATAGAGGTGATGAAGAAGTTATGGGCAGATTTGGTATCCTGGATAGGAACATACAGGAACAGATGGTGGTAGACTTTGCTAAATTCTTTTAGCAAAGTGGCGGATAAATTGTGAATACTTTTTTCCAGAAAAGACAGGATCATAGGGCAACTTATAAGAGTGGAGGTTGGTGCACGCAGGTAGACTACATCTTGTGTAGATGAAGTAATCTGAAAAAGATCAGTGACTGCAAAGTAGTGGTAGGTGAGAGTGTAGTAAGACAGTGGGATGTTTGTACGATGACTCTGGTAACGAGAAAGATCAAGAGGACAAAAGCAGAGCAGAAGATAAAGTGGTGCAAATGAAGAGGGAAGAGTGTGATTGAGGAGTGTGATGATATTCAGGGAGGAGTTGAGAAAGGCTCTCAGTGTTCAGGGACAGCTTCCAGATGACTTGACAACTACAGCTAATGTCATCAGGGAGACAGGTGCAACAGATCTTGGAGTTTCTTCCCCAAGGAAAGTAGATTAGGTGACTTGTCGGTAGAGTGAGGAAGTGCAGGAATAAATACAGAGAGGTTTGCAAAGAAGAAGTGGGACACTGAGGGGTGGCATGGTGCAGGAGGTAGAGCAATGATCTATCAAACCGAACATCCCGATTCCCAGCCCCTCCTTGTATGTCAAAGTGCTGTTGAGCAAGACAATGTTCCCCTGTGCTGTCGGGTGGTAGCCCAGCATTTGCGAACAGCAGTATGGTTTCATGCCTGGAAAGATTGCTACAGATGCATTAATTGCTTTGAGAATGCTGATAAATAAGTACAGAGAAGGTCAGCGGGAGCTGCACTGTGCCTTTGTCGACCGAGAAAAAAAATATGACAGGGTGCCAAGAGAGGAACTCTGGTATTGTATGAGGATGTCTGGAATGGCAGAGATGTATTTTAGACTGGTGCAGGACATGTATGTGAGATGTGAAATAGTGGTGAGGTGTGCTGTAGGTGTCACAGAGAAATTCAAAGTGGAGCTCTAAGGTGATCAGCTCTGAGCCCCTTCTTGTTTGCAGTGGTAATGGACAGGCTGTTAGCAATACTGTATGGTTTGGAGTCAATTACATTGAAGAAAAGACAGGAGCCAGAGCTGGGTGTATCAGAGAAGATGATGAGGTTCTCTTTGGGAGTGACAAGGACGGATCAGATAAGGAATGAGTCTATCAGAGCGACAGCACATGTTCAATGTTTTGGAGAGAAGGTCAGAGTGAGAGGGTTTGGTCATTTAAGTAGAAGATAGTGAACATATTGGTAGAAGGATGTTGGGATTGGAGCTACCAAGGCAGGAGGTCTATAGGAAGACCAAAGTAAAGGTTTATGGACGTAGTGAAAAAGGACATGATGTTAGTTAATGTGAGAAAAGAGGATACAGAGAATAGGGTTAGATGGATGATGTTGATATGTTGTTCAGAAGAAGATTTGTGTGAGTATAATTGCAAGTGTGAATATCTGTGTGTGTGTTGGTGTGTTTCACTGTCTCTGGGCGCACTTGTATGTATCAGCTTGTACATGACTGTAGGTTTGCATGTCAGTATTTTTGAGGCTGTCATTTGTGGGTGTCTGTGTGTGCTCGCCTGTTTCTCTGTTTCTTTGTGTGCATGAGTTTCACATACTACATCCAAACATAAAACAAAGGTGTTTTTCATCTCTGAAGTGGTAGCCATTTGATCAAATTTCAAAAGAATCTAATTGGTTGAAGGTGTTTTTTATTCACCTCCTGTTTGTGAATCAGTTGCGGTAGCAGGGAAGAGGGGGATGCGTAAACACTGTCCATTAATGAGATGAGATGAGATGAGATGAGATGAGAACAACTTTATTAATCCCAAAGGAAATTGTTGTGCCAGAGTTTCAAGTAAAAAACATAACAGTAATAGATAATAGTAGAAAGGATGAAGAATAAGAAATACAATGAAATATGAATTGTCTTAACTAATGGTATTAATGGTATGTTAATGGTATGTCCCAGGTGGGGGGGGGGGGGTGTTATGACTCAACTCAGAGACAGATGAGATAGTCCAAGTTCTAAACAACTAAGGCAGTTAGGCAAGTAAGTTAAATCATGTTTTTTCATAAAGTCATAACTCGGTCAATTTTGCTTCATTATTAAGTAGATTCTTTTTAAATCAAGACCCGATTTCTTTTATTTCCCCTTTCATATGGGAACTTTCTCAGTTCAGTTCATGAGTATCTCTGATAATTAGAGTACGAAAAAAACAAGACAACTTCTTAGCAGGGAGCAGGGACAAGCAGGGAGCGTCAGATATCGTCGTGTTCACGTGTATATGTGATTGTCATGCTGTGATACATTGGGATACAGATTTAGATTGTTCTTTTTCTTGCCATGATCATTTACTTATTTTATTATTTTTCAGTAAATTTCATGTTGATATTAAATTAAGTTTTTCACTTTTAGGTCACATCTGCTCAATGTTTTGGGAGGCCTAACATTTTGGGCACTTAATTCCTGTATTTTTATTAAGCAGTGCTAATTTTACAATTGTTGATTAAACACATCTCAAGCAATATTTAACTCATGTTGACCGTTTATGTTTTTGGGTAATTTCTGATATATTTATTTGAAAAGTTTTTTAGGAAATTTTTCTTTAGTTTCAGTTGTTCTCAACCAAGCACTTAACAAGTTTTAATTACAATCTGATTGCAGTTTTGTTACCTCTAAGGTAACTAGATTTGTTTATTTTGAATAGTCAGATTTTTTTTTTCTCATTCTATTCTCATTCTTGTTTTCATTCTCATTCTCATTCTCATTCTTATTTGAGTTTTTGACTTTGAGAGGTATTATGATCAGATATTATGGATCACTTTATTCTGCTAAACGGTCAATGAAAGCGGATAGCTGTCAGAGTTTAACTTTAATGTTAATACATAATTTTACTGCCTTTGTGCCAAGCAAACCAATCAGATTTTTGAAAGGAAAAAAAAATCTAAAATGTTACCAAAATATAGACTATTCAAAAAAATAACACTAAAATGACACTGATTGAATGAAATATGCATATTAAAAACTTTGTTCTTTACATAATGGAATGTGCTGGCAAAAAAAAAAATAATACACAAAAATGATCAATGGAAATCAAATTTAGTTACCCAAAAATTATTACTATTGTCCAAAAATTGTCAACCAGTTATGTAAAAAAAAACAAATCACCTCTAACTTGCTGATTTCTATATTCATGATATTAATGTCAGCAGTTTGTGTATCAAACTGAAAGAATAAGAATATGAATAAGAATACTTTAAGCATCCTGAGTTGATTCAATTATTGAGGAAGTTTTGATAAAAAGGTAAGGTGCCATGATGGGCTGCAGACGGGCAGAAACAAAACGAGATGACAGTAAATGATGGATGACGAAGGAAGCGCAACAGAGAGAAAAGGGATGTTCTTAAGAGGCTTCAGAATAAAATGAGGATTGATGACGGACCTTAAAAGAAGAGATATCTAGGTTTAACTCAAAGGGGGTTAGACAGGGAGAGCCAGCAAGAGAAAATGCTCAAAAACTGTTGAAGAAAAGGCCTTAAAAAAACACATCTAGAAAAACCGTTCCTAAAAATCAGCCCTACGTAACTGAAAACCACATAAAGATATATAGATATAGAAGAGGAATTCATCAAGAAGTTGTCTCATTTTAGACGTCTAACATTTACTGCAGTCATTCCAAAAACAAACAAACAAACAAACAAACAAACGAGCAAACAATAAAAGAAAAAAACTCAAAACATTTTAGACTTCTACCGCTCGACAATCTTCCAGTAATTTTCTGCATATCATCTAGCAATTAATTAAAAATGTATTTATTTATTTTATTAAAAATATTATAATCTATTCTCTAAATTTAATTTTATGATGTTTTAGGTAACTTATAAACAGTTTGAGTAAAAATGAAAACAGTTTTCATTAAACCTTGAAAAACTTTGTCTCATTAAAAAGTCCAAGGTTCTCTCTCTTACCAATCGTGTCAGCATAAAGTGAAACTCACTAAATCGTCTCTCATTTGTTAAGACTTTACTTTATGCTTTCACTTACAGTTGTGAAACTTAACAATACTCTGATAATGTCCACTTTATCATTCATGTGGCCTTATAGCTCACCATTTTTCTTGTGGTAAATTTCTATTTTTTTCATTTACAGTTTTATCTAATAGTTCATAAAGTCATGAAGCATTTTTATTTGATTGTAGGTAAATTAAATGAATACTAATTCTCAAGTAATTATATCAATGCAGTTCTTGCAGATTTCAGAAAATATTGTGGAAATTGTATTAGAAAAGTTTTTAGATAAATTTGGGAATTTCGAATTATTTTGGGCAATGTAATATAATTACTGTTGTTATTTTTAGCTAATTACTTGGTTATTGTCCCTCCATATGGACAAATTGGACCCTGCTTCCTCCATATTCCCCTTTGACCTCTAAATAGCTACCCTGCTGTTTAAATACATGAAATAATAAGATTTCTCTCTGCAGCAAATCCCACTGCTGTGTTTCTGCAGGAACTGAGAGCTGGACAACAAACACAAACACACACACAAGTGTGCACACACGCGTGCACGCATGCACACATCCTCATACGTACGCACTCAATTAGTGATACACCCACTGACTCACATGCACGCTTACTCCCACACAAACATCATGTGAGCAGCAGCAGTAGCGGCAGTGATTAATGGCATAGTCAAACATGGCTGCTGCGTGTGAGTGGATGTGTTTAAGTGTGTTAGTGTGTGTGCGTTTGTGGTTGCTGTACTCCTTGGTGCACCTTACTTATTTGAGTGTTCTCTTTTGCGCAGTTCAAGAATGAATACCTTGCAGGCTTTAATCGTGTGCGAGTTTTCATTTATGAACACTGTTGAATCTGTAACCTGGAGTACACTTGCAAAGACTATTAACTTCCATGAGGCTGAGATATTGGATGTTAGACATTTAAATGGTTAAATGGTTTTTGTATTGACTTGTGTCATTCAGGCTGAAGCTGGAGGTATAGAAATATATGAATGAATGTATGTGAATCAGAGAACATTTGTTCTGTTCAGCTATTGACCGTGGATGCTCTATTTTCAGGTCAGGGCACAAGTAGAGGTAGTGATCTAAAGACTCCAAAAGAAATTATGCTTTTGTTAAAAATTAGATGGTAGAATTAAAGAAACAATAAATACTCATTGTTTACCACAAAATTAGGTCAATCATCAGCACCACCATGTCCTTAACACAACTGTAACACAGAAGCTACAAGCTGAAATTCAATGGCATAACACAACAACCATAATAAGCAACCATGAAAGCAACATTAAAAAGGCCTTATACAACAAACATGCAACTTTCTCCAAAAAAGACTGGCACAACAGCAGTAACACAAAAAACTACAATCGTTACTGTAAAATAACTGTAACACACCTTTAATGTTTTAATCACTGTAACATAAAGTCTGTAACATGACTGAAATGCAGCTGCTGTGGTACAACAACCATGCCACATGAAGTGAAACACAACCACAGCTTAACAATGTAATTGTAACTTAAGGTCTGTATCACAGTGATGTAACGTAATCAGTGTAGCACAGCAATGCAGTACATCAACCATAACACAACAATTTGACACAACAGCTTTAGCAGTAATGGAAGTTTTCATTGGGTTGATGGAACTGTATATAATTACATAATGTGAGAATAGTTCTGAAGACTTCGAATGGCAACTTTCAATTTTTTCAGTTTTTTATTGAATCATGAACCCCCCTACACACAATACCTTGTATGGCAGGAATATATATTGTTGGAAAGAGGGAGAATATAGGAAACAAATTATGACAGGAAATATATGTGTGTGTGGGGGGGGGGGGGGGGGGGGGGGGGGCAAAGAGGAGGAGGAGAAGAGGTGAAGTGGGGGAGGAAGATAGAGGAAAAGAGGAAAAGATGGGAGGAGGATGAAATAAACATTAATAGCAACTATAAAAACCTCCTGCAAGATGGAGAGATTTTAACATTCAGATTGGGTCATCTCCTCTTCACATCCTCTGTGTCCTCTTTGCCTGTTCTTCCTCTTTCTTCTCATCATGCATTTAAAAGACTTCCCGACCTTCATCAGTGTGACCTTGATTTTCACAAGTCTATCATGTGACTTTTCTCTATCAGGAATATTCACCTCCTCACACAGTCTGTATATCTCTGAGTCAGTCAGTCAGGATTAAAAAAAACTGCTCAGATTCTGGTCAACTATTCCTCTTGGTTTTTTGTCACATTTGTCACAAGACATTAATGGGCCATCAATTTTCAAAAATAAATAAATTTTTTTGAGTTTAAAACAACAGAACTTTGTCAGGGTTTTCTAAAGTTTGTGAACACATCAAAAAAAAAAAGATGTGCGGGACTATGTAATACAGCCCAAGTAAAAACTGCTGAGCCAAAAGCTTGAATCTAAAAATCATGAGGAAGAAATTGCAAGATTAAAGCAGGATTCTAATGCAAACCGATCATATTTTGATTTAAAATATTTAGGGAAAAAAAGCACATGAAAATATAATCCAGATTATGCTTCAAGAATAAGTATATTCCCCTGGACTATGGAGCACAATGTTAACCCTCTGACTGATATAATGGACACATGATACAAGCCATGATAGTGTGTTCACACACACTTCCTCACTCTCTTCAGATAATTATGGAGCTAAAGCACCAAACCTTAATTTACATGTGAGATTTGTCAGTGTCTCAGAGTGTATCTTTATTTATGTGTATGTGTGATAAGCTTGTGTATTTGTTTTTTTTTCAATTGCTAAAGCACAATTTTAAATAAAGGGCCCAGTTTTTCATCACACAATTAGCACAACCCAGACAATTAGCAAAACATCGAAGAGCCTTTGCAAAATGAACCATTTGTAAAACTATAAATTTTGTAAAAATGGTAACATGTGAAAATACATCTTTCATGTGACTTGATGCTGTCTGAACCAATTACACACGATTCTTAACCAAACACATTTAGCAATTTACTTCTCAGTGACGAGTACTGAAGTTCACGGAGTGTGAATATAAGACAGAAAATTCAAATGCAACAAAAGGCACTCTATTTAGTTGCTTCATTTGAAATTGATTTTTTTTCCCCCAGGACCCATGTCAGTGTTGATAGAGAGACCTGATGAACATTATTGAAAATGGCATTGTCACCAATGACATGGACTTAAATTTCTGAGCCTTATTGCATTATAGGCCAGAACCGTGTTTACAATTGCTCTCTTGTTCTGGTGTGGAAAAGGGCCCCCCTTCCTCCTTGTAACTCCCACCCCTGAATACTATGTGTAAAGAAATACATGTAACCTGATGTAAAATGTCAGAGGAACCAGTATCAACAGTGCTGATATTTTACATACCAAGTAGCTGATTAATTTTGAAGAAAGATTTGCTTTTAAGTGTTTTCTTGTCAAAATGTCCTGATCACAGAAGCCACTGTATATCTACTAAGATTTGGCTGAACTCTTAGTCCAGCCTCCCGCAGCAGCATCAGTCCGTGGTTCACCACATGGTCTACTAATGTTGCCCGAATTTTATTCCTCCAATTTGGTCATCTCCTCCTTAGAGTGTGTGGACCTGCCTCAGGTCCTCCTCTTCCTGAGCCGCTCTCATCCTCACTCGCCTTCCTCATTCCATTTTGGTTGAAGACAAGTGAACTCATCTGCTGCCTTTTTATAGTGCTTAAACCTGATCGGTGTGTCTACGATTAAGCAATCATGTGTTTGTGCACCTGATGGTTGTGTTTAACCAATTGGCTAGGGGGTGTGGTCATTTGAAAGTCAGTGCTTTGGAATTTGCAAGGACGTGACATGATATACATCTTTATATACAGGTCCTTCTCAAAAAATTTGCATATTGTGATAAAGTTCATTATTTTCCATAATGATAAAAATTAAACTTTCATATATTTAGATTCATTACATGCAACTGAAGTAGTTCAAGCCTTTTGTTTTGATATTGATGATTTTGGCAAAAAAGTAAAGAAAAACCAAAAATCACTGTCTCAAAAAATGAGCATATGTCATCCGACCAATAAAAAAAAAGGGTTTTTAATACAAAAAAGGTCAACCTTCAAATAATTATGTTCAGTTATGCAATCAATACTTGGTCAGGAATCCTTTTTCAGAAATGACTGCTTCAATGCGGCGTGGCATGGAGGCAATCAGCCGGTGGCACTGCTGAGGTGTTATGGAGGCCCGGGATGCTTTGCTGGCGGCCTTAAGCTCATCCACAGTGTTGGGTCTGGTGTCTCTCAACTTCCTCTTCACAATATCTCACAGATTCTCGATGGGGTTCAGATCAGGAGAATTGGCAGTCCAGTTGAGCACAGTAATACCATGTTAAGTAAACCATTTACCAGTGGTTTTGGTACCGTGAGCAGGTTCCAGGTCGTGCTGAAAAATGAAATCTTCATCTCCATAAAGCTTTTCAGCAGATGAAAGCATGAAGTGCTCCAAAATCTCCTGATAACTAGCTGCATTGATCCTGCCCTTGATAAAACACGGTGGACCAACACCAGCAGCTGACATGGCACCCCAGAGCAGGCTTGATACAGCACTCTGGGAACAGCCTATTCCATCAGACATTTCTTTCTGTGTCTTCCCTCTTGCTTGAGGGTGTCAATGATGGCCTTCTGGACAGCAGTCAAGTCGGCAGTCTTACCCATGATTGCGGTTTTGAGTAATAAACCAGGCTGAGAGTTTTTAAAAGCCTCAGGAATCTTTTGCAGGTGTTTAGAGTTAATTCGTTGACTAAGATGATTAGTTTAATAGCTCGTTGAGAGTACCTATGCATGATATGCTAATTTTTTGAGAAGGACCTGTACACATGTGTGTTTAGTGTTTTGCAAATCACTGTGTGCATTGCTTTGCTGTGTGGAGCTGACACTGTGCTTGTAGTGGTGGTAATCTGGTCCAGTGTTTTGATCTTTGAGTTTAAGGTTTTGCTAATTGTGTAATACTTTAGAGTTTTTTGTTTATGCAGTCCAAAAAAACTATCACCTTTGGCGTTGCATAAATTTCCATTCAAGTTTGTTGTTGAGCTTCCAAACTTTTCAGTTTTCTCCCCCTCCTCACTGTCCCTATCTGCAACTCCTTCACCATCCTCCCCAGCATTTCCTACCCATCTCCCACCACCCTCCAACTTTTTAGTTCCCTCACTCCTCATCTTGTGGATCTGACAGTCAGACAGTAGGTGTTTGCATGTGTTAAGTTATGTGCTTGGGGGCATTCATGCATGTCTTGTCTCTGTGTGTGTGTGTGTGTGTGTGTGTGTGTGTGTGTGTGTGTGTGTGTGTGTGTGTGTGTGTCTATGCCTGTCTGTTCCTTCTTCATTTATATTCCACTTGTCACAGTGCAGGTAGATAATAACAAGCAGCAAAGGCAGGATGTCGCCGCTGTGCTTGGTGCTGACTAACCACACACACACCCTATCAGTATTTTGTTCTCTATCTCTTTCTCTCTGTCCAGTTGATGCAACACAACAAAATGTTCTCCCGCTTCCATGCTAAAGAAAAAACATGCAGCAACCGGGACCAATCACACTTGGCTAACTTAACAAGTAGTACTCTGTGAACTAGTTCAGTTCATTGAACTGGTTAAGTGTGTTGAACTGAACTCATTCTAATTTCATGATGGAATATAACTTAATGACAAAAAATTCTTTCCCACGTTTTGAAGTGAAGTGTATTACCTTCATGTTATTATGTTGCTGTAAATAACTGTTTAATGCATGTAACATTTCCCATGGTTTTAACATAATTTTGTTTCTTATCATGCAAGAGGCCACCATCCATCTGCCAGGTCCCTGGTACTGTTAGAAGTAAGAGACTTACAAATCATTTAGTCTTTTTTTTTCTTTAATCTTTGCCAAATCCATGTTCCTTCAATAATCACTGAACTGATGATGCATTTATAATCCTTACATTCTGACATTTGTCTTTGTTTAGCTGGCGCCACGCCAGTCTGTGTTTAGCTATTTATGGTAATCATGCTCTTATAGTTAACATGAAAATGATAATCCCATGTGTTTTGTTGTTCTTTTTTGAGTTGCTGTTATTTTGACTCCCTCTCTTTAAATGGTTGCCATACTAAATATTGCTAAAATACATGACAACAAGAATAATTTTGTCACATTTTCACCTTGGCTACATTTTTAAAACATTTTTTCAGGTAAAGTTAACTATTTTTAAATTGTGTGGTTGAGCTACATTTAAACACTGTCATGTTAACAATCATAGAAACAGCAATGATTTACAGTGAAAACAAACACAATCCAAATGTTCTATTCAGGACATGTATTATACTAATGATAATTCGTAGAAGTATCTGTATTCTTAGTGTTTAAGCAAATAGGAATTTGCAACGTCAACTGAGATGAAAGAGTAATACAAGGAACAAATAAAGATTAAGGATGCTAGATTCATAGTGTGAAGTATTGGATTGTGTTTGTCTGCTATGGTCATTTCTCCCGGAGTGCCATCAGGGGGTGATGGTGTTAATTTATATCATGGCCTCGCCCTCATCACTCTTCGATAAGTTAAGTCCTGGCAGTATATGTACTTAAGTGTACTTAAGGAACATAACATATTGGCAATGAGTACCCGTTGGCTCGCAAGGACGCTTCAGTGGTGAAGAATCCGCGCTAGTTGGCGGCGGCGAATGTTAGCATTGCTAGCAGCTGGAAGATGGCGGGGATCGTCCGTTATGTCAGGGCCTTTGATGAAGCTACGGAGCAGTGGTTGACATATGTGGAGAGGTTTGAAAACTTGGTGCTGGCAAATGGCATAGAGGATGACAGGAAGCTTCTGGTCCTTCTGTTTATGATTGGGCTGAAACCGTATTGACTGTGGCGCAGCTTGATTGCCCCTGAGCAGGGGAGCTCATTAGGTTGAACCCGATCTACCAGTCGATTGCAAAGGTAATACTGGTAGATCTCATGACCTAAAAAAAGACGTCAGGCTATCATCCATCCTGTCACTTCACTGATATACAGGGCAGCCAGTCAGGTGACATCTGATTTTTTTCTGACACTGAGGTCACTGCACATGCACAAACAATGGTGCGAAGTTTAGCAAAACTAACAAGCTAGTCAGCAAGCACTTTTTCTCTTAAACTTAAGAAAGGATATAAAATAAGTGGGGGAGCTGCACCAAGTAAGAAGACAAAACCTTATTATACGGAACGGGAGGAGGACTTTTTTTTCACAATGACATTTTCAAAGTGCGTTTGCCTCATCTGCCAGTCCACCATTGCAATAATAAAGAAGAGTAATGTGGAGCCGCATTTTCGGGCTGTTCATGGAAAATACGACACGGACATCCCGCCAAAAAGCGAGCTGAGAAAGAGAAAGAACTAAAAGCCAAGTTGTCCGGAAAGCAGTCACTTTTCACACAACAGACTTCAAAAGCAAAAGCCATGACCGAACCATCGTTCTGGGTGAGTCACGTCATCGTTAATAAGGCTGACTGCCAGCAGCTACTGTCTGGACTATGCATCCCTGACTGATTCAATTCAGTGCAAGTCATCAGAGTGAACTTGGGTGATGACAAAAAATTTACATAATTATTTTTTATTGTTCAGTATTGGCTTATGCGGTTATTCAAGGTAGAGCAACATACATTGTACATATAAAGAACATTTTGCATTTTTGTTGTGGGTAGATCATTTTGACTTGGTCATTTTATAAGTAGTTGGCATGCTGAAAAAGTGTGAGCACCACTGCCCCAGAGAAACCAGGATGTAAAATTTATGATCAGGCTGTGGAAGTCCTGCATGCCCATTTCTCCCCAAAACCCACTGTGATTGCTGAAAGATATCACTTCTATAAACAACATCAAGCACAGGGGGAACCAATTTGCACAATTCATTATGGATTTAAGGAAATTGTCTGAGCATTGTGAATTTGGGGATCACCTGCAAAATGCACTCAGGGACAGGTTGGTCTGTGGCCTCAGCAGTGAGTCCATGCAGAAGAAGCTACTAACAGAGGCCAACCTCACACTATCAGAAAGCAGTGGAAATCTTCATGTCTATGGAGACAGTGGTAAGGCAGTCCCAGCAGTTTAGCAACTCGCTGAAGGTGAATGCAGTTTCCTTCTCATTCGTGCTGGGGGGACAAACCATACTGAAAGTGACTGCTTTTACAAGGACCAGAGTTGCCACTGCTGTGGTAAGTAAAGGCCACATTTCACACACATGCAAAGAGAGCAGACAAAGAAGTAAAGCAGGAACCACAACATGGGGGAGGAAAGACAACAAATGGAGCGAAAATTCAAGGAGACAGGGAAATTACCATCCCACCAATGATATGCAGAGTGACACAAGGAGACACAGGTGCAGCAATGTTCATTATCTCAGAGAAGCTGCATAATGCACAATTTAGCCACATCCATCTGTGCCACACCCACATCTTTCTGAAAACATAAACTGGCCAAGTTATCACTACAGCAGGGATGGTGAAAGTTAGGGTACAGATAAATAAACAAAGTGCACAGCTTCCCCTGTATGTACTCAAAAGTAACACAACCCCCAATTTGCCATTAGTGGTTGAGAAGTATGAGACTGAACTGGAGAGCAATAGCGTCAGCCAAATCCATTCATCGCATGCATAACAATGACACCCTGGGAACAGTTCTAAATAGTCACACAGAGGTGTTCAAAGATGAACGGGGAACTTTAAAGGATTTTGACGTAGTGCTGACACTCAAGCCAGATTATCAGCCCAAGTTCTGTTAGGCATGGATGGGCCCTTATGCATCCAGGCCCAAGGAAAATCATGGCCATGGGCAGGGGCGCAGTGGCAGTGAATGCATTTTGATTTTGCAGGCCCTTCGGAGAGACCTATGTTTCTGGTGGTAGTAGATGCCCACACTGCCCAAGTGGCTGGAAGTGCAGCTGATGGATTCCACCATGACTGCTGAGACGATTCGCTTTGAGCTTTTCTCAAAGCGAATGGGGTGAAGCACATGCGCTCTGTACCATTTCACCCAGCCACATATGGACAGGCAGAAAGTTTTGTGCAAATGCTGGAGTGTTCGTTGAAAGCGTCCAGAGGGTCAACCACAGTTCGGCATAGGCTGGATTCATTCTTGCTCAGCTACAGAAATGCCCCACATGCTATAACTAATGAGTCCCTGGTCACGCTCTTCCTCTGCTGCCAGCTCCGAACCCGCTTCAACCTCCTTAAGCCAAGTGTGGCAGCAGTGGTGTATCAGGCTCAGGCAGATCATCAGGATCACAGGGCCCTATTTGCCAAGGACAAAAACTTCGCAGTGGGGGATTCTGTCCTGGCCCGTGCTTATAGGCAAGGGGAGGAGAAGTGGATGCCAGGTGTGGTGGTGTCCCAGTTGGGGCCAGTATCTTACACAGTTGATGTGTGCTCAGGAGTACTCTGGAAACATCAAACTAATCAGATGCGGGTCAGTGAGCTGGGAATCCTTTTACCCTGAGAGCCACAACAACCAGCAGGACTGAGTCAACCAGTTACAGTCCCAATGATAGTGGCGGGGGAATGGGGGGGTACCAGATTTCTCCCAACCTCGAGGCTGTTCCTCCTCCAGACAATGAGGAGGTACCCTTCACGATTCCTAACCCCTGATGGTCTAACCTTTTAAGAGAATTGGGGTAAGGGCCCTTGCCCCATTTGTTCTATTAGTGACTTGTGTCTCAGCAAAGAGGCAGAATAATCCCCAGACTCAAGGTGTGGGGCAGTCTACCCCCAGCCTCAGGGAAGTGGTGTTATCGGTTCATTTCATTGCCTCTAGGCCTGGTTGATTTATTGTTTGTAAAAAAGGGGTAATTAAAATGTTTAATATTGTTCTGTTTGAACACCCAGTTACGATCCAAAAGAGTTGGGGTACTGTATTCTAGATAAGTGGGGAGAAGATGTGGGTTCAAGTTGCTTGCTCTGGTCATTTCTCCCAGGTGCCGCTAGAGGGCGATAGTGTTTATTTGTGATTTGGTTGAGGCTTCTTCCCACTGTGTAAATAAAGGTCTTCTGTAACGGCAGCATGGTATTACGGCCTCAACCCCAATACTCTTTGATAACTTAAGTCTCAATAGTATATGTACTTGAGTGCACTCACTTAGGGAACATAGCACATCGATGATAGACATCCTGTATGAAAGTATAATGAGCAAATGATGAATTATTGACAGATGAAGCATTTGTTGATTGATGATGAGATGATAGACAGAGAAAACAGAGATGAGCAGATGATGGGGTTATTTACAGATGAAGATAGGCTCAATGAAAATGAAGGGATGCTGACATGACTGACAAATGACGGGAAAATAAAACACTTGAATACCTATCAACATCCCATTTTAACACTTGAGTCACAGCTACAGGTGTTTGAAATATAGAAAAAATGAAGAATCCGACTGACCCTGAAAGGCTTGCAGTTTGAAGCCAAGAAACACTCTCCCATTCTACCCCCTCACCCATCCCACACCACACCACTTCATCCACTTCAACCTCTACAGATCTTTTGACTTCCCGCTTCCTATCACTTCCCACAGATTCAAGCTTTCAATTCATTGCTTCCATCTGAGACAGGGGACATTTTTCAAATCATAGAAAATTTCTCTTCACAGAACTGACCAACATGAAAAAAGCAGTGGTTTAAAATGAGTTATGCATCTATAAAATATCTGGTGGGTATGTAGATTAATAAATAAATCTTAAAAAAATGGGAGGGATGTTACATTAAAATGCTGTAAATTCAAAAAAAAAAGAGAAATCACCTGGAAATCTACTAGAACCTATCTGAAAATCTGAGGCAAAACAGCTTGTGAAACCTGATAATTGAGAAATCAAGTGAATGATTTTCATTGTGAGGAGAATAAAAGAAAAAGCCTTGTCAGAGAACAAACTGTGTAAGAGAATTTTTAAACCTTTTGGCACTTTTTGTGCAGTGAATTTTCCTAAAATGTCTAAAGAGTGGAAAAAGTGGAATTGAGCAACTATTACCAAAATGATTATTAAAGAAAATTATAATACAATAAAGATACATTGTGGTAACATTACTACAACTTCTACTGTTCCTAGTGCTACTAATATTACTACAACTACTACACTGCTCAAATAAATAAAGGGAACACTAAAATAACACATCCTAGATCTGAATGAATGAAAAAATTCTCATTAAATAATTTGTTCTTTACATAGTTGAATGTGCTGACAACAAAGTCACACAAGAATTCTCAATGGAAATTAAATTTACCAACCCATGGAGGTCTGGATTTGGAGTCACACTCAAAATGAAAGTGGAAGAACACACTACAGGCTGATCCAACTTTGATAAATTGGATTGATTTGATGTCCTTAAAACAAGCCAAAATAAATCTGTGTTCCTTCCTAAGTGGACAGTTTGATTTCACAGAAGTGTGATTGACTTGGAATTACATGGTGTTGTGTAAGTGTTCCCTTTATTTTTCTGCAATTATTATTTTCTCTTATAATTATGATTGAATATTCATGACTGTAATAGTTATAACATGCATGAAGTCCAGACATTTTAATTTCCTCTTATTATTTGAACTTTATTTTTAAGGTTTCTGTAGGGCAAAACAGATTGATGATGAGTATGATCACAACAATAGCAACAACAATCGAGTCACTTTTAGGAAAAATCATGGTCTCTGCCTCTGACGTTCTATTCAGTGAAAAGTCATGGAATAATTATTTTATTTAGGACTGAATATTAAAAGTAGCAGATGTCAGAAGGGCTACAGGGAAATGAACCAGTTTACCAGTCCAAGTCCCAGTGCAAGACGGAGGTACTGCTCATTAACTGTGTCCCACTTTTCTCCCTGGGCCACCATGTTCACCCTTAACCTTTAATAAGAAGATAAAAATTCTCTTTAGAATTAAATGGTAAATGACATATATATATTTTTTCAGACCAGAGAAGCAATAGATAGCAATAGCAATAGTTTCTTTTTGGGGTTATTTTTGGGCAGTTTGCAATTATTTTTGAGACCATTTTGAAACATTTCAAAAATTCAGGGACATTTTTATTTTATTTTGGTCAAATAAGACTTTAGTTTGAGGTGGCTTTTTTTTTTATATATATTTTATTAATCCCTTGCAGGATTTAACCCATCATGGATGAACCATGCCAAAGCAGCACCAGGGGAGCAGTTAGGGGTTCAGTGTCTCCTAGGAGGACCATGGAATTGAACCAGTGTTTAGACCCAATGACAATCCCTCTACCACCCCTTTGACTTCTTTTTTGAATATTTTCATTGATGGAATTATCTTGGCATGTAAACATATTTTCAAGTATTTTTTTTCTTAATTTTCAACTATATCTTTATGTTGTTAAAAAAAATATTGTTTTAACATACTCGGTCATTTTTTAATGAATTTTCATTGGATTTTTAAATTAGTTTTCAGGTGATCTCTGATGTATTATGTCATCAGTCATTTTCATATAATAAAAAAGGAAAGATCCCTTAATGCAACTTTCCACATGTTTTTTAAATACCTGTCGACACATTCAAACACATTTTTCAGACAAGTTTACGACTATAATGGAAAATATGTCTATGAATTAAAAGAATATTACATAAATATTAAGTCCTAGAAATGTAATATTTGGACTTTGATAAAGGTAACATGTTTCTGCTTTCCTCCCACAGTCCAAAAACATGCAGCAAGTAAAATTGCCCAGATGTGTGAATGAGAGCGTGAATGGTTGTCTGTCTCTATATGTGGCCCCGCAATTGCCTGCTGACCAGTCCAGGGTGTAGCCTGCCTCTCACCCAATGGCAGCTGGAATAGGCTACAGCATAACCTCAGTGACCCCCAATGTAGGATAAGCGGTATACAATTGATGGATGGATAAAGTAATGTTAGACTGGATCCCTTCAAAACCTCTTTAGGGTCCATTGACAACACATTGAGAAAATCATCCTGCACAGCATGATCTGATTTATAAGTCAGATGAAATGCAGATGGTTGTGGTGGTGGTGGGGATGTCAATGAATATTATATCTATAAATATTGTTAATACATTAAATATATGAGTAACAATGATAATAACTATTACATCTTAATCTGATTTTTTTAAGCTTCTCTGAGGTAAAATCCAGGTTCTCAGTTTTAATGAATTCCGAATTTCTGTTTACTGTGACAGTTATAATGAATTAATCTTCTTCTCCCTCTTCTCCTTTCGGCTTTTCCCTTCAGGTGTCGCCACAATGAATCAACCTTCTCCATCTAACCCTATTCTCTGTATCCTCCACTCTCACACCAACTACCTTCATTTCCTCTCTCACTACGTCCATAAATCTTCTCCTTGGTCATCCTCAAGACCTCCTGCCGGGCAGCTCCAATTCAAGCATCCGCCTACCAATATATTCTCTATCCCGCCTTTGTACATGACCGAACCATCTCAGTCTGGCTTCTCTGACCATTTGACGTGTGCTGTTCCTCTGATAGACTTATTCCTGATCCTATTCAGCCCAGAGAACCTTACTCTTCATCTCTGCAACCTCTAACTTTGCCTCCTGTCTTTTGGTCATTGTTACTGTTTCTAGGCCATACAGCATCGCTGGTCTCACCACTGTCTTGTACACCTTTCCTTTCATTCTGGCTGATAGTCTTCTATCACATAGTACCCCTGACACTTTTCTCCACCCATCCCAACCTCCTTGAACCCGTCTCTTCATGTCTTTTCCACACTCTCCGATGCTCTTGACTGTTGACCCAAAGTACCTGAAATCCTCCAACTTCTTGATCTCTACTCCCTGTAGCCTCACTGTTCCACTTGAGTTCACACACATATACTCTGTCTTGTTGTGACTTACTTTCATTCCTCTCCTTTCCAGTGCATACCTCTACCTTTCTAGATTTTCCTCAACCTGTTCTCTGCTCTCACTGCAGATCACAATGTCATCTGTAAACATCATGTTCCATGGAGATTCCTGTCTAACCTCATCCGTCTGCCTGTCCATCACCATTGCAAACAAGAAGGGGCTCAGAGCTGAACCCTGATGGTGTCCCACCTCCACCTTGAACTTTTCTGTTACCCCTACAGCACACCGTACCAGTGTCTCACAGCTAGCATACATGTCCTGCACCAGTCTAACATACCTCTCTGCCACTCCAGATTTCCTCATACAATAATAGACCTCCTCTCTTGGCACCCTGTCATATGCTATGCTAGGTCTACAAAAACACAAAGCAGCTCCCCTGGCCTTCTCTGTACATTGCTATTAGCATTCTCAATCCAAATACTGCATCTGTAGTACTCTTTCTCGGCATGAAGCCATGCTGCTGTTCACAAATGCTGACTTCTGCTCTCAGTCTAGTTTCCACTACTCTTTCCCATGACATCGTTGTATGGCATATCAACTTTATCCCTCTATAGTTGCCGCAATTCTGCACAGCCCCTTATTCTTAAAAATGAGCACCATCATATAATGAATTAATACACATGAAAAAACCCAATATATATATATTCCAGTATTTCCGTGTTGCAGTTGCAGAATCAAATGACTTTGTTGTCATTGAGTTCAACATGATTGATAAGAATACTATAACTCTGACTGACTTTCTTTTACCACTGAGGTATATGCATTGCTGTATTGTCATCATTATAATGAGATGTTCTTTTAATTGAAATCTTGAATAGTATAAATGGATTTAGGTATTCATTATTCCACCTTTCTTCAAATCTTTGACAGATATTGTACCAACAGCAGGCATCAAAAAAAGCAGTTTCATCCTCAGTACCTTGTTGTCAGAATGGAAGTGAATGTATGTAACAATGTTGAATATATTGCTTAAAACATGTAAAACCTCAGTGGAAAACCATGTAAAAATGCATCTTTCAGGATTCATCAATGTCACAGCTGGCTGGTTTTGGACACCTAACACTTTTCACCACTACAAAAAGATAAAACTAAGGTGGAGATGTTCAAGACAGAAAGAGAAACATACTGTTTTTCTGATTGATCAGGTTGTTTTTTTCAATACATTATCCCCAAAAAACTCAATTGTCAGTTAAAAACTTAATGTTTTCTTACCTTCTCTGCAGATTGTGCTGTCCCAAAGAAGATCGGTATGAAGGCCAGCCAAACAATGCAGGTCGTGTACATGGTGAAGCCAATGGGTTTGGCCTCATTGAAATTCTCTGGTACGCCTCGAGTCTTGATTGCATAAACAGTACATGTGACCATCAGTAAGATACTGTAACCCAAAGAGCAGATTATCTGTAGATCTGTGATATCGCACTTCAACACGCCTCGTGCAAATTCTGGATTGATGGTCTTCTGCTCGTTGTAGTCGATTATGGTGTTTGGTGGGTCCACACCAAACCAGATCAGGACCCCCAGTAGCTGGACAGAGATGAGGCTGGATGTGATGGCTAACTGTGAGGTGGGGCTTATCAATCGTGGAGCTGTCACTGACTTTTTGCCTTGCTCAAAGATTCGATAAATGCGGTTAGTTTTGGTTAGGAGGGCAGCGTAGCTGATGCACATTCCTAGCCCAAGGAAAATCCTTCTGAAAGAGCAAATGGCCACATCTGGCATGGCAATCATTAGGAAGGTGATGATGTAGCAAAGAAAAATCCCTGTCAACAGGACGTAACTCAACTCCCTGCCAGATGCACGAACGATTGGTGTGTCATTGTAGCGTACAAATGTAGCCATGACAAACGTTGTGGCTATGATCCCAAGCATAGCCAGGAACACCGGGATCATGGCCCATGGAGAGTGCCACTCCAGCCTAATAATTGGAATTGGCTGGCAAGAAGTGTGGTTTGTGTTGGGTCGCAGGTTGTATGAGCAAAGTTTGCAAGAGAACTCGTCATGTTGATATTGGTAGCCATCACAGGGCTCACAGTGCCAACAGCAGGACATGCCCTTCACCACCTTTTTACGCTGGCCGGTCAGACATGGAGGGCTGCACACGGAGCTTGGAACTTCCTGCTCACCACCAGGCCATTGTATATCCTCAATCTGCAGAGAAAGAATTAAAGGTAAGTCTGAGAAGTCAACCCTTGCTTTTTGTACTGTGGTGAGGATTGCAGAGTAAGCTTATGTTTACATTTTAGAGTTTCCCAAATGCAGAGAATGCTTTTCCACAGTATCCATCAGAAAAGTGTCAGGCGTTCATTAGTGTTTGAACAAGGGTAACGTGGCGCAGGAGGTAGAGCAATCGTCTTTGGAACTGAACATTCTTGGTTTGATTCCCGGCTCCCCCTACTGCGTCGAAGTGTTGTTGAGCAAGACACTGAAGCCCTAACTACTCCGCTGGTACTGGTGGTAATTGCAGAGAATGAATTTCCCCATGAGGGATTAATAAAGGATTAATTATAACCATGTGTAATTCCAAATGCACTGTTTAGATTGTCATGGGATCTTGTGACATTTGTTTGGTTGAATCACTGACCTTAGCCCCTTTGTTTCAGTTGAAGTTTTGGTAATCAAAACCTCTGGTAAATGTGCACTGGATTAAGATTGATTTGTCAGTTTTTGTTATCCAAGTTGGTCTGTTTATGGCTACCTGGAGCAGCTTGTTATTCAGTGATGACTTTCCTTGACAATCATTTTACAGAAATACACCAGATACAAAGTCTGAGCAAAATATGTGCCAACAGATGTCACTCTGTCACTTGGGCTGACCTCAGCATTTATGAAAACCTTTACAATGGACATTACTTCACCAGGTGACATGATGCTCAGCTGTGAATCATGCCTTTTGTATTGTGAGGATGGCCACCTGTCTTATAAGACATGCTGCCCAGGCTACACTGGATATAAAGCTACACTTACACTTGCTCTTCAAACAACCATTTAAAGAAGAGTATAAAACAACCTTTGGTCTCGACCCCTGTCCAGGTATTTTGCCTTAGTAAACCAGGCCAGGGGATAATTCCCCCATGACACTGCCAGTAGATAAAAGTCATGTAAGTGTTTCAAAAACATGAAAAAAGCAATGAATAATCAGAAGGAAAAAAAGACAAATACCAGAGAAATAGCTAAACAACAGAAAAAAATTGATTAATTCCATCCATCCATCCATCCATCCATCCATCCATCCATCAATCCATCTACTATCCCTTATCCTGCACTCAGGGATGATGGAGCCTATCCCAGCTGTCATCAGGCAAGAGGCTGGTTGCCTGTTAGGGCCACATATACAGACAGACAACATTCACTCACTCATTCATTCTGCATTCGGGGCAATTCTCCCATTTTTTTTTCCATTTAACCTGCTGCATGTTTTTGGACTATGGGAGGAAACCGGAGAACCAGGAGGAAACCCATGTATACACAGGGTAGAACATGCAAACTCCACACAGAAAGCCCTTGTTGGAATCGAATACTACAAAGGCACTTAGAGTAAACAACGTTTAACCTGAAACACCATGACAAATATGATATATATGATATAATATAAAAACTCTATATAAGGATTGATGATATACCACAGAAATCTGTGAGTAATTTTACAACCTGAAATCCTAAACAAATTCTTTAAAAATCAGGAAGCCATTATACCTGAAATCACCAAATTACCTAAAATGACTTTCCGATGATTAATTCTGATGATAATTCTGATGATAATTCTGATCAGCGACTTATGAGACCATATTACATTCTGAGTTTATAATGAAGAAATTTGGGTATGATAAAGTTACATTTAAAAAAAAGCCAGTAACTTCACCCAACATGTGTTACATTGTTTCTTTCCTGCCAATGGAAACACTGCAGTTCAGCCAGAGGTCAAACATGCGAGTCCTTGTGTGCTGCATCACATTACAGCGGCAATGCAGCCACATGCATCTTCAGTAATGATGGTAGTTTGTGACTCGCATGACAACACACACAAATGCACAGTGTGTTATTGCTGCTGGGGCCTCAGCAAGCTCCTCGGGTCTCATGGGACTGGAAGTGCAATCCAAAAAGAGTTGATCAGGAGCGGGCTGTTCTGGCAGTACTCAAAAAATGACACAAAAATTTTACAGAAAATTACCTAAAAGCTGGATGGAAATGGCGCAATCTGAGCTATAAAGTTAAAGGGGACATTTAGGTGATATGCAAAGAAAAACTCTTTTTATTAAAAGGCAAACCAAGAAAAAGGAATAGCCAACAAAAAATCGAGTAAACTAGTCTGAAAATGTAAAAAAGTGTAACTTGTGTGCTTCAAAATTATCAATAAAATTCTAATGGATTCTGAAAAAAACAATTTCATTTTTTTGAAATTCAAAAAGAATGATAATAGAAAAAAGAAAGTCAGGTCCCTTCATATTGAAATGTTGGAATGGCTCTAAAGCTGAAAATCAATGCATACATGAATTTTGGTAGAAAAACTGAGCCCTGATAAAAAAAAAACAACAAAATGCTCTTAATATTGTACTAATCCACCTCGGCAGGCTTTGGAACTGAGCTCCTTCAGATGTGATTAACAGACAACTCTCACATCCGATCCCCCTGCCGCTCAATAAGAATGGATATTGAGGAGGTAGGATAATCCTGATGGGGACACAAGGGAGAGGGGCTTTGAGGGTTTGTGAGTGTAGGGGGTTAATCAATAAACCTTTATGTATATGTTCCAACACACACCAACACACACACACAAAGACACATAAGTCTGGTGTCAAGAGAATCTCAATAATTTCAAGTCAACTTCTTTTCGACAATGTTCCAAGTCATATGACCAAATAAAAATCAGCTTACAAACAACAGAAACAAACAAAGAAAAGTAGAACTTCAGACAAAAATACAACACAAACACAACATTGCTGGACTCACATTGAGTTGCAAACTCTCAGTCCATTGCCCGATAATCCGATACCCTGGCCCGCTCACGTTGCTCCATTGATACTGAAACAGGTCGTAACGTCCCGGAGCATCACCATTACGGTTGAAGGTCACAGATGTTCCAGCACTTCCTGTTTGAAAAACACATGTTGCAGTTATTTTAATCATTGAATCTTCACTCAATCAATATGCTGGTCAGTTGATAGAGTGTTTGCAGCTGCCTCAGGATTGAATGATCTGATTGGAAAGACAACACAAAAGAACTCCAGTAAAGATGTTGTTAGTGGCATTGATCAACCGTTTTTCTGTCAGAAAAACATCACTATAATGTCATAAAGAACATGATTTCAAAGCAAAACTGAAAAAAAAAAAAGAAAAAAATGCAATTTAATTTCATGAAAGATGTTATTTAATTAAAATGTTGCTGATTGCCTTTTTCTATGGAGGCAGTGTTTACTGGAAATTCTGGAATGCTATGAATGCAGTTCTTCTCTCCAAACAAACAATTCCTGTTGAAAATGAGATAGATAAACATTGCTAAATTAAAACACAATTTGATCTTCTTCTTCTTCTTCATTTACCATTAAAACATTCAAGAAAATTAAAAGTGTGTCAAATTTTATTTAGACTATGTCTAAAGGGTCAAATCTAACGGCACTTTGAAAAATTAATACAAAGACTACTTTTCAAAGCTATAAAGTAAAAATCTCCCAAATTCAGCTATTTAATTACATATTTATGTGAATATATTCCAAAGCTACTTATTTCCATCCATTCTTCAAAGTACTTATTTCTTCATAGGGTCAGCAGCTTCATTAAAACCAGCATCAGGAAAAGGGACCAAGTGGCTTTCGAAGCTGCTGTAGAGGATTTCCAGTGAGCAGGCAGAGTATTTTTGGCTTTATTGCTCTGTAGCCAAAGACCCCGGGGACCCTGTTTATTTACTGTGAATGGTTGCTTCAACCTTTATTTAAAGCACAGTCAACTCTGAACTTTGTTTGGTTGTGGATGCCCTTTCCTGCCCTAAACAAACAAAACAGAGGTTTGTTTTCACCAATGCTTTCATTTCAGCTTTTTGGCTTTTTTTGTCCCTCCAAACTCTCCATGTCCTGCTGTACTAGGCTTGAGATAGTCATGACCACTGAGACACATGCTTGTGACATTTCAACGTAAGCAAAATAATTTTTGCTTGAACATTTCTCACATAATCTTCTGTAGCTATTTGACATTGTCTTGTTCTGTTTTAGGATTGTTCCATTTATCTTTTTAATGTTCCTGTCCTTTCTTAGGTAACTTTCATTTCTCATGGACTTTCCTATATTTTTATATGTTATTTTTAGATTTTTTATCTATTTTTTGCATAATTTTATCTAATTTTGAGATTCTAATTTTGGAGTTTTAGATTATTTCTTGATTTCTTGATTTGCTGATTATTTGATGGCTAATCACTAATAGTTTCATTATTTAGATTTTTAAATTCCTTCATAGATGGCAAAACTGGGGAGTATCTTTTTGAGAAATTGTGATCAATAAGTAAGTCAAGGATCTGCACCCAGTTTTCCATCCCTGTGACCTCTGACTTTCCAAACCAACTGTCAGGAAGGATGACAGAATGTTTGTAAAATCAGCAGTTTATGTTACCGCCAAGAGAAAAGTTAGAAAGGCAGATTCACTCCACGACTTTTATGACCTGCTTTAACGACCAAAGTCACTTGGTGTGACGCGGCAATAAATTTGCTGAATTATTGGCCTTTCAGAATGGAAGTTGAGTCTCCTCTGACTTCAAGGAAGCTCCTGCGGCTTCTCAAGGAGACCCTGCATTACCTGTTCATAAAAAAGGAGCGTAAAGAGGAGGCAGGTTAACGTGTGTTACTCCTGCCATTTTGCTTGCCTTGTTCTAATTAAAAAAATAAAGACATTGTGGCAAGAACAAGACTATTTGAACTCATGTCCATCAACAAAACATAACATCAGACACTCATCAAGAAATAATATATAAAATTTATAGAAATGGTTGGGGCTTGTTCATGTCCTAGAGAGTCTGAAAGGGGGCATCAAAAGAAAAACTTGAGAAGATAGAAGCGACCATCTACAGCTGTTGCACTGAGAGGGTCCGATAGGAAAGACAAGGCCATCAGTACTCGGAAGAGATTGAGTAGCTTGTGAAAGAGAGAGCATCCTTGATAAACTACTGGAAGGCGGCCATGGAAGTAGAGGGGAAGGAGTTGAGACTCTAAAGAGTGACAGCATATTCCCTGGTTGATAATGCTAACGCTTGGTCACCTTAAAGTCTCCTGTATAGATGCTTTTGAATATCTCACTGCTTCCTCTTTCTTTTACTAACACAACCGCATCTCCATGTACATTTCCACAGGACTTAATCTATTTGCACCCCTTTCATTCATTTGTGCCTACCAGGTAGTAGTCTTTGGATTACAACTGCCAGCATTTTTCATTAAGGCCGCCATTTTTGCAGTTCTTTTATACACAAACAAACACATATACACACACATTTTGGGTTGTTAGATAAAATTTTCTGGTATTTTCTGTGCGTATATTATGACAAGACTGTGTGACAGGATCAGTGCTTGAATTTACACCATATACATCAAAATATCATTCCAAAGAGAAGATTAATGGATGTAGTGAGATTTGACATAAAGGTTTTTTTTTTTTCATGAGACTGCATTCCACAATATAGGGCTTAAACAAAGGTTAATATCATTACTGAACTCATGATATTTTGATAATGTTGATTAATAACTTGTAATCATCATTGACAGTTATTAGTTATTACCAATGAATAATACTAGCTCCATTCACTGCTCAACACTAACTGTTCATATGATGTTTAAGCATCTTCTATTTAACCGCTTTTGTGTTTTGTGTAATTATAGAGATAATACTCAGTTTGACTGTGACATTCGATTATGATGACCGAGTTATTTGTTTCACTTTTTGCTCAAACATTTGCTCTGATGTAATGACTTCCCGTTACATTGTGTCTTACAGCCGGTTCTGTATGATCCTGCCTGTGCTAGGTTTTGTTTTATTTTCCTGTGGCTTCATGTAGCAGCTAAACCCTCCATCATGTCACATCTTCACCCTCAATTCAGATCCTCTTTCCACAAACATGCTGCCGCTTCCGTAACCACCATGTAAATGAGTTCAGTTCCATACAGACCCATTGCTTCTGGTAGATTTTTGACCTAATTTTCTTTCCCTCAGAAAAAAAGGAAAAAAAAAGACTGCCCCCCCCAAATCAAAATTCTATATGCAGCTGCCTCATCACAAGAATGCTGTTTAAAACAGATCATACAGATACAGACTCTGCTTGTTAATTTTGCAAAGATGCAAAGAAAAAAAATATGAAGAAGAAGATATTTGTGTTCTGTATATTGAAGTTGTAGTTTCCAGCTTAATTTTTATCATTATTATCATGATCCTTATTATTATTATCAGAATTTATTATCAGATTTAGATGTAAGAGTTATTATCATTGCCAGTCATATATTTAATGTATAAACAATATTTTATGGACATAATACTCATTGACACCCCCACCACCACCACAACCATCTGCATCTCATCTGACTTGAAAATCAGATCATGCTGTGAAGGACGATTTTCTCAATGTGTCGTCAATGGACCCTAAAGAGGTTTTGATAGGATGCAGTCTAACATTACTTTATCCATCCATCAATTGTCTGCCGCTTATCCTACAGTTAGGGTCAGGGGGTATGCTTGAGCCTATCCCAGCTGCCATAGGGTAAAAAGGGGGGTACAGCCTGGATTGGCTTCCCCTATGTGGTTGTGGTGATTGCCTATGCCAGTTGCCTCTTCCCACTGGAGAATGTGATGACCATCTTCCTGCCTGCCAACATCCTTTTTTTCAGTCCTCCTACCCCCACAACCAGTAACTGTTTCTGATCCTTGTTACTTTGTTATATCACAGTTTAAGAGCCATGTTACTTCATCATATAACTGCTTATAACTCCTGTATTTTGTCATATTAGAATTGTTTATTCACATCACTCATACAACACGATCTGATGCAAGTCACACCATAATTTAAAGAATTAACATTACAACATCCACATAACGATGCTTTAATCTCCAATTGGCATTACCATGTCACTTGCCGTCAAAGCCGGACTCACCATTGAAGCTGACATTGCGGATGTATTTGAGCAACTTCTTTCCTCCTGCCAGTTCCATCTCAGGGCAGATCCCAGAACGTTCGGGACAAAGGTCTCGCTGCATGTTGTGCAGAGCATGGGCCATGGCGTACACAGCATCTATCACAAACTGAACTTTTCCCTCCTGCTCATACTTGGAGTCGATGCCAATCCTCTCCTGACCTGAAGAATGAAGAGAGATGGAGACTTGGTTGCCAGGGGGAACAAACCAAAGACATATGAGAGAAGCTTGGAGACTTAGTACCTCACAAATTAACTCAGGGAAGATGTCAACTAAGATTTAAGATTCAAAGATTCAAAGTGTTTCTTGTCATGTGGAGAGTCTGAAAACGTGTTCCTCTGTACAATGAAATTCTTACTTTGCTGTTTGCAGTGCATCCCGATAAGATTTGATCACTAAATAATAATATGCCAGATAACCTGATGTAACAATCCAGGAAAACATGAACAGTACACAAAAATGTAGGCAGTATTTGCAATGTAAACAGTGTTGGCAAGATGTGCAAGTTAAAGTTGAGCGCAGCTTTGAGAGTGCAACTCATAAAGTGCAGGTGCAGATTGTATACAGACAGTTTGAATAGACAGTTACGTTTAATTTGAGTGCATCACTGGTTGAGCTGGATGTAAAGTGCAGAACTGTCTGAGATAGAACATGGTTATTGACTCCTTTTAGTTGTTCAGAAGTCTAATGACAGTTGGGTAGAATGAGCTCTTCAGTTGTGCTGTTCTACATGTCACACTCCTGTACGTCTGGCTGTCGGGTAGGAGTGTGAGTCCATGTTTGGGCGGGAATTGTTCCTTTACAATGGAAGCAGCTCTACTGAGCCCTATGCTGTGGTAGATGCTCTGCAGAGAAGGCAGGGGGCTCCTAGTGATCTTCTCTGCAGTATTTACCACTCGCTGAAAGCGTTCGTGGTCCAGAGCGGTGGTGCTGTGGTAACATACGGTGATGCAGCTGATAAAGCTGCTCTCAACAATGCAGCTGTAGAGTTCTGAAGATTTAAGCCAACATGCCAAACCACCTCAGCCTCCTAAGAAAGGACAGCCACTATTCAGCCTGCTTAAATGTCGAGGGACCGTGTGAGGTCCTCTATGATGTGAACACACAGGTATTTGAAACTATTTGTCCTCTTAACCTCGGGACCTTGGATGAAAAGTGGCTGATGAGGTCTCCTCTCCTTCCTCATGTCCACTATTACTTGCTTTGTCTTGTTCATGTTAGAGATGAGTTTGCTGTCCTCACACCATGACACCAGACTGACCACCTCCATCCTGAAGGCCATTTGTTAACGTAGTTAACAAACAGTAAAATTGTTAACTCAATACTGACATTCCAACTTCTCCAGTACGTCCAGCACCTTGGATCAGCTCTTTATCAGGTTATTTGAAATCATCTTAGATATTTAATAATTACTTGATTTGTTCATGACATCTTCTCACCATTTTGTGACTTTTTTCTTAGATGAGACTTGATATAAAGTGCTTTGAACATGGTTATATTTAACTTGAACCTAAAAAATTTATAGTGAAATTACTTTTTTAGTGAAAAAAAAAGCAAAAATGACAACAACATGCATATCAATGCTTTTCTTTTCTTATGGGGGTAAGCTACCTGTTCACAAACTGTAAAAATAAAAAAAGCTGGACTGTTCATGTTTTGTAACAAGGGACCAAGAAAAGAGAATTAGGGGAAAAATATTTTTGCGCACATGTCATGAGCTAGCAAATTAGAGCCAAATTTTTTTTTTTGGAAAGTCTACGTCGGAAAGCCAGTTTAGACTAAAGACTCTCCATTGGATGACAGAAAACTTTTAATATGCCAATAAAAACTCTCCCAATGCTGTTGGGTCAGAATACTTCAAGATGAGTTGATGTAATGTTTCCATAGCAACAGCACTACTCCATTTTCTTCAAACTTTTGACTTTCCAATAGTGAATTAAGGAAAATTCTGGAACTCAGGCAATCTGAATATTTCTCTTGGAAAATTTACAATGGATCTGAGGAATGGCATACAACTGGAAAAAAACAGGTACAGGAGAACCATTTCAATAACAACGACCCCACGCCATACGTGGAGAAGCATCAGGGCCATCACTACAAAGGCACTTCCCAGCAGGCTAGTAGCGACCAACCTTGCCTGACACCCTGAACAGCTTCTTTGCTTGCTTCCACTCGTCAAGCTGGAGAGGCGACACATTTTCCTCAGCCGGTAGTGCAGCACCAGCCACTTGTCCTGAAGCTACATCAGGTGAGTTCTACCCTGAAGAAAGATCAACACCAACAGGGATGCAGGACCAGACAGGGTGTGAGGCCGGACCTTGAAGACATGTGTGGAAAAACTGGCAGGGGTCTTTCTGGATATCTTCAATCTGTCCATGCAACTGTCCATGATCCCTTCTTTGTCCACCATGAGGTTGGGGCATTGGTACACTTTTATTTATAAGGCCATGCTTGGACTGCTGCCCTCTTACATCTGTGACTTCGTCACAAGGCGAACTGTTGATTCTCACCTGTCGCGATCGCATGATCAACTGTTGCTTCATGTCCCCTTTGCACGCAAAGAACTAAGGAAAAGGGCTTTGGCCTATGCTGCCCCCACTGCATGGAACAGACTTCAAAAAGACTGGAAAGTCCTTAATTTTATCTCACTAAATGCTTTTAAAACCAAACTGAGAACACTAGAAGTCAACTTGTCAAAATGTAATTGCTTCTTTTCACCATTGGTAATATTGTTCTGTCTGTAACTTATTGCTGCCTCTTGGCCTGGACTCCCTTGTAAAAGAGGTTTTTAATCTCAACCAGACTTTATTTCCTGGTTAAATAAAGGTTAAATAAAATAAGAATAAAAAAATCCCTGTCTGCCTTAAGTCCTCAATAATTGTGCCCGTGCTGAAAAGATAAGCTGTAACCTGCCTCAATTATTATTTTCCTGTTGCCTTAAGACCAGTAATCATGAAGCACTTCAAGAGGATCCTCCTCAGACATATTAAGGGCGCTATCCCTCCTGGGCTGGACAGCCTCCAGTTTGCCTACAGGGAGAACCACTCCACAGAAGATTTTGTCTTGCTAGCACTTCACATGGCCCTGTCCCACCAACAAGGGCCCAATACCTACGTCAGGATACTGTTTGTAGACTTCAGCTTGGCCTTCAACACCGTCCTCCCAGACAACTTGGCCCTGAAGCTCGGCAACCTCGATTTGCCTGCCTCCCTGTGTTTGTGGATCTACAACTTCATCAACAAGTAGTTAGGTTGGGGAACTCCACATCCTCCCCTTGGATCCTGAATACTGGAATTCCACAGGGTTGCGTACTCAGCATGGTCCTCTTCACTCTCTTCAAACATGACTACCTTGCCATTCACCCCACAAACAATGTCATCGCCAAGTTTGTAGATGACACCAACGTGGTGTGCCTCATATCAGAGAATGACAAGCCCTACTACAGAGAAGAGATCCAGCACCTAACTCAGTGGTGCTCCAACAAAAACCTCTTCCTCAACACAAGCAAGACTAGGGAGATGGTAGTGGATTCTCAAAGCTCCAGGAGAATGGCACATGCTCCCCTCCACATAAATGGGGATAGAGTGGAACGTGTTGACAACTTCAGGTTCCCGGGCATCCACATTACATCGGACCTGACCTGGGCCGCTAATACCTCACACCTGGTGAAGGAAGCCCAGCAATGACTTTTCTTCCTCAGGAAGCTGAAGCGAGCTGGGCTCTCCTCCCAGCTGCTCATTAACTTCTACAAATCAACAGTCGCAAGCATCCTCTGTCTTAGCTCTACAGTGTGGTATGGTGGCTGCATGGCATGAGACAAAAAGGAGCTGGTCTGGGTGTGAAGAACAGCACAGGGCGTTGTAGGCTGCCTTCTCCCAGATCTGGGATCTATCTAGGATACCAGGAAGAAGGCAAGAAACATTGCAACGGATCCCTTCCACCCAGGCAACAGTCTGTATATACTATTCTCACCGCACTGTGTAGATCATGCCTATGCACCATGCATATAACTTGTCTGTCTATTTATTAGCCTGTACATAATCCGAGCCAGGAGCTCTTACAGCAAAATTTGTCTGTGCCTGCACAATGACAATTAGAAATCTTTATTCTTGATTCACTCATGAGTTTGTCTATCCTTATCCTGCACTGAGGGTAGCAGTGTGCCTGAAGCTAATCCCAGGTGATATTCAACAGCGATCAACAATTCACACTCTCATTTGACAGTGATGTTCTTCAAAATAATCTGCCAGTAAAATAATTTAAAAATGACTTCAGCCCAAGAATCTTCAGAACTGTTACTGAATTCTGTGTTCTAATTTTTAGCATTGTGAATATTCTACGTGCAATCACAATTTATCAGCAGCATGGAAAGCGTTAATGTCCTGACAAAATACAAGTGTCATCTTGTCCCACTGAATGTTTCTGAACCTAACCAGATTAATTTTAATTGTCAGCCAGAAATAAAGATAGTTTGTCTCTTTACTTCTCATGAAACTTCTCATACTGGACTGAAAACTGACCCAGGAACAGCAGTGGATGCAGCTCCTGTGATTTTTGTGTGATAAAAGACATTTCTCTTCAGTGGCCTCGAACGTGATTCTATCTCCTATTGAGGCTTATGCAGATTTGACTCATGACAGAAGAACATTGTCATTTCCCTTTGTCATTTTAATGGTGCCAAGTCAAGAACATCTGCCTCCTTTAAATGTTTTTTTTCATCTTGTCAGGGGAAAATCATTTTCATTGTACTCAAGGTTGAGGTAAAATAATCAAAGCAAAGCAAAAGGATCAAATACTGTATAATAGCCTAAAAAAATTCTGCACTTTCCTCACGACATCCTCCTCCCATCCTTCCCCTCACCGATCGACTACAACCTCCACGTTGCCTATCATGACCCACGTGCGTTTGTCTAGATTCTGGCAGCCAACACTGCCTTAAGAGACGCTTCACCTCAGTACTCATCCTTCTTGAACCCTGAGCCCACCAGGGCCTTCATGTGTTCATCCAAGGCATCCTCAGACACAGGTCAGGGGGGACAACAGCTGCACCAAATATCCTTCAACCATCTGCTCGGATTAATGTAGAACCTCATCTACATTAACTTGGCCAGATAGTTGAACTCCCAGCAGGCACTCTGGGCCATGTTCCTTGGCTAATTCAACTTCATTCTTTCATACCGACCAGCCTCAAAAAACACCATGGCACTAGAAATGAGCCCTCTCATCATCCCCTGTCTCATCTCTTGTGCCCTCATCCCATCCACAGGCACCCCTGGTCACACATTGCTGTGGATTTGGTCTCTGGTCTGCCTCTGACTGGAGGAGACAGGGTCATCCTCACTGTAGTAAGCCATTTTTCTAAGGCGGTGCACATAATATCGCTCCTCAAACTCCCATCCTTGACTGAGACTGTGGCGTTTCTCATGCAGAATGTATACAATCTCCATGGACTCCCAAACAACATAGTGAGTGACAGTGACCCCCAGTTCACCTTACAAGTCTGGAGGTCCCTCTGCAAGGAGGTCTGAGCCACCATCAGCCTTTCCTCAGGGTACCACCGCAAGACCAATAGCTAGGCAGAAGGGGCCAAACAGAGCCTTGAGTCGGTCCTCCGTTGCGCCTCAACCCTCCATTCCTCCTCATGGAGTTGGGACCTACCCTGGGTGGCATACACGCTGAATGCCCAGGTCAGTGTGCCCTCAAGCCTCTCTCCTTTTGAGTGCTCTCTGGCCTACCAGCGTCCCTTATTCCCTGCCCTGGAGTCTGAGGTTGCAATTCCCTCCCTCCAGGCTCATCTCCAAAATTGTCGCCAGGTATGGAAGATGGTCCTTCCTTCTCTCTGGAAGGCCAGTGCCTGTTCCTGCAGTATTCTGCATTTCAGAATGGATCAAACCATACTCCATGTAAACTGGCATATAAAACAGGTCAGTTGTAGATGGCAGTTGAAGTTTAGATGGTAGGCTATCCTTTTGATGTTAGGCGTCTGCAATTTTGAGTTTTTCTGATGCCGGTTTCAGGTCAGATCACATTGTCATAGCAATAATTGATAATTTCAGGATGCATTTAGGGTCAAACTTGTGACGAAGGCACAGCTTTGTCTTTGTATTAAAAACAAAAAAATAAAGACTTTGCAAACAGTGTAAAGGCATCTTGTCTCCATGGCAGAAGTTAGGTTTGCCTTTTAATCCACTGGATACTCAACTGGCCCCTTCACAATTAGCACACAGTCCACAACACTGTGTGTGTGTGTGTGTGTGTGTGTAGAGTCTGTCTTTCTGTCACCACAGCAAAGACTTTCCATCGTATAATCTATCCTCCTATAATCTAGCTCATTCTTTTCCAAGCAGCGAATGTCAATCATGACCAGAATCGACGGTTTCTCAGACTCTCAAAGCTCAGGAATTAAAATTAAGAATTTATTTAGTAGAATTAAATTAACAAATCACTTACTCAATCAATCACTCAATCAATCGATCGATCGATCAATCAATCAATCAATCAATCAATCAATCAATCAATCAATCAATTGGTCTAGCTGGATGCTGTTTCACACTAAAAATAAGATAACAGTGACCTTCTAATTGGACATACTCGGTTATCTGGTGACTCGGAGTTACGATGGGCTTTGCGATAATATTAAAATATGCGCTTAATGCACTGGCATTCAGTGAGTACGTATTGTAAACGCTTACCTGCCCTTATAATTGGCCTATATTCATGCAAATATAAACAGTAAGGTAAAATAAGGATATAAGGAGAGGTAAAATAGTACAGCACAAATGTCCGAAATACTGTACGGTAAAATGGTAGAAACGGTGTTGCACTTGACAACGAACTTGCTTAATGACAGACCTCTTGGAACGTAATCCTGTCATTAAATGAGGACCACTTGTATATTGTATATCCTTAATTACATCCAGTTGGTTTCATCGAGACATTGTTTTTTCATTTTTTTAATGTTTATGAAGCTGAGCCTTTAAAGTGTCCCAGCTGTCAGTCTCCAACTGATAAAGGTGAGAGAAACTTTGGATACAGTTGTTTCAACCCAACAACAACAGTACACAGATGGCAGGGTGCTACTGTTGTTAACTGCTTCTTAGCAGAAAAACGCTAAATATCAACCGATGTAAATATCCTTGATTTTATCAGAAATCTCCTCTAACCTTGAACCTCGAGCAACCACAGAGGAACTTCAGTAAAATCAGAGGGAAAAAACAAAGAAACTTTAGTGATTACGATGAACTTGTTGCTTGTTCCAATGTCAAGCTGAGGAAGATTACAGCTCTCTTTTTATTTGATACCAGCTTTCAGGCGGAAACAAGTTTTGGATTCTGATGTCAATTTCATCTCGTCCTCATACTTAGTTACAGCTTTCAATTTTTTCGATACTAAATTCAAACTGAAATCATATTGTCGACAGATTTCCCTCTAATTCCCAAACCAATGTCACTTGATCACTAAACGGACGTCTTTTTGATGCGAAAATGCTGAGCTTGGTGTGTTTCCATCCTCTTCCTGAGAGAACAGCACTACGTCTAATCCAGGTTCCACAGTAGATATCTTATAATATTCTGTATAAGATGAAAAGAAGAGTTGAGACTCCGTGCTGCTCCAGATGACTGCTGAGCAGTTACTTTACTCTCTCAGAATCTATCTGAGGACCCTACCGAGGACAGGGTCAAGTTGGGTGGACCTGGCCACCAGGTTAATAGTGATGCGTTTCTTCTTTCAGTTTGTCTGAACGCTTTGCAGCAGCAGGAGATGGCGATAACGTTCAGGCCCTTTGTGAAGGCAGATATGAGGGCAGTGGGGGCCAGTGTGCTGGGGTTGGTGTGGCGGGAGGGATGCGGGGCTTCTGCTTGAGAGATAACATTGACCCAGACTGCCTGGGGCCTGTGGGGGCCTGCGAGATATCAGTTGTAATTGGTGTCTGATAAGAGGCTGATTCGATACTTAATGCTCTGCTGTGTTTTAGCTCAAGACAAACTGTTACATGACCCCCATAACATTCACATCCCTATCACATGAACCGCAGTATTTTTCTGCGACATGATACTTATGTCTTTGTTTTAGTTGTGTGTTTACAAGCAAGTCTAAGTCTAATAGCAAAGGTTAACTGAAAATAAAAAGAGAAATTAAAAACATCACAATTAAAAGTAAGAAACCAACAAAAAAAACTGTAGGACAAAAAAAAAAAACAGAATAATTTTGTAAAACAATTAATGTAACTATAAGACCACAGTGTAACTGACAGCTCACATTTGGAATAAATACATTATTCCAATTAAAAAGCATACATAATGAAAAAAAAACACATTTAATCACTGTTTTCACATGACAGGCAAAAAATAATCAAAATCATTCTGAGAATGTGGCCAGGTTTAGGAAGCAGCTCATCTCATTTTGTAACATTGGGGACATGATTTGTGACATTCTTTGCTTTTGAATAATTGAGAAGATGCTAATTTGTGCTGGGTCTCAAATTTCTACTGTCAAACCCCATAGTTTATGTCTGGACTTTAAGTCTGGATTTAGGTCTGTGTCGACTGCTTGTCTTTCTTCCTTCCTCCAGTTGCATTTTAGTGTATGAATGTTTTATATGACACATAAATCTCCTGGGAAATGAGACCCATTAATAATGTCAGGAACTACAAACTTCGGGATATATGTTTGACCAGCACTGTTTGACATAATTCTCATTCACACACACACAAAGAAACATAAGAATACAACAATTTAAAATGAAGATCATGGCATCAAGGGTCTAATCCTAATTCTGGAAAATTGTTGTAGAATTAGAAGATTAAAATAAACGTTGTTTTTTTTTTTTCTGAAAACATACTGGAGAGTCTAAACTTCTTGTCTTGGCAACCAGACTTGAAGTTCTTCACTTGAAGACATTTCACCCCTCATCTGAGAGGCTACTTCAGTTCTGAACTGAGATCATTTCAACAAGAATTCACCATGACTGGGATGACTGAGAACCACAGATATTAGTGTTTAATAAAAACCTAAAAAAAACTCTAGAACTCTTAAGCAGCTGCACCAAGAGAAAGTAGGTCAGTGGATCATTTCGAACAGAGATGAATCAGGTCACACAGCGTTTCTGTTGTCGTAATTGTCATAATGCAATGTTATAATGTTGTTATAAATGAACTATTAATCACTGATAATATATGATCCATATTTAGAATTGAAAGTGTAAAGATGTCTTAGCTTTGGGGACAGTAAAGACAACAATTATGATATTTTCAGATATTTAATATAAGAAAAGTTATTTACAGAGACTGGAACTTAAAGAAAGCTTGGGAAAAATAATCTTTTCAGACATCAATTTCACCCCCAAAAAATCATCATTTAATTTCACACTGTGGGTAATTATTTTAAAAGGAAACAAAACCAACATACTAAAACAAATCCCCAACACCAACACATAAACAAGCAAATATAAAAGAGCACAATGCTGTTTGTTTTTCTGAAAAAAACTAAATAAAAAAACATTATTTAACAAATAAACAAGTCATATTAAATGTGGCGACCCCTGACGGGAAAAGCCGAAAGAAGAAGAAGAAGAAGAAGAAGAAGAAGAAATGTGTTCCATTTTTTTACTTGGTAGTTTTAGCCTCTTAGAAATTCAGTGTCATATTTAAGGCATATTCACCTTAAATTGACATTGGTGTGATTAAAAAACATCAAAAAGGTATTCAAGATTGCCTCATAATTCCCTTTATTCTAACTTATTGCAAGTATTCGAAACCAGGTTTTATCTACATTACTTCAAAATGATTAATTTTCTTCGGTTGCACCGACCATTGTTCTTGTCAGTATTTCATGATATTTCCTCCTATCTTCTCGACAGCAGTATAGACATAAAGAGCCAGATATGACAAAATCTGTAGGTACAGGTCTGAGTGAGAGATAATGGAGATGACAGTTGATCATGTTGAGCAGCTGATCATATCAGCTCTAATTAGATGTTATTGATCGCTGCCTTGCAGTGGAAAGATGTCGATTCGCAATAATGGACTTCATTAGAGATGGCCTTTCATCGAAAATGAGCTTTAAACTCCTCAGACCCAGATCAGACATTCAGACCCATGACCTTTAGAAGACGGTGAACAACAGTGACTTGACGATGAGCAATCAATAAAACTCAGGGGTCCCAATCAATTTCACAGAAGATCACAGAGAAACTTAACTAGCAATAGGTGACTGGAAAAACAGCAAGAAAACATGGAACTAAGGTGAAGATTAACAGGGCAAACATTCACACTGGAATGACTGGAAAATCATTGACAAATTCTATAAAAATGAGCAAGGATGAAAGCAAAAAAAGTATCACATTATCAGGTAGCCTACATGAAATTAAACACTGCACTGGAATTGCACTAACTCTGAACAATCTGTAATTTCACAAGTCTATGTCGGCAAGAAATTGATCAGATCAACATTTCCAAGAAAATATTTCAAACCAACAACACCCAGAAAGAATCCAAAAATGATTCTAATTACCTTACAACAAATTCTAGAATAAAGTATACTCACCACAAAACTTGGAGAACAATTTTGAATCAACGAAAAACTTCTAAAGCAAATAATTAAGCAAAAGATGCAAAATAAATTAGTGAATAGATATATAAAAGGGGATGCATGTCTCACCTGTGCACTTCCTACTGCTGTCATCCCTCTTGGATGAGCTCATCAGCTTGCAGTTGAAGTTTTCCTCCCAGTACTCAGCAAACCAGACATTTCTGCGGTTGTTCTCCAGAGTCCGTGACATGAAGTAGGCATCAAATCCTGCAGTTTCAGAAAACGAAGACAGGTCAACGTTGATCTCCTTAGGGACAACAAGCGATAGACTAAATTTCTGAATATTGATGGGGATGGTTTTGAAGATGAGAATTATTGTGGCACTTCAAGTACTTACACATGGCTCTTGACACTCCTTTAAGATTGAAAAAATACATTCACAGTTTTTATTCTTCCAAATGTCTTGGTTTTCTCTTTCTAATTACTTGGTCATTTCTTTCTGAATTCATGATGCTTTGTTAAATTTTTTGAGGGGATTAATTGATGACGTCTTATGTAATTCATTGTTGTTTTTTTGGGGGGATGTTTGCGCATCCTGTTGGAGAGACGGGGCAGAACCAGGCTGACGGTCAGACATTGACAAATGCAGTGGGCACAGTTATAGTTAAAAAGTAATTATGTAGGAGGTTTTGATGAGAAAAACTGACAAACCCATGAAAAATGAAGGTTAACCCACACAGGAATCATATTCTTCAGGCTTGATTTTTGGCAAAACTGGTTTTAAAATAGAACAGGATAAAATCTATTGGACCCAATTTTCAGCAAAACACTTGCCATGCTGCAGACAGCACCCCCTGCGGCCAAGCTCTAGTCTTCAGTCTGAGACAGTATTATCCCAAAAGATGGAGGATCCAGCCAGAAGAGGAGACAGAATCATTTTTCAGGGGATGAATAGTTGATTTTATGTTTCAGTTTGATATTTTGGTCTTGGTGTATTCCTGTTTTGAAGTGGGATTATAATTTATTCAGGCACCTGAGGGCAGACAAGGCTTGTCCAGAAGAAAAATGATTTGTTTTATCAGTCAACTTTCATATTTGTTCCGGGTGATATCGTTTTGAGGAAAGACAGACGCTTGCCGTTTATTTACGGGGCCTAAATTTCATCACGCAACAGTTCTTCTTCTTCTCTCCAAGGAAAATCCAGCTAGTGTTTTGCTTTTTCTCCCATACTGAAAAGGTTATAAAATGGTTCACAGCCACACCAGGTTAAAGAACGATGACTTATATTTGAAGATACGGGTAAAATGATGTTCTGAAAGTGAGAACCTGCTAAAAATATAATTTAATTTCCTTCCATCCATCCATCCATCCATCCATCCATCCATCCATCCATCCATCCATCCATCCATTTCTACCTCTTATCCAGGATCATGTCACAGGGGCAGCAGCCAAAGCAGGAAGACTTCGACTTCCCTCTCCCCAGCAAAATGGGCCAGCCTTGAGGCATAGTTCCTCTAGTGTGCCCTGGGTAATTCCTGGGAACTCCTCCCGGTTGAAAATGCCTTGAACACCTCACCAGGAAGGTATCCTAACCAGAAGACGGAGCCACCTCATCTGACTTCTCTCCATGTGGAAGAGCAGCGACTCTACTTTTAGACCATCCCGGATGGCTGACCTCCTCACCATATCTCTAAGGGAGAGCGCGGACTCCCTGCGGAGAAAGCTCATTTCAGCTGCTTGGATCCACAACCTTGTTCATTTGATCATGACTCGTGACTTGACTTGAACTCTTGACTATGGGTGAGGGCAGGTGCGTAGATCGATCGGTAAATTGAGAGCTTTGCATTTTGGCTCAACTCCTTCTTCACCAGGACAGACTGGTGCAGAGTCTGCATTACTGCTCACGCCGCACTGATCCACCCATCAATCTCCTGTTCCATCCTTCAGTCACTCATGAACAAGACCTTGAGATACCTGGACTTCTCCACTGGAGGGGGACCTCCTCTCTGGCCCAGAGTGTACAATCCACCTATTTCTGGCTGAGAGCCATGGTCTATGAAATGTAGGTGCTGATCCCAAATGCTTCATATTCAACTGCAAGCTACTCCAACAAGAGCTGGAGATCACAGTTCAATGAAGCCAACAGAGGGTTCAATACAGGTTTTAGTACTCCTAATACTCCTGGAGCACCATCCACGGGATTCCCAGCCGGACACAGTCGAATGCCTTCTCAAGGTCCACAAGACTGGTCGGGCAAACACCCATCTACCCTCAAGGACCCTGCCAATGGTGTAGAGATGGTCCACTCTTCCACAGCAAGAACAAAAACCACATGGCTCCTCCTGGATTTAATATTCAACGAACCCCGGGACTTTTCCCGGGAGGATGAGGTCTGTGATCCTACCGTAATTGGAGCATGCCCTCTAAAGCCCCTTTTTAAAGAGGGGGCTCACCATCCCCGTCTGCCAATCCAGCAGCACTGCCCCCCCCTTTCACGTGATATTGCAGAAGCGTGTCAGCCAGGATGGCCCTACAACATCCCTTAAGGCTTAAGGAGCCTTAAGGAACCCAGAGAGGATCCTTCCCCAGGGCCCTATCACTGAGGAGCGTTCTGCAACTTGAGCCCTGGAAATAGGAGAGTCCATCCCTGAGTCCCCCGACTCTTCCTCGTTGGAAAGCGTGTCATTGGGATTGAGGAGGCCTTGGAAGTACTCCTTCCAGCGATCCACAATGTCCCAGATCAAGGTCAGCAGCCCACCATCTCCACTGCTCACAGTGTTGACAGTATGCTGCTTCCCCCTCCCAAGCTGCTGGACCTGCCCTTCCGAAGGTTGTTTGCCATGCCTCGGCAACCACCACAGCTGTGCGTGGCTTGGCCTGCTGTTACCTGGCACCTGCTTCCGGAGCCCTGCACGCCAGAAAGGCTCCTGCGGATCACTGTGACACGCAAACTCCTCCATCACAATAAGGTTTCTAAGGCTGGCTTATCTCTGGTTGGGAGTTAATGATAAATTAAATTAAATTAAATTTCACAATTTTTTAGCAAGAAGGAACCTGGCACAGGCCTTTCTGTGTGGAATTTGCATGTTCGTCCTATGTTTGAATAGGTTTCCTCCAGGTTTGTTCAGTTTCCTGGCACAGTCAAAAAACATAAGGTTAGTTGGAAAACAATTAAAAATTGCCCAGAGTTAATGTTTTTGTCACTATATGTGGCCCTGTGATTGACTGCTGACCGATGAAGGGCAGGATATGCAGTAGATTATGAATTCAATTCAATCAAATTAAAATAAAGGGGACCAAAGAAAATAGATTAAAACAAATACTCACACATACCTCCACACATACTAATGTCCAAATTTCCTGAATTTATGTTTGTCTTTTATTTTTTTTCTTCAATTCACCCCTACTCCTCCTGCACAGGCACAAAAAAGGTCTGCTTTAAACCGTGAATGTAACCGGTAATTTTGTTAGTCTGATAAAGTGCTGTCCTTGCCCAAAGCAAACTGAAATACATAATCAAAAGTTTTGTCCTCTACCCAAGTACCTATTTTATAAAAATCTCCTTGGTTTGTTTGTTTATTTTTTGTATGCATTTGTCTGAAATCTAATTTGAATATTGGAGTGACTCTTGAGTTGACAGTCCATAAACCTGTATGGGTTTTCCCTGAATGTTAATTGAATAAAAAATAGAAAAGTTATTTCTTATCTTTTTGCTCCTGAATCTTTCACTTTAAGGAGGAAAGAGTTGCTCTTCCATTGACAGTTAGTCTGCTTTCGCTCCTCGTTATTCTTCCTCTCCCTTTTTATCTTGACTTTCTCACCATTGTTGTTTTTCTTTCTCCTTTTTTCTCGCCATCTACTGCTTGATTTCTTCCTTTTTTTTACCAACATCTTTTTTTCTTTAGAAATCACATTAAACATTAGACTATTCTGTGGGCTCCTTTGGCCCCTAAGCTTAAAGGATACCAAATTAGGAACATCCTTGTGATTACTCTTTGAATTGGAGCATTAGAGCAAATGAAGAAGAAGAAAAAAGGGGAGGGATTTGACAATAATTGTGCAGAAATTTTACCTGAAGGGACTTAGAGGTGTTTGAACTCATTTTCACAAGTCTCCAATGAGATAGAGCAGTCTTCATAAACCTTGTAATGTCAGATTTCAGTCTCTCCGGGCCCTGAGGAGATGAGCCAGAACTGCCATGTACGAAAACAATGCCTCCACTGTCCTTTCATGGGGACCATCTTTTCTTTATATTTTTTATATTGTTCACAACCTATAGCACATTTACAATCCCCAGGACAAACTTTCAAAAATAAAAGCTTGACAGGGAAGTCTACACCCCAGGATGCATTGTACTTGCGATGAGATCCACAATGTGCTAATTAAAGGAAAACCCCACACAAGGATTGCAAAAAAAAAGTTTTAAAAAGAAAAACTTAAAATGCTGCAGAAATTGATGAACAGAATGACATAAATGAGCAACATTTGACAATTAAAGTCCAGCTCAGAGGACACAGGGACACAATGATGATGACTTTCTAAAAATAAAACGAAGCAGGGACCTTGAGACATCAAGGGACGTGAAGTCGCTTCAAATTACGTTAATGCTAATTGTATGGAGGCAGTATATTGGATCCTACTCCTTTTCTGGAGAGACACGTACTGAAAACAGTTCAAGCGTTCTGATTGGCTGGGAGTTCATGGTCATGAGATTAATGAAGTGAGAAGGTCTATTTCTCCATAAAATATGTTTTCTAAAGCCTTAACAGTTTTGCCTGCAACCAATTACTCACTTTTTGTACTTTAACTGAATAAGTTTTAACTGAATCCCACTGCAGGGTGAGTTGGAAATAGAAGGTTACTAAGAGGGGATCCCTTTAAGGAATCTGGCTATGCACAGGTAAAAAGATCAGCAGTGTGAGAGGGTTGCATTTGGTTCTTGAAACAAATTAAAAGACAGCACGCCGCTGCACTGTCAACACAAAAAATTGTTACTGATTGTAATTTCCACAGACGAGGACGTCAAGCATTTGAATATGACTTTTACATCTTAAATAAGTGCTGGAGACTTGATTGAATTTTGCTTTTCAAATATATCTTTGAAATATCCTTAGAAGACAATGGGAATTTTTTTATGTCTATGAAAAAGCACAGTGGTCACAATAAATGATACTCTAAGTCTGAGAAAAAGCCAAGGATGTGAGCTTTTGGTCCCAGACGGTGACATTTTCTGGGTCGGAGGTTTCAACATCATTGTTTGAGGACTTTGAGGTGCTTTTTGATTGAATTGGTCAGACATGAGTCTCTTACTGGTCTGATCTGATTACATTTGGAAACAATGTCAGGTCACATTTCCTTTTATTTGTAAAGGACTGGCGGTGAGCAAAATTTTATTTCCTTCGTGAACTTGGTGAGTACAATTTAAAACATCCTGGATGTCTAACAGTGAAATGGAGGTCTGGCAGGTTGCTAGTGGGTTTTGGGATGTTGGTGCAAATACTGCAGAGAAAATTCATAGTGGAATGAAAAAGCTTTTAATTACTCTTAAGGTGGCATTTTCTTAAAAGTGGGACAGAATTAATGGATATGGATACAAATGATAATCTTTCCTTCAATCAACTGATTTTGACTGGGTTTCAGAGTATAAATGAAATGCTATCTATTACAATGATTTCTTTGATTCTTTGAACATGAATGAGCTTCAGACAAAAATGTCTAGACAACTGCACAAAAATATAATAAATCACCATCAAGCCCCCACTCCTTGAAAGGGGAGGGGGGGGTGCATAAAATTTACATGCAAATTAGATTTAAAATATATTAGAGGTTCAAAAAAATCCCAGTGCATTTGGATTTTAGATACAAATGACAACACACTGCCAATGTGCAATGTCTCCGTATAATAACACAGGGAAACAAGAGCCCTGAACTTTTCTACTCCAAGAAGACTTCATCAGTGATGGTAAGATGATAGGATAAGTTTAAGGGAGAAGCACCCACTTGAGGACATTGGAGCTCGATCATGTGCCCTCACTGGTTTCCTGCCTGTGAAAGTCCTCTGCCAAAAATAACCATTTTTAAATCTTAAGCCCACTGCTCTTTAATAAAAACACCCTCCTTTGGATGTACCAGTGCAAGATTGGATCAGGGCTGCTACAGCAAAGGGTAGATCAATCATTTGAATGTGGGAAAAACACAAAAGATCCAGAAAAACATTAAAAATAAACTAGAAATACTTCTTCAAAATACTTTTTGTCTCCACCATCAAAGTTTTTCCGCAACAGAATCCCCTCACTTTCTAATAGTCACGATCATTACTGTAAAATGAAAAACACAAAGAAAACTGTCTCCTAAGCAAGAGAATGCAGCCGAATAAAGTTGTTTTGTTTTTTCTGACTCAAAAAAGAATATATTTTCTTCTGAGGAGCTGTCAAGTGAGCTGTGAATCAAATGGCAGGTGTTGAGATCAGATGTTGCTGCAGGAAGTGTGTATGCCAGCAGCTTCTCATGCGCACTTCCTGTAGGCTAGGTGACTGATCACTGCGTTGGCAAGCGGTAGCAAAATTCTGTGTCTGAACTTCTGGGGTGAAAGCAAAGGGTTCAAGAAACATGTCATCACTACAAAGTGGGAGTGTTTTTTACCTGAGGAGTGTTTCACAATTTCAATTTTAGACAAAACTGTGGGGGCAAAAAACTGCCATGATGTTAACAAAGAGACAAAATTGTCTCCCTCTTAAAATGAAACAAAAAGAAACTGAAACTTTGGGCTTCTTTTTTCTTTTGAGTTTCTTCCCTCGAAACTGAACATTGTTTGATCCCATCTCAAGAGATCAGAATCATGATATTTTTCCAAAAATCTGTGTTTATTCTTCTAATGACTTAGACGACTGACTATCATAACTATGAAAAAAAAGATACCCTGGCATATTTTTAGGCTGCCTTTTAACATTTTAATCTAATCTTATCAAATCTTTTTGTAGCAACAAAGCCAAGTTGCCTGTTCAAATTTGACAATGAGGAGCATGACGTTACGTTTGTTCATTTTTTTATTTTGTCATTTTGAAGGCCACAGATAATCAAATTTGGCTTTAAATAATAATAAAACCCCTGTCTCTATGGAAAATGCTTTGGCACTTTTCAAACGTCATTATTTTAACCCCTCCTTCCCCCCTCCAGAAAGTCTTTAAATATGTCTTTAAAATGGGGTGATGTTGACCCCTGGGCGACCGGATAATGAACTGTATTAATGGTGTTTTACAGTGTTGTGATGGTTTGGACCGCCAAGTCCACAGGCGGGTTTCTTGTGTGTGTGTGTGTGTGTGTGTGTGTGTGTGTGTGTGTGTGTGTGTGTGTGTGTGTGTGTGTGTGTGTGTTTTATACTCTATTTGTCACATCAGACACACAGTCAGTGTTTACACTCACAGCAGACACACAATCCTTCCTGACGGACTGCCACAGAGAATCAACACTCATTAGTGAATAACTGCACAAATAACTGCCACGCGGACACAAAATGCGTCCAAAGCGTATCCATGCAAGCGACATACAAAACTATGAACCTGCCACACGTAAAAACAGTTTGCACAATATTTGTGCTGTTCAACATTTGAGACACAACATGGGATGCATACACAGTTCAGACAAAGGAAAAAGGATCCACACAGCATGAAAAGCACAATGCGCACAATAGCTATACAACACAAAATACACACAGCATGCACAGTGTACACATTATATGCACACCACATTATACACATACACGTCACAACATCCCACATTTAAAATGCAAAAGATATCATCAAGCCCAGGACCGCGGCTGTAATAGGTGTATCCAGGATTCTGAACCTGTATCCTGGAAGACCAAACAAGCTTACTAGACCCATATCTGGTAAAGGACACAAAGTGATCCAGAACCAGGACGCTTGAGCACAAACACTGGCAAACACTGGCGATAAATTAACTGTCTGCCCCTCTGTATTTATGTTACTGACATTGAAATCCATGCTCCCATCCTTTTTTGTGACATTGTTTTCAAAAGCTGAGGTCAGATGTCATGTAATAATTGATTGGACATGGATGGGAGGAAACATCTAAGTGCTTTGTCTTTAAAATGTTTAGAATACCAAGCTGAAGGTTTGACCCAAAAAAGGGGAATAAAGTTGAATTTTGCTTCAGCTTAAATTTGAATTCGTCTGACTTCTAAATACCTTTAAATAACAAAAACAAGACAAACAAAAGGGATATTATCTTTCTCCTCTATCACCCTTTTTCTCAAAAATTGCCTTTAAGGTTTGTTTTAGTCAGGTTTACAAATTGCAAACACTAACAATGAAAGCTCTGAAATGTAACAATACATCAGCAGCCATCCACTCAAGATTAACTTGCAAACTTTAGAAAATATGCTCCAATAGCTGTTGTTTAAAATAGTTAGATTATATACACATATCTTGTAAAATATCACATAACAAAGATGAAAATGACTTTGTAGGTATTATAGAAGAGAGTTTAATTTAAAATGGGAAGATTTCCTCTGGGAATGTAGCACAAGCACCTGATTAGCATCTCAAAGTAATGCTCACATGGTAGCACTACAATTTACTGTTAGGATTTAATATGAGAAAACACGTTAAACTCATGACATTTCTTTGAGGGTTGAGAACTTGGTGGTTTTCTAAGCTTTTTCCATTAAAAGTTAATATAAGTTCTTAAATGTATGTTTTAATCATTATTTATATTTTATTTGGTTTTGTTTATCTTGAAAGTATTTTGCCATATGCACTATATTTCCTTGTAATTTTACCCTTGCATTTTCTTAATCCATATTTTAACTGGAGCTGAACAAAACTACAGGAAAAGCTGCATGAGTCCTAGAAGTTAAAGCATGTTGCATAGCATACAATTCCACAAACTAGATGAAAATAAACCAATGAATTGCTGAAGCTTTCGTATAGCATGCTCTACAGATATGAGATGTCATGGTTAAGAACACCAGTATTATTGGAAATCTACTCTCATCCATGAATTGGGACTGAAAAAGGACATTTGAGATGAGTTTTTCAGAAGAAATGAATGTATTTACACAATTTCTGAAAAAAAAAAAAAAAAAAATCACAGCTAGATGCTTCCTTTTTGCTGCTCATTGTCTCAAAAAGCAAAAAAGGGGGTTGTTCAAATTCAATCTGATGTCAAAATCTAGAAACAAGTGAGACGGAAAACTGTGTTGATGTCCTTGTCAAACATGTTAAGCTCAATGCTGCTTTCAAAGAGGCAGTGGAAATGAAAACCTGCACGTCATTGTTTAAATGCCATCATGAATGAAGTCTAGGTTTGTCTTTGCATTGATTTGACTACAGTGGATGTTTCTTATGATCTAAGGAAAAAGCGATGGTTTCTGTTTTATTTCTTTTCTTTTTTTTTCTGAAACTAAGAATAAATCATCAAGCGAAAGCCTTAAAGAGTCACCTGAAGCTCTAGCATTAATGTATGTCAGCTTTAGCTGTAAAAAGTGTGATTTAAAGCTTCAAAGCCACCGACCGTTCCAAAACTCAAACATTACTTCTGAAACTGTCAATTAAGCTCTGCCAGGGAGTGTCTTAGCTACTCCAAGCCTGAGCTTTAAAACCCAATTTAAAGCTCTTAAAGCGCATAAAGTGTCTTGAGCTCCAAGTCTGCAAATGAGCGGCAATAATGCCAATAACCTCCAAAACAACCATGCTGAGCTCAACAAACTGACTTAAAGCCTTGAAAGTACCATCTTTTTGTGACACTGTGACCCTAAAAGACTCCCGATTCTGACTAAAAATATGCCACCGTGCACTCAAGATCTCTAAAACTACCACTGACTTTTGAATCTAACAACTTAGATCTAAAACAGAAAACATCAATTTTAAATCTGTCATTTCAAACTCCAGTTATTCCATCACTGATCAATCTCATCTCAATTGCAGCTGAAAATCTGGAGAAGAAAAACACTCTTTGAAGCTCAAAAATCCTCCCAAATTCCCAAAATCGTGAAAACTGTGAACCTGATATCCAGAAACTCTCAAATCGAGCCCCTAAAAGTGTCACCAAAAGCTTCAAAACTGTCAATTTAAGGTCAAGATTGTCAAGTTTCAGCCAAAACACTTCAGATTCAAGCATTAGATCTCTGTCCCTGGGTTCAAAACCTTTTCTCCGGCTCTAAATTGTGCTTTTAGCTGCTTGGAGTTTCAAAAAGGGGTTTGAACTCACATCTGTGATCTGACACAGTTTATCAGAGGAAACTTCCTCTGGTCATGAAAGGAAATTTAATCTGATGTTAGAGAAAGAAGTCTAAGAGGGGGTATGATCATATCGGCAAACATGAAAGCGGCTTTTTTTCTGCGACAGGATCGTTCCGTCGGTAGAAAACGTACCACTGATGGTGGCTCTCTTGGGCAAGATTGTAATGGCACCCACGGCGGCGTCCTCTAGCTGGTGGATGGGACTGTTTTTAGCACCCCAGCTGTCGGATCCAATCCACAAGAAGTGACCTGCCTTGTTGGCTCGCTTGCTGGCATTCAGGATCCCCCTGATATAGATGTTAGCAACATATAGTATAAGCACAGTGTGTGACTCCTGATCAAAGCTTTATCCTGACCGGTATATTACCTAAAATCACAGTTTTATTTTTATTTTACTCTCAATTTGAGTTTTATTTGAAAACACATTAACATGCTTGGTATTGAAAACATGGAACAAAGACTATGAGACAAACTTGTTTCTAACTCTTTAAAGGTACTACAATTAAAACTGAGATAAAAACCCACAGTTTAAAAAAGAAAAAGACATTCAGGATATTCATCTCTATATATCTATTTATATATAGATAATAACATACGGCTGTTTTTAACCATTAACCTTTGCTCATATTATACTTTGAAAAATTATTTTTGTGTCAGCAAAAAGACAGTTCAATATTGCTCAAGAGAAATCTTGATATCAGGCCACTATTACGATTATTATTATGTCATGGCTTAGAAACCATTAAGTACCGCACTATTCATGTGGTCAAAGACAGGCAAATACATTCGATGTGAATTCATTTTTCTGGTATTGTTGTTGTTGATTTACAATGACACAAAGGTTTAAAAGTGTAATTTTGCCTGATGGTTCAGCTAAACAGGTCTGATTAAAGCCAAAATTTACAGTTTGACAAAGGGTGGTGATGTTTGACAGCAGTGACACTGTAAGACAGATAGAGCCGAGGCAAACATTTGGCTCGGCTGCACACAAATTTCTTGGCAGATTTGTCTCTAAATTATTTACCTGATGTCCTCATCTGAGGCAAACAGGATGACTGCTCGGGCATTGTGAGGCTCTAGCAGCAGGCGGATGATTTTATCAAAGTTGGATGGTTTGTGCTCATGAGGAATCTTCAGTGACAGAGCAATACAGATTCCACCTGCAAAGACAGACAGGAAGTAGCTGTTAAGGGGCTTATGATGTTTTTTTTTTCTGGCGGAAGAATGTTAGAAACCATTATAACATCATTTAATGCTTACAATAAACCTATTTTTTCACATGCAGACAAAATTAAAACAAGGAATCTGCCTACAATCATACATTGTATGATTGCAGTTGCAGAAAACAAGCTGATCAGAACCCATTTAAGTTTAGCATTCATAAATTATTATTGATCCATTTAGCTTGGAAAATATAAACATTATAATTTTGTTGTCCTACTCTCTGCTGGTTAGACTTTTTATAACCATTACTGAGGGAACGATGTAAATGCAGCCTCAGGGCGGCACTGGCCCGTGTCTCTCCAAGCCTGCCTTGGGGGGGCACGGAGCAGTGTCTCTCTGTGCCGGTCCCAAGCCCGGATAAATGCAGAGGGTTGCGTCAGGAAGGGCATCCGGCGTAAAATTTTTGCCAAAACCAAACATGCGAGTCAACCATAACTATACCATACTGGACCGGGTTAACAACGACCGCCATTGGTACTGATGACCTACAGGGTACGAACGGAAATTGGGCTACTGTGGGTCGAAGAACAAGAACAAGAAGAAGAGGAGGAGTGCGTGTTCGGAAGCAGAGGGAGAGGAGGAAAGGAAAGAGCCTGGGACTGAGAGTAGGGTCTTTGAATATTGGGACTATGACAGGAAAAGGTAGAGAGTTGGTCGACATGATGCAGAGAAGGAAGGTGGATATACTGTGTGTCCAGGAGAAAGGTAGTAAGGCTAGAAGCTTAGGAGCAGGCTTTAAGTTGTACTATTATGGTACTGACAAAAAGAGAAATGGAGTAGGAGTTATCTTGAAGGAGGAGTTTGTTAGGAACGTCCTAGAGGTGAAAAGAATGTCAGATAGACTAATGAGTCTGAAATTGGAAATTGAAGGTGTGATGCTCAATGTTGTTAGTGGCTATGCCCCACAGGTGGGATGTGAATCTGAAGAGAAGGAGAAGTTCTGGAATGAGTTGGATGAAGTGATGCAGAGTATTCCCAGAAATGAGAGAGTGGTAATTGGTGCAGACTTCAATGGACATGTTGGTGAAGGCAATAGAGGTGATGAAAAAGTGATGGGCAGATATGGTATCCAGGATAGGAATGCAGAGGGACAGATGGTGGTAGATTTTGCAAAAAAGATGGAAATGGCTGTAGTGAATGCCTTTTTCCAGAAAAAAACAGGAACATAAGGTAACTTATGAGAGCGGAGGTAGAAGCACGCAGGTAGACTACATCTTGTATAGACGAGGTAACCTGAAAGAGATCAGTGATTGCAAAGTTGTTGTAGGTGAGAGTGTAGCCAGACGGCATAGGATGCTGGTTTGTAGGATGACTTTGGTGACAAGGAAGATAAAGAGGACAAAGGCAGAGCAGAGGACAAAGTGGTGAAAGCTGAAAAGGAAGGAGTGTTGTGTGGTTTTCAGGGAGGAGTTGAGAAAGGGTCTGGGTGGTCAGGGTCAGCTTCCAGATGATTGGACAACTACAGCTAGTGTTATCAGGGAGACAGGTAGAAGAGTACTTGGTATGTCATCTGGAAGGAAAGTAGATAAGGAGACTTGTTGGTGGAATGAGGAAGTGCAGGAGTATATACAGAGAAAGCGGTTAGCGAAGAAAAAGTGGGATACTGAGAGGACTGAAGAGAACAGACAGGAGTTCAGGGAGATGCGGCAAAAGGTAAAGATAGAGGTAGCAAAGGCCAAACAAAGGGCGTACAATGACTTATATGCTCGGTTGGATAGTAAGGAGGGAGAGAATGATCTATACAGGTTAGCGAAACAGAGAAATAAAGATGGAAAGGATGTACAACAGGTCCAGGTGATTAAGGACAGAGAGGGAAATGTATTGACAGATGTTAGAAGAGCGATGGGAAGATGGAAAGAGTACTTTGAAGAGCTGATGGATGTTGAAAATGAAAGAGAGGCAAGGGTAGAAGAGGTGACTATTGTAGACCACAAAGTAGCACAAATTAGTAAAAGTGAAGTGAGGAAGGCATTGAAGAGGATGAAGAGTTGAAAAGCACTTGGTCCTGATGATATACCTGTGGAGGTGTGGAAGTGTCTAGGAGAGGCAGCGGTAGATTGTCTGACTAGATTATTCAACAGGATCTTAGAGAGTGAGAAGATGCCTGAAGAATGGAGACAAAGTGTGATGTTGCCCATTTTTAAGAATAAAGGGGATGTGCAGAATTGTGGCAACTATAGAGGGGTAAAGTTGATGAGCCATACAATGAAGTTATGGGAAAGAGTAGTGGAAACTACTCTGAGAGCAGAAGTCAGCATTTTTGAACAGCAGTATGGCTTCATGCCTAGGAAGAGTACTACAGATGCAGTATTTGCATTGAGAATGCTAATAGAAAAGTACAGAGAAGGCAAGAGGGAGCTGCATTGTGTTTTTGTAGACCTAGAAAAAGCATATGACAGGGTGCCAAGAGAGGAGCTCTGGTATTGTATGAGGAAGTCTGGAGTGGCAGAGAAGTATGTTAGACTGGTGCAGGACATGTATGCTAGCTGTGAGACACTGGTACGGTGTGCTGTAGGGGTAACAGAGAAGTTCAAGGTGGAGGTGGGACTCCAACAGGGATCAGCTCTGAGCCCCTTCTTGTACGCAATGGTGATGGATAGGCTGACAGATGAGGTTAGACAGGAATCCCCATGGACCATGATGTTTGCGGATGACATTGTGATCTGTAGTGAGAGCAGATAACAGGTAGAGGAAAATCTAGAGAGGTGGAGGTATGCTCTGGAAAGGAGAGGAATGAAAGTTAGTCGCAGGAAGACAGAATATATGTGTATGAATGAGAGGAACTCAGGTGGAATGGTGAGGCTACAGGGAGTGGAGATCAAGAAGCTGGAGGATTTCAGGTACTTAGGGTCAACAGTTCAGAGCGACAGAGAGTGCGGAAAAGAGGTGAAGAGACGGGTCCAAGCAGGTTGGAATGGGTGGAGAAAAGTGTCAGGGGTACTATGTGATAGAAGACTTTCAGCCAGAATAAAAGGAAAGGTGTACAAGACAGTGGTGAGACCAGCGATGATGTATGGACTAGAAACTGTTACAATGACGAAAAGACAGCAGGCAGGACTAGAAATTGCAGAGATGAAGATGTTGAGGTTCTCTTTGGGAGTGACAAGGATGGATAGGATCAGGAATGAGTCTATCAGAGGAACAGCACATGTCAGATGTTTTGGAGAGAAGGTCAGAGAAACCAGATTGAGATGGTCCGGTCATGTACAGAGGAGGGATAGAGAATATATTGGTAGACGGATGCTGGACTTGGAGTTGCCAGACAAGAGGTCTCGAGGAAGACCAAAGAGAAGATTTATGGACGTAGTGAGAGAGGATATGAAGGTAGTTGGTGTGAGAGAGGAGGATACAGAGAATAGGGTGAGATGGAGAAAGTTGACTCGCTGTGACGATCCCTGAAGGGAAAAGCCGAAAGAAGAAGAAGAAGAAGACTGAGGGAACAATATGAGACTTTAACCAGTTTGGCTCGATGGAACCACAGCTTCTGCCTCCGTATAACCATTAAAATATATCAACAGAGCCAATAAAGCTTGTGGATAATTCCAGGCACACAGGGAGGATTTACTGCAGGGGGGCTGTATTACCCAGTATTCACTGGATTTGGCTCCACCTAATAAACTGATAAGAGAGAGGGTGTGTGTATGTGTGTGTGTGTGTGTGTGTGTGTGCCTGCCTGTGCGTGTGTGCGCTTCTTGCAGGAGTGGTTGGTCAGACCGGCTCTAATCTAAATGCATGCCTCTATGTTAAAGGCCAAGTGGCTTTTTATTGTCAGATAGCAGGTTACGGACACGTTAAGTGGTCATTGGAAAAAAACATCTTGATGGGTGGCAGTGCATCAAGGAGGAAAGAAGATGAGTGTGAGGCGCATGTCTGATCACGTATCCAATGTGATCGATCGCCGTAATTAGTCATCAGTGAAGCGATTAGAGGCTGTTAGAAGAAGGAAGTGAGCAGAAGGCAGTCAGAGAACCATTCATGTCATCAACGAGAGGTAAATGTTTTGGCTGTCACTTTGAAAAGAAGTGTGTTTATTTCCCACAACAGACTAGTTTTGCATTTTTGTGAACCTACGTTAACAAATGATTAGGACAGAAATTGTACTTTTCAAAATTACAGGATTTTACACCTGTTTGTCAGACCAATTGCCATGATATTATTTCTTCTAAATAGCAATTACAAGTTTTTACCAGTGACTCATAAAATGAAAATTGGAGTCACAAGCACAAATAAAAAAGCCTCTATGAAGGGCAAGTGCTTAAAATAATAAGGTTGTATCTGCACACTATGAATTTCAATACATCACGTTCAACTTTCAACTAAACTTTTACCTTTTTTTTGTCAAACTAATATCTGACAAATTTCCCTGTTTGAGAAAAAGGTGATTAAAGAAATTAGAAATAATGGCAAGAAATAGAAAAAAAAAAAGAAAAAGAAACCGGTAGGTTATAATTTATATTGACATGATGTCAAGGTGAAAAAAATATTGGAATTGCAATGTTCTGCAAAAAAACAAATGTTCAAAAAATTGAAAATAAACGAAACAGCAATGTTTAATATAGGATAGGGTAGAACTTTATTGATCCCTTGGGACTTTCCCTTAGGGAAATTGTTTACTCAGAACTTGGGAGCCACCTCAACCCTGCACTCAGGCATTTCACCAGGAGTCAGTTCTTCTCCTTGATGAGAAGGGACTTGCATGGCAGAGCACCAGGTAAGTGGAAATGTTGTTTTGCAGGGTGCAGATCCTCAGCATGACCCGCACCGTCTGTGTCCCTGGGGTTGGAGGGTTCGGGTGTTTACACACAGGTCAGCTGTATACCCTTTGTCCCAAAAGAAGATCTCTTTGGATGATAGAGGTTCTGTATAACATCACATTCAGAGGTTCGGAGTCAGGATGAGGCTAATAGACAATCATCCATCAATGAGCATCACTCATGCTTTACTAATTTTAACTTAATTGCCATCCCACGGCCTCAATTTAATTTCATATTGTTGCAAGAAAATCAGATATACGTTTAAAATGGAGTGTTTTAACAAAGCAGTTACTGTTGCTGTTACTGGTGTTACTGCTCTTATTCTGAAAACCGAGGTGGCATGTGGAGATGATGTTATTGGAGGAGGACAGATAGTTTTGGTTTGGTTGTTAGCATGGGTTTTGGAGCTGAGGTTTTGTTCTATAAATGTTATGACATATTTAACTACACTAGGACTCACATTTTACTTTGGATAACACAAGTTACACATGAAGATGAACACGACACTTGCCTCGCTGGATAGGGCAGGCATCACACTGAATGTTGAGAAATGCGACCCATCGAAGAAGGAGACCTTCCCTGGTCATGTAATCTCTGCCAGTGGCATCAGCCCAGACCAACAATACTAAGGTGGTGAAGAGGATGAAAGAGCCAACAAGTGTGAGTGAACCGAGAAGCTTTCTGGGCATGGGAAATCAGCTGGGGACGTTAATCCCACAGCTGGCTAAGAGAGACAAGCCCTTGGAACCAATCCTAACTCCAAATGCCTCAACAGCCTGAAGAAATGTGAAAGATCCCTTCGTGTCACATACTGACATATTAGACACCCCTTTTTTGTCAATTTGCAACAAACCTGGAGCGTCATGTCTCCAGCCACATCAGTATCTATTTCTAAACCTAACCTAAATAAAAGCGGAGTTTGTATTTTATACATACTGTATTTCTTTTGTAAATAAAATATCACATTCTTCCACTGATGCTGTACCCAACAGAGCAGAGATACGCACAGATTGAAAAGAAGGCCTTCGGCTCGACCTGGCCTTGTGATAGATTCTGCAACTTCCTCATTCGCCAACACTTCCAGATAGAAACAGACCATAAACCACTCTTGAGCCTCATAGGCTCCAATCCACCCTACCTCCTCGGATTTTGCACTTCCGAATGCACCTGTTGCATTATTCTTTCTCGATCACACATCCCAGAGAAAAGGCTGTGGACAGAACATACACTGTTGAGAGCTCCTATGAAGAGTGGAGTAACATCAAATGAGAAACAGCCCTTTGAGACCACCATTATTCACGTAGACATGTTGATGGACAATCTGCCAGCAAGCACTGCACACTATATACTGGACAAGCTGAAGAAGCAACTGATGGAGATAGTGTCTGCAACCACGTAATCATGATGTGTGATGAAGGATGGCCTGCACACGGCATGAATGAACCAGGACTCCGACTGTACTGAGAAGAAAGATCATTTCTCACAGTGCAAGGTGGCAACTTGGGGAAAGAAAGCAGGCTTGTTATCCAGGCAGCAATGAGAAATGACATTCTTACCAGACTACATAAAGGCCCCCTAGAGAACAGGAGCAACAGTCAGTGTGGTGGCCCGTGTTGAGCCAAGAGCTGAATGAATTGGTTATCATGTCTGGGTATCAGACATGCAGCAAGGGGAGATCGAAGAGCAAGGAGCCGCTGATGCCACCTGAATACCGAGACTGATAAAGGCAAAAGTTGGGAGCACTGGGGAGAGACACCTACTTGCTGGTTGTCGACTATGCTTTAAGATATGTGGAGAGTGCTCTATTTGCCCCAAGAAGATCAACAAATGACATCCTACACCTCAAATCAATCTTTGCACGCCATGGCATCCAGGAGACTTTGGTGACAATGGGGCACTGTTCTCAGGCATACCTTTACATCATATGCGAGTCCTACAGCCCCAAGTATATCACAAGCAGTCCAAGAGTTCCCCAGAGCAATGAGGAAGCTGGGTGTGCAGTCAAGACTGTGAAGGCTCTCCTAAAAAAAGCAGGTGACCCATACATTGCACTGCTGGCATACAGAGGAACCCCTCTACAAAATGGGTACAGTCCAGTGCAACTACTCATGGAGGGGAGCCTCCGCACTACAGTTCCAATAGTCCCAGCTCTGCTGACTCCTGTTCTCCCTGGCTGCAAGGCAGTTGTTGTCAAGGAAAGAGAGAGGAGGATGAGTGATGTACAACACTACAAGCTATGTCACGGGGCACGGAGTCTTGACAAGTTCAACCCGGGGGAAGAAGTACGGATGACAAAACAAGGTGCCACATGTGTTGTGGTTGACAGTCACCCTACTCTACATTCATACAACGTGGAGGGACTCAATTGAACTATCAGGCAAAATTGCTGTCATCTCATCCCCAAGGAGTCATCACTGGAACGATATGCTACTGCGCAACCCGGGGGTTGTTCCAGGAACAGTCCCACACAGAACCACCACAGTAGATTGCCCCAGAACCACCATTCACTCCTAGAACCAGGTTTGGAGGAGCTATGGTAAGACCGATTAGGTTTAATTTGTGAGACAAAGGCATCTTGAATGTGTAATCCATAAGTTATAAGTAACGCAAAGTCCATTTTCATTTTTTTCTTTCAAACTCACTTTGTGACTCAATCCAAATAAACAAGCAGAGATTTCAGATTTCATTTTCAAAACATTCCGCATCAATTGTTATAAAATTTCAATTAGAAATGTCACATTTAAAACTCAAAATACATTAGCAGAAGTGCTTTTTTCAGAATTTAGCAGCATATTTTGACTCTAAAATGATTGACAAGTAAACCACTCTGTATTTGCATTTTCTGTCCGGCCCCACAAAAACAGCTTCAGGCGTGTATCATCAATGGCCGATCTTCTTCCTCTTGGCTTGTTTGGGCCCCAGAATAGACTAACACTCATCCTACTGTTTACCTGCTAACAGACATCTGATACTGGTTGGCACACCATAATGCGGTCATGGTAATCTCACAATCACATAACAGAATAGGTTGGCTGAATTAAGTTATTAGTCAAAATATGCTGCCACATTTCTTTGTTTGTTTGTGTGTATTCTTTTTTTTTTTTTTTTTGGTTTGACTTTCCTGGCCCTCACACACGGTTTACAGAAAACCTAGCAAACTGAGTGTGAGATGTTTAAATTTTTCTTCAGTTTTTACATGAAATGTACAAAATATCTGTAAACAAAACACCTGAATTCAATAAATACATATTACTTCTGTTTTACTGGCCAAAAAAAACAAACAAACAAAAAAAAAGATGTTTTACAACAGTTTTTGATGAATACATTCTACTTCTGTTTTATCAGCAAAAAAAGCTGAAATCCTCCAACCATTTTCTTAATGAATTGTGAAAATGGTCTTTATTCACTTATCTGCTGTATTTCTACATTTGAATTTCATGAATACTGTTTTTATTTGTTAGATTCTTTTGAATTTTTCCCAAGTACAGTTTCAAAGATATATAATACTGTGTTTTTACTTTGGAAACTACTTCATACTAAATGTAACATTTTACCAAATTACAGTGGGACTTTATATGCAGTACATCAAGTTAATCTTAAAATAATCTCGGACTTCAAGAAATTTCCTTGGCAATGGGGGAACATTGTCTCATTTCAGAGTCAACCTTGATTTAATTTGCCCCGTAATTATCTCATTTCGACCTTTTAATATTAAAGTTAACAAAATTAATCACTTTTCTGTGCATGGGTAAAAAAAGCTTTCATTCAGCAAATTGCAGCTTGGCAATAATAGAGACATAAAAATGCTACGTGACTCCATCTGTCAATGAGTTTCAAGGGCACAGAGGCAAATATATTCAGTTCATATTGCAGAAACTCTACGATAATAATAATAATAATGATAAAACCATACATTGCAGGCAGTTCCTCATCATACAATTGGCTGGGAGTGTGATTTTTTTTTTTATTCCTTGCATGAATAAACCATGTGACGAGGGGTCACTGACATAATATGAGATAAGACGATGGAGAGTTTTATTCCCACCCTAAAAAAAAATAGAATAAAATATTGTAGCGTCCAAACTCCCTTTTAGTCAAAATGAAATCCATGATGTCCCAAATTTATCGTGGCCATTCCATTTATTACTTTATTTTTTTGCGTCAATACAAAAAAAAAACACTATGCCGTTATTACTATGTAACACTGTTTGTCCCCGCCGATATTCATGTTTTTGTAATACTTTGATGTCACTTGTTCGGCAAGCTAATTATCTATGCAACACTCATATGTAAGATTTAGTTTACACCACTAGTTATTGTGGTGAAAAAAAAAGAAACCATATCTTTTAGATGAAAACTAAACCGCATGAAAACCTTATGTTTTAGGGATACAACTGCATGATAAGTTAAGCAAAGTAACCATTATGCTGAGAAGATAAAATTACTCATTTGCTGTTAGCTTTATGTTTCTGGTTCTTTTTATTCCTCATTAAGTTTCAAGATGATCTTTTGTTGATTTCACCAGCTTTAGGCTTGTGCAATCAGACAGATGATCAAATGACCTGTAAAATGGCGATGCAAAATCGAATTGTCACATTCGATCAGCTTCGTAAAACAAGTGAAACAACAAGCCTGCTGGAGTGAAACACGTGGACATTGATTTGCCGCAAATCTTCCTGAAAAATCAATCACGCTGATCAACTGCTCCCTCTGCCTGCCCCATATTTGATGTTTCATCCATCAACTGAGTAGTTTTGCATTTAATCAAATATTGCAACCTTTTTTTTTAATGTAGTTGCTATTTTCAAACATTTTCTTGAAAGAAAAAAAAATGTTTTTCTATGTCATAGAAAGTATGTCTTAATTCTTGGTAGGTAATCTGGATTAGAATTACTTATTCATGAATTTAAGTATGTATTCATTGCACATTGTAAGGTCATAGTTTTTTTTAATTTATCAACATGCTTTTTTATTCTATTAATGTTCAGTTGAATTTTATGTGATCCACAATTAAAATCTTTGATTTTGTTCAAAAAAAATATTTTCAAGACATAATCTTAATGAATGTCAAGTTATCACAAAATTCCTTTTAAACTTGGCGGTCGTTTCCATCAGATTTTTGACTTAAATTTTGTGCCGATTAACATGTGAGGGAGGGTAATCTGCTCTCAACAGAAAGTAGTTTTTCAGTTTATTCAATGTGCTTAAGATTGGGGGTTCGAGCAGTTTTCGGAAAGCGGGAAAATACATATAAATATCATATATATAATACGTGTCACATTTTTGTCGTAAACTTAGTGAACCAGTGCACTTACTAATGACTCGACAACTGGGGAATGCTAGTTATATAAATGTAATGTGTGCACGTGTGTGTGCATCATGATGTATCCTCATGTGTGATGTGTTCAACAACAATTAGATGTTCATCTGTGGTTTGTTTGTACAAGCATGTTTTAAATTCTAGACACGTTCTAGTCTCAGTGGATTCCAGGTTCAGGTAAAATAATTTTCCCACCAATGTTATTTATTGTTGATTTTAAAGTAATTACTTGTTGAGTATAGACAAACCGAATAATTGAAAAATCAGGGGCTAAAAATATGTTACATACGCTAACAATCATAAGGGTCTTCAGACTAGTGAATCTTGAATATTTGTAACAAAAACAAAAATGAAGGTATTTATTCAATGAATAGTTAGTTAGTTAGTTAATCCTCTTTGTTCCGGGTGGAACATAAGGCTTCGACTATCTGCTTCCATGTGGTCCTGTCCTGTGCAGCATGTTGTGCTTCGCCCCATGTAAGGTTTGCCATCTTCAGTTCTGAGGTCACAGTTCTCCGCCAGGTTGTTTTTGGCCTTCCTTGTTTCCTCTTTCCAGGTGGGGTCCATCTTAGGGCTACTTTAGGTATGCAGTCCTGGTCCATTCAGAGGACATGTCCGAGCCATCTGAGTCGGCGATGCTTAATTTCCGGCACGACATTGCGACAGTTTGATTTTCTGTACAAGTCCTCATTGGAGATCTTTCTGGGACAAAAAATGCAACATCTCTTCCGTAGAAATCCATTGTGAAAGGTATTTATCCTTTTCATGTCACTCTCAACCGCTCGCCAGTACTCTGAGCCATAAAGCAGGACTGATTTAACATTGGTTATACAGTCGAAGCTTGGTTTTAAGGCTATACTGATTTGATTTCCAGATGGTCTGAAGGCTTGCAAAAGTGCTGCGGGCTCTCCCGAGCTTTATGCTGATGTCGTTGCTGCATGCATTGTCCTTGCTCAGGAGACTTCCAAGATATGAGAACTCCTCAACATAGTCAAGAGGATTCCCGTCCAAAGTGATTGGTGCATGTGGTGTGGAGTTTATCCACATGACTTGGGTTTTGGAGATGTTTATATTCAGGCCGATCTGTTTGGCAAATGTGTGTATCGGGTTAATCTTCTCTTGCGAGTGAGTTTGGTGGGTGGAAATAACAGCAAGGTCATCATAATCAAGCCCTCACCCCTCACCTCTAAGACTTTCCCCCCTCCCCCACGCACCTCCTCTGCTCCCCTGTACGATGTCTCGTCAACACCTCAGCCCTCCTGCCCCCCACTGGGACTCTCCACCCCCTCCTGTCACCTTCACCGCCGAGGAGGTGAGAAGAGAGTTCAGTCGCCTTCATCCCAGGAAAGCCGCCGGCCCTGACGGACTGAGCCCCAGAGTGCTGAAACGATGTGCCTCTCAGCTGTGTGGGATCTTCACATACCTCTTTAACCTGAGCCTGATCGAGATGGTTGTCCCTGACCGGTGGAAAACTTCATGTCTGGTTCCAGTGCCCAAGAAAAAGCATCCCAGCACACACAGCGACTACAGACCAGTGGCCCTGACATCACACGTCATGAAGTCGCTGGAGAGGCTCGTCCTGAGGCAACTTCGTAATGTTGTCGGACCTTCGCTGGACCCCCTGCAGTTCGCATACCAGCCCCGGATAGGAGTGGAGGACGCCATCATCTTCCTGCCACACCGAGTATACACCCACCTTGAGGAGGCAGGAAGCATTGTGAGAGTCATGTTCTTTGACTTCTCCAGTGCTTTCAACACCATTCGACCTGCCCTGCTGAACAGGAAGCTTCTGGACATGCAGGTGGATGCTCCACTCGCGGCCTGGATCAACAACTACCTCACAGGTCAGCCGCAGTACGTGAGGCAGGGGAACATCACGTCAGACACCATTGTGAGCAGCACGGGGGCGCCACAGGGGACAGTCCTGTCTCCCTTCCTGTTTGCGCTCTATACACCTCAGACTTCAGGTTCTCCTCGCAGTCCTGCCACCTGCAGAAATTCTCAGATGACTCTGCCATCGTGGGCTGCATCAACGGAGGCCAGGAGGAGGAGTACAGGAGCGTGGTGGACAGGTTTGTGGAGTGGTGTGGACTGAACCACCTGCAGCTCAATGTGTCTAAGACAAAGGAGCTGGTGGTGGATTTCAGGAAACAAAGGACCCACCTGAATCCGGTCACCATCAGGGGTACAGAGGTGGACATTGTGGACACCTACAAATACCTGGGTGTCCACTTGGACAAAAAACTGGACTGGAACTTGAACACCAACGCCATCATCAAGAAGGGTCAACCCCGCTGTTCTTCCTCAGGAGGCTCAGATCTTTCAACGTCTGCAGGACCATGCTGCAGATGTTTTACCACTCTGTGGTGTCCAGCGTCATCTTCTACGCTGTTGTGTGCTGGGGCAGCAGGATTAAGACAGCTGACGCTAACAGACTCAACAAGCTCATCAGGAGAGCTGGATCTGTCCTGGGAGTGGAGCTGGAGTCTGTTGTGCAGGTGTCAGAGAGAAGGATGCTGAGGAAGCTCCTCTGGTCTGTGCACCCTCTTCCTTTCCTGAAGCCTGCCTGTTCTGGCCTCAGTTTGGTGTCAATTGCCTCATCAATTCTGCTCAGCACGATTCTGCAGAGGACCTTGGATGGTATGGACAGCAATATGATGCCTCGCCAGTTGTTGCAGTTTTGGAAATTGCCTTTCTTTGGGATTTTGGCAATCAGGCCTCTGGCCCAGTCCTCAGGAATTTCAATTTTTTCCCAGCACTGAAGTGCTGTACCCATCTTGCTGCCTGTTCACTGCCTGTTCACTCTCTGTTAAGAGGTTGTTCCCTTCCTTGTCTTTCACAGGAGCAGATTGGCCGGTTTTCTTGCCACAGAATTATTTAGTGATTTTGTATACAACACTCATTTCACCTCTTGCAGCTGCCCATTCTGCTTTGCGAGCTAACATCTCAACAAAGGCGCTTTTGTCACTCCTTGCGCTATTTTTGACCTCCTTGTTCTTGTAGGCATCTTGGGCCTGTTTCTGGAGCCTCAATGACTTGTGTTCAGCATCTTAGCCTTTAGCTGTTTCCGTTGCTCAATTTTCTACCAAGTCCCAGGTGTCAGCCACTCCTTATTGTATTTCTCTCTGTATCGCAGGACTTTGGTGGCAGTCTCAACATAGGTGTTCTTGATGGTTTCCTACTTGGTATGAATATCAGGGTCCTCATCAGTTGAGTCAGCCAAGCAACCAAGAGAGCTGAAATGGTTTTTCAGCTGCAACACAAACTCCTTGTTGGTCTCTGGGCATTTCAGTCTGCTGATGTTAAATTGTCTCCTGCACTGACCATGTTGTTTAGCTGCCCGCAGTTTCAGCTTGATAATGGCTGTTACCAGATAGTGGTCACTGTTGGCATCCACACCACGGCAAACTCTTACATCTTGGAGAGACCTGCGCCACTTCCTGTTAAGTAAGATGTGGTCGATCTGGTTGGTTGTTAGACCATCAGGTGACTTCCAAGTAAGCTTGTGAATGTCCATGCAGAAGTCAACGAGACACTCACCATTGTTGTTCCGCACACCACAGCCGTGACTCCCTATAGCTCTGTCGCAGTTGTCATTATCGTCCCCAACCTTGGAATTCATGTCACCTATGATCACCAACATATCATGCAGAGGGACCATGGAGACAGTTTGTTGTAGCTCCTCGTACCAGTTATCCTTGTTCTCTGTCTCAGCTTCATTTGTAGAAGCATAACACTGTATGATAGTCAGTTTACAGTGTTTGGAATTGAAGCAAGCTCTGATCATTCTGTCGCTAGCAGGTTCCCATTATGACAAGGTTTTTGCCTTTGCTTTGGGGACTATTAAAGCAACGCCATGTATGTGCTTGTCTTCATGCCTTGAGTGGAGTATAACTGACCCGTCATTCATTGTTTGGCGCCCAGATCCAGTCCATCGACACTCGCTGATTCCTAAAATATCAAGCCTGTACCTTTTCATTTCACTGACGACCTGGGCAACATAGGAGGAGCATAAAGCTCCAAACAACTGATCTCCTAGGATCACTTGGCTAACCCCTGCACCATGATAAGGTGGTAACTCGAAGAGGGGTTTTTGCCAATGATGTTCTGATGGCTTCATTGGACCAGGATCTCCAGCTCTCACTGGAGCAGTTTGCAGCCTAATGTGAAGCGGCCGGTATGAGAATCAACACCATCTAATCTGAGACCGTGGTTCTTGAAGTGCCCACTCTGGGTCAGGAAAGAGTTGAGCAGTTCAAGTTTTGTAGGGTCTTGTTCACGAGTGAAGGCAGAATGGAGCAGGAGCTCGACAGGCAGAATGGTGTGGTGTCAGTAGTGATGCAGGCTCCCTTGTAGTCTGCGTTGGGGAAGAAGTAGCAGGGCCAAAATGCGAAGCTCTCAATTTACAGGTCAATATGTGCTCCTACTTTCACCTACTGTCTTGAGCTGTTGATTGTGAAAGAACAAGGTCACTTATCCAAGTGGCTGAAATGAGCTTTCTCTGCAAGGTGTCCAGGATCTCCCCTAGAGATGGCGTGAGTAGTTTGGCCTTCCGAGAAGTAGAGTCATTGCTCCTCCATGTGGAGATGAGCCAGTTGAGGTTGCTTAGGGATCTGATCAGGTGAGGTAGGGTGGGACATGCCCAACAGAGAGAAGGCCCCAGGGGAGGATCCAAGATTCACTAAAGCAGGGGTGTCAAACTCTTTTTCACCGAGGGCCACATCAGCAAAATGGATGCTTTCAAAGAGCCACATGTAATGGTAACAGAATAAATGTTAAATAAATCTAATGGTGGGATGCCGTCACTTGCCGTCGCAGGTAACATGATTGGTATGAATTGTTGGAAATGTAGTTTATGGTCAATGCGTGCATTTAACTTATTTATTTTAAGACAGTCAGACTTTTTAAGTGGTGGGTCATGGGGCTGTGAAGGTTTGTGTCTTGGCTGAAAGAGGAAAAACTGGAGCGTCGTTGGGAGTGTATGATCGTTGTCTCCACAATCAAGAATCTTCCATGAAGAACTTATTTTGACAACTGAGGTTGGAGTGATTATTGTGATTAAAAAAAAGCAAAACCAAATGTGATGCCTTTCCATACAGAATAAAAGAAATTATCAGATATTAAATTAAACAGCAAGGAATGCCATAAAACATTAAATGTTTTCAAAAATAATATTAACATGTGTTCTGCTAATTTATTGGCTTTTCAAACATATTTTTGCATGCATCTGTTCATGTTGTTTTTAATATGTTGTCTTTCTATTTGTGTTTTCATGTTTTTAATCCATCACTTGGAGGTCACATGTCTTCTGATAATTGATTTGCCTTTTCAAACATATTTTTGCATGCAGCTGTAGCTGAAGGAAGAGGAATTGAAAAGTTAAAGAAGGCTCATGTACTGCTGAAAAAATTAAATACAGACATTGATCAGACTAACCTCATGGTAAGAATGTTTCAAAATTAAAACTGAGAGAAAGAAAGAACAGGACGGTTGATAGAGCACACATTCTGAGAATTCAATAGAATAGAATTAATAGAATTTCCATCTGGTAACAAAAAACTGCCTTTATTGGGGAGTTTGAAAATCAGCTCCTAGTTCATATTCTCTCTGATGCTCCATGTCAGTCAAGAGCCAGACAGAAGAAATAAGAAAAAAAATGAACATTTCTTTGAGTCAGACATGTTAATCAGATTGATAATAAGCGAGTAGCTCTGAGGGCTCCATGGCAATTTTTGTCGGGCCTGACGGACGATGAAGGTTTATCTAACAGTCATCCTCCCAGAGTGAAACCCTGAATCACTGGCCTTTAGATTTGATCATCTGGGTTTTTGATGCCTAGATTATGAATGTATGTGTTGGATTATTCTGTGAGGGCAAACTTCTCTTTTTCAGAGCAAACTTAATATATTGGAGAGTAAGTCAACTTTAAGATCAGGTCTTTTATCAGTAAAAGTAAAAGCAACAAAGACAGCAAAATGTTTGATTATTTTTCATGATTGTGGTGGTAAAAAAATTGAGATTGTAATGAACAAAGATGTCGATGTTAAAAAAGTCACACACACACACACACACACACACACACACTCACACACACACACACACACACACAGGTTTATAACTGTAGATCAAATCTGAATTTATTATGAGCAGGTTAGATTTGTGTTAATACATTGTCAATTATTTAAATCATTAACTACATAATAATAATATGTGACAGAGAGAGAAATGGGCTGCAATTCAAGTGTAGTGTAGTGGGGATTTTCCGCGCGGCAAACAGTTGGTGGAGTCCTATTGCTGTACTGTCGCAGGGTGGTTCTAAAGGGAGCCCTGCACCAGAGAGAGGGAGAGAGGAGGGAGAGGAAAAACAGAAAAAAAAAAGAAAAAAAGGAGTGGAGGTCGGAAAAGGTGGAAAAATCAAAAGAAATTTGCATTATTTTCGGCACAAGTAGCTGAAATCATGGTGGAGATAGTGTTAGAGAGGGAGACCATTTTTCTTTTGTGAGTTAAACACGGACTGTTTGTTGAGGCTTAATGTAGAACCAGCTCCGTTTTGAGCAAGAGAGGCTGCAGCCGCAACACCATGCTAACGTTAGCTCTGCAATTTGAGTTTGGTCCGTGTCGTGCTATGAAACGTGGGTGTGTGTAGATAGAGCCTTATTGAGGGAGGAATTAACCTGGTTGAGAAAGAGAGTTCAGATTCCTTGCCCATAAACACGAGGGAAAAAGTGAACTGCGTGGTCATGCTAAGCTACACCTGTATCCTGCTTCGCTGGTTAAGACCGTGGTGGCAGAGGGGAGCTGTGTGAGTGAGCATGGGGACGTCAAGGGTAGGACTGTGACTCGTCAGCAGGAAGACAGGAGGACGGCGCCTATTCCTGCCAACCAGTGATACTTCATCGTCAATAAATAATCAATATACTGTTTTACAAAGTGAGCTACTCTGGGGTGTGGGCGCCTCTCTGTCGAGCTGCATGAGAGGCAGGTACACAAAACAGGAAACACCGCCTTACTCGTACAAACAAAGAATAGAACACAGTCATTTGGCAGATGCTTTTATCCAAAGCAATTAACAGTGGAAATGCCAGGGATTGAACCCAGGACCTCATACATGCGAAGCATGCACTCCACCACTGAGCTACACGTTCAAAGGGGGTGTTTTGTGTCCCTTAAATTTTTCTTGTCACAAACAGGATAGTTCCTTTGAACTAATGCGGTGGTTTAAACCAACACATACACCGCAGTCAGGTGAAGAACCCCAGCCCCAGGCAGCATCACAAAAATGGATATCAAAGAGCTACAGGAGAAGTTTCAATAGCTACATGGCAGGCTGGCAGAGCAATCCGCAGCCCTAATGCAGGCCAAAGAGGAACCGTGAGATGTGCTCTCCCTTGCAAAAATTGTCATTGAAAGGGAGCAGGCCAGGGCTGAGTGGATCCCAGCAACATATATTCCCAGGGCAAGGAAGTAACCTGATTTCAGCAGCTGCTCATCTCAGACTGAGTTATGTGTTTAAGAATGGGTAACATAGTTATGCTTATGACATCCAAGAAAAGCTCAACAGGGTGAAACGTTGAGATGAGACATGTGTCCCTGATGCAGAAGCTTTGCTGAAGGAACAGCTCATTCTGCGCCTTAGAGAAGACTTCCTGCATCGGGAAATGAAAAGACAAGCTGAGGAGCAAAAGGATCTAAGTTGTCATTGCCCTCATGCAAGCAGCTATCTCCTGGTCTGAGGAGGAGGAGGGCTCCACAGCTGACTCCCCATGTAATCAAATATGGGGTACCATCAAATCCCCAGCAAAGCTGAAGAAGCCGCCACTAAATGATAATTAAGGGAGGTTCATCTGCTACCCCTGTGGTGTAAGCTCATACACAAAGCTTGTAAAAGATGAAGCAAGTGTGGAAGAAGGTGAAGTAGGCGGCATTGTTGGTCATCAGACAACAAGCGACTCTCGAGGAGGGGAGGATCAACCTCAATGTGATGGGGCTGTTGGAGAGTGCCCTGTGATTGACATCCAAATCAATGGTGGGGAAACAAACTGAAAGACACTGGCTCAGAGGTCACGACGATCATGGAGTCCTACTTCAAGGAACACTGTAATGGAAGTTAATTGGCCCTTTTGGATGCAAACTGGATTCGACTCACTGCTGCTAACGGCCTTGACCTACCAGTCCTTGGGTGCTTTCAGGCAGACGTACAAAGTATGGGAAAGGTGTTAATGAGACCTGCAAACTCGCTGTATCAGGGATTGTCAGAATGAATGTGCTTGATGACCTCCAAGAGGAGGTTTTTGGTGGCACAAAGGGAGTCCAGAGGATATGATGCCACAGAGGGAGAGTTTCAGTTGAGGAGTGTCCTGACCGACATTGGCAGGAGAGAATTGTTCAAAGGCACTGACGGAAAGACCTGCTATGTCAGGGGGGCAGCCCGTCACCTTCCCGTGAGAAAGTCATTGAGGGCTGCTGTCAGGTATCATACAAAGTGCAAGGTGTTGGTAGAGGCCTCATCTGATACTGGCCTTCCCTGTTTGTTGCTAACGTTGTGGCTCAGGTGGTTGATGGCAGAGTTCCTGTGAGGCTGCAGACATTGCAGAGCTGCGCAAATCACAAGAAGCTATAGTTGTATCCAAAGCAACGTACACCAGAGATGCCAGAGATTGAACCCTGGAATCTCACCCATGCAAAGCATGTGCTATACCACTGAGCTACACATTCACATGGAGTGTGGCATATAAGGGGCATGGAAGCAAACATGACCCCAGCACCTGGAAAGGATAGACCACTATCTGTCCCAGTGTAGGCTGGCCTCCAAGGACTCACTCCACCGCAGGTGCAGAGGTTAGATGAACTGCTGAAGACAAATTGGGCAGTTTTCCCGCAGAGTGACTCAGACTATGACTACATCACCACTATGACCCACGACATCCAAACTGGAGACACACAGCCCATAAAACAGAGGCGCAGAAGGGTTCCGCCTCATATCTTTCAAGGGACAGAGTTCAAGGGACACATTCAGGACTTGGTAGCACAGGGGTCGTCAGAGAGCTCAAGCCCCTGGGCCTAACCTGCTGTTATTGTTATCAAGAAGGATGGGTCAGTGCGCTTTTGCTGTGACTACAAGAGGCTCAACTGTGTGACTAGGAAGAACGCCTACCCACTTCCCAGAGTGGATGAATCGCCTGAAGGCCTGGGTAATGTCCAGCTCTTCTCAACCCTCGATGTAATTGCTGGCTACTTCCAGGTTGCTGTAGAAGAGCAGGACCAAGAGAAGACACCAGTCACTACACCATTTAGCCTGTTTCAGCGGACTCACATGCCCTTTGGGCTGTGCGATGTGCCCACAACCATCTCACATCTCATGGTGGTGGCGCTTGGAGACCTGGTGCTCGATATCCTGCTTATCTACCCTGACAACAGTATTGTCTTCTCCAATGATTTTGAGAGTCATAGCAAGAGGCTGGACTTGATGTTCAGTCACCTCAGGGAGCATGGCATCAAACTGAAGCCCAAGAAATGCTTCTTGTCGAGAATGGAGATGAAATTTTTGGGTCATGAAATTTTACTACAAGTGTCTTGTCCCCAACTTTGCACATTTGGCAAAACCCCCACATGCACTAGACGTCAAAACCAGCAAAGGAAGTTCACGCAAGGGGGGGGCTGAAGTCTGGTCTGAAGAATGTCAGGATGCATTTGATAATCTGAGGAAAAGCCTTATGGCACCTCCAGTTTTTGCATATCCCAATTTCACTCACCCCTTTACACTTACCACTGATGGGAGCCGACATGGCTGGGGGCTGTCCTTAGCCAGAATCAGGACCGAGTGGAACGTGTGGTTGCATTTGCAAGCCGGGGGCTATGGAAGATGGAGAGGAATGACAAGAATTACTCGGCATTCAACCTAGAGCTCCTGGCATTCAAATGAGCAATCATTTGCAATCAGAACTGCTCTACTCCAGATTCAATGTGGTCACAGATCACAACCCCCTGAGGTACCTGGAGACTGTGAATCTTGGCGCAGTTGAGCAAAGATGGGTCACTCAGCTTGCAGAACATGACTTTGAAGTTCACTACAAGCCAGGGAGAGAGAATACTAATGCAGATGTTCTCTCATGACTTCCCACAGCAGAGGAGCCTGAAGTGTGATATGTTGTAAAAGACATCCTAGTGATGACCTCTGAGGAAGCACAAGCCTGTTTTTAGCCTGCTAAGGAAACTGAGGCAAAAAGGCAGGAAGGACATGTTGCCGTACAGGCAGCTATAAAAGGAAGAGTCTCAGGATATAAATGGTGTGAGCTTCCACAGCTCCAGGCAGCCAACCCCAATATCTGTCTGGTCTTGGGTGCTGTTAGGACAAACACCAGGCCAGTAAGAGAGCAAGTGTAGGGCATGGGGCCGTTGCTGAAAGAGCTAGTCAACTGATGGAAGTGGTTAAAGATTCAACATGGGGCCCTGTTCCGCTGCATATGGGATCCCAGAGATGGTGAAGAAATCTGGCAATTAGTTGTGTCAGAGCCTCTATGTAGACATGTCTTTGAGACCCAACATAATCACAAAGGTCATTTCAGTGAAAAAGACACACTTGAGATGACGAGACAGGACTACTACTGGCCTAGCATGAGTAAAGACGTTCAGTGCTGGATACAAAGAGTGCCCTTGCTAAAGATGTGTTCCCAAGGTTCCCTGCTCCCATGACATGCAAAATGTGACTGTACCCATGGAAGTCCTAGCCATGGACAATAGGCTCCTTGAAAGGTCCAGGGGAGGATATGGAAACGTTCTGATGCTGACTGACATGTTCACCGGGTTCACCATTGCCGTGCCAACAAAAGACCAAACCACAAGGACCACAGCTAAGGTGCTGGTAAAGCACTACTATGGCTACTATCTACTATGGCTGCCCGTCTAGACTACACCCGGATCAAGGACAAAGTTGTTAAGCTAGTGTGATCAAAGAGCTAAGTCACGGCTATGTCTACGGGATCTCTAAAAGCTGCACAAGCCCGTATCAGCCACAAGGAATTGCACAGTCCAAGCGTTTCAATCGCGCTATGCATGAAATGCTGCAGGCGTTACCCCCAGAAAAGAAGAAAAGCTGGAATGAGCATCAGCCAGAGCTTGTGTTGGCTTACAATAGCCATTTCCATTCACTGACAAGCTACTCACCTTTCTGCTTGCTTTTTGGAAATGACTAATGACCGTCTCCGTTGGTTGCCCTCTTGTGACAGGTGTGTTGCATATGCAGAAGGGTCATTGCTGTGGCAGGGTTTCACAATGGGAAAATGTGACGGAGACAGAAATTGGCTGTGATTCAAGTGTTTTCCTGCTGGGGGATTTTCTGCACAGTAAACACTGGGTGGAGCCCGGTTCAGGTACTCTCGAAGGGCGGTGCCCACTCCAGAGAGGAGGGAGAGAAAAAAAAACAACAACAAAAAGAGTGGTCGTCTGAAAAGGTGGAAAAATCAAAGAAAATTTGCCATATTTTCTGTATAAGAAGCTGAAATCATGGTGGAGATCGTGCTAGAGAGGAGGATCGTTGTCCTTTTGTGAGGACGCACCAAGCCTTTTGCCTTGGTGCGTCTGGAGAAATCAAGGGGTCTATTTTCTCAGTGGGGATGAGCAGACACTGCTGTGTGCCGGCAAGCCAGTCATGCTACAGTCTAATGTTGATTGTGTTGTTAAGAAGGGTCTAGATGATACTAAAGGTTCTGGAGCTAGAAAGTTGAGCAAACGACTGAAAATGCATCATAGTGGCATAAATGAAAGAAAGGTGCAGGAAATCTTGAATAAAACCGAGTGGTACCAACTTCAAAAGGCAAAGTTTCTGAATAAGCCCCCTTTGATGACCATTCAAGCCAAAGAAGTGCAAGATCAACACCAAATTGACCTATTGGACATATGAAAATTGAAAATTAGTTATGGTCAGGCTTTATACCATTACATTCTCACAGTGATGGATGTGTTCAGTCGTTACATGTGGCTGAAACCATTGAAAAGAAAAAGTAGTGCTGAAACTGCCAAACACCTTACCAAGATTTATCGTGAACATGGACGACCCAAAGCATTGCAACATGACAAAGGGACTGAGTTTAAAGGGGCAGTGAAAAATCTAATGTCATCTCTACTGGTGAAAATAATTGAAAGTTCAGCATATCATCCACAAAGCCCAGGAAAGGTTGAGAGGACACATAGGTGTCCAAGAAAGAAGAGGAACTTAAAAAAGTTTTAAGCTGGAGGTCTCCATTTGAGGTATACTATGGAAGTAAAAGCAACAGCATAAGGCGTCTTTTATGCGGTTCTCCATCTTCTGTTTGTAAGGAGTCTGTGAGGAATCAACATTCAACTTTACCATCCTTGAGACATCGAGAATAATTTGATATAAATGAAAAAGGGTGAGAAGAATGGCACGAAAGGCCTCTGAGCACTGTGATGAAGCTAATGATCAAGCATGCATTCAAACAAAACCTATCACTACACTACAATGTTAAGGACACTGTTTTGGCCAGAATGAGGGATGGTGCCCATCGAGTCTCCAAAAAGTATCACATAAAGTGTGGTACAATTGTGAAAAAAAATCGAAAGCTCTCAAAATACAAAGTGAGTTTTAGGGACCCAAAGACCCTCCGACAAACACAAAAATTGTTCTTTGTGTCGGATATAACTAGTGCGACCCGACTGCGAAAAAGGACACAACCTAAAAAAACCCAAGAGAGCACCATCAGAGAGAGGCCTAAACCCACTCTTGTTTCAGTACACACACACACATAGACAGACTAGAAGAATTTATGTCCATGAAGTTAAGCATTCGCTATGACCCTGACCCAGATGGAAATTGTCAGTTTGCAGCCATGGCTGACCAGCTATCCACCCCTGGAATATTTAGATAACCAGAAAGCTTAAGAGACGAAATTGTCCAAGACCTCAGAAATTATCCATACAATGGAAATGGAATACTCTTGTTCAACTTTGATAAGGGCAATGTCTTGGATGGATACTTGGAAAGAACGGCCCAAACTGGGACCTATGGTGACTACATTACATTGCAAAGAGCATCTAAAATTTTCCAGGTCCAGTTTCTTGTAATTTCCTCTCTGGGAATCAATGCCTCAACTATTGTATCTGACTCGAACATATATTGTCACAACAATCCAGTACTAGCACTTGGTCATGTGGCAGAGGGGCATGGAGAACATTATCTGTATTTGGAGGGACCAGTCACACCATTTATAGAGCATGTTTTTGACGCTCAAGCAGGACAGTCATACAACAACAACACACTTTCACCACTGCAGCCTGCCTCGCCAGATGAGTCTGACCCACCTATCCAGCCTGATGAGCCTGAGGACCCTGTTCTGACTACACCCCCTGTTTAGCCCATCCTACCAACTGAAATGTTTCAGTCTATTATCAAAATGACCCTTGAGGATGAACTGTCAATGCTTGTTACGTTTAACAGAGTGTCTCAACATTTTAAAAACATTGCATATTGATTCCATTCATCAATCTATCTAAGGGAAACATTAAGCCGAAGCCTTGGTTTGGACGTCATTGGAAAGCACACAATTAGTGCACAAAGGTTGTACAAAGCAGCAGGGTGCTTTGGTGGTGTGGCATTAAAACTCAAGGAGCTCTTTGGGAAATATTCCAAGTGGCTGATGGCTTGGCTGGTAATTAGACATTGGACAATTTGAAATTACGGATATATTTTGGAAATAGAAATTTTGTTGTTTGTGTAGCCTTTTGAGGCAATTTCATATTTGTTTAAAATTAATCTTAGTGGAGAAAATTGCTGGTCACAGCAGCTCTCTAAAGAAGCCCAAGACACTTACGTTGTTTAAGGTAGAACTTATATTCATTGGTTCATTATCATTTTAAATTGGCTGCAAGCCTGCATGTGTTTGTTGCATTTATTAGTGTTGAAAGGTTCTATAAATGCATAAATAAAATTGTTCCTTACCTATTCATCAGTGTTTCTATTTTGTATGTGCATATGTTAATGTTTACGAATGGATTAAATTTTGATGCCCAGAGGTTTTTCTGTATTACAAGAAGCATAATAAGGTTTGTTGGGTGTTTATAACTATTCTTGATGTGGTTTTGGTTTCCAATAAAGCAAATCTCGAATTTACAGAATATTCTCTGTTAATGCAACCTTTGAATAGTGTACTGATCTTCTTATTTCGCCACAGGGGATCGCCACAGTGAATCAACTTTCTCCATCTAACTCTATTCTCTGTATTCTCCTCTCTCACACCAAATACCTTCACATCCTCTCTCACCATGTCAATAAATCTTCTCTTTGGTCTTCCTCGAGACCTCTTGCCTGGAAGCTCCATTTCCAGCATTGGTCTACCAATATATTCTCTATTCCTCCAGTCTGCCTTCTCTGACCTTCTCTCCAAAACATCGAACATGTGCTGTTCCTCTGATAGACTCATTCCTGATCCTATCCATCCTGGTCACTCCCAAAGAGAACCTCAACATCTTCATCTCTGCAAATCCTAGTTCTGCCTGCTGTCTTTTCGTCATTGTAACAGTTTCTAGTCCATACATCATCGCTGGTCTCACCACTGTCTTGTACACCTTTCCTTTCATTCTGGCTGAAAGTCTTCTATCACATAGTACCCCTGACACTTTTCTCCACCCATTCCAACCTGCTTGGACCCGTCTCTTCACCTCTTTTCCACATTCTCCACTGCTCTGGACTGTTGACCCCAAGTACCTGAAATCCTCCAGCTTCTTGATCTCCACTCCCTGTAGCCTCACCGTTCCCCCCGAGTTCCTCTCATTCACAAACATTTACTCTGTCTTGCTGTGACTAACTTTCATTCCTCTCCTTTCCAGAGCACACCTCCACCTCTCTAGATTTTCTTCTACCTGTTTTCTGCTCTCACTACAGATCATAATGTCATACATCATCGTGCATGGAGATTCCTGTCTAACCTCTTCTGTCAGCCTGTCCAACCCCATTGCAAACAAGAAGGGGCTCAGAGCTGATCCCTGATGGAGTCCCACCTCCACCTTGAACTTCTCTGTTACCCCTACAGCACACCATACCACTGTCTCACAGCTAGCATACATATGCTGCACCAGTTTAACATACTTCTCTGCCACTCCAGACTTCCTCATACAATACCAGAGCTCCCCTCTTGGCACCCTGTCATATGCTTTTTCTAGGTCTACAAAAACACAATGCAGCTCCCTCTGGCCTTCACTGTAATTCTCTATTAGCATTCTCAATGCAAATACTGCATCTGTCGCACTCTTTCCAGGCATTAAGCTATACTGCTGTTCACAAATACTGACTTCTGCTCTCAGTCTAGTTTCCACTACTCTTTCCCATAACTTCACTGTATGGCTCATCAACTTTACCCCTCTATAGTGCCGCAATTCTGCACATTCCCCTAATTCTTAAAAATAGGCACCATCACACTTGATAGTGCACACACTTGTCACTCTCTAAGATCCTGCTGAATGATCAAGTCAGAAACTCTACCGCTGCTTCCCCCAGACACGCCCACAACTCCACAGGTATATCATCAGGGCCAAATGGCTTTCCACTCTTCCACATTCATCAGCTCTTCAAAGTACTCTTTCCATCTTCCCATCACTCTTCTAGTATCTGTCAATATATTTCCTTCTCTATCCTTAATCATCCATACCTGTCTTACATCCTTTCCGTCATTATTTCTTTGTTTCCCCAACCTGTATAGATCATTTTCTCCCTCCTAAGTGTCCAGACAAGCATACAGGTCATCATACGCCCTTTGTTCCGCCTTTGCTGCTTCGACCTTTGCCTTATGTTGTATCTCCCATTACTCCTGTCTGTTTTCTTCACTCCCACTTCTTTTTGCTAACCGCTTTCTCTCTATATACTCCTGCACTTCTTCATTCCACCACCAAGTCTCCTTATCTACTTTCCTTCTCGATGTGACATCAAGTACTCTTCTACCTGTCTACCTGATAACACTAGCTGTTGTTGTCCAATCATCTGGAAGCTCACCCTGACCACCCAGACCCTTTCTCAACTCCACCCTGAAAACCATGCAACCCTCCTCCCTTTTCAGCTTCCACCACCTCGTCCTCTGCACTGTCTTTGTCCTCTTCATCTTCCTTGTCACCAGAGTCATCCTACAAACCAGCATCCTATGCTGTCTGGCTACACTCTCACCCACAACTACTTTGCAGGAACTGATCTCTTTCAGGTTACCTTGTCTATACAAGATGTAGTCCACTTGCGTGCAACTACCTCCGCTCTTATAACTTACCCTATGTTCCTGTTTTTTTTGGGAAAAAGATGTTCACTACAGCCATTTCCATCCTTTATGAAAAATCTACCACCATTTGTCCCTCTGAATTACTATCCTGTATACCAAATCTGCCCATCACTTCTTCATCCCCTCTATTGCCTTCACCTACATGCCCATTGAAGTCTGCACCAATTACCACTCTCTCATTTCTGGGAATATTCTGGATCACTTCATCTAACTCATTCCAGAACTTCTCCCTCTCTTCAAATTCACATCCCACCTGTGGGGCATAGCCACAAACAACATTGAGCATCACACCTTCAATTTCCAGTTTCAGACTCATGAGTCTATCTGACATTCTTTTCACCTCTAGAACATTCCTAACAAACTCCTCCTTCAAGATAACTCCTACTCCATTTCTCTGCTTGTCAGTACCATAATAGTACAACTTAAAGCCTGCTCCTAAGCTTCTAGCCCTACTAGCTTTCCACCTGGTCTCCTGGACACACAGTATATCCACCTTCCTTCTCTGCATCATGTCGACCAACTCTCTACCTTTTCCTGTCATTGTCCCGATATTCAAAGTCCCTACTCTGAGTCCAAGGCTCTTTCCTTTCCTCCTCTCTCTCTGCTTCTGAACACGCACTCCTCCTCTTCTTCTTGTTCTTGCCAAGTACTGCTACTAGGCTAATACAGTGATACTAATAATAGGCCTAGCTTTTCCAAATACTTTAAAGTAAAATGAAATACAATTAACAAACAAATAAACCATGCCTTAGAATTGCTATTACATAATGCTCCATAGGACATGTATGCTAGCTGTGAGACGGTGTGCTGTAGGGGTAACAGAAATGTTCAAGGTGGAGGTGGGACTCCATCAGGGATCAGCTCTGAGCCCCTTCTTGTTCACAATGGTCTAAATGAGGTTAGACAGGAATCCCCATGGACCATGATGTTTGTGGATGACATTGTGATCTGTAGCGAGAGCAGACAACAGGTAGAAGAAACTCTAGAGAGGTGGAGGTGTGCTCTGGAAAGGAGAGGAATGAAAGTTAGTCGCAGCAAGACAGAATGTATGTGTGTGAATGAGAGGAACTCGGGTGGAACGGTGAGGCTACAGAGGAGTGAATATCAAGAAATTGGAGGATTTCAGGTACTTGGGGTCAACAGTCCAGAGCAGTGGAGAATGTGGAAAAGAGGTAAAGAGATGAATTGAAGTAGGTTTGAATGGCTGGAGAAAAGTGACGGGGTACTATGCTATAGGGTTAGATGGAGAAAGTTGACTCGCTGTGGCGACCCCTGAAGGGAAAAGCCGAAAGAAGAGGAAGAAGAAGAAGAAGAAGAATTACATAATGCTCCACGTTATTTAATTTCTTAGAGAATAAAAAAGTTGCAAGTGCATTTTGTAATAATCTTCTCAAAATGTAATAACTTATAACATGATGCGGCAAAATTTATTACAAAATGCGTTGAGGCAGGTTATTTCAAAATGCGGCTTTATTGCAAAATGAAATGAGAAGGTTATTACATTTTGGACATTTATTACAAAATGCACTGTTATTACAAAATGCGGCTCAGCACCCTCCATGAAGGGGAAAGCCGAAAGGAAAAGAAAATTAAAATTAATTCACAAATGCATTAATCTAATGTTTTTATCCAAATACTATACGCACATGCACATGTACAGACACACAAACACACATACACACACACACATACACACACACACACACACACACACACACACACACACACACACAAACACAAACACAAACACACAGACATTCACACACAAACACACAGACATTCACACACACACACACACACACACACACACACACACACAAGTACATCAGTTGCCTTCAGTGGACCCATTAGATATTAAAAGTAACTGAACTAATAACATTTAATTTAATTATTGATCAGCCTGATGAATATTTGTTTAGCTGGGATGTAGGGATGTAACTGTCTGTGTGTGTATTTTTGTGTATGTGTGTGCGAGTGTCTGTGTTAGTGTTACCATTTTCTCAATGACAAGAAACAGAGACAACAAAAGGGAAAGATAGATTGAGGAAGAGAGGGATATGAGGGTACAGGGAATGAGATAAAGAGAGAGAAAGGATAAACCACAAGGCTTAATCTGAAACTAACTATATGCAATCTTGTAGAGCTTTTACTCTCTACATTTTACCGCAGTCTTCTTACGTTGTTGCTATGGAAACACATCTTGAGGATCATATTTATTGGGACACTAACCCTGCTAACCTCTGTTTGTGCAGAAAAAAAATAAAAGACAAGGAAGTGTGGAAGTGTTACCAAATGCAATAAATGAAAAGATGAAGAAAGAAAGAAAGAAAGAAAGAAAGAAAGAAAGAAAGAAAGAAAGAAAGAAAGAAACTGAGAGGAATCTGCAGGGAAAACATTTTTTTCTGACTTCTCCCTTGATAAATTTTGGACCGTTTTTTCCGGAATCGAATTTATCAATATTTCCCAGGGGAATTCGCAGGATTGTTTTCAGAAATCACTGGAACACAATTAGAGCAGATAGAAGGATGCCGGCTGGGATAGGCTCCAGCATCCCCTGCAAGCCTGAACGCAGGATAAGTGGCAGAAGATGGATGGATGGGTGATATTGTAGTAGGATAATATCAAAATGACAACTGAAGTCAAAATTTTTTGAATTGTTGTTTTTGAGTTTTTTTTTAATTTCAAGCCATTTTTAGATCCCTTTCTAGAAGACATGTATACTGGAGAAATAGCATTTTAACCTTGGTAATATAAAAACAGAATTTTGTTTACATATACTAAATAATATTTCCTACACTGATTAAGTAGATTAAATATTCATTAATTCATTCATTATCTATACCAGTTATCCAGCACTCAGAGTCGCGGGGGCACTAGAGCCTATCCCAGCAGTTTTTGGGCAAGATACACCCTCACCATTTGGTCACAGGGCCACATATGGAGACAAACAGACATTCATTCTCGATTCACACCACATCACATCAATTTAGGTAATTTAGGGTCTCTAAAGAACATGTCTTTTGACTGTGGGATGAAACCGGAGAACACAAAGAAAACCAACCTAGAGAAGGGGAGAACATGCAAACTTGTCACAGACAGGACCCTTACCTGGATAAACCAGGAACCTTCTTGCTGTGAGGCAGAGAAGCTAACCACTGCATCATCATAGATAGAGATAGATTTAACTTAAATTTCTCTGTATGCACTTTTTATTATGACTATTATGAGCATCAGTGAGCCACCAAAACTGCTAAATCCATTCAAAATACCCCCCCCCCCCCCCCCCCCCGTCTCTCAGAGAACATGTTTAATATCCAAGCCTTTAGACACGTTACATCAGTTATATTAATTAATAAAGATCCTGACTTTCTTACAAGCTATTTTTGTTTGGAATTTTTTATACTTTTCAGAGTGAATCAAGCATCTTCGGATGCCTTCATTCTGCTGATGCTGCAATTTATCCAAACATAACCCAGGTGTCAAATAACTGGAAAATATACTTACTAATTGATTTCAGTCACTGAAAACCCAGTTCAACATCTGATTGGCATGAAGTTGAGCAAAAAGTTGTCAACAGATGTAAAGGTCTGAAGACATGATGGCTGCGGGAAGTGTGCTCACTTTTTTAAATTTGATTTTACTATTTAAACACGGGTACACAGCACATTTTCTTATAATTACCCATAAGACAGCAGAGTCATTTTTTTCTCACTGCAAGAATGTCACTGTTTCAATTCAAACAGGAAGCCTTTCTGTGTGAAATGTACATGTTCTCCGTGTGTCAAAGTATTGTATTTTCTATTTTTACTGATGGCTTATTCCTTCTGGATTGCACAGCATTTTGTTGGAAAGCTCTGGCAATAGGAATAATAAGAATACTAATATTGCAATTATTGGGCCGTTTGTTATATATTCTTTGTCTTATTATTATTACCACTACTACTATTACTATACAAAACACAATTAAAGATTAATCTAAATGCCACAAAACAAGTTTTTCTTTGTTGATTCATTCAGATAAAAAAATGTATCATTCATTCAATAAAGCCAAAACTTAATTTGAATTTCAAAATATCTTCATCTAGGATTTTCAGCAAGCTCTTTTTAGCCTGATGCTTCCTTTCTAATTACCTCCGGGACATTCTCTGATCATTTGCATCCTGTTGCAACAGCTGACAAGGCTTATTATTGTCCTATAGGAGTTTGTCTTGTGATAGCTTAATTGGCTGTTAAAATGCTCCATGAGTGTTTGCCATCACCTGATGATCAGAGTCACATGAACAGGAACTACTTGAATACATCAAATAGCTGGACACTCCTGACGTTTATATTGTGATCTCTGATTGATTACAATTGGCAAGACCCATTAATATGATGAGTCCTAATGCCCTCAGAGTATTATTGGTATTGTATTGGGTTGTTTGTATCTGATTTGTATGAATGTCACATCACAAACATCATAAACACAATGAAAACTTAAGAGAAGAATCCACGTGCTAGAATTATCAGAGAAATTAGAATCAGTTGAAAAAAACATGAATCTTCTTCTCCTTTCGACTTTTCCCTTCAGGGGTCGCCACAGCGAATCAACCCTCTCCATCTAGCCCTATTCTCTGTATCCTCCTCTCTCACACCAACTACCTTCATATCCTCTCTCGCTACATCCATAAATCTTCTCTTTGGTCTTCCTCGAGACTTCTTGCCTGGCAGCTCCAATTCCAGCATCCGTCTACCAATATATTCACTATACCTTCTCTGTACATGACCGAACCATCTCAGTCTGGCTTCTCTGACCTTCTCTCCAAAACATCTAACATGTGCTGTTCCTCTGATAGACTCATTCCTGATCCTACCCATCCTGGTCACTCCCAAAGAAAACCTCAACATCTTCATCTCTGCGACCTTTAGCTCTGTCTCCTGTCTTTTGGTCATTGTAACTGTTTCTAGGCCATACAGCATCACTGGTCACACCACTGTCTTGTACACCTTTCCTTTCATTTTCTCTGATAATCTTCTCTCGCATAGAACTGAGGAAGTATGTAGGATGAGGGATGAAACGACTTCAAGTGGAGATTTTCAAGTCCAGTTGCCCAGACAAGAAGATTTGGACATGGTCTACAGAACTTACCTAAAATATAATTTCCTGGTCTTGGATCTGAGGTATGGTATTTTTCATGCGATATGATGCTTTCACTTTTGGTAGTTTAAATACCTCTCCTGTGTGTTGCCTTTAAACAAGTGGCGTCAGATTTGTTCATTTTAGTTTACAACAGTAGGGATTGTATGTTCATTGTGCAAAGGAGGTTTTCTAAATCAAATGTGATACTTTATATTCACAACACTTTGGCATGGGGCACATGCAGAGTTAGGTGAAAACACGATTAATTTCAAATCATTTTCCTGCATGTTCACAGAGGTTTCCTTGCCCACCTTTAATGCTATACTGATCTGCCTAGTTAATAAGCAACTCCAGAAACTTTAGACAAGAGAAACTCTTTCTGTGCTGATTAATGTGACTACCTGCCTGCCTAATCAGTCTGGATGTTTGCTCCTATCTCCAGCCCCCTGCTGGAGGCCCACACCCACACAAGCACTCCAATTATATTACCTACTATGTGTTTGTTTGTGTGTGTGTGTGTGTATGTGTATGTGTGTGTGTGTGTGTGTGTGTGTGTGTGTATGTGTGTGTGTGTGTGTGTGTGTGTGGACGCGGATACACTCCCATCTGTGGTTGTTAGCTGATAAAGAATCAATACAGGAAGGATTTAAACTCAAACCCCTGCAGATAAAATTCACCTACACACACATAAATACAAATTCCCGGCATTTATCAGAAAAACTGCACCTGAATCTAATTGATAACATCAAAATAAGTGGATTTAGCAACAATTATACTGTGTCTGTCTATCAATAATAAAGCAATGACAGGTTGAGAAACTCTTAAACACATTTCCTCCGTCTGTTTGATTTAACTCCATGTTAAACTTTTCGAATGTGGAGCATATTTTCTACAGTGACACCATTGGGCTGTATATCAAACATCAAACAGAAACCTCATGTGACTGATCATTGATAAGAGTAAATGAAGAGTAATTTTCCTGCTTATATGTATCATTTTTTGAAATCATGTTTAAACATGACAGTTGAAATGTAAAACTTGTGAATTGTTGCTTCAAACAGCAAGATGGGCCAGGCTAATTGGCAGAAGGTGTTCCTGCCAGGACATAAACTCACACACATACAGTATATACACATCCACCCACACTCACACCCACAAGGACAAGAACTAATATGAGTGCCAGACTTGGTATTTGGTATTAGCCAATGATACACACACACACACACACACACACACACACACACACACACACACACACACACACACACACACACACACACACACACACACACACACACACACGGCTGGACATGGATTTTTTTCAATACAAACCCCCTGTTATAGTTAGTTGTTTATTGACATAAAGTTTGTGCTTTTGGGATCAAGGGGTACTTGCAGATATTTTGATAATACTGCTATGTAAAAAAAGAAAGGAAAATAACCCAACAGCAAGAAGATTAAAAATATAAACTAATTTCAGGACAGAATCTGAGCCGCAGAGAGGGGTCATCACATTCAGAGAAATGTAAACATATATATAGATATATATATATATATATAGATAGATAGATAGATAGATAGATAGATAGATAGATAGATAGATAGATAGATAGATAGATAGATAGATAGATAGATAGATAGATAGATAGATAGATAGATAGATAGATAACTAAACTATAAAGGGTTTTTTAAACCAGTTTGTGTGTTCAACGTAAGTGGTCATCCAATCATTCATCATTTCATTAATTCTTTCATTGTCTGTACTGCTTATCCTGGATTGTCATGACGGGGCTTGCAGCTGACATTGCTGAGAAGTAGGAACCCCCAGTATGGCAAAGAACCATTTACTCTGTCATTCACGTGTCTGTACAATTTCTACAATGATCCTAAAACATGGATTTAAATTTTTTGAGGAAGCTAGAGAAAACACACACAGACACATGGAGAACAAGTTAAAAGGCGAGAAGAGAAACTTTGAACTGAACTAGGAGCCTCTATGGTGCACTGCACTACTGTAATTCCCAAATGTGTACATCAATGTTTTTTTTTCCTGTTTTTGATGTACTTGTAAAATGGTTTTTCCATTAATCTCATATAAGGACACTTGGTTACAGTGCGTTACTTCTGGTGAGAGGTGGGTAAAACAAATGTTCAATTTATTCCTTATGGAACTGGGATGTTTCTCATTCTAGGTAATGAACTTTTGAGCACAATGTCACACCCCAAGACCCCCAAATAAGACATAAAAATCTGGACTGTCCTTACCAGCTTCTCTGCTAAGCTGCATGAAGGCATCAACACCCTTTTCGCCATAGCTTCCCTCTGAAGCAACGGTGGAGACATAGTTCCATCCCATGGCCTTGACGATGTCCACCATTGCCTGAGCCTGGAAGCTGTCAGGAGGAACCACCCGTGAGAAGAAGTCGTAGCGACGGTCGTCACTCAGCTCTGGCGCTGTTGAAGCATAGCTAATCTGAGGAATCTGAGTGAGGAGAAGAGTGTAAAAAAGTTGAAGGACATGAGGACAAACCCGAAAAAATCAAAGAATGAAGTGGCTTTGTTGGCATAACAGTGTACTTCTAGGTGACGAATGTTTCATAGGGTGTGTGGTTTTCCGAGTCAGCAGGCAAGTGGTAAAATCTGACTTTCTGGCAGGATGTCGGTGAAATAATGGTTATGAAATTAATGAGGGAATACTTGTGGAAAAAAAAAAAATCTATGGTTGAGATAAAAATTCGTTATACCTTTAGAATAAAATTAGTATGTTTTGGAAATACTTTATGTACCTCTGTTACTTTACTATTCTGTGGGAAAACTTTGCTTATTATCTGAACCCATGTCTCAATTCGCACAGGGGAGACCGACAAGTCAAAACAATAGCATGTACCGTATTTTCCGCTCTATAAGGCGCACCTAAAAGCCTTTAATTTTCTGAAAACCCGACAGTGCGCCTTATAATCCTGTTCGCCTCATATATGGATCAATATTGAGCCGCAAGAGGTCTCAATACTACAGGAAGCAGCTGACGACTCCATTTTCCCCCGTAGAAGAAGTAGCACGCGGTGCATGCTGGGACATTTTACTGCGCGGAGCGCATTTTCATTTCCGTGTGTGTGTATGTGTGTGTGTTTGTCTGTGTGTGTGTGTGTGTGTGTGTGTGTGTGTGTGTGTGTGAGAGAGAGAGAGAGAGAGAGAGAGAGAGAGAGAGAGAGAGAGAGAGAGAGAGAGAGAGAGAGAGAGAGAGAGCGAGAAGACCCCAAAACGGCTCCTTTCAAGAGACACGCTTATAACGCAGGGTTTAAACTCAAGGCTATTGGTCACGCTGGAGAACAAGGGAATAGAGCAGTGGCGACAGAATTCAACATTAACGAAACAATGGTGTGGATGTGGAGGAAGCAACAAGATGACGACTAAACAGAGTTTCAGAGCGAACAAAGCGAGATGGCTGCAGCTAAGAGGACAAACTTCAACAGTCGGTTGTTGAACAGAGACCAAGTGTCACCACAGTCACTATTTGAATGAAGGCAACAGTGCTAGCTAGCAAACTTAATATCAATTAATTAAGTGGCGGTCCTTCTCGGTGCTTTCATTTTATGAAAAGCTTTAAACTGTGACAAATGGAGTTGGAAAAACATTGTTTTCAATGAAGGTGGCGCAAATACCTGTAAAAGCTACCTTGTTTTGGGAATGAACGGCATTGTCAGAACGTTGGTTTGTATTCTATTAATAAAGTTTGACTGACTTATCAGACAGTTTTGTTGACATTCTCTTCAGCGCAGCTCCATTTGGTGAATGCATAACGCAACCCCAGCCACTACTGTAGCTTCTATTCTATGCGCCTAATAAGGTGGTGCGCCTTATATATGATTTTTTTTTAAATAGGCCATTCATTGAAGGCGCGCCTTATAATCCGGTGCGCCTTATAGTGCGGAAAGTACAGTACTCAGCCTCCAAGATGTCCTTGCTTGATCAACTGTCTGTCTTCCAAACAATGTGTCCTTATCTGTCTCATACGTGAAACCAAGTAGACCCATCTCCTGACTGATGGAATGTGTCCTTCAAGATGCCACCTTCTCTCTTACAGTTGGACCATCGTAGGGGCAGACACATCTCCTGACTGCATCCTTCAAGGGGACGCCTCCTCTCTATGCATAAAAACCAAGCCTCGCCGTATGTTTTTTGTACTCTCCTGCAGACAACTCTGTGCTCTGCATGACTTGTACCTTTTAAGGCTTCAAAATAAACATCAAAAGACCATTCTGCCCCTTCTTTGTTATTCACCAAGTTTCCTAAAGAAGCCTCAAAAAATGTTCACAACAGTTTGGTGTCAGACGTGACCTGAATATCCATTGGGAATCACCTGGGCTGTCCGTGGCTGATCACCAGGATTGACAATTCTCTCTACCTCAAAAAAAGGGAATTACAGAGAAAGAGGAGCGTTGTCTATGGAGGAGAACCGATCGACTTCACGTCTATCCAACGAAGTATAAATACTGATCCGGGGAGACACACGATTTCTAAAATTTCTAAAAGACAGCCATACTAATGATTGTCTGAGGCAGGATAGTCATTTCTTTGACTGTCTATCTCATAAATCTTATTGAGTATCCTACCTAACTGACCACGGTTCAGCCCAACATCCTGCAGCATCTAAAAAGGTAAGTGATAACATGTACACAGCACACGAGCTTGTAACTAACCCCACATAAAACACGCAGAAGGACTAAAAGTTCTGGGGAATGACCAACAAATAGTTTCACTCCACTATAAACCCAAAACTAATGTGTTATTTGTAAGATTAATGGGGGATCTCGTTTGGCCCCGGACAAAGACTTAATAATGTTGTCTTTCCTCGAGCACAGCTCATGCCAGCCAACCAAATGCACTGCACTGCCAAGGTCTCTCCTGATTCTGATGACAAATTTTAGCGATCATTTTTCGTGGAACTGAATGATAGTTTAAAAATAGAAACCTTCTATTGGAGTTCCATGTGCTGCCCAGCATCTTTCATCCTCACACCAGAACAGACAGAATTCTAGCAAATAGCCAGATCTGCACCACATGTGACACTCTCCAAGACACCTGTAGACAGGGGCAGAGATTTGGGCATTTATAATCTCATGCAAAAACATAACTGACTGGGTGCCCACACATCAACCTCAAGTTATGTTCTCACCATCAAAAGATGTCTATAAAATTCGAAATCCTATTTAAATTGAAACCCTCCGATCTGTATACTTACTTGATTACCCAAATGACCATTCTAAAAATTTGCTACAGCTAATGTATTGTAATTATTCAATCTCTGACCTCCAAGAATGACTGAAGACTGTTCCCCAAGGTCTATGGGCAGCTGACAAATATGGTGTTGGCCTTATACAATCCGGTGCACATAACTGCGTGTTCGAGTTAAAGACCAAAAGCACCCCAATAACCTCTTAAACCTGAAGCAATCAATGGATTCAAGCCAGTATTTGAGCCTGTTTCGTTGACATGCTGAATGTAGAAGTGAAGCGCTGTAATACCCTCATCCTGGCCACACGTATGCCACTCCCTGATGACAGAGTCCCACGACACGCATGGCTGTACAGCACAACTCATCCAAACCTGCACCCCGCAACCTGACTTAAAAGACACACCACTGACCAACCCCTTACCTAATACTTCATGTTGACAGGTCTGCCTCCCATGGTCAAGACGGAAAGAATAATGTGGATTTTGCTGTTGTCACTGGACCACGGTTGTGTGTGTTTGGGACCTCTGCTCTCCCGTTACTTAGCACACGCAGTGATACTGGTAGCTCTCGTGGAAGCCTGTATCCCTAAGGGAGATGCCGCAGCTTTACAAGGCAGCCAAAGCTTTCTATCTGCGACCCTTGAAGGCACATACATATCTATTTCTAAGCCATCTGGCAATTTCACAGATCCAAAAATTTAACCACATGCCCAAAAAACAACTCTGGCGATCCTCAGGGGCCGTTATGACCCTGTCACAAGGGTCTGGTGGGGACCATCCATGCCTGCCCAAACATTTCTTCCATATGTCAAAGGGGGGCAAGTTAGGCCAGATGAAAACTCACTGGTTTGCTAAAGGTTTCTCTGTAAGAGCACGAAAATACTGCGAAATTTGTTGAGCAAACCAGTGAAAGTGACGGCCATGGCAGCACATCCATCTCAAACTAGACCATTTGAACACCTAATGATCGATTTTATTGAGCGAACACCATCAGAAGGGAAAAAGTATTGCCCGGTAATTGCTGACATGTGGTTGAAATGGATGGAACTCACTGGAAGTGCTACAAGGGGTTGTGCTTTGTGCTCTCCGCTAACCAATCCCCACAGCTAAAAGGACGATTATCGATTGTGAGAAAGCCCACACCCCTTGGTTGTTTCAAAACAATTGTTACCCTACTCTGATCACTCTTACCAACCCTCACCTCGAGGATATGGACACATATGTATTGGGGAGGTACCAAATGTGGACTGATCCACTGCGACAATTCATGATCAACAAGACCAATAAATCTACAGATGTAGAAAAGGACAATAATGATGATGACCAAACATTACAAACTGATGCAACTCACAAATTTCACAGGGGTTCAAAATCACACAACTAAGTCTAATTATACAAATGCAATATATGCCTGGGGCCCTCTAACTTTGTATGACAACAAGTGGTTGTGACAAGCCGAGTGCTGCTTCATTGCCATTGTATGGGTGTGAAACTCAGAGTTTAGTCATATTTAGCACAGGAGCCATTTGGCGTATGGAACGACTGTGGACAATGAGAACAGTCACCTACAGCTGAAGGGAAGGTTGTCTACACCCCAGGACTACTCTTACAAAAATTGCAATCCTGTTTGGATTACCCTTGTTAATCCTCATTCTAAGGATTACGGTATTTATGTGCTGGGAATAGGGGGAAAAGATCCCCTATGGCAGTTAGTTATCTGTGTAGTTGATGAATCAACAGGCACGAAAAGTGGGATAATGAAAGCCAAGTTAATTTCTGCAAAAGTTCAAGCCAAAAGCATAGATACAGGTTTCCAAGATAGAAATCTATGGCTAGAAAGAATAGCAGACACAAAACAGGCAATAAATCAATCAGTGCATGATGTGTTCAAGTGCACAACCAGGACTGCTGATTATGCCATTATAGTTTACGAACAACAACTGTACTCATTGTAAGCTTGAACTACACATGCAAGATAACTCAACAGACAGTTGCGAAACGCAAGGGAAAATGTTTCCCAATAACTAAGTGAAATGCATTGCCAGCAATTTTTATGCCCCTAATGACCGACCACACATGCCTGATCCGGACTGATAGAACAGGAATTGATGTTGGACATATGAAACCAAGATGGTGTATGATACTCTCCTGCAAACAACTCTGTGCGTTGCATGACTTGTACTTTCTGAAGCCTTGAATAAACATCCAATGACCATTCTAACCATCCTTTGTTATTCACCAACTTTTGTAAAGAAGCCTCCAAAAAAATTATAAAAAACAAATAAAAAACTATAAAAGATGTGCTGAAATATTTCATTAGAAAGATATCATTGTATATTCAAAAAATTATTTTAATGTTGATGGAACAAAGTAAAAATCCCAACAATTAAAATGTGATATAAAAAATCCAGAAATATGATTATGTAATTTAATTGAAAAATGAAAATTTACTGAATTATTATTTGCTAATCCTGGCATGGTGGGTTAGAGCAGTTGTCCTTGGAACTGAACATTTCTGGTTCAATTTCCAGCTTCTCCCAGCCTGTCGAAGGGTTGTTGAGCAACACAATGAATCCCTAACTGCTTCCCTGGCGTTACTTAGTGGCTCCCTTCTGCTCATGTTTCATCCATGATGGCATTAAATGCAGAGGCAAATTTTGCCGATGTTGTGCTATGTACAACTAAATGTGACAAATAATGTGATTTCTATTCTGTTATGACTTTATGTTTCTATACAGCATGAAATGTTTATTTAAAACATAAATAAAATACCAACATTAATAAATGATTTCACTTCTCTCAGATTGAATTATGCAAGAGTTTGCAGGAAAGTCTTGGAGTAATTATGTGGAATCTGTCTGGGGTCAGGGATTACTTGATGGGTAGGTCAATGGTCATGTTAATGTTCGGTCAAAATTAAATTGTCTTTCTCTCAGGAGAATTTGCAAAACCAAACCCTCGGGATTCGTCTTCAATTAGCCTTTAAGTCGTCAAGCTACAGCTGGTTTAGACCACTGGTATAATACATTCCGTTTTCTCACAAAGAAAATAGGCAACACTTGTGGCAAGAAATTGGATTTTAAAAATATTATCATCCACTGTGCAAACGGCAGTTTTTTCCTGCTAAATCATCAGGAACTGTTTCCTATTTTTTCCTAACTAGTTTTGGTTTTGAAAGGGAGCTTGTTTACTTCAAAGATTCAACATTGCTTGCACACCTGCTTTTCTTTTTTGTAGTCTCAAATTTCACTGATGTTAAGTTCATTTCAGAGATACATATATAAATATGTACATACATACGTAAATGAAAAATATGAAAAAGAAAGAGAGAGAGAGAGAAAATATAGAAATATCAGCGCTAGACACATGAAGAACTTCATCACTATTAATGTATACCATTTTATGTCCTTATATATCTTTGGAGGCAATTTAAATAGAGATGAGGTGAGGACACTCGCATGATGTGAGTAAGAAACTCCCCTAAAATTTCAGTCCTGCTGCTGTTAGTGTATTAATGTTAATGTATTAATCTCTACTGTAAATATGTAGTCTAGTTGATGTTATTGCTGTATTTGCCATGGGAGACAACTTTTTCAACAAGGTTTTTTCTTTTTTTTCCTGCTAAATGACCAGTTGTATGCAAATGTGTGCAATATGCTTGATATGTGCATTGTGTATTATGTGTATGCTGCTAGACACCTTAATTTCCTTCGGGATCAAAAAAGTATTTCTACTTTACTCTACTCTACTCTACTACTCTACTTGTCACTACTATTACATGCCAGACTGGGCACTCAATAATTAGGTGCGGTAATGAATTATAGTTTATTACTGTCCTAATAAAACAACATAAAACAAAAGAACAAGTAATAGCCTGTTAAATGATGACAGCACTGGAATGAGATTTGACTCAGAGTATCAGGACAATCAAATCAGGAGAACAAGTTTTATCTGCAAATAATTGAATTACATGATAATAGATGGTACTTTATCAAAATATGACTATCAATACATTTTTTTAGAATAATTCTTCAACAAATTCTGGTCAAATCTCTGCCTAAGTGGCTCTTGCCAGCCTCACAGCTGTGTTGTCATATTTTATTGAAGCAGTCAAAGTCCTGACCTTTTCCAGGCCAGCAAATTTGATAGGGGGGTAGACTGAGATACTTAAAGGTCTCATCCATCACAGGGATTGAGGGTCCAGTTGGTTTGCAGCCAAACATGTGGATTGATGTTTCACCTTTTGGGCCCTTGCCCATGTTCCATACACAAGTTATCAATTTCTGACATGTCCAGGAAGCAACAGCAACGGACGCGCTAACGACTTCTTGTTTCTGATTGACTTAAGCGATATGATGTGATAGCATCTGATCCTATAAACTTATTTCTTTGTCAATCAATCAATGTTTCGCATGCTATAGCTCCTCTTAATCATTCAAAACTTTTCATATGGAAATATCTCGACTGGACTTAGGGCCCGGAACATGTTTTGCTCTTTCATGTGGATGTAAAATCTCTAGCACTGCAGTTCCAGAGCTTTAAGCGGTGTTAAGCGATTAAGACAAAGAGAGAAAGATAGCACCTGATCATTTTTAATACAAAAAGGAACACAATGAAATTCAAGTCAGGGCTGGAGAATCCCGCCTTCTCAAAAAAAAAAAAAAAAAAAGTGTGATATTTCAAAAAAGCAAAACAATGTATTGAGAAACTATTGTTCATTAAAAATAAACTTTTAAAAATAATTAAAAAAAAAGAAGGATTTGTAATGTTGTGGGGAAAAATAGAACTGACAAAATTAAAAAAGGAAATGTTTATCCATAACAGAGATGAAAAACAGGCCAATTTAACTTCCTTCCAAGTCAATTATCCAAGTGCTTGCAGGAAAGTCTGGGATTAATAAAACAGGATTCCTCAGAGGTCAGGGATTATTCGATGCAAAGGTCAAAGGTCACATTTATGTTCAGTCAAAATTAAATTCTCTGTCTCTGAGAATTTCCAAAACTGAACCTTCAGAATTCAACTCCAATTAGCCTCTGATATGCCGAGCAGAAGTGGCTTAAAACTGCTGGCCTCATTAATACTGTTTCCACACAAGACAGAAAACTGCTCAGAACATACCTATGTGAGTAGATGAATATATATGATATACACATATCTGATGAGAAACAATACGCTATGACCAACACCATGTTTGATCAAATTTTGATTGAAATCTATTGTATCATTTTCAGAAATTTATAGCCCCAAGAAGGCACATACCAGTGTTCTCCGTGAGTGGTTCCTAAGCCTAGATAAATGCAGAGGGTTGTGCCAGGATGGAAATATGACATACAACCAATGGCAGATTAAACAAAACATTGAATTTATGACTCTCATACTGGATTGATCGTGGCCCGGATAATCAACGACTTCCAACAATACTGACAACGTTATGGGTATTGATGGAAAATCGAGCTACTATAAGTTGAAGGAGTAGATGAAGACGTGTTCATAGGCAGAGAATGAAGATGTAAGGCAGGCGACTGAGAATCTGGAATTTGTTGGGACAAGAAAGCTGATATACTGTGTGTCCAGGAGACCAGTTGGAAAGGTAGCAAAGCTAGAAGCTTACGACCAGGAAGTTGTAAGTTGTTTTATTAAGGAATTGATGGGAAGAGAAATGGGCTAGGAGTTATCTTGAAGGAGTAGTTTGTTACAAATGTTCTCGAGGTAAAAAGAGTGTCAGTGATGATTCTGAAGCTAGAAAATGAAAGTGTGATGTTTAATCTTGTCAATTGTTAAGCCCCACCTGTAGGATGAAATTTAGAAGAGATGAAGTGAGGCAGAATATTTCTAGAGGGAGCAGGAATGATCAAGACTTTAGTGGGAATCCTGGTGCTGTCAACAGAGAATGAAGAAGTGATGGGCAGGTTTGAAATCGAGTATTGGAGCACAGATGGACAGATAATGGTAGACTTAGAAAAAAGGATGGAAATAGCTGTCATGAATACTATCATCTATAAGAGCCAGCAACATTGGGTAATTATAACAGCTGAGGTAAGGTTACAAAGTTGTAGTGCATCTTGTACAGAAGGTGTAATCTGAAGGTCAGTGATTAAAAAGTAGTGCTAGATGACGGACAACATCGGATGGTAGCGAGTAATATGACAGATGGAAAGAAGATGAAGAGGACTAAAGCAAAAAGGCAAACTGATGGGACCTAAAGGGGAAAAGTTTTGTGTGGTGTTCAGGGGACAGTTCAGAAAGGCTCTGGGTGGTAAAGTTGAGCTTCCAGATGACTGGACAACTGCAGCTTATGTGATCAGGGAGAAAGGTAGGAAAGTACTTGGTGTGTGACCTGGAAGGGAGATGAGAAGACTTGGTGGTGGAATAAGGAAGTGGAGGAGTGTATGCAGATATGCAGAGAAAGAGGTTAACAAAAGAAGTGGAGACTGAGGTGCCTGAAGAGAAAAGCCTAGAGTGGAAGGTGAAGGTAGAGGTGAACAAGGCCTAACAAAGGACATACAATGACTTGTTGGAAAGTGAAGAGAGACAGACTGATTTATAAAGTTTGGAGGTAAAGAAAAATAGAGATGGGAGAAGACAGCAAGGGTGACTAAGGCTAGTGAGAGAAAGGTGTTGACGGGTGCCTGACATGTGACGCAAAGATGGGAAGGATTCTTTGAATTTGAATTTTAAAAGAGATGAATGAAGAAAATGAAAGAGAACAATCAGTAGAACAGATGACCATTGTGGAGCATGAAGTAGCGGAGATTAGTAAGGGGAAATGAGGATGGCACTGAGGAGGTCGACGAGTGGAAAGGCTGTTGTTCCTGGTGACATACTTTTGGAGGTATGTAAGTTTGGCTGAGATTGGCTGTAGATTTTTTGACTGGATTGTTCAACAGGATTTTAAAGCATGAGATCCTGAGCCCCTTCTTGTTTGCACTAGTAATGGACAGGCTCACAGATGAGGTTAGACAGGAATCTCCATGGACTACGATGTTTGCAGGTGACTTTGTGATCTGTAATGAGAGCAGGGAGCTGATGGAGAAAAATCTGGAGAAGTGGAGGTTTACCCTGGAGTGGAGAGGAAAGAAGGTTAGCCCCAGCAAGACAGAATACAATTGTGTGAATGAGAGGGGCCCAAGTAGAAAGGTGAGGCTTAAAGAAGGCAGAGGAACTCATGCACCCACGGTCAATCGTACAAAGTAATGGAGTGCAACAAAGAAGTAAAGAAATGTGTGCAAGCACTTTGGAATGGATGAAGAAAGTGTCAGGGGTAATGTGTGATGTATGACAAGAGTATCAGGCAGATTGAAAGTTAAAGTATAAAGATTGGCAGGAAAGAAGGAGAGGAAATGACAGGAAACAGAACTGGAGGTACGAGAGAGGAAAGAGATGAGGTACTCTTTTGGAATGAGAAAAAGAAAATGAATTATTCTTATAATGATTTTGAATACACTTTAGAGACACTTTTTGATAATTTGCACATCTTTGTCCTACTTGGCCTATTCATTCAGCCATAAAAGAAATCCTTTAGCTGGAAGCACATCCCCAAAATTACACCGTAATTACCCCAAAATTCAGCACATAGTCTGCCATTAATTCTAAATTGAATTCACAGAAGAGTCTAAAAGAATTGACATTGAATCAGAAAGGAATTATATCATAATCAGGGACAAATGAAATAATAATGAAAAATTACTTCAATATCCGCTGAAAATATCTTTTGAAAAAATGAAAAGGTTCTAGCATTTATAAATGTATATGCTTGCAGATCCCAAGGCTCCCAAGGACTCTTGGTATCAGAGTTGTGATCAAAGAGCTCCAGAAAGGCTGCATCTCATTCAGGTGGATGGAGGAAAGACAATATCTGAATGACTGGTCATCAGAATCAATAGTGGAAGTTGAATGGGATAAGAGAGGAGAAGGAGAGATGGCAGAGCAGGATGTGGCGTGGACATGACGCTGTTATTGACATTTTGTGGTGACATTTTCTCTAAGCTGCAACTTGCAGTTATTGACTTTCTGAATACCCGCGTCCATTACAAGAGAGTGCTATTCTTGTGGCAGGAAGGATTGTTGTCTTCGTGGCCTTTCGTGTGTCATGTAGACTCTCAGACCAGATGACAAATCATGGTTTACCTTGTATTTTCAACTTCTGTTTTTTAGTCTATAGCCTTCCTCTTCTTATTATTATTCCTTTTACGGAAAATGTTTTTAATTCCTCCAGTGGTTAGCACTTGTGACATGTGTTCATGACCGATGAAGACATTTTTGCTAGAGTTTGTAGTATGACAAGTATGAATGTCATGGCCAGGAAGAACTTTATGTTGTTTCTAGCAGCCAGCCATCGGAGTGCGAATAAAATTCTTACATCTTATTGAGTATGTGGAGGCCTTTAGCTTTCCTCAGCTATTCATTTTTGCTTCTCATTGTTTTCTTAATTTTGTTTTCCGTCTGTTTAAATTTAGTTTCAATTCAACGCATTTAAGTGAACCCCAAATTTTTGAAAGCTACCCTTCTTCTACCTAATGTTTTCTGTTTCTTCTGAGCTAGGCCACTGTGTATAAATGCTCAGGAGGCATCTAACAAAATATTTTGGATTGAATAATTTATAGTGATTTCAATGCTGCTAATAATAATTACAGTCATTTAGAAAACATTAATTAAACACTTCGTACTACTAAATAACCCCTCATGAACTAGAATGCCATCATAATACGAAATAAACCATCAATAATAATCAAATAAGAGCCGTCCTAATTAGCAGCTCTGACCCTTAATTACGCACTTTTAAACTGTGTATGAGTGTGTTATGCCGCTATCTGTCTGACATGAATTAGCCGGCAGGAAACATCTGGCGCCGTGTTGGACTTCTTGATCTCTGAACCAAATTGAGCCGACAGGCGAGTGCAGCACATACGGCTGCTTGACAATGCTGCATGTGTTTGTGCATGGCCAAGTTTGTGTGTCTCTATGTGTTAGCAGAATTTGAGGCTTCGGGATCTTTTTATTTGCAGTAGTTTTTGTATAACTGAGTTAGGGCAGTAATGGAAAAAGACAGAATTTTCAATTTTCATTCTCAGTACTATGTACTTTGCACAGTACTTTCCTCAGGTGCATATTAGTGATGCATTCACTACCTATTCTACGTGTCTTCTTTGTGTTTGTGATTGTTAAATATTAAAATATTTGGTCAAAAAAGTTAATCTGAAAAAGATTATACATTGTATATATTATAAAAAAAGTAAATTAAAATGTGAAAAAATATAAAGAAAAGGTAAGAAGGAAGGAAACGCATGCTCTAGATTGTTGACAGCAGTTTAAGGGGACCCAGAACAGTAATACCTCACATATTATTGTTTTGAGTGCCCTTGAAAAGCTAAAAAGATAAAAGAGCCACAGGCGTGGCCCATCAGAAAATCAAACAGACACGCCTCTTGTCTGTGATTTAATGTGAAAAAGGTCAGATACCTCTTTTCTTCTTTTCCAATTTCTGAACAATAAAACTGGTTATTATGGAAAAAAGCGGATTTTGTTCATGATTTATTCATATAAATATTAAAGACATTCTGGACTGATCTGAAAGTCTAACTTTGCTAAACAGCAAACACAGCATGTGTTTTATGAGATTTTTCATTTTCATTCATTTCTCATTTTTCATGAGATTATGTGGACCTTCTTGTGCAGTTAGATACACATCCTGTGTGTGTGTGTGTGTGTGTGTGTGTGTGTGTGCATGTATCTATGGCAAATACCATCTGTCCCAAACACATTTAATTAAAATGACACTGCTGACTGCCAGTGCAGGAATCACCGATTTCATTACAACCTTTCAATCCTTTGAACATACACATCCACACACACATTCACACACACCATCACTCCCCCAGCCTACAGACCAAAAGGCTAAATGAAGCAGAAAAGGAACAACAAGCTGCTGCTGGTTACACATTGACTCACTGGACTTTGTGAGTTTTGTGTCGATACACTAATGAGTGTGTCACTGAATGTGTCATTATTATTATTGTGCGTCAGCATCGAAGAAGACACAGAGAATTCCCTCCTCTAGTGACAAACTGGCCACCTTTATACTTTCATCCCCTGCTTCCTCTGTACTGCTCTAATCTTCACTCCCCCCCCCTTCCCTCATTCCTGCTGTGTTCACTCCTCATCAGCAACGATCTGGAGTGGAATTGAAAAGTACGGATAAAAAGCAGAGAAGCAGGTGAAAACGCTGACATTTCATTTGTTAACTTTGTCACAATGGTGTTTGAGTTTGGCTATGCATGATGCTAATGTGCATCCAGAATCTTTGTCCTGTGAGTTTTGTGATATTTCATTAAAGTTCAGATTATAGACATATTTTGGCCAGAAGCAGAAGCAGTAACATACACTCCCCCGCCAAGGGGGTTCGACCATGTCCGCAGGATAATTTGAAAGTGAAAAAAGGCATAAAAGACAAGGATTTATTTTTTTAAATTAAATGCAATTCAAGAATTTTCCGCAAGCGGCACACTATTTTGGTCAGAGTAGACAACAATCCGCATCACTGTGACGGACCAATCAGCAGACGTTATCAATGTACCACCTGCTGCTTGCTATGACGTTGTTTCTACCCTGTTCTCCACCTCCCTGCTACTCCCAGACAAGCCAAAATGTCGTTATCAAAAAGAGAAAAGTCCACTTTCACCGATAGCTGAGAAATCAGTGAAGCAGCGGAAAAAGCCAGCTAACTAATTGCTAGCGGAAATGTGCAATTTTATGTTAGTCACCAGCTTCACTACAAATGAGTATGATGGAATTCTACTGTTCATGCAACTCCATACATTTTCAGTATGTATTGTATGTGTATGCATGTTTCATGTAGGAAGTTTACACATTTACAGGACAGGTGAATATTCTCATCCTTACTCATTTAATAGCACCCTTTTCAGTTTGGAGGGTGTAGGCAGGGATTCAATTTAGATTTTATATGCACATGTGTAAATGGTTTAAAAATCCCTTTCTTTATAAGTCTCGTTAAATGTTAAAGTGCATTACTATATTTTTCAATACCAATTACTTGTTAAAGTTTTGTGCCTTTGTACGATCAGTGGGATCGCATGATCACATGATTGCGATGCATACATGTGAATGATAGAAGTAAATTGCACTTTTGTCTAAGGAAATATGAGGTGTTTCATGAAATGTTTTGTAAAAGGACTGTTCATTAAATTACAAGCTTTGTCCTTCTACTTCTTTATACCAAAACAGAGGAAAGACATGATATTTGGTTATTTATTGCTGAGTATGCTATTATTTTAATGGTCGAGCCCACTTGACAGCTACCCAGGCAGTATGTGTCCCGCGATGATAAATTAGTTTGACACCCCTGCGAAATGTTGCATGAAAAAAAAAATAATAAAATGTTCCCAAGCTTGTCGGTTGACCATCTTATTGCTATGCGTCCTCCTTTAAGGCCGGATTTTTTTGGATACCAAAGGACTTTATATGTCCTTCAATCTAATTTTGACTTGTTTTCCTTAAAATCTAGAGCCAAGAAATTACATGGTATATTAGCCAAAACACATACCAGTCAGCAAAATATCCAGTCAATTGCTTTTTAATTTTATTTAATACAATTAATTCATAGTTTTTCCAGATGGTTCTGACTACTTTTTGTCAGCACAATTATTCTATACAACAATTCTTGGGCTCACATGTGTGTGTTGTACAGACACAAATGTACAGACACATACATCATAATTTGCTTGAGTCTAGTAATCCAATCCAACCTCAAGTTGGGTGGAGTAATAGGAATTCACTACAAGAGCACGGAGCGTTTTATTTTTCTGAGAAAAAAAGATGCTACAATTTCCAAATTTCATTAATTCATTGCCAAAGAACTTTTATCAATACCATTTTTTTCTACTTAAACTCAATTTACTTTCCTTGAAATTAATCTCAGAAGTAACTTCAAATATAGCAACTAACCTAGAGTTTTGACAGAACTATCATAAAGTTTAACAAAAAGAATTACTTTTTAGGAAGGATAAATTAAGAAGGATACATTCTTAACATATACAGATAATTACCCACAAACCAGCAAAAAAGAGGTTCACCAAAAACTGGCAAAGAAAAAACAGAAAAACAAACAATTGAACAAATTCACAGAAGCATAAAAGTAATCATGAAGTAATGTAATTTAATCAACCCTTATGTTTAATAGTAAATCAAATGAAAATTCTCAGTAAAGGCCGGAAAATAAAATGAAAGGCCTGAATTCTCAGTTAAAGGCCTTCTTGTCTTTTCTACAATGCTACAATCTCTAAACATACAGCATCAGTGGTCTCACCACTGTCTCCAGTCCTTTCAATGTGGATGATACTTTTATCACACATTACCCTGATTACCCATTACCCACACATTATCCTTTTTTCCACCGGTTCGACCCTGCTTGAGTGTGTTTTTTTCACCTCTTTTCTACACTATCCATTGCTCTGGACTGTTGACCCTGAGGAATTAAAGTCCTCCACCTCCCTTATTTCCACACCATGTAGCCACACCATTCCCTCTCATTCATCTCTCAACATGTATTCTGTCTTTCTGTGGCTAGATTCCAGATTTTCCCCCTCCTGCTCCCTGCTCCCTGCTCCCACTATAGATCACAATGTCATCTGCAAACATCATAGTCTCTGGAGATTCCTGTCTAACCTTATCTGTCAGCCTGTCCATCCAGGCTGCAAAAAAGAAGCGGCTCAGAGCTGACCCCTGATGTAGTGCGACCTCCACCTGTATTGCTACCTTCTCTGTCTCACCTACCACACACCTCACCACTGTCTCACAACTTACAGACATGTAAGAACCAGTCTAAAATACTTCTTTGCAACTCCAAACTTCCTAATACAGGACCACAGCTCCTCTCTCCACACCCTGTTGAATGTTTTTCTAGGTCTGCACAATGCAGCTCCCTCTGACCTTTTCTTCATTTCACTATCAACATTTTAGAGCAAATACTGTTTCCGTTGTACTTCTTCTGTGCATGAAACCATATTGTAACTTAGAAAGGTTAACTTTAGTGCTCTAGTCTAGTTTCCCCTACACTTTGCCGCAGCTTCATTGTATGGCTTATTAACTGAATTCCTCATCTGTTACCGCAATTCTGAACATCTCCCTTATTCTTAAAAATAGGCACTATCACACTTTCTCGCTCTCTAAGAGGCTGTTCAATAATCTAACCAGGAACTCTACTTGCACCTCTCCTCGATATTGCCATACCTGTGCATCATCATGACAAACTGCCTTTGCGCTCTTCCTCCTCTTCAATGCCCTCCTCACTTCACTTTTACTAATCTCTGCTACTTTATGGTCCAAAGTGGTCACCTTTTCAACCCTTTACTGTACTTCATTTTCCTCATACATCAGCTTTACCTTTTTCTCATCCCATCTTCTGGCATACAGTTTTCTACACATCGTCTATACAGATTTCTCTTTATCTTTGATAACCTGAACTGCTACACGTCCTTTCCATCTCTATCCCTCTGCAGAATTCTTGTCGACGTCTTCTTGTCTTGGCAACTGGACTTGAATTTCTTCAATTGAAGATGTTTCACCCCTCATCCGAGAGGCTTCTTTAGTTCTAATGACTTATGGGGAGTTTCCAAATATAACTGCCAGATTTTTATATTCGCCAGGTTTTCATATGAAAATGGTCGACGAGTCCCCTTGGCAGCTCCTTGTTCCTATGACTCCTGATGTCTCTCCTTGCTACCTCCAAGTTTCTGTGACTCCTGACACTGTCTTTGCCAGATCCTTGTTCCTGAGACTCCTGTGACATCTCCCAGGAGACAACCCAGTCCCAGCACATCTCCCCATTCATCTTCTTTGCTAAATAAACCCCTTAAGACGCCCTACCTCCCAAATATCTTTGTGTTTGGGTCAGGCAGACCTTCCTCAACTATGACAGAATAATCTGGTGATTCTGACCCAGCGGGCGCTCTCCGGAGAACTGTTGTTGAGTTCTCTTGTCCACTCCCACGCTGTTCGTAGGTCCCTCAGCTTACAACAAGAGAACACTAACCAGCGCTTGGATCAGCTGACTCGCCTTCTCCTGACCCTTCAGCCTAGTCCATCTCCTCATCCTACAGAGGTCCCCTCTGCGCCGTCAGTCTCCCAAGCCCTAGCCACCTCCTGAGATGTTAGCTCCCCTGTGCCAGAGAAATTCTCGGGAGAGGTAAGCTTCCTCTATTGTGCACCCCGGCCTTTCATAGTTTCATACATTGCTTCCCCCATGACAACGGACTCCTTTCTGGCATGGCACTAAGATGGTCCGAGGCTCCGGTTCCAGGACCCATCCAGTTTTAGCTCCACCTTTAAGGAATTCATTCAAGAACTCAAACAGACTTTTAGTGAGGATTCTGATCATACTACCCACTCAAGAAATCTTCGGACAATTAAACAGGGTTAGATAACTGGCTGAATTTTCCATTGAATTTAGAACGCTTGCTGCTGCATCTAGGTGGAACTCTCCCATGCTGAGGAGTGCCTTTTTTCATGCCCTCAACAACTCATTGAAGGATAAATTAGCTCCCTTGGATGAGCCTGAAACCCTAGTTGGACTGATATCTGTGGCTATCCACCTTGATAATCAAGGTGGACCATTCTAACCATTCTTCTTCTCCCAGCTCTTTCCCTCATCTAAGACACAGGTCCACCAATCTGGGTTCAGACTAAATGCAAGTCAGTCGGACCCATCTGTCTCCGGAGGAACGGCAGGAGTGAATACGTTCCAACCAATGCCTCGACTGCGGATCCTCTGGACATTATGGAGCCTCCTGTCCCATTTGGCCAAGAAAAGAGGGTCTGCCAGAAGATGCAGGGAGGCTGGTGGGCCACCTCAGAACAGGTACCTCTTCTCGACTCATGCTCCCTGCTACTCCCGTTTGTAATGCCGACACTTTCGCCCTCACTGCATTCATTGACTCTGGTTGTGAGCAATGTTTGATTGATCAATCTCTGGTCCTGCAGTTGAACATTGAAACCATACTTCTTGAACATAACTGCCCTAAACAATAGAGCCTTACCCGGATCACCCACAAGACCAAGCCCTTAGAGGTGATAATTCCTGGAAACCACCATGGGCAAATATACTTCTACATCTTCCCCACGTCGCACTCATCCATCGTCCTTGGCTACAACACCACAACCCGCACCTTAATTGGTCTGATCGCAGAGGTGAATTGCGGTCCTCTAACTGCCTATCCTGCAAAGTGCCATCACGCCAAGACTGTCTCCCACTGACCCAGAAGAGGCTGACCTAGTTGATTTGTCCCTGAAGAATACCATGAGCTCCAGCATGTCTTTAGCAAACACAGGGTTTCTCTCTTCCTCCTCACCGCCCCTCTGATTGCACCATAAATCTTCTCCCTTGGGCGCCGCTACCTTCCAGTCGACTTTTTAATATTTCCCATCTGGAAAGAGAAGCCATGGAGAGATATGTCCACGAATGACTCGCTACTGGTATTATCTGCCACTCGTCATCTGCCCTGGGAGCAGGTTTCTTCTTTGTCGGTAAGGACAGCTTGCTCTCGACCGTGTATCAACTACAGAAGACTGAACTTACCAAAACCATTGGCTTTTGAACCAGCTCAAGGTGCGACCATTTTCTCCAAGCTCAACCTTTGCAATGCCTATCATCTCGTTCGGATCTGCCAGGGAGACAAATGGAAAGCTGCCTTTCAGACTGCCATTGAGCACTTTGAATACCTGGTCATGCCCTTCGGCCTTTGCAATGCCCCAGCTGTGTTTCGAGCCCTTATTAATGTAATCCGTGACTGTCTGAACATTTTCGTGTATGTCTATCTGGATGACATTCTCATCTTTTCACTGCTCTCACGTCTACCTAGACCACCTCCTGGTCCCCCAAAGGCAACTCAGCCTTCCTGGACCTGAAGAGGCGGTTCTCCCAAGCACATGTCCTCATCCAGCCCAACCCCCCAAAACAGTTTGTTCTTGAGGTTGATGCCTCCGAAACGGGGGTCAGTGCATTTCTATCCCAATGTGCAGTCTGTTGGGGAAACTTCATCCTTGTGCCTTTTTCTTCTGCAGGTTATCCCCTGCCGAAAGGAATTATGATGTGGGTGATTGGAAACTCGAAGCAATCGAACTTGCTTTGGAGGAGTGGCGGCATTAGTTGGAGGGCTCTGAACATCCTGTGCTAGTCTGGACCAATCATAAGAACCTGTCTTACCTACAGTCGGCCGTCTTAATTCGCATCAATCCCGTTGGTCTCTTTTCCCGATTTGATCACTTATTGCGCAGAACACTGGACGCCTTTTCCCATCAGTTCTCTGCAGACGACACCGACAAGACCCTGGCTCCCATCTTGCCACGTAAATGTACTGTTGTAACTCTTTCCTGGGAAATTGAGGAGGTCATAAACCAGGCACTTAAGATGGAACCAGACGCCGGCTCTGGACCACCCAGTAAAACATACGTCTCCTACTCAGTCCACTCTCGTCTTATCCACTGGGTCCACTCCTCCAAGTTTTCTGCCAATCCAGATATCAGCAGAATCATTGCCCTAATAAACCGCCACTTCTGGTGGTGCCTGTCTTGTTTGCACGCAACAAGTCCTCCCATTGACCACCCGCAGGATTCCTTGAACCTCTGACCATTCCAAGGAGACCCTGGTGAAGCATCGCCATTGACTTCGTCACTGGTCTGTCCCCTTTTGATGTCTCCCTGGGTTACTGGCCACCACTCTTTCCCATAGATGAGAGAGAGGTCGCTGACACTTTGGTCCAACACCACATCTGTGTTGCAGGAGCATCTAGTGTGCTGCCCTGACCAAGCTACAGCGCATCTCCAAGCAAACTTTTCTGACCAGAGGCGGATTCCTGCGCTCATCTATTCGCATGGGCAAGGGTCTGGCTATCATCTCATGACATTCCCTTGAAATCCACCTCCTGGAAGTTGGACCCTAGATCCATCAGCCTATTTGAGGTAGAATTCGTAATTAGCTCCTCTGCCATCCCCCTCCAACCTTCCGCAGTCACCCGAGCTTCCATGTGTCCCAGGTCAAGCCTGTCCATGCTAGTACCTTGTGCCCTCCTTCCAAGCCACCTCCGCCTGCCCGGGACATTGGGGGGCACCTAGCATACTCCGTCTGACAGATTGTCAATTCCCGTCATCAGGGCTGGGGGTGGCAATACCTGGTGGATTAGGAGGGCTATGGCCCTGAGGACTGCTCTTGGGTGCCCCGCTCCTTCATCTTAGAGCCGTCCCTCATATGGGATTACCACTCTTCCATCATGTTCCTCTGGGTTGCCAGGTGGTAGCCGTTGGGGGTGGGGAAGAGCTGATGTTAGGATTCAGCGCTAGGGCTCTGAGTGCAGCCCCCGGCACCATTGAGCCTGACTGACCAGGAGAATGATTGTGCTGGCACACCTGCGGCTGATCAGGCCTCATCAAGCGGAGGAAAAGAGCCTGCTGCCAGCCCTTTGGTGCCAGATTGTCAGTTCTTCCTCACTAGTTCATTGCCCCTGCATTTTTTGTCTTCTGCTCCCTCACCAGCTCCCAGTTCCTGATGATCGATGCCTCTCCTTATATATATATATATATATATATGTATATATATATATATATATAGATAGCCTGTCTTCTGCCTATTTATACTCATATTTGTATTCATATGTATTTCCTTTTTTTTCTCTGACATTTTAACTGCTAGCTGCAGTAACAAAGGAATTTCCCCTATGGGGATCAATAGAGTTTATTTTAGCTTATCCCTGCCAGCTCCTTGTTGGCAGGTTCCAGCAGAGCGCCCCCCCCACCCCACCCATTTAGGTGGAAGTAATTATAAGAATATGGACAAAGCTGTGAGATCAACAAAGGGGGGGGGGGGCACACAAACAACAACTAAAAAATTTAGAGCTGGGGAAGGGTGACGAAAACTACAAAAACAGTTCCCAAATGTTGAATATTCCCTGCTTCTTATTCTCCTCTCTGTAATTCAAAGAGAAACTTGTCATCACCACTCCTGGCAGCCAAAAACTGCATGCCAAGCCATTCATCCACACCCTGGTATCGATCCCAGGCTGTGAATCCACTACATTCAGCTGAAAAGGGGAAAATGGTAAGATGAGTGCCTGTGATGATGGCGGCACAAGCGACAACACTGGAGTGGTGAGTGAGGTGTGAGAAGTTGACACTTCCTTGCCTTTAAGACACACACAGGCACGATCGTTCTCTCTTCGGGTCATTTAAATGTTATTGGCATCTTGCCAATTGTGTTTCACTGAGATAGCTGATTCACTCAAATGGCGCCAACAAGGAACCCCCCACACCCAACCCCGCCTTGCCCTTCACCACGATCACCCCTTGATGTTGGTCTTCCACCGCTCTGCTATACTCTGGCTATCACAGGAAAACCAGATTAAACCTGAGTCCTGCTGCCTGCCCGCATCTTGAACTGGAGATAGAATACATTCAATTCCTAACCAATAGGGGGTGAGGGAAGCTAGAAGGAGGTGAAAGGAAACTGAAAGAAAGGGGCAGTTCACAGGGGTCACTCATATTGACAGTGAAATCCCACCCCCTTGGTCTACAGGTGACATGTCCTGACTCTTTTCCAAGACTTCAACCATTACGCTCTTTCTCATGACATTTGGTGACAACAGTGTGAGAAATAAAGACCTAATTAATAAGAAAGGAAGAAAACTGCCATTTATAAAATTTTGAAATGCTGAGAATAAATTCATATGATAGTGACAATAACATGTATTTACATTTATCTTTGTTCAACCACTTTTTTTTTTCAAGTTCCAGAGTCTGCATGATCTGCTGGTCAGCCAAAACTCTGTTCCAAAGATTCCTTAAGTACATTGCTCATCACCTTCAATTCCAGATACAACAAGGAAAGACCTCACATTTTGTCAGGATCAGCCTGTAACTCTCCTGTTGCTCTGTTCCATATATTGACACAGTTTATTGAGCACTATTATTTGTTTTGATCCCAGGGAGTCAAAAACACAACCCTGATTGTCTTTATCAACAAGGACGTGTCCTTACAAATGACAGACATATTTTATTTTATTACATTTCAGAGAACTTCTTTTTTGCTGTACATTTGAACTTCAAATATAGCTGATGTGTTTGATGGCTATAAAAAGCAACACAGCAAGTTAAAGCCGTGACAATCCAAAATATCAGTTTTCTTAGTTTTTCACAAAACATAAGTTGTTGCATGCGTGTTAAGATTTAGTACCTGAATGTTGGGAATTAAAGTGCTAGTCATGTGTTGTGTTGTTTTACTGGGAAAACTCTTCTTTGAGACAAAAATGTAACAAATCATTTCAATTTAACTGGCAGATAACAAATCATATCATTTTGCTGGGAATTTGGGGGGTCGGGGTGATTGTGAAGAGGGGGTAGATTTTTAAACTGTAATTATTGAGCCCCTTTCTTGTGGATTACATTTAATATAGGTAAGATTGATCTACAAAATACTCACACAGATTGACACTCAATGGAATTAGTAAAAACTTAAGATCCAAAAATTGTTAAAGTGAAATACATCACATGAATGGGTACATTGTTTTTGTCTTTTTATGCATCATTCCGAGAATATGGGAGACACATAATAAGCCTCTGAAAACAAAATTACATCAATCCACTTCCCAGAAGGAAGCTCTGTCATGCACTCAACATTGCAGCCGGAGAGTAAATCTGATTACGACACTGTTATTTCTACCATATGTGGTGTTATTATTCACCAGGGAGTATTAGTGTTTACAATGTGGCTACATGTTCACATTTATTGATGTCTCAAAAAATAAAAAATAAAGAAGACCACGTTCTCTGGAGGTTCATCAAAGAGCTTTATTGTGATCATGAGGCTCTAATGGAAACGTGATCACCAAAGCCTCTTAAACACAAAGGACACACTCCAAACTCTGAGGAGAAACTCCAGTCTTGTTCTTTTGCACTATGAATACACTCTGGAGCAAAAAACATACTGCATCAGTATGTATTTCGACTAAGGAGTATGGTAAAGCAGTAGCATATCTTGACTTTTGGCAAGTAATATATTATGTATACAAACAGACGTGCACATGTACACACACACACACACGCACACACACACAGATGCACACAAATCTTTTCCCCTTGACTGCTCCCAGTCTTTTACTCAATGTCACCACCTCTTAAACATACAGCAGTACCATTACTTTACGCCTTTCCTGTCATTCTGGATAATACTCTTTACTTCTTGTCTAAATCTTCTTGTCTTGGCAACTGGACTTGAATTTCTTTACTTGAAGATGTTTCATCCCTCATCCGAGAGGCTTCTTTAGTTCTAATGACCTGTGGGGAGTTTCTGAATATAACTGCCAGGGTTTTGGGTGGCTCTAAGTTATGGTGGCTTGTTGTGTTAATGGAAGAGTTGATCTGCAGAAACTTGGTGTAAGGGGGATTTTTATGCTAATGGTGTTGTTCGTTGGAACAAAAAAGCAACTTAGTGGGGTTACCTAGATTGGAATGTGAAAAGGTAAAGCTAAACAAAGGAGTGAAACCTGTTGGTTTAAATGAACTAAGCCTCATGTGGATGTTACCAGAGGCTGGTTCTGTTGGTGGGTCTTTCCTGATTGTTTGGAGGGTGCAGATGGGCCTGTTCCATTTGTGCAAATCCGTCTTGGTATTGACCTCAGTACGTTGTTGTACCTTTGTGAAAGGTTGTGTCTGAGGCTTCCTCCTCTGTTCAGATATGTTTTTTCCTGTTTTGACAAAGATGGCTTCTTTGACTCCTCTCTTGAACCATCTGTCTTCTCTGGCTAGAATACAGACATTGATGTCTTCAAACAAATTGCCTCTTCCTTCAGGTGTAGGTGGACCTCAGAGTCCTGTCCTGAAATGGTGGCTCTCCTGTGTTGGGCCATCTATTTGTGCAGAGGTTGTTTGGTCTCTCCAATGTAGAGACCATCATTAGAACAGAAGAAGCCCTCTGGAATGACACATGAAACATCCTCAAGAGAAGAAATTTTAAGGCCAGTTGTCAAGACAAGAAGATTTTGACAAAAATTCACCATAGCCTGGCTGACTAAGAACCTGCACAAACATGATACTCTTTTATCACATATTACACCTAACACTTTTCTCCAGCCATTGCAACCTGCTTTAATACTTTTCTTCAACTCTTTTCCACACTCTCAATTTCTTGAGACTGTTGAACCTCAACTTAGTTTGTTATCCCCACCTTCTTTATGTCCACCACCCTGTAGCCTCACAGTTCACTTTAGGTTATTCTCACATGTTTTCTGTTGTGACTAACCCTCCTTCCTCCACTTTCCAGAGCATACCTCTACCTCTTGAGATTTTCCTCCACCTGCTCCTTGTCCTCACTACACATCACAATGTCATCTGCAAACATCATGGTCCATGGAAACTCATATCTAACATCATCTGTCAGCCTTTCCATCCAAACTACCAAAAAAATGCGGTTCAGAGGTGACCCCTGTTATAGTCCCACCCCCATCTTGAACTCTGTCACAACAACAGCTGCACCATACCACTGTCTCACAGTTCACATACATATCCCAGACTAGTTCAACATACTTCTCTTTCACTCCAGACTTCCCATACAGAATTATAGTTCCTCCCTCCACACCCTGTCGTATGCTTTTTCTTGATCTGTAACGGCACAATGCAGTTCTCTCAGACCTCCTATGGACTTCTCTACCAGCAATCTCAAAGCCAATAGCGCATCCATAGTACTCTTTCTAGGTGTGAAACCATACTGCTGATCTCAAATGTCGACTTTGCTTCACAGTCACATTATTACTACTACAACTCATAACTTCAGTGTATGGCTCATCAACTTTATTTCCCTATAGTTACCACAATTCTGCACATCTCCCTTTTTCTTAAAAAATGGCACCTCTACACTTTTCAGTTTCTCAGGCATCCTCTCACTCCATCCCTTTTGCAAAAACTAGAGCCATCTATCTGTCTGTGTTCCTATCCTGCATATCAAACCTACCTGTCACTTCTTCATCATCTCTATTGCCTGTAGCAACATATCCCCTAAAGTCTGTGCCAATTATCACTATCAATTATCTCTCATCTCTGGAGATATTCTGCATTAAAACAGGAAATTCTCTCCAGAATTTTTCCTTTTCCTCTAACTCACATCCCATCTATGGGGCCTAGCCACTAAAACATTACCATCACTAATCCCCCAAGAAAATTCTTACTCCATTTCTCCCGTCAGTCCCATGATAGTACAACGTACTTCTAAGGTTCTAACCTTGCTACCTTTTCACCTTTTCTCCTGGACACACAGTACATCGACCTTCCTTCTCTGCATCATCTCAACCAACTCTATTGCTTTTCCAGTCATCGTATCAATATTCAAAGTATCTACTCTCAACCCCAAATTTGTGCTTTGTTTCTTCTCTCTGCTTGTGAATGCAACTCCCTCCTCTCCTTCTATCTATCTATCTATCTATCTATCTATCTATCTATCTATCTATCTATCTATCTATCTATCTATCTATCTATCTATCTATCTATCTATCTATCTATCTGAAAAAGCAGTCTGAAATAGTGAAAAAAAACTTTTTTGCCCGTGATTCAGCTATGCTAGATGCAGGGTTTTTTCCAGCATGACTCATCTACTTGTTTGTACAACATAACTGCAGATACATAGATTAAATGAGCTCAAAAGGCTCAAATCTGCTCTCTTGCGGAAGCATAACCATGCCAACTGCTGAAAAAGTTCAACCAATTTCTCAAGATTTGAGGCAAAGTAGAATTTCAGGTCCCTTAATAACTCTTTCCAGGACATAATGCATTTCTTAAACTGAAACAGTCTCTATAGTTCAGTTCTAGCTAAACAGAATGGTTCCTGTTTGTTTGGTTTTAATTTTGTTTTTTCAAATCATGCAGAAATGCCATGATTTAAGTACCCTAAAATATTGTAGCGTTTTAGTCAGGGAAACACCCGGGTGACAGTAAAACGTCTGTTTAAAGAGCAATAGCTGTTGTTGGCCACAGCCACGCCACACAAGCCTGCAATAAAACTACCTGTTATCGATCAATTCCAGGTAAAAAAAAAAAAACAGAATACATTTCACCCCAAACCACACCCACATCATTCCCAGCAACCCCAAAATCACACAGAAAACAAGCATCAACATAAACCCCAACATCCATGACCCTCTACAATATCTACAAGTCTTTGTCTCAATGTAAGAATATTTTTTTTTGACAATGGGAAGAAATAATCTACCTACTTAGTAAGTGTCTATTTGAGAAAACTCAAAATATGGATTAAGCAAGTAAGAGAATAATAGAGCAATTAAGTTGTGCAACCTACATTCAGGATGAAGTGCTTCACGCAACATACTTGTTATGCAAGAAACATTTTAAATTGAGAAAATCATGGTCATTTTGACCATCCAACTGAATAAAAGTACTTCAGACCAGAAACCCAAATAGCTAAAAACCTCATACTAATACTAGGCAATAGTGTTTACAAATGGATAGGTATTTATCCACCACTTTGTAACAGCAATCAGTAAATTAAGTACTTAAAAATGTACAGTAATAACTGTATGAAGTACCAAAAAGTAGTCTCCTGTGTTTAAATAAATACAATTTGTTGAGAGGTTTTTTGAAGTAGGAATTGCATCAAAGTATTTTGAACTAACCCTCTTCACAATATTTCACACAAATAATTTAACTGCTTGTTTTTCTAAACTACATAACTGTGGGTAAAACAAAAATGTTTCTAAGCAGGAAAGTGAAATATATGTTGGTGAATATAAATACATCAAGTGAGGTAATGGTGTAGGAAAAATGATTCAAACTGCACAACTTGATATGTATGTATGTATGTATGTATGTGTATATATCATGGATGGGCCCTGATTCAATAACAATCACATTCATTAGAGACTTTTCAATTAAATAATTAACATTGATTGCATATCAATTTTTGATGTGACAAAAAACAAATATGTTTGTTTGATGAAGTAATCAGTATACATGAGGGAAAGGCAGAATTGCATTTATCCTAATTTGTTCAGACTGGCAACAGGATAGTTGTGCACCCCAGCCTCCTCGGTGCCATGTGAGAATTTTCTCTAAAGTAGGAGAGGTTATCTCCAAGGGGGAAACCATCTGAATCCTTGAACAAATGCTGTTCTTAAATAAAAATCAATAAAAACTGCCCACAATTACATACTACCCAATATACTACTATTCATAAGCACAATCCCTGACATTGTCTTCCTGTAACCCTTACATCTTATCAGACATTGACAAAAACTTCATATTAAAAACACTTGCAAATTGAAATTGTATTTATTTGGATAATAAGTGAACCACACATGCAATACATAAAGATGGACGTGTTTCTCATTAATCATCAAATGCTCATGTAGCACTCTTTGACCAGTAGCTGGGTTTGTGTGCACGATAAGCTTCAAGAAATTAACCTTTTCCGAACCACATGGCTGGGAGGCTTCAAAACCTAATGAAGCTTCATTTGGCCATCACAAACAAACTCTGTCCTGCACAAAATTTGAAACAGCAGCATTTTTTGACTGCAGATCCATCTGCAATTTACCCATCAAACTGTGCCAGTGTAAGCTGTTCCCCTAGAAAAGCAGCACTGAGAGAAGTTCTGCAGTGGAAATCGAAGTGCGATTACATTTCTTCTAATTTTTTTATTTTTCTGCTTCCTTATTTTTTTGGTATGCAATAAATTGTAGTTAACAAATTAAAGTTCCAGCACTGGTATACACAAACACAGATATAGACATATGCATATAAACTTTTATATGTACAGACACATAAAGTGCATATGCACTTTGTTTGTGTGTGTGTGTGTGTGTGTGTGTGTGTGTGTGTGTATGCGTTCATAATATCTTCATGTATTTTTCCAAAATATAAAGAGCTTTGTAACCACTCTAATGCTTTAATTATGACATGATGGGTTACTTATTTGATCCTGCAGTTGCTGAAACAAGTTCTCTGATTCTGATTCCTGCTAACCTAATTCTTTTGGTTCACTGGTTCACTGCAACAAATTCACAGGCCAATCCAAGAGGACATCTAGAACAAGACAAAGACAGACTGATTGCAAAGGTCAGAACCAGATCAGACCACAAGGACACTCTACAATCATGGCCAAAAATTTTGAGAATGACACAACCATAGAAACATCTGGCAAACACCTGAAAACCCTGAAGGAACAGACTTTGTGAAAGTGTCATTCTCAAAACTTTTGGCCATGACTGTACACTGGATTTGCAATGTTTTAAAGTCCTCTAACATAATCTTGTTGTATTTTCATAGGATACCTCTATAATTTTTCATATGATTTTTTCAGTTCTCCACATGGACAAAAACACAGCAGCAAAAAATTGTGAGCATGTCTGCTGTCAAAAAGAGGCAACCCCCTTAATGTTTGGCTTGGTCATCACCAATGAACTGACACAATAGACGGACATCCCTGCAGGTTCCCACCAAGCTCCTCTCTTGTCATTCAAGGCAATTGTTCATTTTACACTAATACATCTGAGTTACAAAGATTTGGCATCCGCTGTGTGAATCTGCTGGGTGGGAATCCTGACATGGCCTTTAGACAAGTCCAGAACACAGTGAAGGACAGAGTTGTAAATACTTTTTCTTCTGTACCCCCGTAACCCAACCCACTGTAGCTCCACCAAGGCAATGACTTCATCCCGCAAAAAGTCTGAATCGGTCAGTGGAAAGAAAAAGCAGCAAAGAGTTACTGTAAACCATCAATCAAAGAGTAATACTGTCCTCTCGTCCCTTTTATATATCTTTGGAACTAAACCATTCTGCCAGATTATATTCACTTCATTGCGAGCTGAGTAAGCTAATATTTCAACCTGCAAAAGTTAGTATTTACTTAAAAAATGAAGAATGATGACACAGAGATATTGTTGTGATCATCATCTTATCATGTGACTGACATGCAACACCTGCCTGTACTTAGACATATAGTATAAAAACAATCTATTTTATAGGATTGTGTATAATTTTTATAAACATACAGATAAGCTATTTTTAAAACATATATTTATGTATAAATATATAACATTTCTAGATCTTGCCCAGGTTGAGGTGATATCCTGTCAATCTTTTAAGTTCTTGCAGCCTAATATTATTGCTGTTGATTTATTGCATCTTTTGAGAACTTTCTGACCAATAAGTTGGGATCCTTTCAATTTAGGTTCTGTACTTTTGGATATTTAGATAATTTACATGTTTTTTTAATTAATTATATTGGGAGAGTCACTGGAAACCAAGGAATCCAGATAACCAGGAAAAAACGGGTTAGGTGTTAAAGATGAAATTGCCCCATAGAAATATGGTATGGCATGTATCACATCACAGCTTTCCATTTCTATTTTATTACATTCATTTGTTATTTTATTCTCATTGCTATAACTGAAAGGTTTTCATTCATTAAAATAAAGACACATTTTGGGAGAATTATTTAATTAGTCTTTCAACATCATAAGAAAATGGGTGATAATCAATAATTGAAAAACCTTTTGAGAAATATATATTCTCAATCAAAGTCCTTCACCAGATGTCTTGATACTTTTTAGTTTTTTCCATGCTAGATTTCAGAAAATTCTTTACAAGAAAAGCCTTATAACAAAGGAAATACATGACCACTAATTCATTGCCAGATTATTGTAAAAATGAAACAGAAAAAAAAAAAAACTATTTGTATTAATTTTTCTGGAACTTGAAGGATGAAAATAAACCATGTGACAAGTAGAGGGAAAAACAGAGCCGTTCATTGTGTGGCCAAACTTTCAAGCTGCACAGAGGCGAATCAACAGGTTGACAAATTCCAGCACCTTCTCTTCCAAGCTCATTATGGAGATGGTAAGTGATGGAGGAGGCTAAAAATAAGGAGCAAAGAGGGGACAAGTAAAACTAATCCATCATCCCCTCCGTATCAGAGAGAGAGAGGGAGAATGTTAGAGATGGTGATGTCCCAGTAACTTTGAGGTGGGATTAATCTGTAAATTCCTATGTTTTTATAGACACTAGGCATTTACAGTCAAAGGCTCTAAATTGCATGCTGAATTATCAATCCTGTAGATTATGTTTCCAGACTAAACTTCTAGGTTTCAAGGTTCCAGATATATGTTGAAAACACTTATTTTGATAAGTTTTTTAGTAAAACTGAAAAACAGTGGCTTAAAATGTTTTTTTTTTTCAAAATACCTTCTAGTTAAACAAAATTATTTTTCACAGAAAGTGTAACGCAAGCTCTCAATTACATGAAATAATTTCGAAATGGTTTCCCGAAATGTTTAAATGTTGTCAGTTATTCTGTGTCAATGTCTCATGTTTTAAGAGGATCTGGTATATAACCATGTATCCTGATTCTTGTGTATCTTGAATTGTTTTCCCCATCCTATCCTGTTTTCATTCACCCTCAAACGCAAAACCTAGAAAAACACAGACTCACATAATGTAATCAAGTTTATCTCTCCTTATGTTTTCCACAATTTTTCACTTTTTTTATTATGTGTTCTCAAAAACATCTTTTTCAATATTCTGTAGGGTATTGCTGCAATTTCCATACTTCTCATTTTTTACCAAAATTCCTATTTTTTATTTATTTTTTATTTTTTTACTTGGTAATTTCTGATTATACCACATATTGCAGTTAGCCTAAATATTGATCTTTTATTTGTTTTCTGAAATATTGTTTTTGTGAAATATTTTACAGAGATTGTTTTTTGATTTTTTCTGAAAATTTACTCACACTCTTATGTAAGAAAGCATCGTCAAGCATGTGTTTAAACTTATTTCTGTTGACACTAAAGTAATAATAGTTATATGTGATTGATGAGACAGTCTGTTTTTGTTATTATGAAAATAAAAGCTTTCTCTGACATTATGTGTATGATCTACTTGGCACCAACATGTCTAATATGTGTGAACATGTCCTCAAAGTTGATATGTTGGAAAATGAAAAATGGACAAGTGTAATGACTTGGACAAGTTAAAAAGAGGGTCAAATTGTGATGGCTTGATGACTGGATCAGATCATCTCCGAAACTGTTGCTCTTTGGGGTGTTTCCAATTAGCAGTGGTCAGTATTTATCAGAAGTAGTCTCAGGAAGGAATCATGGTAAACTATTGAAAGGGCTCACTGATGCATGTGGGGAGTGAAGGCTGTCTTTGTGATCAATAGATGAGCTACTGTTGCTCTAGATATTAGTATTGGTTCTCATTGAAAGGTGTCAGAATACGAAGTGCATCAGGGTTTGTTGCAGAGGGTGCTGTATTGTCACAGACCAGTCAGGATACCCATGATAACCCATGTCCCCCGCTGAAAACATCAACAACGGTAACATGAGCTTCAGAACTGGACCACTGAGCAACGGATGAAAGGGGCCTCGTCTGTTGAACCCCATTTCCCTCTACATCATGTAGATGGTAAGCTGCGTGTGTGTCTCTTACTTGGAAAAAACATTGGCAACAGGACTCACTAGGGGAAAGGGTGTTGTAGGGAATGTTCTGATGGGAAACCTTTGGTCCTTCCTTCCGTGTGTGTTACTTTGACATACACAGGTACCTCATACATGTACAACATACACTGTCTTTGAAGGGACATTTGCCCTGAGACGTCTGTGGCAGATCCAGCCATATTTTGCTGTTTTCTCCTGCTGATCAGAATTTCCCGATCACAAGCCTTTGTTTACCCTCCCCATCTCCTCTCCCCTGATCAAGGGCCTCATCTTAAAACTTTACTACCTGAGTGTCCTTTGTTTCTGACCATGCCTGAGAGTTTTTTCTTGTCTCCCCAAGCAAGCACAATTTGCTTAATAATTGCACAATTATGATAAGTTATCCTTTATTAATCCCTCATGAGGAAATTCATTCTCTGCAATTAACCCATCATTGATGAACTATGAGCAGTGGGCTGCCAGGGGAGCAGTTAAGGGTTTTGTGTCTTGCTCACAACACTTCAACACACTAAGGGGAGCCAGGAATTGAACCCGGAATGTTCAGTTCTGAAGACGATTGCTCTTCCTCCTGTGCCACTCCGCAAGGAGAACAGCTTAGCTATCAAATGATCAGAAATTTTTTTGAAAAGTTCTCATGACGTTTCTATGTTTTTTCCTTCCTTGAATTTAAATTTTGCATGATTTTGATGAAATAGTGAAGGTTTGTTTTTTTTTGCTCCTATAAGTAATGTATGTTTAGAAAATGTCTTCCTAACAGCATAATAGCAAATTCGTCCTTGAGTGTAAAAAAAGAAGAGCAATCCTTTAGGAATAGCATAATTCAAGTTTTGTGTTAATAAATGAGATAAAAATAAATTAAATTTAGTGGCTCTCACTGAATAAAGGAAGATTTAAAACATCTTCCATACATCTTGGCGGACTCCATGGAGAGACCCATAGAGACTTGTCTTTTTGCTGGCTCAATTATTTTGACTGTTCAATGGGACCTGAGTGTGACCTGGGGGGGTGCACTGTTGCCATCCGTCTCCCTTGACTTGGTGCGTGCACGATGACTAACAAGCCCCCTGGTGGCAGAGTCAGTAATGAGGTTCTGAACCGCAGGCAGACACTAAGTCCTCTGCTTCATGTATCTTCAGGGCTAAAATGCCTTGTTTTGTTCTACTTTGATTTCATTTGTTGATTATTTGTTCCTTCAGATACAGTGTTTGAATTTAATAAAAACTATATATTATTGAAGAAATTCTTTCAACCTGGTCTGAGATGCTGAGATGTTGCCACAGATTAGGCAAGTCCTTTCCGGTCATGAGCTTGTTCATGTCTGAGTTAAGACAATCTGCTTGAAAGCCCCGACGGGAATAAATTAGCATAAAAAGAGCAAGGCCGAAGATGTTTCAGAACTCATTAACCTCCACCACAACTTCCTTTTTTTTTCATCACTGCCTTGATAGCGAAACAATTTGCAGAGGGATGACGAAAACGATGTGATCTTGACTTTACAGCTTTCCTCTAATGAAGCAGAATTACTTTGCCGTAAATTACAGGAAGTCAAATATATTTCCTGTTTTCCTGCCTTATGGTCATTTTGGTTTCATGAATGAGCAGAAATCCATCTTCATAAACTAGAAAGATGCAAAGTTGTATCTATGATGTTACCCAGCTTTTATTGCTGACATATATTTATACTTAAAGCACATAAAGTTAAGATAAGGTGAGATAAACTTCATTGATCCCCATTAGGGAAATTCCTTTGTCATAGCAGCATAACAGTTATAATGTCAAAAAATAAAAAAAAGTAAAATAAATATGAACCGCATTAATTTAGGGTAGTCTTTTTTTTTATTTGAAAACTATTGTATATTTCAAGGAACTTATGGTCAAATTTTTGTTAATGTCTTTATGAAATGTTTGCTCCTACTTTCTATTTGGTTGGTTTTACATTTTCGGTCCATTGATCCTTTATCTACTGCTAATCCCGCATTCAGGGTTGCAGGGATGCTGGAGCCTATCCTAACTGTCATTGGGAAAGGTATCTCATTCATAAGTATGGGCAATTTTCCAATGTCTTTAATTTCAACATGTTTTCCAATTAAAACTCTGCATGTTTTTGGATTGTGGGATTTAATTCCAAAACTCGGAGGACACCCGCACAGACACGAGGAGAACATGCGAATTCCAAACAAAAATGCTCCCTCTGGGAAATTAATCAGGGTCCCTCGTGGGGCAAAAGCATTAACTACTCTGCAGCCTCAGTTTTGCATAAATACGTATCCAAGATTTTATCCTGATTTTTAGTTGATTTTTCTATTTAATTTTCATGGAATTTCACGCTAAATCTGATGCAGTTTTGGATGATTTCAATGTAGTACCTGTTTTCTTTAGGCAATTTTGAGGTATTTTTTGGTAATTTTGTGCATATTTGGTCAAAGTCTATCTGGTTTTGAGTACACTTATTAGATTTCCCACTTGTACTGAAGAATTTTCAGCTAATTCTTAACCAGAGGTCTCAAACTCGCGGCTCGCGGGCCAACTGCGGCTCACGGGACGGTAGTTTGAGGCCCTTGTCTTAATAGGAAAGTTTAATGTTAGTGCGGCCAGCACAAGTTCCATGCTGTATGTGAATCGCACTACCTCCGTGCTAATTAGTTAGGTCTGTATCATTCAGGGGGCTGCAAGCTTCGGAGCACCCGGACTATACCGGCAACGTGACCGTGCCCACGGTGCCCGGCACCAGCCTGAATACACATGTAAACCACAGACGTAAACAACCCACCGCTGTAGCAGCACGGGGGAAGGCAGCAGTGCTAAATACACGTGTAAACCACGGATGTAAACAACCCGCCGCTGTTGCCTTCGCCGGTGCCGCTGAATACACATTTAAACAGATAAACAACACGCAGGTGTACTGTTGGGTGTGACTGGCGGAGCACCCGGCACCCAGGAGCCGGATGCTCCGAAGCACCAGACCTGACGTTACTCACGCACAAAAACAGGGAAAATGAGGGCTCGGACGCTAACACTATTACATACACACACACACAAATTGTATATGCGTGTGTGTCCATGTTAGCATTAGCTCCATGCTAGCCACGAGCAAAACTTTTCAAACTTTATTAAACTTTTTATTTATTTCATTTAATGTTAAATGGGCACCACAAACACTTCGTGTTTCCATGGTTTCTGACCATCAACCAATCACTAACTGTGACGTGCTCGACGTCATAAGCAGGTGCAGGCGCAGGACCCTGAGCCGATCTGGTACCAGCGAGACAATTTCAGGAAAAGTGGGAAATTCAATATTTCTTTGTGGAGCACAAAGGCACACCGATGTGTCTTATTTGCACAGAGAAAGTTGTGAGCACAAGGAATACAATTTGAGACGTCATTGCACAACTAGACATGCTGAGGACTATGCAAAATATCAGGGAGATGAGAGAGCAAACCAAGTTGCCAATCTTAAAACATGTCTATTGAAGCAACAAGATTTCTTTAAGAAAGCAACCGAAGAGAATAATGCGGCAGTCGAAACTAGCTTTGTGGTTAGTGAGATGATAGCTTAATTCTTGATTTGTTTGTTTATTTTTTCATCTTATTTTGTGTAGAAAAAAAAAAAAAAAATTAAGGTATTTGAGAATGGTGGAATGTTTTATCAGAGCTTTTCTTGTGGAAAACCTGATGCGGCCCAGCCGCAACAAACCCTAGCTCCAGCATCCCCCGGGTAAATTTAGTTTGAGACCCCTGGTCTAAAAAGATTTTCTGGTTATTCTGTGTTATCTGTCATATTTTTTTTTTTGTTATTCTTTGAATACATATTTATAGAATTTTTCTGGTTAAACCAAATGGAATTAATATGAGCAAAGATTAAAAAAGTGATAATCAAAGAAGGAGAAAGAAGAGAAAGAGAAACTTGCTCCAGAAAGTGAAATAACATTGTAACCCTGCAGCTTTGTTTTCACAGACATCCCATTTCCTCATCCTTGCATCTCAGAGCTGAGTTTCCACAGCGACCAGGAGGCTTCAGGTGTGAAACCTAAATCTCCTTGCTGAAACTGAAAAAATAAATCTAGAACAGCGTCTTATTCCCACGTGCTCATATGTACTTTCATATGAACACAGATATGCACACAGACAGTGAGACATTAAATAGCTTTGATCTTGCCTCTATATTTATCCAGACGTGTGTGTGTGTGTGTGTGTGTGTGTGTGTGTGTGTGTGTGTGTGTGTGTGTGTGTTTGTGTGTGTCTCCATGTTCGCTTTTTTGAGTGTGACTGTGTGCGGATGTGGGTTTGTGTTTGTTCGTTTTATTTGCGTACGTGTGTTTATGGGTGTATGTGTGTATGTACTGTATATGAGTGAGATAGAGAGAGAGAGAGAGAGAGAGAGAGAGAGAGAGAGAGAGAGAGAGAGAGAGAGAGAGAGAGAGAGAGAGAGAGGCGGAGAGAAAGCCCTGTGACATGCAACATGCATTTGAGCTCACTGGCCACAATTCAATACATTTTATATCAAAATGGAAAGGAAATGAATTGACAGTATCTCAGGGACTGGAGGGAAGAAAGATCTGGTGGAGGGACAGAGGGTTGGATGAGTAATTGAGAGGTTAATGGGCCTTCATGGGTTAATGGGTCTCAGCAGGAAGTTGTTGAAGTACAGGACTGAGAGGTGACTTTTAAGTAGTTTTTAGATTAATTTTCCATGTATTTTGTCTATTATTATGATGATGATTATTATTATCTTTATCATTATTATTGTGGAAGAACAAGAACAAGAAGAAGAGGAGGAGTGTGTGTTCAGAAGCACAGAGAGAAGGAAAGGAAAAAGCCTGGGACTGAGAGTAGGGACTTTGAATATCGGTACTATGAAAGGGAAAGGGAGAGAGTTGGTCGACATGGTGCAGAGAAGGAAGGTGGATATACTGTGTGTCCAGGAGACCAGGTGGTAGTAGGCTAAAGGTAGTAAGGCTAAAAGCGTAGGAGCGGGCTTTAAGTTGTACTATTATGGTACTGACAAGAAGATAAAATGGAGTAGGAGTTATCTTGAAGGAGGAGTTTGTTAGGAACGTCCTGGAGGTGAAAAGAATGTCAGTTATGAGCCTGAAACTGGAAATTGAAGGTGTGATGCTCAATGTTGTGTCCGGATGCCCTTCCTGACGTAACCCTCTGCATTTATCCGGGCTTGGGACCAGCTCAGGGAGACAATGGCCGTGCTGCCCTGAGGTTGCATTTCAATAGATTATTAAAAATAGTAATTTAATAATAATAACAACAACAATAATTGTAATAATTAAAGCACCTTTAATCAAAACTACTTCACAATGATCAATATCAGAATTCTAAGAAATATCTTTCAAGAAATGATATAAAATCAGCAAAAAGAGAACTCCTTAAACTGACCAAGATGATCTATAAATAAATCACAAGATATTTAGAAAAGAAATGAACAAAAAATAAGTGATTATGGTTTGTGTTTTAAAACATCATAAAAAAGGCAAGTTTGTTTGATTTGAAGCATTTGCAACATTTAAGTGGAATTATACTGTACATAGATTAGTATGTAAATCATAGCCTTTCATTAGAAATAAGTGTTGTAACCTTGTGACCTACCACTTCCTCTTGAACAGATGAAATTGGGTCAGATTTTCCATGCAAGTTGTTTGGAAGGAGCCCATTCATCCGATGCAGGTGAGTCACATTTCATCCAATGTGTAAACCAGCGCAGGCGTCAGGGCGATTGCTCTCGGATCCTGGGGCCTCCTGCCACGTCCAAGGCCCGAATCTGTCACCGCATTCATGGCCTCTCCTTGCTAATAGTCAGGCACCAGCCAACGCCGACTATTACCTGCTCCACTGCTCATACTGTTTGGATTCTAATGAGGAAAATGTCCTGCTTCATTATCGACCTTCTGAACCAAAACACTCCTCCCTGCTGTGGCCAGAATAACATGTACCTTCGAATGTAATTTTTCAACTGGATTATTACATCACTGTAATCTCATTTTAGTTGGTTGCATTCAGTTATTTCAGACATAACTCGATTGAGTTGTACTAAGAAATAAGTATATATATGATATATATACCGGTATATATATATAAAATCAGGTGTGTGTGTATATTTAATTTTTTATTTAATAATGATAGCTATCATACCTACAATTATTCATGTGAACGTTTTTGTATTACAATGACATAGACATTTCATCAAGTTATTCCATTTCTCATCTGTAATTTTCAGAGGTGGATAAAACACATGCAACTTTATAAATTCATATCATGTCATCAAACATCTCTCTCTCATTTCTAGATTAAAAAGAAAAAAATACTGCTAAATGACGTTGAAAGATGATAGCGATAACAAGTGGCATAATGACAGTAATCTCAAATGAATACAAGGTCGTGAAGAAAAGCATGTAATGATACAGAAAAAGAAGGAGGGACTGGAGAGGGACGGTAAACTAACACTGGAATAAAATTGGGGAGGCAAAAATGGGAGTTTAAACCTTTGAGCTCTCTGAGCTTCATCATTATATCCTCCCCCTTCCTCATCTTCTTCCTTTCTTACCAGCTAGTGGAGAAAGTTTATCTTCACACGGCAGTGAGGGGTTTTATTGCTGAGTGCCTCATGTGTTCGAAAATCTCAGAAAGGGAAGATTTGTGGGACAGGACAGCGCTGACTCACTTTCCAATGTATTCATGACCACAGTCTAACTTCTGAAAAGCCTAGAGGCAACAACCCTGATCAATTGAGTTTAATTTCTTATTTTTTAACTGGGTGGTTAATAACATTAACTTGCAACATTAATGACCAGGAAAGTTTTCAATATCATATATTATATATTGAAAATATTTTCCCCGATGCAACCTCAGGACGGCACTGGCCGGTGTCTTCTCGAGGCAGGCTCGAGGGGGCACAAAGCAGTTTATCCCTGAGCCGGTCCCAAGCCCATATAAATGCAGAGGGTTGCGTCAGGAGGGGCATCCGGCGTAAAACTTTTGCCAAAACCAAACATGTAAGTCAAACCTAATAATCTCATACCGGATTGGTCAAGGCCAAGTTTAACAATGACCGCCATTGATACCGATGACCTAGAGGGTACCACTTGAAACTGGGCTACTGTAGGTACTGTAGGAGAGGAGGAAGGTGTGTTTGTAAGCAGAGAGAGAAGAAGAAAGGCAAGAGTCTGGGACTGAGAGCAGGGACTTATAATATTGGGACTGTGACAGCAAAAGGTAGAAAGTTGGTCAACATGATGCAGAGAAGGAAAGTGCATGTATTGTGTGTCCATGAGACTAGGTGGAGAGGTAGTAAGGCCTAGGAGCAGGCTTTAAGTTGTACTATCATGGTACTGACAAGAAGAGAAACAGAGTAGGAGTTATCTTGAAGGAGGAGTTGTTAGGAATATTCTGGAGGTGAAAAGAATGTCAGATAGACTTATGAGTCCGAAAGTGGAAATTGAAGGTGTGATGCTCAATGTTATTAGTGGCTGTGCCCTGCTGGTGGGATGTGAGTGTGAGGAGAAGGAGAGGTTCTGGGGTTAGATGAGGTGATGAAGGATATCCCCAGAGATAAGAGTTGTTGGTGCAGACTACAATTGACATGTTGGTGAAGGCAATAGAGGGGATGAAGAAGTGATAGGCAGATTTGGTATAAAGGATACAAATGCAGAGGGACAGATGGTGGTAGATTTTGCAAAAATTATGGGAATGGCTGTAGTGAACACTTTTTTCCAGAAAAAAACAGGTACATAGAGTAACTTATAAGAGCGGAGGTAGGAGCACGCAGGTAGACTACATTTTGTATGGACGAGATAACCTGAAAGAGATCATTGACTGCAAAGTAGTTGTGGCGGTGAGTATAGCCAGACAGCATAGGATGGTGGTTTGTAAAATGACGCTGGTGACAAGGAAGATCAAGAGGACAAAGCCAGAGCAAAGGACAATGTCGTGGAAGCTGAAAAGGGAGGACTGTTGTATGGTTTTCAGGGAGGAGTTGAGAAAGGCTCCAGATGGTCAGGGAGAGCTTCCAGATGACTGGACAGCAACAGCTAGTGTTATCAGGGAGACAGGTAGGCAAGTTCTTGATGTATCATCTGGAAGGAAGGTAGATATGGAGACTTGGTGGTGGAATGAGGAAGTGCAGGAGTATAAACAGAGGAAGCGGTCAGCAAAGAAGAAGTTCGACACTGAGGGGACTGAAGACAACAGACGGGAGTACAGGATACAGATACAGCATATGGTAAAGATAGTGGCAGCAAAGGCAAAAAAAACAGGCGCACGATCATTTGTATGCTCGGTTGGACAGCAAGGAGGGAGAGAACGATCTATACAGGTTGGCAAAACAGAGAGATAAAGATGGAGAGGGTCTGCAACAGGTCTCGGTGATTAACAATAGAGAGAGAAATGCATTGACAGATGCTAGAAGAGTGATAGGAAAATGGAAAGAGTACTTTGAAGCGATGAGGAAAATAAAAAGAGACAAGGGTAGAAGGGGTGACTATCGTAGACCACAAGGTACCAGAGATTCATAAAAGTGATATGAGGAATGCATTGAATAGGATGAAGAGTGGAAAGGCACTTGGTTCTGATGATATACCTGTGGAGGTGTGGTAGTGTCTAGGAGAGGTAGCAGCAGAGTTTTTGACTAGATTATTCGACAGGAGTGAGAAGATGCCTGAAGACTGGAGACAAAGTGTGACGGTGCCCATTTTTAAGTGTAACCCCTGGGAAATTTAGTGTTTCTTTTGCTGCTTGTGATTTGGCATTGAATCGTCTTGTCAGTTTTTCGGTTTCCAGTTGGATTGGGGGGGGGGTAAGGCGGGGTGAGGTGCAACCAGGTTTGGGTGTGAGGGAGGGACGAGGAGGAGCAGGAGAGCTGCATGTGCCGCTCTGCGGCAGCTGCACCTGGAGGACTTTCTGGACTGGAAAAGTTCAGGTTCTTCTTGATGTAAAGTGCCAAGCGGTCAAACACTGTACCTGCTATAGTGACTGGACTGCGGCACGACACGGAAAAAAGAACTGTGACAACGCCAAAAAAGGACTTTGCCGTCGTGTTAGTCAGCTGGCTAAGCTAACTGGATCGCTAACCGCGGACGACAATCCACGGCAGCCCAGATGGCGTTCCAGGTGACCAGGAAAAGCCTGGTAGCTCCTCTGGCCACGAGGGAAACGGCGACCAGCCCTTCCCGCCTGCCGCCTCAGCCGACTCCTCCAGTCCATACTGTCAGGAGCGGGAATAAAGAACGCTGACATTGACTCTTCTCCAAGCGTGAGTACTTCGCTTCATTTTGCTGACGGACTCAGCTCAGAGGGAGAATTCGCCTCTTATTTTTTTTCCTCCTACCAACCGAAGTAAAGGGCCTGTATTTTTTTTGGCTCCCACGTTCTTCAGCGTCGATCAGGCCTGCAACTGGGGGTTTATTTTTCTTTAAGTTTTCTATATGAGCACCAGCGGGTGTGTAGGTGAGGGCCCACAATTTAAAGTGTTATATAAAGGTTCATAATTTCATTTTTTAATTCTCATCAGGCGCGTTCTCATTTCTGTTTAATAAATTGCAAGTTATTTTTGTAAAGTGCTTCGGCGATTTGTTTCTATAAGTGGTATTTTTTGCGATATTTGAAGAAGGGGTAAATACATTTTACCACCAAAAGGGGAATAATTATCGACCCAGGGTGCTGACCTCATAACAGGGTTACAGAAGCGCTACATAAGAATAAGGGGGGATGTGCAGGATTGCGACAACGTCAGAGAGATAAAGTAGATGAGTAGATGAGCAGAGAAAAGGTTGAGGAAAATCTGGAGAGGTGGAGGTATGCGCGCGAAAGGAGAGGAATGAAAGTTAGTCGCAGCAAGACAGAGTATAAGTGTGTGAATGAGAGGAATTCAGGTGGAACGGTGAGGCTACTGGGAGTGGAGATCGGGAAGTTGGAGGATTTCAAGTACTTGGGGTCAACAGTCCAGAGCAACGGAGGGTGTGGAAAAGAGGTGAAGAGATGGGTTCAAGCAGGTTGTTATACCTGAAGAAAAGTGTCAGGGGTACTATGTGATAGAAGACTATCAGCGAGAATATAAGGAAAGGTGTACAAGATAGTGGTGAGACCAGCGATGCTGTATGGACTAGAAATAGTTACAATGACCAAAAGACAGGAGGCTGAACTAGAGGTTGCAGAGATGAAGATGTTGAGGTTCTCTTTGGGAGTGACCAGGATGGATAGGATCAGGAATGAGTCTATCAGAGGAACAGCACATGTTCGATGTTTTGGAGAGAAATTCAGAGAAGTCAGACTGAGATGGTTCGGTCGTATACAGAGGAGGGATAGGGAAGATGTTGACAGACGGATGCTGGAATTCGAGATGCCAGCAGGGGGTCTAGAGCAGTGGTTCTTAACCTGGGTTCGATAGAACCCCAGGGGTTCGGTGGGTCAGTCTCAGGGGTTCGGCGGAGGTCAAGACACACAATGGTGATGACATCACTGGCAGCAGGTGATCACGCTACATTTCTTGGCCTATCCGTGCTGCAGGGATTTTGGCGCGCTCAGTTGTAGTTACTTGTGACTGTCGTGATGGCACGTCATGTGATTTCTTTCTTAATATTTTAATCCCTTCATACTAATTATGTCGGGCAAAAAAAGAAAGCGGTTGGAAGAATACATACAATACGGATTCACATGTATGACGGAACGTGATTGGAATCGATGTCCTAACTGCATGATTTGCAAAGACAAGATGAGCAGTTCTAGTCCAGCACCAGCAAAACTAAGGGAAGGCTTCCTTCAGCTGCATGGAAATGGGAACTACAAGAACATAGCGCTTGCTGAATTCAAAGTGAAGGGAGCCAGATTCGATGAAAAGGCTACTCTGTCTGTTCTTTGTACCCATCAACAAAACGATCCTCGATCCAATAAAGAAGGGTTCAGTGAATGCGCATGTATAACAGGTGGGGTTCAGTACCTCCAACAAGGTTAAGAACCACTGGTATAGAGGAAGACCAAAGAGAAGATTCATGGATTCATGAGAGAAGATATGAAGGTAGTTGCTGTGACAGAGGAGGACACAGAGAATAGGGTTATGCTGTATTTGGAAGAGCAACAGGATTGATTTAAAAAATCGGAAAAATTTTCCCCTAAAAACTCTTTTGATTCAGTGACAATTCATATGATACAAATCCAGTATTGGATGCAAAATCACGTGACACTATTTTCTTGAGGAACGGGTCTTTTGTTTTGAAGGGTTTTTTCGTTGTTTCTCACAGCTGGAAGATCCTTCTGTTCAGTTAGTTACTTAGCCGTGCTTAGCCTGGCTAGTCAGCCACTAATTTAGTGGGATAGTCGATTAATGAAATCTAGGCTGGTGCAATAAACATTCATCAACAGTCAAACACACGCAAAAAAATAATAGTCTTTACATTGTGACATTGAGGTTGATTATATATCTGAAGAGACAATTCCTTGTCAGTATGATTGCATTAAATGTGGTTCTGAAAAGTGACTTTAGTATAGTTTGGAAACAGGTAAAGGCATAAAGTTACCAAGGACGTACGATACAAAGTAAATCAGTTGGTTCACTTACTATTTGATTAGTTAACACACTAGCTTGTTTAATATGTTTGGAGGCTCTTAGTCATCCAGGTCATGGTTAATTCTTGTCAAAATTTTTTTCTCGTTGGAACTGAAGAAACCTCTTGGATGAGAGGTGTTCTTCAAGGGAAGTTCAGTTGCTATGAGAATATTTTGACGAGAATGAAGTCATTTTGATCTAAACTTTCAGCAAAAGTTACCTTCACACAGCCATTTTGCTCCGGTTAACGTTGAACCCACTGAGAGACGATTTGCTCAGGGCTCAAGACTGTATGATTCTCCTCCTGTCCAACACACAACAGTGATGGCCGCTGTTGTTTCTGTCATCATTATCTCAATGATATCTGTATATGACCTTCTTCCCTCCTGATTTGTGCCCCCCCCTTCCCCATTCTCCTCCCTCGCTGTTACCCTTGCTTGCCCACAGGTATCATTAGCATCCACAGCCTGAAGGCTAGCAGCTGCACAGCCAGAAAGTAAGGAATGTGAGCAGCAGATTTCAGGTTTAACTCATTTCTCATTGAATTAACTGAGGTTGTGCTTTCTACTGTGACATGAGGGCACAGGCTGCAGCGTTAGCATGATAGTGAGCTAAGATGAGCTGGCAGGCGGGAATGACTTTAGATTCACAGGGTGTTTAATCACAGTGTCGACAGTGTAACATTTTGATTGGTGCAAAGTTTGGATAGGATTTAAATCAATTAAGTCATTTCATGCTGAAATTATTTCTGCATTTTCGGGGCTGCAAAATTAGATGCGTCCAAGTTGCTGTTGTGAAAACATTGCCAGATTAAAGGCTCTGTATTGAATGTTTAGTCATGAATATTTAATGACTCATGAAAACAAAACTTTCAGGCATTTATGAGCCTTTGATAAGAATTTTATGAGAAAAAAGGGGTGGAGAAAAATTGGTCCAACAGCAGCACAGGTCACTAGCATACCTTCATCTCATAAATATGTTTATATATTATAAAAACATATTACGTGAAGACGGATGCAAAATCGGCCTCTTAACCCTAGAACACTTACATTTAAATAAGAAACACCATCACTAACGTTGGGTATATTTTACCCCATACAATACCCTGGATAAAATGCAGTTTTCATCAATTTATAGATGGGCCGATGGGAGGAGGGAAACAAACATACAATTAATAATATCAGTGAGCAGCCAGAAGGAACCCAAGGACCCATAAAACTCAGACGATAGCAACACAATGAAAATCACATGACAAGAATTGTGTGGGGGAAAATCTCCCGACGTTAGTGTTTCTTAACTTGAAAAGTTTATTTTGTTCTATGCTTTTGCCAAGTCTCGGGACACTTATGATGTTTTTTAGCTATTTATTCAATATTGCATTTTATTTTTGTACTCAAAGCTGAGTGAGAAAGAGGAAAAGCAGTCGTGAATTTTTGAATAAGCGAAGATGTCAAGGTTAGCCGTCAGGATACACGGTTCTGTCAGAGTTGATCATCAAAATGAACTCTCAGCAGCAGCTGCTAATATTTCAGAAGAAATTATTTCACTAATCACCTCTAATAAACCCTCAAGCAGATGAGGGTCAGCCCCTCCAGACTCTTTCCATCCACTCACATTTGAATGTCGACCTGATCACATAATTTATGGGCCTGTGATACATTAACAACAAACGTCTCTTCAAAAATGTTTCGGCGTCTATTTATAAGATGCAGAAAAAACTATTAGCGGTGAATTAGTAACTTGAATGAAGTGATTGATGTCTTGTTTTGGTTGCATCAGACGAAAGCGCAGCTAATTAGACCAGAACATATATAGAAAACATAAAAAATATGTAAAACGGCGCTCGTTGTTACACCCAGGCCAATTACACTAGCCGTAATGTCCACGATTACATGAGTTCTGGCTGCTGTTGTTGGTACAAAGGAAGAGTTATCTGAATAAAAGTTGCTAAGAGAAACTCAAGCAGGTCAGGCCAGCTACTTGCCAGACCAGGGGGGAGTATTGATAAAGATGGAGGCAAAGTCATGGAGGATGGGTACCGGTACTGACTTTCTAAATAAACCATGTCACTGAAAAAAAATCTTACACTGGTATAAATTGACTGTGAACTACAGTAGTTAAAATTGACAGCTGATTGCTTTGAAACCCTTTAAAACAACCAAAAACAAGTGCTTTGAAATTTGAGAAATTCTGAGTGAAGGCAGTTTTTTCAACTTGAGCTGATATCTTGCATATTTTGCTATTTTTGAGTATGTATGTCTGCAAAGTACACTGCTCAAAAAATAAAATAAAATAAAGGGAACACTTAAACAACACAATGTAACTCAAAGTCAATCACACTTCTGTGAAATCAAACTGTCTACTTAGGAAGCAACACTGATTGACAATCAATTTCACATGCTGCTGTGCAAATTGAATAGACAACAGGTGGAAATTACAGGCAATTAGCATTAGCAAGACACCCCCCTCAGTTCCTATGCTTTCTGGCTTGTGTTTTGGTTGTTTGAATGCTGGCGGTGCTTTCATTCTAGTGGTAGCATGAGATGGAGTGTACAACCCAGTGGCTCAGGTTGTGCAGGTCATCAAGGATGGCACATTAATGTGAGCTGTAGCAAGAAGGTTTGCTTTGTCTGTCAGCGTAGTGTCCAGAGCATGACAGTGCAATCAGGAGATATGGAGGAGGCCGTAGGAGGGCAAAAACCCAGCAGCAGGACCGCTGTCTTTGTGCAAGGAGGAAAAGGGGGAGCACTGCCAGAGTCGTGCAAATTGACCTCCAGCAAGCCACAAATGTGCATGTGTCTGCTCAAATGGTCAGAAACAGACTCCATGAGCGCCCGACGTCCACATGTGGGGGTTGTGCTTGGAGCCCAACACCGTGCAGGATGTTAGGCATTTGCCAGTGAACACCAAGATTGGCAAATGTACCACTGGTGCCCTGTGCTCTTCACAGACGAAAGCAGGTTCACACTGAATACATGTGAGAGAGTCTGGAGATGATGTGGAGAACGTTCTGCTGCCTGCAACATCCTCCAGCATGACCGGTTGGGCAGTGGGTCAGTAGTGGGGGATGGCATTTTTTTTGGGGGGCCGCACAGCCCTTCATGTGCTCGCCAGAGGTGGCCTGACTGCCATAGGTACCGAGATGAGCTCCTTCGACCCCTTATGAGGCCATATCCTGGTGGGGTTGGCCCTGGGTTCCTCCTAATTCAAGACAATGCCAGACCTCATGTGGCTAGAGTGTGTCAGCAGTTCCTACAAGATGAAGGCATTGATGCTATGGACTGGCCTGCCCGTTCCCCAGACCTGAATCCAACTGAGCGCATCTGGGACAAAATGTTTTGCTCCGTGGCATTGCACCACAGACTGTCCAGGAGTTTGCGGCTGCTTTAGTCCAGGTCTGGGAGGAGATCCCTCAGGAGATGATCTGCCACCTCCTCAGGAGCATGCCCAGGCTTTGTAGGGAGGTCATCCAGGCATGTGGAGGCCAGACCCACACACTGTTAGCCTCATTTTGACTTGTTTTAAGGACATTACAAGTAGGATCAGCCTGTAGTGTTTTTTGACTTCAATTTGGGGGGACTCCAAATCCAGACCTCCATGGGTTCATAAATGTGATTTCCATTGATAATTTTTGGGATATTCGTCAGCACATTCAATGATGTTAAGAACAAAGTATTTAAGTATTTCATTCATTCAGTTCAAAGATGTTATTTTAGTTTGTTTTTTTGAGCAGTGTATACATTTTTGTTGTCAGAGTTTCTTGTTAAAATTACAGCTTTTCCTGAGTTATTGAAATGCCATGTTCAAGTTTATTAAAAAAGATATCTTTTCAAATTAAGAGTTTACAATGCTAATTGTATTAGACAGCAGGCAAAAAAAACACCTTGAAATGACACAACCTTTCTCAAGGATGGTGGTCTGACACATTGAACTGGTTTTAGGCTTTCTTAAATAAGGGGATGTTCACCATTTGTCATGAGGCCGTAAGCACTGAGCCATGAGGGAGTGTCAGCCTTTCCCAGGCTAAAGTGTAGGAAATGAGAGGTGGATGAAGTCCAACAAATGTAATAAATTACAGGAAGTTATTTAACAATATAATTCACAAGTTCACCTATGCTTAAAAAATTATCAAAAACCTTTAAGAAGTCTCTTGAAACTAAAATGAAGGATGTGCAGTTAAATTCAGTGCCTACATCAACAGATGACCCCACACACATACACCCACACAGACAAGCACATACAGCTCTCTGGGGAAAACAGGATTTTAATGATCACTGTGTCTGTCACTGCAGAAATCCATTGAAATCAAGGTCCCATAAAAATTGTTCTTTCAACCAAATGAGCTTTCTGTCACAAAATTGACAGGATATACATACTGTTATGGCCAGCCCCCGCTCACCTTTCTGTGTAAGTGATCAGGCTACTGACTGATAAGTATGTGATAAGTCAGATATGTTTTTTTCCACCAGTTTCAGGTATTGAGCTTTTGGGTCAGTTTGTGGCTCTGCCTGTGGACACAGATATATTAGTTACCTTTTTTTATCCTCTGTGTCACAGATGATCACTTTGAGCTCATCTTGGCCAGAAAATTGCTTCCCACTGACTATTTATGTGCTGTATGTGATGGGATCTTTTTTACAAATAGTCAAAATTGGATGTTTATGTGGTCTACAAACCACATGAACTTACAAAAACAGGAGATCTAAACCAACAAAACGGAAGCCTGAAAAGGCAATTTAAAGGAGCAGAGAGTGATTTTGTTGGAGCAGCTTTATTTAGGGGCTCCAAGCGTCCGATCAGTTTTATTTTTCAATCTCGACTTTCAATGACCTGAAACCACTGGGAGTGGGACGTGATTCAAACAAACCAGTCAAATAACTTGCTGTAATGTTCATATATGATCAATAACCGATGAAAAATCTAATTCAAAAGCATCCTGTCTTTTAGTTTAAAACACATTATATTACAGTGTTTGCAATAAATATGTTCATTAAAATGTAGGTAGGTACCAGCACTGTCTTACATTTAGGTGTTATTAAGCTACAGTAAAATGGGATGTCATTCAGGTTTATCATCAGTTTACGAGAGGTTGATAATCAATTCAAATACAATCTTTGCAGCAAATAGTAATCTGTACTTTTTTCTACAAGTACATCTTTTAAATATTAGTTATTTTTTCTTTTATTTTATTTTTTTTTTCATCTTGAGAATCAATTAGATGTATGAATGCTGGCTAAGATTTATTAAAATGGCAACCTGTGTATTTTATCATGTCTTTTGGTATTCTGAGATCCAAAGATAATTTTTGTTAAAAATAATTATATTATCTTCTTCTTCTCCTTTCGGCTTTTCCCTTTAGGGGCCGCCACAGCAAATCAACCTTCATCATCTAACCATATCCTCTGCATCCTCCTCTCTCACACCAACTACCTTCATATCCTATTATATTATATCATAGTACAGTGACTTTTTCCTCTATGATGTAGATATATGGAATTCCTGGCCTTTTTGTGGCAAATCAGTTTGATGGATTAAAATATATGTATGCATACTGTACATTTATACCTGCACCGCAACCCTCAGCATTTTCATGTCATGTAATTTTGAAATTCAAGTTCCATATCAAGTTCCAGAAACACAAGAATTTTTATTTATTTATTATTTTAATCTTAATGACTTAATTTCACTGTTTTCCTTTTGAATATTAGGGAACAATTTTTTTATGGTAAAGTTCAAAGTGACAAATTATTTGCAAAGTCGGAGAACTGCACATTAAACAGGAATATAACAAAGCTGTCTCTCTAAAAGTCAGATAGAAGAAAAAAAACTTTCTCTCATTTTTTCACTTGTTTACAGAATGAATCCAGCACTGTCATCTTTGTTCTTTTGACATTAGTGGAATGTTAGTGCTTATTATCTGTGATCGTTCATTACGGTGACAACGTCATTGTGGTCAGAGACTGGCTGTTGGTCATGGTCTTGTTTTACGTCCCACCATCTGCATCTTTATATCATCGCTTTATTTACTGAGACAGCAGGGAAAGCCTCTGTGCTGGAACCCTGCCCACTGCGATGTTATACACCTGAGTTAAAATTAAAGTAGTTGGACTTCAAAATGTCTGCTCTCTATGGCCCGGAGATGCCACGGACAGAAAAGAGGTTATTGTCCACTGCAGGCATGTTGTTGTCATCCTTGACAGTACCGGTAACTAATTACAAATTAAAGCATACATTACAACATCCATTTTCAGCTATTTTCACTTTGTTTTGGCACTTAGCTTTCTTCCATATTCTTTTACTACCAACACTACTACTACTGCTTCAACTGAAAAAAGTCAAATCAAAAACTGTGTTGTTGTGGACAACCTAGGTCGAAGGGGGTTATTGTGCAAAAGGGGGTGTCATTTAGTGGAATTCAAACTGAAGAAGCCTCTAAGATGGTGAAATGAGGTGAAATGTCTTCAAGGGAAGAAAACAAGCCCAGTTGCTACGAGGGGAAGAGTGTGACAAGAAATGGCCAAAACCTGGATGACTGAGAACCTCCACAGGCAACATTTAATCTCATTTACAAGTACAACAATTTCCGTCTTCAACTGACCCCTTGATTTCTTTTTGGACTTCAGTGATTTAATGGCCAAAAACATAAACATGAAGCATAAAGTGGGAGATGCAGCTTCTTGTCCTACATGGATGATCCTTGGGCTCGAAACATCTCAGAGGAACAACTCTGTGGTTCTTTCACACTTAGAGATGAAGACCAACAGATTGTAGAGGAGCAGGAGGGGGGTAAGGGCAGGGGTGAGGGTGCAGCAAGTGAATGGTCTCCAGGGGTCGGATCATTTGGATCAAGCAGGAAACAGAGGTGATGTTTCTGCAGTAAAAACCTGTTTAGGTCTTGTTTGGACCTGCAAGATCCTGAGACCCCCAGAAAAATTCAATCTGAAAAACAAATTAATAAAAAAAATTAAAAAAAAAAACGCCAATGTAACTACACTTAACGAATGATGAGCTAACTAACTAAATAATACCAAATTAATGTTGCTTTCAATTTAGAATATTATAAGTATCACTTGAGCAAAGCAATAAAACAGAAGGAATTAACAAGGCGAAAAAAACAAAACAAAAACAAGAGGTATGTTTTACTTTTGCCAAGAAACACAATTTCACATTTGACCAAAAAGAAAATAAAGAGAAAAAAAAAAAAAGATACTAGGGGGTTGAAAAAAGATCATTGTATTTAACCAACAAAACTGTATTGCAAAGGACTGAAATGATGACTCTTGAAGTCCTGTAGTTTTAACTTCATCTGAATATTAACACAATGTTCAAAGGCCGATTTTTCACTACAAAGTAATTTTTGGAAACTACACAGTCATATTCATTAATGCCGCAGTTTTCTCGATGATGCAGCGAGAAAACCTTGGAGAGCAGCAGGAAACAAAGGCCTGAACATCCTCTCGAGCGTCCCTGGAGACGAAGTTTCCTGCTGCTTAGGAGTTAGTTTTACCTCAAATATGTTTGAACTCTAAGATGCTCAATTTGTCCCAAAATATAATGTGTTGCTTCCTGCCACTTGGAGAGTCTGTCTGTTAGCGAGGAATAAACCTCCTCTCAGTAAACCACATCATTCATCAAATGCCAGCTGTTTCAGTTCAATATATCTTGGAAGATTTTCTGTTCAACGGTGTCCCATCACTGATCGGAAGATCTTGAGCCCAGGTGCATATTAAAGAAGATTTGTGTGTGTGTGTGTGTGTGTGCGCGCGCGCGCGCGTAATGACACTTTTCTCTGACATAAGTTGAAATATGATGTTATGCTGATGATATCATTACCTATGTAATGTTAATAAACCGTTGCCTTGTTAACTACCGTATTTTCTGGAGCTGCAAATTTTTCCTAGATTTTGAACCATGCGGCTTATACAAAAGTGCGGCTATCCTATGGATTTTTCTTCCATTGCTAGGGGGCGGAAGTAGAATCCAAAATAAGATAAGACGTATAAATCAATGCAAAGAATAATAGCAGAAAGAGCAGATAAAGAGCAGATAGAACTCGCACAACAAATTACTAACTGGTACTTATTTTCAAATCCTCGCCCCTTCATCATGGAAACCACAAGAAGAAGCTCGTATGATGCAAGTTTTAAGTTGAAGGCCACCGAGCTTGCTATTCACGAAGGAAACCGCGCTGCAGCACGCATGCTCAGCGTCAATGAATCTATGGTAAGATGTTGGAGGCAGCAGCGGGAAGAGCTCATGCAATGCCAAAAGTCAAAAAAAGCTATCAGAGGACATAAAAGCAGGTGGGCTGAACTTGAAAGTGTTCTAAAGGACATTTGTTTTCGACATAGATATCTGCGGCTTCTAGCCTGGTGCGGCTTGTATATATATATTTTTTTTTAATAGAGCAGATGCGGCTTATTTACAGGTGCGCTCTATAGTCCAGAAAATACGGTACTTTGGTTTATCGTTTCCCATTCTTGCATTTACTCTCCTACCCATTTCTTCAGCATTCTGTCATGTGATCTTCATCTATCTCTGCTAGATCAGCGCAACGCCACACAAATTAAGTCCTGCGTTAACTCCCAGTTATCAAAAAATGACCTCAGTGGGTAAAAACACACACATTAATCCCCACAGCGATAGCATGTTGTGACGGGAGGTGGGGTGGCAAGAGTCACGACTCTGCCTCTCCTTGTGGTGGGTAATTATAGCAGTAGTGGTTTGGGTGCTTCTGAGATAAATGATGGCTGGTTTTGTTTTTGCTGGTAATGGGAGTTAATGGGCGGATGCTGCTACAGCTCATTACCAACGAACACTGAACGAGGATGGCAGGTGTGGTGATGGAGGAAATTACACAACACGGCTTGAAATATGACACACCTGACAGGAGGTGGTGTCATTACAACAGTAGTAATACATTTATGCTTTTTATTGTCTTAGAGATTAATATTTAGGTTTATTATTCATGTTTGTCATCCAAATGCCAAGGTTACCCAAATTGATTTTTTTTATTTTTTTGGTCAAGAGTTTCCATTTGGGTTTCATATACAAATATTTTAATTACATTGGTAGTTGATATTATTGTGTGGAGAAATTGTACCTCATATATTTTTTATGGATTATTATAATATAAGAGATAAAAACATTTTCTTCTGGTTTTATGATTAAGGACACATTATTTTCTATTATTAGACTGGCTTCATCATTACACTACACACACAAACATATTGTATAGATTTATTTTGTCTTCCAATTCCTTTTTTAATTAGCTATTTCATTTTTCAACTTTTCACAGTTCTATCTGTTTCCTGGAGTTATATTAACGTGTCACAGTAATGTTTTCTTGAATGAATTAATCAATTTTTTTTTGCATTTTCCCCACATACTTTAATTTTATTACTCTAATTTATATAAATTTTTAATTATTCTTTTTTCTCATTTTAAAAACTAAATAATATAATAATTATAATTTAACCTTTATTAATCCCTTGTTGAATTCCAAAATAAATTAATTAAACTTGGCTCCAGCAGGAAGGAAGATTGAAGGTTTTGGTAGTAGCTCCTGGACATATTTGCGCTTAACATCATCAGAGACCTTGGACGTTGAAGATGAAGCCACTTTTAGGCCATAAAATGTATCTATACATAAAATGAGAACATTTATAAATGAAAGTGCAGGCTAATACAGCTGCTGCTTTCCGGTGTCCTACATGCTCCGGGAGTCTTTTCTGGTCATGACCTGACCCCAAAATCAAAGGGGCTGCTGTCGATCTGCTGTGAGACGCCTGCACGCGCTGGTGACGTGACTTCAGCACCAACGAGGCCGTTCAGAAAACATCATGGGTTTAATGAAGTGAAACAGCTGCCGGGCAGATGATTCTCTTTCACTGGGGAAAATAATTAGTCTCCTTCCTTTATCCCCGCCGGCGTTTGCAGCAACGCATTACACCAAACTACCATCTTTCTTTCATAGCAATCACCTTCTGACAGAAAGCTATAGACTGCAGAAATAATGTTTATCTCTGTTTATCCTGCAATGTTTGGGGTCAGATTCTTTGGCTTCAGGTAAGCATCCAGGCACAGTCTCATTGATAATCTCTGCTGGATTTTACCATATGAAATGGATCAATAATGCTGTGTCACGAAAAATAAAACATTTCAAAAATAAACCATTAATATAATATAATTGCAAAATTGTAAAGTATCATTTTAATATCGCTTTACAATTTGAAGATATTGATTTATTAAAAAATATCTTCAAAATTAACAAAAAAGTATGTGAATATGAGCTGAAAAGACTGAACAAAGAATAACTTATATATTAAAGGTTTTGTTAAAATTTAGAATAAAACAGCAAATAATAAATACATAAAATACAACCCTCATAATACATAAATACATAATACAAATACATAAAAAAGCATATCCCAGTATTTTTCCAGGTATTTTTTCATTTGAAGTCCAGGACCTCGGAAAATTATTTTCTTCCACATTGATTTTTAATGACTCCTTTGCATCAAACGATTAAATGTGGGCTAAAAACTTGGAATAGAATAATATTAATATTAATAATTAAAATAAATAATTAAATTAAACTAATTTAATTTCCTGCCCCAGCAGAGAGGAGGATAGAAGGTTTTGGTTGCAGCTCCTGGATGTATACATTTGTGCTTCACATCATTAGAGACCTTGAATGCAGCGAGAACATGAGAGGCTGAGGATGGATCGGACCCCACCACCTCTAATTATGAGGCGTATAAGACATGATGAGGAGGAGCTGAAATCCTGTGAGGGAATTAGAGTGAAGGATAAAAGGATGATTTGTTCCAACAAGTACCATTAAAACCAGCTTGGGGGCTGAGACATACGTGTTTTTCCGCCTCCTAATTCAATCCAAATGGCTATTTATATAAATTCTCCTGCAGTAGCTTCTCTGGCCCCATCTGTTTAATATCTACATAGAAATAGCGTCAAACCCTCCAAAAACTGGATATTCCAGGTCTAAAACCTGACAGTGGCAACACACATACAAAAAAAAAGTGGATACTTTACAGAGTGCATGCACATGACCATGCAATGATCACTCCTCTAATAACACCTTGTTAAAAAAATCTGGCTTCACTGTGGACAGCAAAGTAAGAATTTATATTGTACAGGGAAACATATTTTCAAATTTTGCCCATAACAACAAACACTTTGAGTCCTTTAAATCCTTAGACAGAATGTAAACATAAATAAATCAATAAAAAAATAAAAATAGGACAGGGATCCACCTTTTTTCCAATAGAGAATGCCTTTTCGCTCTCTTCTTTGTTTAACTGTAGTTCACAAAGCTAGATCTGTGATACTTCACTTGAAATAAGAAAAAAAGGGTAATTTTGTTAATAACTGTATCATTTACTTCACAATGAATCCAACAAATACTGCACATACACCCTGTATTTGAATTTCACCTTTGAATTCCATATATGAAAACAAGACTTTATTTATACTTTTTCAGGCAGAGTCCTATAAGGGATTAGATTTAATTTCCTTGTGACAGAAAGAATAGCTACCATTTTGTTAAAGGCGGACAAAGATATCTGCGATTGCTAACAGTTCTTTGCTCGTCACATTAGTTAGTAAATACATCAACAAAGAGATGCATTGCTTTGATGATATTTGATTGAAATTAGGACATTTATGGAAACTTAGGACACATTTCTAGAAACAGAAAAAAAATGTAGGCATATCACTTGCTAACAGCCAACCAAAGTCAGGCATCTCTTGCTAGTTGTAGCAATTATTCTCCCTCAAAATGTTTTTCACACGTCAAAAAAAACTGAAACACTGAGGTCTACAACAGACATTTACAAAATCTTTGGCAGACTAAAGACACCGCATACATTGCGGGGTGGGGGGGTGGCCATTTGGCTCAGTTTTCCAGTCTGTTGGAGTAATTTCATGAATCACTATAAATGAAAGGTTGTTGTTCAAAATGACAACAAAACTACATATACCACACATGCTAATGCACACGCACACTAATACACACACACATACACAAGGAAGCTGGTGATTTGTACTTGTAAAGAATCTATCACTGTCATACCCTCACTGTGCAATTGTGTGTGTGCGTGTGTGTGTGTGTGTGTGTATGTTTTTATGTGTCTGTGTGCGTGTGTTGCTTATGTGTGTGGCATATGTGTGTGTGTGTCTGTATGTGTGTGTGTTTTTTGAGTGAGGAGGAACCTTCAAGCCCAATGCTCCCCCAGTAAAACGGTTATATAAGATGATATGTCTGATATTAGCAGCAATGAATAAGTGATGAGAAGGAAAGGATAATATAACAAAGTCCGAAATACATTTCCAACATGTTGAACGCTGCTGATATCATATTTTACCTTTCTGTTATTTTCACAGCTCTTCCTGTCCCTTTTGGCAAGCTTTTTATTGACTTTTTACTTGTTTCCTTTTTTTAATTATACACATTTGTAAGACAATTTCCGGGATTATTCATTTATTCAAAACTGATTCCTTGAAAACGTCTGGAAAATGTCTTGCAGGTTAGAAAATAAATGTTTGTGTTGTACCCTTTGGATTTTAAGCTGATTTCTTGGGTTTTCCCATATAGACATGACAAATTTACATCTTTTTCTGACACATTCAATGCCATATCTTTATGTAGAATAACACAGGAAGATATTTTTTCTGAAAAAAAGTTACTAATCCTGATTGAATTCATGTAGGTTTTTGACTTTTTTTTCCAAGTAGTATATCATTTATTTTCCACAGTCTTGGGTAGCTTATCCAAGAAAAATAAAAAATAAAAAAAAATCATACCATATCATACTTTGAAGTTTTTTTGCCATTGCCAAATTTGAGGAGAAGAATATGTGAAGTCTACTTGTCACTCGTGTACGTCCGACTAACAGGTCCTGCAGTGTCAGACTAGTGAGCTAGTCATGGTTTAATTAGCTGGAATACTGTGAGTGTTACGAGTGGGTAGGTGCGCTTACGTGCGTGCTTGTGTGTAAGTTCATACGAAAAAGGAATAAAGGGAGAGGTGGTCGATGCCCTCAGTGCGTTCTGGCACCCGATGTCAGGGCCTTAGGGAGGACCGGCAAGGAGACAGAGACCAGGACTCACCTGGAAGAGGCGTAGGATGTTGGCCACCATAATGGACACTGAGCTGGCCGATGCCCCCACCACACCGACAACTTTCTCCGGTTTGACGAACACCGGCGGCTCGCCGTTAGTGCATCTCACGTCCGACGTATCCTTTTGGATGAGCGCCTGCACGAACGTCAGTGACTGTTCCAGCGCGTACGTGTCCCGCGAGCAGGTGTCCAAGACCCGCGCGCCCAGCGTGACGTTGGGCAGCAGCTCGTCGTCGCCGTTAATCTGGTCCAGAGCGTACATCATCGCCTCCAGCCTGTGGATGCCGTTCTCCTTTTTGATGTCCCCGCACGGCATCCCCGGCATCCCCTTGGCGTGCACGGGGAAGAGCCCCCCTAGCGTCACGTCTCCCTCCACCCGGATCGAGTGCGGCGCGTAAATCTCTTGGGATGCCGCCAGGTCCAGAAACGCACGTAGCATCCAGAGCAGCCGGAGAGTCGAGCACCACCTCCGCGTGGGGGTTCGGTTAAAGCTGCCCATGATGATGCCGCCGCCGCTGAACCAACTAGAGAAGCACCGCCACGAAAAACACCAGGCACTTTAAGATAGTTTTACATATCCAACAGGGAAGTTCATTCCCGTTATAAATCAATACATTCCTGTTTGCCTGTAAAAATCCGCCTGTAAATCCTGCGGGTGCGACAACAAACATCCAAACCGGATTCACCAGCGCGGTATCATCCTGTTAAAGTGTGCGCAGAGCCGCCGCCGCTGCTGCAGCCGCTGCCGCGCGCAGACGCGTTCGCTTGTTGCACGAATCCTCATTCCAGAATCAGGGAGAGAAAAGAGAAGAAAAAGGAGCCAGACGAGATGAAACAAAGAACCGCTAACTCCTCTCGAGCTGCCCGGATAAAATCCCTGCGCGAGGACGTGAAGAACCCAGCCCACGTAGCTGCTGATGTCATGAATCTGTCTCACACCTGCCGCCGGAAATCACGCGCGGTTGAAGACTTTCTCTCAAGCCTGTGAGGGAAACGATGGAGCGCCACGGCACGGAGACAAAGAGGAAGGAAGGAGGGAGGGATGCTAGGGAAGGAAACAAGGGGGAAAGGGTATGTGCGTGCCTTCCTGCATATGGACGGGCTTCTCCGGATCCTTCGTTCACCAGAGGAGCACAAATTCATGGAGAAAAAAAAGACAAACAGTCGATGGTGTGAGCTCTGAGTGAACCCCCCTTCTGTCTGCTCTCACTCCTCCCACACGCGGGCGGCCGGAGGTGCCTCCTCGACGATCTGCGCCCCTGAAGCACATCGTCTGATCTCTGAATTGCCGCGAATAAACGCGTACAAAGAGGGAATGAATGAATCAAAGAAAAGAATAGAATACAAAAGCAACCAAAAACAGACGTTGGATTTGTGCCGCACTCCAGTTGCTTTTTATCTGGTTTGATTACCGGGAGCCCCGACCTGATATTTTGATTAGTTTTGTTTTTGTGGCGTGTGCAGAGACATACATTCTAGTAATTTTGGAATCTGCTTCACTTCTCTGCCCCAGAAATAAATGCTGACCTCCTACATTACCAGCTTGCAAATGCAAGAATTGCTCTGAGCAGGTTCGACTTTCTAGGGGCTTATTTACGAGGACAGGAATGGGGAACGGCACTGGATCCGGGTTGATTCTGGAGTCCCGGACATCTCAGGAACTTGTGGGGAAGCCGGTGAGACGTACACCTGCTGGAGTCCACCCACCTGCACAGCTGTAGCTTGATGAGGGCCTCTGGTGGAGAACTGCAGAGACTGATAACCCTGGATCCCAACAATTTGACCTCAACCTTTATAACATCGCGTCCTCAAACGAGGCCATCTTCATAACAAGAACTTCTTCACACAGACAGCCTCACATGAGCTTTATACATCTCTTGCATTCTTTTTGATACCTGAATCCTTATATAAAGACTTTACATTTTAATTGCTGTAAATCCTGATACTTAATTGTACTTAGAGTTGACTTATCCTGCCCATAAACGGAGAACGTATGTACTACAAAGTAGGCAACAAGCTAGTTCATGCCTAATTGTGTTGCGCAGTCATCCAAAAATGCTGAGGTTTAATCATCATAACAAAAGTTGAACAAGGTAAAGATGAAAACAATTCATAATATGAATCATAATTGAAATTGTACACATTGTACTGTTGGAAATGTAACTTAAAATTAAGAAAATGTATGTTGGTGTGTTTGGACAGTTTGTATTTTCTTCATGTATTACTTCTTTTGAAGTGTGACTTGTTTTCATATGTAGGAAAATTTAGAGCCTTTAGGCAGCAAAATCAAATGTTGTCAGCCAGTGAATAAAACAACGGTCAGTTTAACTGAAGAAGCTTCTCGAATGACAGGCAAAACATCTTCAGGCAGAGGAACTAAGTCCAGTTAGCAAGACTGACCATAACTTGGGTGATTGAGAACCCGCCCAGACACAACGCAGTAATATAAACCCTTTGTCTCCATCTGAGGCCATGATGAAAAATGTATAGACTATCAAGTATCAAATGATATACAAGCATTTGCTGCTTGCTGTGATGTATGAAAAGTCTAAGAACAAATTGTAACTGCAATAAACTACTATGAAGCCATTATACCCCCCTTATTGAAAGTTTGACTTAAGTATTATCAAATGAAAACAGCCTGCTCTTCCCTCCAAGACTATTTGCATCTTTATTTGTGTTTCTCCTCCTCAAGGACAATATATTGTGATTGTCCACAGTGTTATAATTTGACATCAGTTTCTTGATGGTGTCCATCATAAAAAGCACAAGAAAGCAACAAGAGACTCGCAGTTTCAGATGAACAGAAAGTGACATCTACCCAACAGTCAAAGGGTGTAATCACACTTCTCAACACTCTTACATATTGCAGATTGTGTCCTGCTAATATGTTTCATTAATCATTTTGACAGATTAATCGCTGCCATTAATCAGTCAGGTCAAAGGTTTATTTACACTGCAGCAGAAAACAGCAACTGCAACTTAGATTTTTTCTGTCTTTTTAACCACCTCAGTCCACCATCTCATACTTTTTTGTTTACAACTTTCCGAATAAATGTGTGAAGATGCCCATTTTATCTGATGAAGGAAAAAATAATAATGTAATACGATATCTATTGAATATCTCCTATGTCCTCTATTGTAAGTCGCTTTGGATAAAAGCGTCTGCCAAATGCAATGTAATGTAATGTGATGTAATGAATGCACATTTAAACTGAACCAGAAATAATTTGAAAGTAACCACAATTCAAAGATAAAGCAGTTAACAGATGAAATACAGCAACCTCTTCCAAAGAAAAGAAAAGTAATTATCCAAAATGTTGCAAGAAAATAACTTAAGAATTTGTATAATGGGAGGAACACTGGTGCTGTGGTTAGCGCTTCCTCCTCACAGCAAGTAGATCTTTTGCTTCACTCTAACAGGGGACCTTTATGTGTGTGGAGTTTAAATGTTCTCCCTGTGTGTGTGTATACAGGATTTGTCCAGGTTCTCTGGTTTCCTTCCTAAGTCCACAAGCATGAGTTAGGTTAACTGAGGACACTAAATTGTCCAGATATGTAAATGAGGGCGTGAATGGTGTAGGTCTGTATATGATGCGTCAATGACAGAGTGTGCGGTTGAATGCTTGTATGTATCTCTATATGGCCCTGTGATCGACTGGTCCAGGGTAAACGCTTGCTCAATGACAGCTGGGTTAGCCTCCAATTTTATTTTTATTTTATTGACATGGAAAACATATAGTCATATCATTGAAACACCTAAAGAATGAATTAAATATGCCTTGTCAGAATCAGTGACAATCAATTACATAGCCAATTAAAAGGAAGCGCCAGACGTATTGACGAGAGGTAGAAACATTGATAAAGAATCACTTCAAATCACCTTAAATGCACTCTTTGGGACTCAAACAAAAAACCTCAGGCTCTTTATAAACAGATTTTTTTTTTGATGAAATTCCTATCCAAGTTCATCTTGAGAACAACCCAACTTAGAATATCTTTTTTGAAGCTGCGTATACTCAAGTTTATCAGTTACAAATTTAGGATTTTTTGTACAACACAGGAAACTTTTTAAGTCACACAGTTTTAATAACACCCTGGCCTGATGTTGCCCCTCCAGTGATGTCATTATGCAACAACCTGAATGTGTGTTTTGTATCTGCATTCCTTGCTTTAAGTTTTTGTTAGTGTAATTATTATTCAATTAATTAATTAATTCATCAATTCACTGACTGATTAATTTCATGTCTACACCTCTGATCCTGCTCACACGGTCACAGTGAGGCAGTGAGCATTCCATTCACTCTCTCATTTATGCCAATCAACACTTTAGATTCTTCATCTGACCCCTTGCTGTTTTGGACTGTGGAAGCAACCAGAAGAACTTATATAGAGCCCAGGCAAACTCAATACAGAAATGTCCCGGTCATGGTAGATTCAAGGGAATCCTCTTCCACTGAAGCAGAGGCTTTAACCTCTGTACCCTGTCATGTTTATTTGTAGGACACACAATTCATACTAGAATGGTAACAGAGAGAAGAGGGTGACACAGGAGATTCAGGAACTAGAAGGACAACAGCACAATAGCACAGGTGGTCAGGAACAGGTCAAGTATCTGAGGGTGTAGTATAGGTAGTCAAGCAAGGGACAGGCGGAGATGGTCAGACTCTTCCTGTACGAGAGGCAAAAGACAGGATGACACATAAGACTAGCACAGAGTATGTGCTGACCACGATTGGGAGCCGAGCACGGGGTTGCAGGGAGTTTGGATACTGTATAACAGGACTGTTGGTGAGAGATAGGAAACAGGTGTCACACGCCTGTGTAAACTGTCCAACCCGCAAGGTGAGAGGAATAAAAGGAAGAGAGAAACAAGGCCAGGAACACAGCAGCCTGCCCATTATTATTATCATAATAATTATAATGATAATAATGATGATGATTATTATTATTAGTAGTAGTAGTAATAGTAGTAGTAGTAGTAGTAGAAGTTGTCGTATCATTGTTGCTTTAAACGTAATCAATTTATTAATTTTCACCAATTTTTTCAGTTTTAGTTTCGTTCATTTTGACCTCATTGACTGAAATTGTGCCAAGAGTCACTTGCGTTGTTCAATATGTTGCCATTTCCGGAAATGCATTGCAAGATGAAAGCCTGGTCTTTGTCAGACTCCATGAAGTCATTCACAAGGATGAAGCTTGGAGCGAAAACATGCAGCTAATCTGCCAGAATGAAGAGTTTTAATGAGGCCATTTATATGATGGCTCATATCGCAGGAGCTGAGTGTGTTTTCTTCTGATTCCTCGTGTATCTTTGGAGTCTGAGGGTTTTCTGAGTGGGAGGTGGTCCAGATCCAGCAGGAAACTCAGAGAGAATATTGGATCAGTTATTAAACCCACATCACCAATGGAGTGAATGGATGTGATTCAATTAAAGAAATATTTTGAGGAATTTTTGCTTGTTCTTCCAAGAAAATCTCAAATCAATTCAAGCCAAGGGACAGACAAAAAATTCCTTGTCTTTAATCCCTTTTAATATCTAGCATTTCAATTTTCTTTTTCTTCTTTACTATCACATTTACTTATTTCAGCTGTGTATGTGTTTCATTCCAAAAGGTTCTTCCCATCATTTTTTACTGATTTGTGAAATACTTTTTTGAATTGATTTTTAGGTAAATTCTTATAGATTTGGTGGCCCTTTGATAAACTTACCAACCATTTCTGCCTCATTTTTAATTTATTATCAATGAATATGTTGTTAGTCTCCACCTATACCTAAACCTCTCAGATCCTGACGACTGGAAGTGTTTCAATTTTTAACCTATCTGCCACTAATTTATCCGCAAGCAAAAAACAAAATAATAATCCCCCCTAACATCTGGATTATTTTTTTGTCTTTAGCTGTGAAAAAAACAAACCAAACCAAAATATTTCTTCTTAAATGTTTATATTTAAGAGGCTGAATTCTGATGTGTTTTTTTTTCCAGTGACAATATTTGCCAATTAAAGTACTTGTATGCTGAGATTCTTGTTTACAAGAGCTGATTCATGTTTGAGAAAGTGTTCTGTAGAAAAATGGGTGTGAAGATTTTTTACCTATAAAAAACCTTCAAAATATTACGTGTATGTATTGCGATATTATTTGTTTATGACAATGAACGTTTTCTCTAAACTTGTTCTCCTGAGCCTTCTCTCTCCTTAAACTTGCTTTTCTTCACTTATGTATCTTTTACCTGGTGTTCCCTTCAACCTCAAATTGCAAATGCTTCACGTTCCCTGAGAGCTGCACTTCCTCAACCTTGTGTTCCTCCAGGTGAATATTCCCTACACCCTATTTTTGCCGCAACTAATTCTAATGTTCCCTCCACCAGATAATCCCGTACCCCAGTCTGTTTGCTTAACCAACTGTTCCCTCAGCATAGTTTTTATTCAATCTTATGTTCCCTTTATCTGGTATTTAACATGGCTTTAACGTCATGTTCCATTGGCCCCAATTTCACCTTAACCCAGCCTAATTTTCCCTGAGATCTATGTTTCCACAACCTTTTTTCCCTTATGTGAATCTTCTCTGCCTTAATTTTTACCACAGCTTTTTATGTTTCTTGACCTGATGTTCCCTCAGTCAGACATTTCCTTCAACTGATGTTCCCTCAGTCCTATATACCGTCAGTTGCGTTCCCCAAACCTTGTGTTTTCAAAGTTGTGTGCCCCAAACCTTGTTTTCAAAGTCAGTTTTTCCCTCAGCCTAATGTTGCCTCAATTGGATCCTTCTTCACATGAATGTTCATTAAGCTTAATATTTTCTCTGTACAATTTTTCCACAGGCTCATATTACCTCGATCCTATGAAATGTTGCCATAATTCCAAGCCAGATTTCATAACATTGAGGAAACATTGGCTCAATTTTGACAGCCTAAAGAAAATTCCATTAGAGAGGTAAAAAAATGATGCCCGTTGTGACAATTTTACATTGACCTTTCATATGACCTTCACTTCCAGCCCCCCCCCCCAGCTATCAGACACCTAGAGAAACATGGATATGAATAGTAAAAAACAACACTCAACTCACTTTCATCTTTGAGCTGCTCGACCAATCCAAGCTGGCCTCACCTCAAGTGCTTTGTGCTGAGCCTAAACACTTTTGATAAATGACACATAATTCATGTCACAGCTCAGAGAAAATTTCCCCATTAGAGTCAGTATAGGAAATGCTGCAAGTGTAAAATCCGTTAATGCATAACCTGGTAAGTGAATTGTGGTATTGAGATGTTGGACTCAGGCTTCAGACGGAATATAATGAAGCTGAAGCTGCTTGGAAACAGACCCGCTACAGACCCCCGGTAATTACAGCGCTGAGCCTCATGGTCCTCTCAAGTAAGTCTGTTACATTTCACACATGTCGTCCTGGCTGAAGATACTCACCTTGTGAAAGATGAATGATAGACCTAAAACATGTGGAATTTTGGTGCTGCATTTAATCCTGAGGAGTCCTGAAAATAAATAATGAAATAATAATAATGATATATACAATCAACTCTAATTTGCTTAACAAGTCATCGTAACCCAGATCCGCCAACAACCCTGACAGTTATATTTGGAAAGATTTTGCCAAGAATTCACCATGACCTGGATGACTGGGAACCTCCACCTTAACTGACAATTGTATACATTATATATATATATATATATATATATATATATAAATTCAACTCCTTACTGCTCAACAGCATCAGTCGAGGCCCGGGTTAACAACGACTGTCATTGGTACAGATGACCCAAAGGGAACCAATGGAAACTGGGCTACTGTAGGTCCAAGAAGAAGAGTAGGAAGGCCTGTTCGGAAGCATTGACAGAGGGGGAAAGACAAAAGTCTGGGACTGAGAGGATAGAGGATACACTAATATACTGTCCAGGAGACCAGGTGGGAAGTTAGTAAGGCTAGAAGCTTAGGAGCAGGCTTTAAGTTGTACAATTATGGTACTGACAAGACGAGAAATGGAGTAGGAGTTATCCTGAAGGAGGAGTTTGTTAGGAATGTTCTGGAGGGGGAAAGAATGTCAAATAGACTATGAGTCTGACAGTGAAAATTGAAGGTGTTGATGCTCAATGTTGTTAGTGGCTATGCCCCGCAGGTAGGATTAGCATTTGAAGAGAAGGAGAAGTTCTGGAATGAGTTAGATGAAGTGATGCAGAATATCCCCAGATGAGAGAGTAGTAATTGGTGCAGACTTCAATGGACATGCTGGTGAAGGCAATAGAGGGGATGAAGAAGTGATGGGCAGATTTGGTATCCAGGATAGGAATGCAGAGGGACAGATGGTGGTAGATTTTGCAAAAAGGATAGGAATGGCTTTAGTGAACACTTTTTTTTCCAGAAAAGACAGGCACATAGGATAATTTATGAGAGTGGAGGTAGGGGCAGGCAGATAGACTACATCTTGTATAGCCAAGGTAACCTGAAAGAGATCAGTGACTGCGCAGAAGTTGTAGATGAGAGTGTAGCCAGACAGTATAGATGGCGATTTGTAGAATGACTCTGGTGACAAGGAAGATCAAGAAGACAAATGCAGAGGACAAAGTGGTGGAAGCTGAAAAGGGAGGAGCTATGTATGGTTTTCAGGGAGGAGTTGAGAAAGGCTCTGGATGGTCAGGGAAAGCTTCCAGATGATTGGACACTACATCTAGTATTATCAGGGAGACAGGTAGGAGAGTACTTGGTGTGTCATCTGGAAGGAAAGTAGATAAGGAGACTTGGTGGTGGAATGAGGAAGTGCAGGAGTATATACAGAGAAAGCGGTCAGCAAAGGAGTGGAATACTGAGAGGATTGAAGAGAACAGACAGGACTACATGGAGAAACAACATAAGGTAAAGATAAATGTAGCAAAGGCAAAACAAAGGGCGTACGATGACCTGTATGCTCTATTGGACAGTAATACAGATTGGAAAAATAGAAAGATAAAGATGGAAAGGATGTACAGTACATCAGGTACAGTGATAAAGGATAGAGATGGAAATGTATTGAGAGATGCTAGATGAGATGAGATGAGATGAGATGAGATGAGATGAGATGAGATGAGATGAGATGAGATGAGATGAGATGAGATGAGATGAGATGAGATGAGATGAGATGAGATGAGATGAGAACAACTTTATTTATCCCAAAGGAAATTGTTGTGCCAGAGTTTCAAGTAAAAACACAACAGTAATAGATAATAGTAGGAAGGAGGAAGAATAAGAAATACAATGAAATATAAATTGTCTTAACTGTTAACTACAAAGATTTGAACATTCCCTGTGGCTGAGGGAAGAGGAATTAAAAAGTCTGATAGCCTCAGGTAGGAAAGACCTCCTGTGGTGTTCAGTGGAGCTCCTTAGTGGTATCAGTCTACGACTGAAAGAGCTCTGACAGCACATCAATGTGGCATGCAGGGGGTGATGGACATTGTCCATGATGCTGAGGAGCTTCCTCAGCATCCTCCTCTCTGACACCTGCACAACAGACCCCAGCTCCACTCCCAGGACAGACACAGCTCTCCTGATGAGCTTGTTGAGTCTGTTGGTTTCAGCTGTCTTGAGCCTGCTGCCCCAGCACACAACAGCGTAGAAGATGGCGCTGGACACCACCGAGTGGTAAAACATGTGCAGCATGGTCCTGCAGACGTTGAAAGATCGGAGCCTCCTGAGGAAGAACAGACGTCTCTGACCCTTCTTGATGATGGCATTGGTGTTTAAGGTCCAGTCCAGTTTATTGTCCAAGTGGACACCCAGGTATTTGTAGGTGTCCACAATGTCCACCTCTGTACCCCTGATGGTGACCGGATTCAGGTGGGTCCTTTGTTTCCTGAAATCCACCACTAGCTCCTTTGTCTTCGACACATTGAGCTGCAGGTGGTTCAGTCCACACCACTCCACAAACCTGTCCACCACGCTCCTGTACTCCTCCTCCTGGCCTCCATTGATGCAGCCCACGACAGCAGAGTCATCTGAGAATTTCTGCAGGTGGCAGGACTGCGAGGAGAACCTGAAGTCTGAGGTGTAGAGCGTAAACAGGAAAGGAGACAGGACCGTCCCCTGTGGCGCCCCCGTGCTGCTCATAATGGTGTCCGACGTGATGTTCCCCAGCCTCACGTACTGCGGCTGACCTGTGAGGTAGTTGTTGATCCAGGCCGCGAGTGGAGCATCCACCTGCATGTCCAGAAGCTTCCTGTTCAGCAGGGCAGGTCGAATGGTGTTGAAAGCACTGGAGAAGTCAAAGAACATGACTCTCACAATGCTTCCTGCCTCCTCAAGATGGGTGTATACTCTGTGCAGCAGGAAGATGATGGCGTCCTCCACTCCTATCCGGGGCTGGTAAGCGAACTGCAGGGGGTCCAGCAAAGGTCCGTCAACATTACGAAGTTGCCTCAGGACGAGCCTCTCCAGCGACTTCATGACATGTGATGTCAGGGCCACTGGTCTGTAGTCGCTGTGTGTGCTGGGATGCTTCTTCTTGGGCACTGGGACCAGACATGAGGTTTTCCGACGGTCAGGGACAACCATCTGGATCAGGCTCATGGGAGTGATGGGAAGATGGAAAGAGTACTTTGAAGAACTGATGAATATGGAAAATGAAAGAAAGGCAAGAGTAGAGGAGGTGACTATTGTGGACCACAAAGTGGCTCAGATAAGTAAAAGTGAAGTGAGGAAGGCACTGAATAAGATGAGGAGTGGAAAGGCAGTGGGTCCTGATGATATACCTGTGGAGCTGTGAAAGTGTCTAGGAGAGGCAACGGTAGAGTTTCTGACTCGGTTATTCAACAGGATATTAGAGAGTGAGAAGATGCCTGAAGAATGGAGGCGAAGTGTTATGATGCCCATTTTGAAGAATAAAAGGGATGTGCAGAATTGCGGCAACTATAGCCATACAATGAAGTTATGGGAAAGAGTAGTGGAAACTAGACTGAGAGCAGAATTCAGCATTTGTGAACAGCAGTATGGCTTCTTGCCTAGACAGAGTACTACAGTACTGCAGTATTTGCTTTGAGAATTCTACTAGAGAAGTACAGAGAAGGCCAGAGAGAGCTGCATTGTGTTTTTGTAGACCTAAAAAAAGCATATAGTAGGGTGCCAAGAGAGGAACTCTGGTATTATATGAGGAAATCTGCAGTGGCCAAGAATTATGTTAGACTGGTGCAGGACATGTATGCTAGTTGTGAAACATTGGTGCGGTTTGCTGTGTTGGTAACAGAGAAGTTTAAGGTGGAGGTAGGACTCCACCAGGGATCAGCCCCTTTTTGTTCACAGAGGCGACGAACAGACTGACAGATGAGGTTAGCCAGGAATCTCCATGGACCATGATGTTTGCAGATGACATTGTGATCTGTAGTGAGAGCAGAGAACAAGTTGAGGAAAATCTAGGGAGGTGGAGGTATGCACTGCAAAGGGGGGGAATAAAAGTTAGTCGGAGCAAGACAGAGTATATGTGTGTGAATGCGAGGAACTCAGGTGGAACAGTGACAGGGAGTGGAGATCAAGAAGTTGGAGGATGTCAGGTACTTGGAGTCAACAGTCCAGGGCAACGGAGAGAGAGGTAGAGAGGTGAAGAGACAGGTTCAAGCAGGTTGAATAAGAAAAGTGTCAGGGGTACTATGCGATAGAATATAATGAAAGGAAAGGTGTACAAGACAGTGGTGAGACCAGCGATGCCTTATGGCCTACAAAGAGTGTTTTGAATTGGAGCTGCCAGGCAGTAGGTCTCGGGGAAGACCAAAGACATAGTGAGAGAGGTTATGAAGGTAGTTGGTGTGAGAGAGGAGGACACGGAGAATAGGGTTCGATGGAGAAGGTTGATTTGCTTTGGCGACCCCTGAAGGGAAAATCCGAGAGGAGAAGAAGAAGATATATATATATAAATAGCATCCTCTCATAATTAATTACAGTCTTTTAACAGAAAACTAATTTCTGTTACTCAGACTTTTTTCTGTAAATAAACAACCATGTGTGGAACACACAGGGGATCAACTTCTTTGTTCAAATGATCAACCCCATGCTGCAATAAACTCATCCTCACCTTCCCGCTAACTGCGGTACACATTCCGGAGGACAGTGATAAGAGGAGAGGCCGCCTGCTACAAGGGGGGCTCTTCCCACTACCCATTGGAGTACAACAAGGTACACACTTTGACATTATGAACCTGTATATAACCGTGCATTTTGAACTGAACCTACGTTCTCACAGCTCCTTTCCAGTGAACAAGAGGTGGCTGTATATAGATGCAAAAATCTATTTTTTTCCCACTGATGTGGAATATCTAAACGTTCCGACCCGACTACCAGTACTGCAGACTGCACCCAAAGACCTCCGACGGCTGGGCTGTTACAAAACTTTGAAATAAGATAAACTTTGTTGATCCCCATTGGAGAAATTCCTTTGTCACAGCAGCTAACAGTTATAATGTCTAAAATAAAAAATAACGGGAAGAACAATAACAGCCACAACATCAGGGATAATAATGGACAACATAATGGGATAGTGAGGGTGAAAAATACACAACCGAAACTAAACGACAATATAAATGTTATGAATAAAATGAGGAAAAAAAAATAGGCAGTATGCGTGCAGGCTGAGACTATCAAAGATAAAAAAGACAGCAGAGTTAAGGCATGACCTGTGAATGGGTGAGGTAGTGAATGGAGTAAGGTAGTGATGTTATGGTAGCACAGATGCACCTCAGGCCTGTCAAAGTTGTGTTCCATCCAGACTGCTGTTATACAGTCTGATGGCTGTGGGTCACAAAGGAATGTCTGAAGCATTCAGTTATGCGCCGGGGTGAAATGAACTGTTGGCTAAAGGAGCTGGCCATTGGCCACACCTTGTCATGTAGATGGTGGGGAGGATTGTCCGGGATAGCTCTCAGTTTGTCTTTTATCTGCCCATTGCCATCGATTGAAGATGGTCGAGGTTCAGTGCCACCACCGAGCGGGCTTTCCTCACTATCTTGTTGAGCCTGTTGACCTCATCAGTCCTGGCACCACACCACCAGAACACTATTGTGAAGAAGAGCGCACTGGCTACCATAGACTGGTAAGAAGGTCTTTGGGAGCCCACTACAGATGCCAAATGACCTCAGTCTCCTCAGTAAGATCATCCAGCTCTGACCCTTCCTGTAGAGTGCATCTGTGTTGGGTGACCAGTCCAACTTATTGTTAATGTGGACCCCAAGGTGATTGTAGGAGTCTACTATCTCTACCGCTTCACCCTGGATGGTGATTGGTAGCTGTCTTCCCTGATTCTTCTCTGATTCTTCCTAAAGTCCACAACCACCTCCTTGGTCTTGGAGATGTTGAGTAGGAAGTGTTTCTGGTTGCTCCACTCAACAAAACTCGCGATCAGACCTCTGTGCTCCTCCTTGTTGTCATCGTTGATGCATCCAAACGTGGAAGAGTCATAAAAGAACTTCTGGAGGTGGCTAGAACCAGAGTTTTACCGGAAGACAGAGGTGAAGAGGGTGAAGAGGAGTGGAGACAGGACAGTACCTCAGGGCACTCCTGTGCTGCATGCCACAGTCTTGGAAACACAACCATCCACCCTGACATATTGCGGCTAATCTGTGAGGTAGTCCAGGATCCAGGCAGGGATGTCAGGAAGTTGCGTACTCAGCAGCTTGTCCTTGAGGAGGGTAGATTGGACGCTGTTGAAGGCACCGGAGAAATAAAAGAAGGTGACTCACAGTATATCCTGTACCCCCCAGATGGGATAGGGCTCTATGAATGAGGAATATGACTGCATCATCCGCAAGCATGTGCTGCCTGTTCGAAAACTGCAGAGGGTCCAGGGAAGTAGATAGCTGATCTTTCAGGTGGTGGAATGTAAGCCTCTTGAACGACTTCATGACATGTGACGTTAGTACACCGGCCTGTACTCATTGAGAGCACTTGGACGTTCCTTCTTGGGTACTGCAACAATGCAAGAGGTCTTCCAGAGGTCAGGCACCTTCAGCAACCTCAGAGAGGTGTTGAAAAGGTGCTGGAAGACCCCAGTATGTTGCCCAGCACCCACCTTGAGGACCGTGGGGCAGATGTTGCCTGAGACAGCATACAGCAGAGCATACTGGGGGTAGATCATACAGCAGGGGTGTGAGGGGGTGAATTCGGAGAATTAGGAGAATAAAATCATTTTATTGTGAGAGTAGTTATAAAGTCATTGAGAAACCCCAAATACTCCTTGAACAATTCCATCCTCAACAAAAGATGCTGTCACAATTCAACTATTAGACTAACCTAATGAGTGCTTTTCCTGTAAACCTTATCCATATATACTGAATCCTACTGCAGTCAGCTCTTACATATTGTGTTTTTTGATGTATGACAACTTCTACTACAGGATGACTATTATCTATAATAACACAATTATATTTATAATGGTATATCCATAATAATTGAAACAAACAAGAAATGTCATGAGTCTGGGAGGGTATCTGACCCAAATGCAAGAACACTCCGCGGAGACAAAGTGTTTTAAGGGGTTTATTCACAAGGGAAGTGAACAGATGACTGTGCTGGATCTAGGTTGCCTCTGGGGTCGCGTCACGAGAGTCTGAGGTGAGGTGAGACATAGACTTCTGGTCTCAGGAAGTAGGAACTTACAAGGAAAGGCGATCGGAGCTGCGGGAGCCTCTGGTGGAGAGCTGCAAAGACTGATCCCCTCGATCCTGAAATGGAATGCAATCAAAAAGTGGCAGAAAAGACAGGTAAAAATCATATAACATAATAATCAAAAGATTGCAACATTTTGATAACCTGACAATCTTCTTCTTCTCCTTTCGGCTTTTCCCTTCACGGGTCGCCACAGTGAATCGACTTTCTCCTAACTTTCTCTTTTCTAACCCTATTCTCTGTATCCTTCCCTCTCACACCAACTTCCTTCATATATTCTCTCAAGACGTCCATAAATCTTCTATATCTTCTCTCACTATGTCCATATATCTTCTTTATGTCCATAAACTTACAATAAATGAATAAATAAATAAATGTGAAGAAACTCTTAGAGAATGTACCTGGATCAACAAGTTAATGCAGCTGTATATGTATGAATTTCTGTTGGGAAATTTACATCCTTCTCTGTTGGGTTATGTTTCATATCTCTAATAAATCTTTCATCCGATCAGCGTTTGAAGCAGGACGCATGTGAACAACATTGTGAATAATTCAGGCGAGTACTTAGAGAAGCTATGAAACTTGTATGATCCGATGCAACATAGAGGCCTGTTTGTGTGTGTGTTTGTGTATGTGTGGTTAGGATTAAGTACTACAGCATCATGTTATATAAACTCTTATTTATTCATGAAGCAATACAGTGAAGTGTGTATGAACTTGGATGTAATGGATTGTTGCAGTATAACTGGTCACTTGCTGTGCTGTAATTGTTCCAATTTTCTCTCCTTGATATCTTATTCTTTCCACTTTAGACTTGAAACATTTGAAGTGAAGTTAAAAGAGTGACAACCATTCTCTTACAGTAGTTTTCATTGAGTCACTCCAAATGGGTTTGGGGTCCATTTTGAACATATAGATTTCTTATCTAAATTCTATAAATTTAATGCACTGTGATGATGTGGTATTGGCACCACAAGAAAAATCAAATAAGCCCTCTCTCATTTACAGCTTATGATTAGTTTTGCAAGTTTAGCTGCTATTGTATTTGCACAGTTTAAATGAGAAGAGAAATTTGTAACATCCATCCATCGTCCTATCCTGCACTCAGGGTGATGGGGGATGCTGGAGACTATTCCAGCTGTCATTGGGTGAGAGACGGGGTACACCCTGGACAGGTCACCAGTCAATCGCAGAGCCACATACATGGACAGACAACCATTCACTCTTCTGGGACAATTTTTCCCATTTTTTTTTCCAATTAACCTGCTGCATGTCTGTCGACTGCAGCAGGGAGGAAGCCAGAAAAAACCCACACAAACAGAGAGAACATGCTGACGCCAAACAGAAAGGTCCTGTTGCCGGGATTGAACCAAGTTGCTGTGAGGCCGAAGCACCAACCACTTCGCCACCTTACCACGTATGATTTTCTGTGTCTGTTTTTTTCTGGATGATTTTTTTCTTATTTAATCGTGTTGCAGAGAGGATCTTTAAGTGGGATGTGTTTCTGCATCATACACCAGTGTTAATTACACCATTTTGATCGAATATGAGTCCTTCCATCCATGCGTCTTCATGACTCTGCATTCTAAGCAACTAAAACAAGAATTTTTTAGCCAAGTTAGTTGATTGTGAATGACCTTTTAGATGGTAAAAAATTAAAGTCTCTAACTGCTGTTTAGAGAGTAAAAATAGTGGGAGATATTATTGGATAAAGACTCAGTGAGACAACAGAGGCAACTTTGTGCATGGCAGTGATTTTTCCTCCATACCTCCCAAACCTGCAGTTTCCTCTCCTCTGCTCATCTCTGGGTGTTTGTGCTCTGCTGTCAAGATTATTCAAATTCACTTACAGGAGGGGAAGAGGGGACATATCAGGTACCAATAATTACCATTTCCCATCACCCCCTTTGCATAATTATACAGATTTGCCAGCCTCCAGAGTCAGAATGAAAACCATTATAACCCTTGACGTAGGGTAGCTGAGAAGCATGGTAGTTGTTGAAACAGTGGTGTCATTATTTGTTAAAGGGGATAGTGGGGGGATTGCGTGTTCGGGAATACAGTGAATCAGTGCCTAGAAGATAAATGAGGGTAGTAAAACAATAATAATGTTATTATTAATGAGCAAGAGGAGACACCTCCAGGTTACAATGAATAACTAATTTCTTCTTCTTCTGCTTCCGGCTTTTCCCTTTAGGGGTTGCCACGGTAAATCCACTTTCTCCATCTAACCCTATTCTCTGTTTCCTCCCTTCTCATGCCAGCTAACTTTATATCCTCTCTGACCAATGTGCTGTTCCTCTGGTGGACTCATTCCTGATCCTATCCATCCCGGTCACTCCCAGAGAACCTCAACATCTCCATCTCTGTGACCTCTGGCTCTACCTCATGTCTTTTTGTCATTGTAACAGTTTCTAGTCCATACAGCATCGCTGGTCACACCACTGTCTTGTACACCTTTCCTTTTATTCTGGCCGCTAGTCTTCTATCACATAGTACCTCTGACACTTTACTCCACCCATTCTAACCTGCTTGAACCCTTCACCTCTTTTCCACACTTTCCGTTGCTCTAGACTGTTGACCCCAAGTACCTGAAATCCTCATTCACACACATGTATTCTATCTAGCTGAGACTAACTTTCACTACTCTCCTTTCCAGAGTATACCTCCACCGCTCTAGATTTTCCTCTACCTGTTTTCTGCTGTCACTTCACATCACAACGTCATCTGCAAACATCATGGTCCATGGAGACACCTGTCTAACCTTATATGTCAGCCTGTCTATCACCACTGTGAACAAGAAAGGGCTCAGAGCTGATCCCTGATGGAGTCCCACCTCCACTTTAAACCTCTCTGTTACTCACACAGCACACCGCACCACTGTCTCACAGCTAGCATACATGTCCTGCACCAGTCTAACATACTTCTCTGCCACTCCAGACTGCCTCATACAACACCAAAGTTCCTCTCTTGGCACCCTGCCATATGCTACAAAAACACAATGCAGCTCCCTCTGGCCCTCTCTGTATTTCTCTATTAGCATTCTCAAAGCAAATACTGCATCTGTAGTACTCTTTCTAGGCATGAAGCCATAATGCTGTTCACAAATACTGACTTCTGCTCTCAGTCTAGTTTCCAGTACTCTTTCACATAACTTTATTGTATGGTTAATCAACTTTATCCTTCTATAGTTGCCACAATTCTGCACATCCCCTTTATTCTTCAAAATGGGCACCATAACACTTTGTCTCCATTCTTCAGGCATCTTCTAACTCTCTAAGATCCTGTTGAATAATTGAGTCAGAAACTCTACCGCTGCCTCTCCTAGACACTTCCACAGCTCCACAGGTATATCATCTGGACCCACTGCCTCTCCACTATTCATCCTCTTCAATGCTTTCTTCACTTCATTTTTACTAATCTCTGCTACTTTGTGGTTTACAATAGTCACCTCTTCTACCCTTGCCTCTCTTTTCACATTCTTTTCCACATTCATCAGCTCTTCAAAGTACTCTTTCCATTGTGGCATAATTCTTCTGTCAATACATTTCCATCTCTGTCCTTAATCACTGGACCTGTTGTACATCCCTTCCATCTTTATCTCTCTGTTTTGCAAGCCTGAATAGATCACTCTCTCCCTCCTTACTGTCCAACCGAGCATACAGATCATTGTACGCTCTTTGTTTTGCCTTTGCTACATCTATCTTTACCTTATGTTGTATTTCCCTGTAGTCCTGTCTGTTCTCTTCAGTCTTCTCAGTATCCCACTTCTTGCTTACTGCTTTCTCTGTATATACTCCTCCACTTCCTCATCCCACCACCAAGTCTCCTTATCTACTTTCCTTCCACCAACTTCCACCTCTGCATTATTATCCCTTACACCAAATCTGCCCATCACTTCTCCCCCCCCCCCTCAATTGCCTCCACCAACACGTTCATTGAAGTCCACGCCAATTACCACTTTCTCATTTCTGGGTATATTCTCCATCACTCAATCTAACCCATTCGAGAACTTCTCCTTATCTTGGACTTTACATCCCACCTGTGGGGCAAAGCAACTAACAGCTTTAAGCATCACACCTTCAATTTCCAGTTTCAGACTCATAAGTCTATCTGACATTCTTTTCACCTCCAGAACGTTCCTAACAAACTACTCCTTCAAGATAACTCCTACTCCAATTCTCCAATTCTTCTACTTCTTGTCAGTACCATGATAGTTCTACCTGGTCTCCTGGACAAACAGTATATCCACTTTTCTTCTCTGCATCATGTAGACCAACTCTAAACCTTTTCCTGTCATAGTCCCAATATTCAAAGTCCCTACTCTCAGTCCAAGACTCTTTCCTTTCCTCTTCTCTCTCTGCTTCAGAACACGGCTTCCTCCTCTCCTTTGACCTACAGTTGGCCAGTTTCCATTGGTTCCCTGTAGGTCATTGGTACCAATGGCGGTCGTTGTAAACTGGGCCTCGACTGATCTGGTCTGATCTGGTTTCTATGGTCGATTCGCATGTTTGGTTTTGGCAAAAGTTTTACGCCGGATTTCCTTCCTGACGCAACCCTCTGCATTTATCCGTGCTTAGGACTGGCTCAGGGAAACACTGCTCCGTCAACCCTCCGAGGCTTGCTCGGGGAGACACCGGGCAGTGGCGCCCTGGGGCTGTATTACAATGAATAATTCATTTATACATGTTTTATTCACACTTCAAATTTTTTAGATATTGTACTGCATCAGGGCCAGTGAACATGTCACCAATGTCCTAGGGTTGGGTTATTGAAATAGGTCATCTCACCTACCTTTATCTATGATGAAATTCTAATTTCATCATAAAGATTTCTTTCAACAGTTTCCTCCCACAGTCTAAAAGCAAGAGCATTAAATTGGAAAAAAAATAATAAAAAAAAATCCAGATTTGTGAATGAGATATTGTATGGTTGTCTGTCTATGTGGCCCTGCGATGAACCAGTGACTGGTCCAGGGTATATCCTGTCTCTTGCCAAATGACTGCTGGGGTGGGCTTCAGCATTCTTGTGACCCTGAATGCAGGAACAAGTAGTAGATTTTGAATAGATAGATAGATAGATAGATAGATAGATAGATAGATAGATAGATAGATAGATAGATAGATAGATAGATAGATAGATAGATAGATAGATAGATAGATAGATAGATAGATAGATAGATAGATAGATAGATAGATAGATAGATAGATAGATAGATAGATAGATAGATAGATAGATTCAAGATTATCTTGTATATACTGTGTATAAATCTTAGATGACAACCTGACAACTGTGTAAATACATCTACTAATGCACCTGGACACATCCTCAGTGATGTTCCTGGGATCATGGGGTGTTTCGGGTCTTTCAACATCATACACCCTCATACAGGTGACCCAGCCAGGACTGATCAGGCCCTGGCTTGTGTCCAGTTGGCACGCTAGCATGATTCCATGGCTCTCCTCTCTTGAGCCAAAGCCATCTTGAGGCCCTCTCTGCCGCTTCAGTGGTATTGCTGATGGCTCTTCTCCTATGCTGCCAGACGATGCCCAGACAACCCAGAGCGCTGGCATAGGACCGGGCTGCAAATCCCCTGCAGCCCACTTCCACTGGAAGGCATTTTGCCCTCCATCCTGCTTGCTGGCACTCCTTGACCAGTCCGGTGTACTTGGAGAACTCTCTCTCAAAAGCCTCTTCCAGGCAGTCTTCCCACGGGACGGTCAACTCCAGCATTATCACTTGCTTGGTGGCCTCTGATACAAGGACAATGTCAGGACGGAGGGTGGTGGTTGCAATATGGCTAGGGAACTTAAGCTGTTTTCCAAGGTCCACTATCAGCTGCCAGTCTCTTCCAGATGTCAGGATGCCTGCTGGTGTTCTTTTAGCTGTGGCCGCTTGCTCCCCAGCCCTGACAAAGCCAATGGAGTTCTTGGCAGGGCGGAACTGCTTTGCCCAAACCAACCCTGTGCTGAGTGCCTCAGCGATGGTCTTAAGGACTTGGTCATGCCTCCATCGGTAGCGCCCTTCTCCTAATGCTGTGGTGCAGCAGCTTAGGACATGTTCTAAGGTGCCTCTCTAAGAACACAACGGGCAGGCTGGCGACTCCGCTAAGCCCCAAGTATGCAGGTTCGATGGACTGGGCAGCACATCATACACTGCCTGGACAAGAAATTTGATGCGATGGGGCTCAGCTCAACCATCTAAACCTGATGAGAAGAGGTAATATTGAAAAATAAAAAAAGTTACCTGGCTACCTACTTAGATATTAAAAAAAACAGGTCTGTGGTTCCAAAATGATTGTTGCATTAAAATCTTGTCAGACAATTTGGGAGGTTTACACTTTGTGCAGCATGTCATAATATGCTAGCTATGACTTGGGGTAGGGAGTAGGCAAGTTCTTTATTTCATTGAAGGTGCCTCAGAAAAAATATTTGCGTCAGTTGTTGAATTGTAAGAGTGATGGAGGTTAGAATAACATTATTTCAACAATCAGACCTAAAAGCAAATGTATCTTATACATTTTTAATTTACTCTCTAAAATTCTATTTATTTAATTGTTACTGAAAGGGACATCACTGGTGGTTACAGTTGTGTTTATTGTAAAATTTTGCTATTCATTTTGACCTGGATGGTGTGATGCCACTACATAGATGACATAATTACTTTGAAATCATTCCTGATTTAAAACTTGCCAAAATTGAGTTCCTGTTGCGATTATCTCCCCTGCAGAATCAATATTTACAGTTGATTAATTTCATATCAGTGTTTTTTTTTTCTGTATATGCTTTAAAAGAATGATTACCCATTAATGAGAACTGAGGAACACTGAAACGATTGTTGATTCTCATTTCAATTTCATGTCTTTATTTTTCCTCTTTGCATTCTTCTTTTAGATATTCAGTTGATTTATTTCCATATTATGTCATGAACAAAACATATTGCACTTCCATCTTTAGTCTGCATTTCTGTCCTGTCAGATTTTATTTTGTGTTGCATTATTTATAATCCCCCCCATTTCCCAATATACAGTAGATCCAGGTTGTGTATAACAATTGCATGTCTGAGCAGTCATAAGGCTGTCGTGTCAGATTATGCAATCTTCATTCAAACACGCTTGTCTATAATTCATGGATTTATGTATTTATCTTAATGTTTATTACATATCTATTTTGTAATTTATTAATTTATTTAGTAATTCCACGGACACTAGTGGGTCCCCAGAGTCAACTGATTTTTAACATCTCCCCTCAAACCTACAGCCAAACACACACGGACAAACACACACACACACACACACACACACACACAGACACACACAGACACACACACACACACACACACACACACACACACATACACGCATAGACATACACAGTGGGAACTTCAGCGAAGATCAGACACCATTCATTTTACATGGATTATCCCAAAGGACATCAGGGTCATTTTCATGTTGTTAATATTATCAACAGTCATAATCCAGCCTTTCTCAGTCAGTGGGATCTATTCAACATTCTTTCTTTCATTCATTGTCAGTGGGGGGAGGGGAGGTCAGGTGACCTGCTAATCACAGGGCCAGCGAAAGAGAGATTTAACCATTTGCTCCCCTCTTTTGCTAAGTGTCTGTGATGGATCTATTGGACTGTAGGATACAATTTTATACTTTTTGCAGTGAGGTAGAAGTGCTATCATAGAATAAAGCTCAGGAAATGCTATTTATTATTTTATTTATTTATCATTTATTCATATTGTAGCGTTTCAATTAAGATGTCGACAAGGCGGGGACGGTGCAGCTGGACTGGAATACTGGACTGGTGACCGTCCTTTTTTAAAAGGGGGATTGGAGGGTATGCTCCTCTAATTACAGGGTGATCACACTTCTCAGCCTCTCTGGTAAGGTCCATTTAGCAGTGCTGGAGAAGAGGGTCCGTTGGATTGTTGAACTTTGGATTCAGGAGGAGTAGTGTGGTTGTCCTGGTCATGGAGCAATGGACCAGGTCTATACCGTCGACGGGGTCCTCCAGGGGGTATGGGAGTTTGCCCAACCAGTCTACATGTGTTTTGTGGATCTGGGGAATGCATTTGAGTGTCCCCCAGGCAATCCTGTGGGGGGTGCTCGGGGAACTTCTTCTTCTCCTTTCATCTTTACCCTTCAGGGGTCGCCATAGAGAGTGAACCCGACTCTCTGTATCCTCCTCTCTCACACCAAGCATCTTCAAATCCTCTCTCACTATGTCCATAAATCTTCTCTTTGGTCTTCCTCGGGACCTCCTGCATGGCAGCTCCAATTCCAGCATCCGTCTATCAATTTATTCACTATACCTCCTCTGTACATGACCAAACCATCTCAGTCTGGCTTCTCTGGCTTGCAGTGTATACCTCCACCTCTCTAGATTTTCCTCAACTTGTTCTCTGCTCTCACTACAGATCACAATGTCATCTGCAAACAACATAATCCTGTTCACAAATGCTGAATTCTGCTCTGATTCTAGTTTCCACTACTCTTAACATAACTTCATTGTATAGCTCATCAAATTTATCCCTCTATGGGTGCCGCAATTCTGCACATCCCTTTTATTCTTCAAAAAGGGCACCGTAACACTTTATCTCCATTCTTCAGGCATCTTCTCATTCTCTAAGATCCTGTTGAATAATCGAGTCAGAAAGTCTATTGCTGCCTCTCCTAAACACTTCCACAGCTCCACAGGTATATCATCAGGACTCACTGCCTTCATCCTCTTCAGTGCCTTCTTCACTTCATTTTTACTAATCTCTGCTACTTTGTGGTCTACAATAGTCACCTCTTCTACCCTTGCCTCTCTTTCATTTTCCACATTCATCAGCTCTTCAAAGTACTCTTTCCATTGTCCCATAACTCTTCTAGCATCTGTCAATGCATTTCCTATCCTTATCACCCGGACCTATTTGCCAACCAGTATAGATCATTCTCTCCCTTCTTACTGTCCAACCGAGCATATAGGTCATCGTACGCCCTTTGTTTAGCCTTTGCTACATCTATCTTTACCTTATGCTGCATCTTCCTGTACTCCTGTCTGCTCTCTTCAGTCCTTTCAGTTTCCTACTTCTTCTTTCCTAACCGCTTTCTCTGTATGTACACCTTCACTTCCTCATTCCACCACCAATTCTTCTTGTCTATTTACTCCCAGATGACACACCAAGTACTCTCATACCTGTCTCCCTGATAACACTAGCTTTAGTTGTCCAATCATCTGGAAGCTCTTCCTGACCATCCTTGTCACCAGAGTCGTCCTACAATCCACCATCCTATGCCGTCAGGTTACATTATCACCTACAACTACTTTGCAGATACTGATCTCTTTCAGGTTACCTCGTCTATACAAGATGTAGTCCACCTACGTACTTATACCTTCGTTCTTATCATTCTTCTTTCCAGAAAGGACAGAAAGATAGGGTAACTACCCTATCTTTCTGTCCTTTCTGGAAAAAAGAGCTCATTTCCACCCTTTTTGCAAAATCATCTGTCCCTATTGCGTTCCTATCCGTTCCCATACCAAATCTGTCCATCACTTCTTCATCCCCTCTATGTCCTGCACCAACATGTCCAGTGAAGTCTGCACTAATTACCACTCTCTCGTATCTGGGGATATTCTACATCACTTCGCCCAGCTCTTTCCAGAACCTCTCCTTCTCCTCATCTTCACATCCCACCTGCGGGGCATAGTCACTAACAACATTGCGCATCACACCTTCAATTTCCAGTTTCAGACTCATAAGTCTATCTCACTTTCTTTTCACCTCTAGGACGTTCCTAACAAACTCCTCCTTCAAGATAACTCCTACTCCATCTCTCTTCTTGTCAGTACCATGATTGTACAACTTAAAGCCTGCTCCTAAACTTCCAGCCTCACTACCTTTCCACTTGGTCTTCTGGTCACACAGTATATCCACTTTCCTTCTCTGCATCATGTCAAACAACTCTCCACCTTTTCCTGTCAAATATTCAAAGTCCTTACTGTCAGTCACAGACACTTGCCTTTCCTTATCTCTCTCTACTTCCGAACATGCCTTCCTCTTCTCTTTCTTTGACCTACAGTAGCCCAGTTTCCATTGGTTCCCTTTGGGTCATTGGTACCAATGGTGGTCGTTTTTTTAACCTGGGCCTTGACAGATCTGGCATGATCTGGTTATACTGGCTGTTTGATCCCTGTATGACTGGTGTCAGAGCTTGGTCCGCATTGCTGGTTGTAAGTTGGATTTGCTTTTGGGGGGAAGTTGGACTCCCCCAGGTCTGCCCTTTTTCACCAATTCTTTTCATAACCTCATGCACAGAATTTTTAGGCACAGCCAGGGCGTTGAGGGGATCCGGTTTGGTGGCCACAGGATCAAGTCTATTCTTTTTGCAGATGATGGTTCTTTGGTGTTTCTGTTGGCTTCATTAGTCCATGATCTCCAGGTCTTAGTGGAGAAGTTTGCAGCCGATTGTGAAGCAGCTGGGATGAGGATCAGCACCTCCAAATCCGTGACCATGGTGCTCAACTGGAAACAGGTGGAGTGCCCACTCCAGGTAAGGGAAGATGTCCTGCCTCAAGTGGAGGAGTTCAAGTATCTTGGTGTCTTATTCCAGCGAGAGGGAAGGATGGAGGCGGAGATTGACAGACAGATCAGTGATGCAGATTCTGTGCCAGTCTTTCATGATAAAGAGGGAGCTGAGCCAGAGGGCAAAGCTCTCAATTTACCGGTCAATCTACGTTCCAACTTCAGCTATGGTCATGGGCTTTGGCTGAAAAGTGAGATCGTGGATCCAAGTGACATATCAACACTTAGTGAGATTAGGCTTCATGGTGAGGATTCCCGGACAGAGGAGGATGCAGGCTACACCTTCTTTTGGAAAGGGATTCCGGAAGGCATGCGTTGCATCCATGGTGTGGGTTTTGCTACGAAGACCAAACTGCGGCAGCATATCTCAGAGTTCCCAATAGGCATCATTGAGCGGCTCATGACATGGCAAATTCCTCTTGGTAAGAAACGCTTTGCCACTCTCATCACTGCCTATGCACCAACCCTGAACAACCTCTGTCACGTTCCACATTAGAGCCACCCATCCATCCAGCCGGAACAGTGACGCCCAGACCTTCCTCTCCCCTACCAAATGGTCCAGCTCCTCTTGGGGAACCTTAAGATATTCCCAGGCCAGCCTGGAGACATAGTCTCTCCAGTGTGTCCTGGGTCTTCTCCATGGTCTCCTCCCAAATGGACATGTCCAGAATACCTCCTCCAGGAGGGGTCCTGACCAAATGCTCAAGCCACCTCATCTGACTCCTCTCTGTGTGGAGGAGCAGCGGCTCTATGGCGAGCTCCTCCAGGATGACCAAATTTCTCTCTTAGGGAGAGTCCAACCACTCTGCAGATGAAAGTAATTTAGACTGCTTTTATTCATGATCTCGTTCTTTTAGTAACTACCCACAGTTCCTGACCATGGGTGAGGGTGGCGACATATATCGACCCGTAAATTGAGAGCATTCTTTTTTGGCTCCCTTTCCTCCACAACAGACTGGTACAGAGTCTGCATCACTGATTTGTCTGTCAATCTCACGCTCCATCCTTCCTTCTCCCGTGAACAAGACCCCAGGACAGCTGAACTCCTTTGCTTGGGGCAAGACCCCTTCCCTGATCCGGGGTGGGCATTCCACCCATTTCCAGTTGAGCACCATGGTCTCAGATTTGAAGGTGCTGATCCTCATCCCAGGCGCTTCACAGTCGGCTGCGAACTGTTTAAGTGAGACCTAGAGATCATCAACCACATCATCTGCAAAGAGCAGAAACTCGATCCTGTGGCCACCAAACCAGATCCCCTTGACACCCTGACTGCTCCAAGAAATTCTGTCCATAAAAGTTATGAACAGAATTGGTGACAAAGGGCAGCCCTGGCGGGGTCCAACTCTCAACGGAGAGTTGACAGGGGACACTGCCAGACATTCCCAGCAGAATCTAACGTTACATCTGGGTCAGCCAGGTTTGACTGGCCAGCAACCTCCCCTAAAATCAGAGCCAGGTCACCACCAGGTTGTGGTCCGTTTGACAGCTCTGCCCCAAGTTCATCAACACGGCCTATGGTGTGTTTGTGCCAAGTACACATATGGACACCTTTGTGCCTGAACATAGTGTTTGTTATGGACAATCCGTGATGAGCACAGAAGTCCAATAACACAGCACCGCTCGGGCTCAGATCAGGGGGGGGTCAGTGCCGTTGCCTACTTATCTGTTGTCAAGTCTCTCAGGACAAATAGGGAGTCCCCGGTTGGAGCGCTCTCTAGCAGCCCCTCTAGGTACCCCAAGAAGGGTGGGTAAACTGAGCTGCTGTTGGGTGCATAGCCACAAACAACAGTCAGAGCCTGTCCCCCAACCTGAAGGCGGAGGAAGGCTACCCTCTTGTCCACCGGGTTTAACCCCAATGTGCAGGCACCGAGACAGGGGGCAATTAATATGCCCACACCTGCCTCTCACCGGGGCAACTCCAGAATAAAAAAGGGTCTAACCCCTCTTGAGAAACCTGGTTCCAGACCCCACACTGTGTGTTGAGGTGAGTCTGACTATATCTCGTTGGAGATCTGGACACTGGCAAGGCGCTTGTCATCAAGTCCCGCCCTCGGGCCTGGCTCCAGGGGAAGCCCCGATGATCTGTGTCCAGGCAAGGGAAAACCACGTCCAACGTTTGTCTTCTTCATGAGGGTCCTGTGGTCCACACTTTTTCTGGTCCCTCACCTGGGACCTGTTTGCCTTGGGTGACCCTTCCAGGAGCATAAAGCCCCCGACAACATAGCTCCCAGGAGGGGCTCACAGAGGCTCCACATTAAATGTCTTGAAAAAATATTTCAATCTGTCTTGGGAAGACTGGATCCCTCACACTGACATTCTGACTGCAATTGGCACCATCAGCATGGAAGCAACTCTGGACACAAGGCATCTATGCTGGCTTGGCCACACTAATCACATGCCTGGCTATCGCCCTCCACACCAAGTCTTCTAAGGACAACTACACAGCTCCAAGCGGGCTGCTGGTGGCCAGAAAAAGCGCTACAAGGAGTTTACAAAAGAACTCCTGAGGCACTGTAACAACAACCCTGGCCACTTCAAAGTGCTAATGCTTCACAGACCAGCCTGTGGAGCTACCTGCAACAAAGCAACTGAAAAAATAAACAATATCTTCATTCAAAGGAGGACCACAAGACATACACAACAACACCAGCAGGCAGACCCAACATCAGGAAATGCCTGTTTGATCTGTGGACGAGTGTGTGGCTCCAAAATCTACCTCCACAGCTACATAAAGTGACACCGCCACGCCTCCCTTGGAGCAAGCGTCATCATCAGACACGATGGGCAACTAAGAGAGTGAGTGTGTGCTTGTGTGTGTGTTTTTTTCTCGCGCAACACGTTAAAAATCCAGAAAATCACAATTAAGTGGAAGAACTTGCAGAATTGGTGGGTGACTAAATACTTTTTGCCCCTCTGTACCTACTTCTGTTTCTGGCCATAGTTGAGGTACTGAGGGTATTATAACATTATAACTTACGCTGCTGTGACAAAGGAATTTCCTGAGTGGGGATCAATAAAGTTTATCTTATCTTATCTTATCTTATCTTATCTTATCTTATCTTATCTTATCTTATCTTATCTTATCTTATCTTATCTTATCTTATCTTAAGTATATTTGCAAGCTTAATATTAGTGCTGTATTCAAGGAGAGAGGTCCAGTGACACGGCAGGTTGACCTGCATCCTGCCACAGATTTATCGTTTAAATTAGGTTCTATTCACTAGACTTTATATTTGCCTCAGGAACAGGGGCAGCTGGACACTGGAAATGACTATCTCATTAGCACCTCAGGGCAAACATCATCTTATGCACTTTGTTTTCAATCAAGCAAGAGGTGGTGAATCCCTGTTGGCCACTATAGCCGCCCATCACTAAAAAGTGACCAGCATTGCAATCTTTGTTGAGCAGAGGTTGGCATAACAAAATCATCTTCAATTAATGCCTCCATCTTGACTGGCAGTCCCAACCTCAGCAACCTTATACCAGTATATTCACAATCACTCTCTGCACATGTCCAAACAATTTCAGTCTGGCCTTTTGTGACTCTACCTTCAAAATATCTAACACATGCTGTCCCCCTGATGGACTCATTCCTGATCCTATCCATCCTAGACACACCAAAAGACAACCTTAACATCTTCAACCCTGCTCCCTCAAGTTTTGCTTCCTGTCTTTTCTTCAATGCCACTGTTTCTTAACCATTCAACATTGCTGGTCTCACCACCGTAACTTACACCTTTTGTTTCATCCTTGCTGATACTCATATCACACATCAAACCTAAACTTTTCTCCTCTGCAAACATCATTTTGTGTGACTATTCCTGTCTAACCTCATCTGTCAGCTTGTCCATCACAATGGCAATCAAGAAGGAATTAAGAGTTGAGCCCCTGACAAAGACCCCACCTCAACCTTGCACTTCTCTGTCACACATACAGCACACCTCACCACTGTCTTACAGCTCTCCTACACATCCCGCACCAATGTAACATAGTTCTTTCCCACTCCCCCAACGACACTTTCTTATACAATAAAGCAATTCCTCTCTCGATTTATGAGGACACCATGCAGCCTCCCCTGAACTGGTTCAATCAGTATTCCCATAGCAAATACAAATGTCTCACAAATGTTTGACCTCACCCTTGGTATAGCTTCTACAACTCTTTTCCCTTTTCTTTCATCACTGTGGAGCTCACAAACTTTATTCCTCTGTAGTTTCCCCATCCTGCACACTTCCTTGTACACCAGAACAATATTCCTCCATTTATTAGTGGAGGTTCTCAGTCATCCAAGGTCATGGTGACAATCATGGTGAAGAAGATTTCGACAAAAATCTCCATTCATTCCTCTCACTCATTGATCAAGTCAAATCTCCACTGCCATCTCTCATAAACACTCCAATACCTGCAAAGTTTTATGTTCAGAACCAACTGCTTTACCACACTTCATCTTGCACAATTCCCTCCCCACTTCACCTTACCTGTGTTAATATCTGCTACTCCACAGGATGCGACCGCTTCTATTCTTAGCTCTCTCTAATTTTCCTCATTCATCAACACAGTCTTCCCATCACATTTCTGGCATGTTTCAATACATTTCTATCCCTCTCGATCACCCCGAACCCACTCCTGTCTCTGTGTTTCTCCACTTTGTTCCCTGTTTTCCCTCTGCCCTATTCACCTTCCTTGCCACAAGATACATCCTACAGATTATCCAGTGCCTTGCTACACTTTCACCTACCACGTCTTTGTAGTCCTTTATCTCTTTCAGATTTAATCATCTATACAAGATACAGTACAAGATGTGCTCCTACCTCCTCTCTTGCAAGTTACCCAATGTTCCTCCAACTCTTCCATGCTTTTCCTGTCATAGTCCCAACATTTAAAATCCCAGCTATCAGTCCTTGACTTCTCTTTCCACTTCTCTCTCTGCCTATGGACATAACTTCCATTTCTACATCTTCAACCCACAGTAGCCTGATTTCCACTACCCAGTAGGTTGTCAGGACTCATGGCACAAAACCCCCTGCATTTATCCTGGCCTTGGGCCGGCTAAAGGATGATATCGGGTTGTAGCCCCTCGTCACTGCATTAAAAGGTGATAATGATCATTAGCCAAAAAAAAAAAAAAGTCTGTAGTAAAACAAAAAACCTGCTGACCAAGCAGAATTTGGTTTAAATTTCACAAGTGCCATCTATCTGGTATTAGTCTTGGCAGATACATTGTCTAACAGATTCATGAGTAGATCAAAAATCAGTAGATTACCGTCTACAGAGTACAGCAGTACAGCCATTCATTCCAAACAAACTGTTGGAAAACAAACTTAGGAGGTTTGGAAAGTTCACCAGAATCTTTTAAACTGTGAACCTGAGGCGCAGGGACCCTAAGCTATATTATGGTCAGTTCCTGAGGAGGTGGGTGTTAATGTTTTCAGAGGCACCACCGTAGACTCTGGGGGTCTCCTTCAGAGTGAAGTTTTGAGATGCCGCCTGCATGGTCCATGTCAGCTCAGGGCCAATGAGATATTTTGAGTCTAGGGATTTGGGCCACAAACAGGTTGCTTGACCTCACAGGAAAGTGTAATCGGAAAGCGATCCAGCTGCCAATGGCGAAATGATGGCCTGCCACCACTGCAACCACCAGTGCTGCTGCAGCGCCAACCAGTACTGTCACAGCATCCACCAGTACCGTACGTCTGTTGAACGCGGCGTCCTGAGACACCATATCTGTCTCTGTAGCAGAGGAGTACAGACATTGCCAACAGACAGCATGGTGAAAGTTAAAAGTATACGGCTCACTAAATGCAGCAAGCAGGGAGGAAAAACTGAAACAGAAAAACTGAAACATTCATCAAGAATGAACAAAGTTGTGGTGGCTGTCCTGAAAATTGAATATCTTGTCCACCAGCTGATTGGTATTGGTGTGGTTATCAACGATATCTTCATGTAAGTGTATGTCGCCCCTGTCTGTACCCTCCACAATGTCCACTATCTCCAGTGTACCATTGAGAGTGTACCCAAATGAGAAAACGAACTAAGACGGTTTTAAGTCTCACCATAGACTTTAAAACTGTGAGCGTAGAGTGCAGCGATCTCAAGCTGTAGCATGTCCAGTCTTCCATGTTTATGTTCTTGGAGGTGCAGTCACAGACTCTGGAGGTCTCCTTCAGGGTGAAGTTTGGAGTGCCTACTACATGGTTTATGCCAACTCAGGGCTAATGAAGTGTTTTGATTATGGGGATCTACGTCACCAATGGGCTGCTTGTTCACACAGGAAATCGGAATTGGGAGGTGATCTTGTTTCTGTTGCCACAGAATGATGGTGGCAGGTGGCCATCTGGCTGCTATGGCCACTTGTGTCACTTGCTATTGCTGCAGCCACCAGTGTTACAGCATTTCATTGTTCAAAGGGTTTAAAACTTTCTTTTAAAATTCTTTCCTTGAATCAGGTTAAGTTTTTTGGCAAGTAAAGCCCTTCATATCGGGGAAGCAGTCATTTTTATTTTGATTATAAAAAACAGTGATCAATCAATGACATTTCGAAAAGTTATCGGGTTGAAAAATGAACACAACTGATAATCTTGAGATATCTTTGTTCTGACATGTTTATGTCTTTCTTGTCAGTGAGAGAATCTACTTAACATATCTGCTATACACGAAACAGATGAATGAATGAATAAAATAATAATGCTGATGAGAAAACTTTGTTTTCGCAAAATGACTGAGGTCAACTTCCAGCAGGCAGGTGGTGGTCCTCGAGTTAACAGTTCCCCGGGAGGACAGAATGGAGGGAGCCCAGGAGAGGAAAAGAGCAAGATACGCAGAGTTTGTGGCTGAGTGGCGGAGGAACGATTGGAATGCCCGCTGTGAGGCTATTGAAGTGGGCTGCAGGGGCTTCGTAAGCAGATTCCTACATCATGCCCTTGGACTCCAAGGAATTTGCAGACTGCAGAGGTGGAGAGCCACCAAGCACATCTTGAAAGTAGCTGAGAAGGCTTCACCATGGCTCTGATTGAAAAGGGGGGAGACATGGCGTAGTGCGCTACCTGGACACAAGTCAGGGGACTGATCAACCCTGGCTGGGTCCAAGCTGGGTTCAAGATCGTTTCCTACCGCCAATTCCTCTTCCCTCAGCCGCAGGGAAACTTCAAATCTTTGTACTTAAGACCTTAAAACACTTGATAACCTTAACCTTGACAATTCATATTTCATTGTATTTCTTATTCTCCCTCCTTCTTACTATTTTCTATTACTGTTATGTTTTTACTTGAAACTCTGGCACAACAATCTCCTTCGGGATAAATAAAGTTGTTCTCATCTCATCTCATCTCATCTCATCTCATCTCATCTCATCTCATCTCATCTCATTTCATCTCATCTCATCTCATCTCACCTCATCTCATCTCATCTCATCTCATCTCATCTCATGAGATTTCTGCTAAGGGCCCCTACATCGACACCTCTGTACCGAAGGGAGGAGTCCTGGGAGTCCCAGGGTGTATCGAGCACACTGGCGTAGTGACCCACCTGATTCGTGAACCAAGAGAGAGCTGGGGTGATCTGGCAGTATTTTGGCTGGACCATGCCAATGCTCACAGGTTGATTCCACATAAGCTGGTGGAATTGGCCCTGAGCAAATGTCATGTCCCAGAAAAGGTGCACGTCCTCATCCTCGACTATTATGACAATTTTAGTCTGAGGGTGTCCTCTGGGGCATCTACATCCGATTGGCACCGATTGGAGAAAGGCATTATCACTGGCTGCACACACTCGTTGTCCCTGTTTGCCCTCGCCATGAATATGCTGGTGAGGTCTGCAGAAGTAGAGTGCTTCTGTCCAGATCTAGTACCGGCAGCCTCCTATCAGAGCATTCACGGTGACAACAACATTGTGTTACCGTGCAGATGGCTCCTGCAAGGTCTGGATCAACTCATCACTTGGGCAAGAATGAGCTTCAAGCCCGAGAAGTCCAGGTCCCTGGTCTTGATGGAGGGGAAGGTGACGGATCGCTTCCGATTCAGCCTGGGTGACGCCACTACTCCATGCGCACCCGTGAAACCAGTGAAAAGCCTCAGAAAGCTCTTCACCAGTGATCGGAAGGACACTGCTGCACGAGGAGCAGCCAGCGCCGATCTCAACCAGTGGCTTTCTGCTGTTGACAAGTCTGGACTGCCCAGGAAATTCAAGGCCTGGATCTATCAGCACAACGTCCTGCCTAGTCTCCTGTGGCCACTGCTGATGTATGAAATCCCAGTTACGACCATGGAGGGCTTTGGGAGAAAGATTAACCAGTACCTGAGCAAGTGGCTGGGCCTGTCGCGGGGTCTGAGCAGTATCACTCTGTTTGGACATGGGACCAAGCTCCAGCTACCTTTCAGCAGTGTCACTGAGGAGTTCAGGGTCGCCTGAGCCAGAGAAGTCCTACTCTACAGAGACTGATGGGAAAGTATCCTCAGCAGGTGTGGAGGTTCGCACAGGTAAAAAGTGGCGAGCCCAGGACGCTTTGGAAAGAGGTGAGGCAAGGCAAGGCACAGTACCTCAGTGGGTACCGTGACCACAGGTCGGGCAGGACTGAGCAGGCTCATTCAAGATGAGGTTCGAGCAGAGGTGGAAGAGGTTCGCCTCACTAGAACGATAGGCGTGAGCAAGTAAGGGGGCTGGACCAGTGGGAGCATTTCACGAGCTGTAAGATCACCTGGACTGATCTCTGGAGGGCGTAGCCACATCATTTCAAGTTTCTCGTACAATCTGTGTATGATGTCCTCCTAAGCCCCGCAAACCTGGTCACCTGGGGCCTGAAGGATGCACCCAAGTGCCAGCTCTGTCAGAGGAAGGGATCATTAGAACACATCCTCATCTGTTGCTTAAAGGCCTTGGGAGATAGGAGGTACTGCTGGCACCACGACCAGGTCCTGCGGGCAATAGCAGACACCATTTGCACCGGCATCAACATCAGCAGGGGACAACAGCCAACCAAGAGAGCCATTGCCTTTGTCCGAGCAGGGGAGAAACTCAACCCTCCAAGAAGACACAAGGCGTCCTGCTTTCAACAGCAAGGGACTGGTAACCCTTGGTTGATCTGGGGAGGGAGCTGCGTTTCCCGGGCAACGTCCCAGCCAAGGCACTCCGTCCAGACATAGTGTTGATGTCAATGTGTAGCTCAGTGGACCCCATTCATGCTTTGCATGATATTAGACACCCTGTGATCTTGGGACAGTCACTGAAGATGTGTCCTGGTTGCACCACCAGGTGTATTTTAAGTCTGGTCATGCAGCTCTGTACGAAATAATCCCCATGAAAATATTTTTTAAAGAAATTCAGTAAACGAATTATAAGTGGTCATATTTCCTTTCATTATTTTGGTGCGTTATCAGCTGCTGTGGAAAAATTAAGGTTCTTATCCAAATTTTCCAAGAAACTTCTCTTTTTTTAATTTATAGCTCTCTCAATAGAAATTATATGCTGGAGTTTATTAATGGTTGCTATCAAACTATCAGCTGATGATGTTTCAGTGGGATGTTGTTGGTTTGAAGAGCAACATGGTTCTTTTTGAGTAAAGCAGCAATTGGAGCATCCACAGGATGAGGCTGAACTGCATGGACGAACCAAAGCTGTTGAATCGGGTTTTTCAGGCTATTTTGCTGCACAAGGTGAAGAAGCCCGAAAATGACCAATTCCTAATTACTCTGAGCAGAATTTCAAATTCCCATCTGCCATGTGAGGAGCAGTCACTAAGTTTTTTGAATAAAAATGCTTTTTCCGAAGTGTTCCACCATGTGATATACATGCAGTCCAAATGATTTAATTAATAATACGTAATTTACTCTGATATCATACTTTGTGGATATGAACTGACACTTGAGAGTCCAAGGTCAAAATTTGAATCCTTCTAAATTCTAAACATTGTCTTTTTAATCCAAGTTGTAGAACTTCTGGTTTGAAAGAATTTGACAACCTTGTAGAAAATATAAATGGATGAATAAGTATGTATGAACAGTATGTATGCGTGTGTATAGATGTGTTTACAAAATCCAAATGCATATAAAACAATATTATTTTAAGACCAAATTGATATTGGTCATTATATTTGTTTTATCTAACGTTTATTGATTAATGAAGTAACATAGCAACAATTAGGAATCCCAGTGTCAGTCATTGGGATTTTTACTGAATATCATACAAATCTGTCCCTGTTAACCTCTGATTATTAAGTGAGGGAATACACAATGACATCAACGGACAGAATTAATTTTAAGAAAGATTCTCATCACTATTGAAAGGCTGTACTTGCTGTATCTGAAAAAATTCTGCTGGTGTCAGGTTTAATTGCAGGGAATGTTCAGATGGAACGTCTGAGTGTGAGAGCTATAATCATCTGCCGTCAACGATTACAGCTTGTACAGTTTGAGTATGAAGTCTGAATGAAGGAGGAGGAAGATAAGGGTGAGCAGATCAGACCCTCAATAAGACATTAATCTTTTATTTATTGACAGTGGCTGGACACTTGTTATTTGAGGCTAATTTTCTTAGATGTAAAAATGCCTTGTTTTCACTCAAATAAACATTTTATTTCTATTTTGATGATTTTTGATTTCAGTTGCTAGATTTTGGTCTTTGACAGTGAATTTCTAGGTCATTTGTAACTTTTGGTGTTCTTTCACATATTGTCACTCATGTGAAGATAATTTTAATCATCAGTGACTTGAAAATGAGGGTAACAAATAAGAGATCATTTTTATTCCATCTTCTTCTTCTTCTTCTTCTTCTTCTTCTTCTTCTTTCAGCTTTTCTCGTCAGGGGTCGTCACCGCGAGTCAACTTTCTCCATCTAACCCTATTCTCTGTATCCTCCTCTCTCACACCAACTACCTTCATATCCTCTCTCACTACGTCCATAAATCTTCTCTTTGGTCTTCCTCGAGACCTCTTGCCTGGCAGCTCCAATTCCAGCATCCGTCTACCAATATATTCACTATCCCTCCTCTGTACATGACCAAACCATCTCAGTCTGGCTTCTCTGGCCTTCTCTCCAAAACATCGGACATGTGCCATTCCTCTGATAGACTCATTCCTGATCCTATCCATCCTGGTCACTCCCAAAGAGAACCTCAACATCTTCATCTCTGCAACCTCTAGTTCTGTCTGCTGTCTTTTGGTCATTGTAACTGTTTCTAGTCCATACATCATCGCTGGTCTCACCACTGTCTTGTACACCTTTCCTTTTATTCTGGCTGAAAGTCTTCTATCACATAGTACCCCTTACACTTTTCTCCACCCATTCCAACCTGCTTGGACCCGTCTCTTCACCTCTTTTCCACACTCTTCGTTGCTCTGGACTGTTGACCCTAAGTATCTGAAATCCTCCAGCTTCTTGATCTCCACTCCCTGTAGCCTCACCGTTCCATCCGAGTTCCCCTCATTCACACACATATATTCTGTCTTGCTGCGACTAACTTTCATTCCTCTACTTTCCAGAGCATACCTCCACCTCTCTAGATTTTCCTCTACCTGTTGTCTGCTCTCACTACAGATCACAATGTCATCCAAAAACTTCATGGTCCATGGGGATTCCTGCCAAACCTCATCTGTCAGCCTATCCATCACCATTGCGAGCAAGAAGGGACTCAGAGCTGATCCCTGATGGAGTCCCACCTCCACCTTGAACTTCTCTGTTACCCCTACAGCACACCACACCACTATCTCACAGCTAGCATGCATGTCCTGCACCAGTCTAACATACTTCTCTGCCACTCCAGACTTCCTCATACAATACCAGCTCCTCTCTTGGCACCCTGTCATATGCTTTTTCTAGGTCTACAATAACACAATGCAGTTCCCTCTGGCCTTCTCTGTACTTTTCTATTAGCATTTTCAACGCAAATACTGCATCTGTAGTACTCTTCCACAGCATGAAGCCATAATGCTGTTCACAAAGGCTGACTTCTGCTCTCAGTCTAGTTTCCACTACTCTTTCCCATAACTTCATTGTATGGCTCATCAACTTTATCCCTCAATAGTTGCCACAATTCTGCACATTCCCTTTATTCTTAAAAATAGGCACCATCACACTTTGTCTCCATTCTTCAGGCATCTTCTCACTCTCTAAGATCCTGTTGAACAATCTGTCAGAAAATCTACCGCTGCCTCTTCTAGACACTTTCACACCTCCACAGGTATATCATCAGGACCAACTGCTTTTCCACTCTTCATCTTCTTTGTGCTACTTTGTGGTCTACAATAGTCCCCTCTTCATCCCTTGCCTCTCTTTCATTTTCCACATTCATCAGCTCTTCAAAGTACTCTTTCCATCTTCCCATCACTCTTCTAGCATCTGTCAATACATTTCCCTCTGTATCCTTAATCCCCTGGACCTGTTGTACATCCTTTCCATCTTTATCTCACTGTTTCGCCAACCTGTATAGATCATTCTCACCCTCCTTACTATCCAACCAAGCGTACAAGTCATCGTATGCCCTTTGTTTGGCCTTTGCTACCTCTATCTTTACCTTTCGCCGCATCTCCCTGAACTCCTGCCTGTTCTCTTCAGTCCTCTCAGTATCCCACTTTTTCTTCGCTAACCGCTTTCTCTGTATATACTCCTGCACTTCCTCATTCCACCACCAAGTCTCCTTATCTACTTTCCTTCCAGATGACACACCAAGTACTCATCTACCCGTCTCCCTGATAACACTAGCTGTTGTTGTCCAATCATCTGGAGGCTCACCCTGACCACCCAGACCCTTTCTCAACTCCTCCCTGAAAACCATGCAACACTCCTCCCTTTTCAGCTTCCACCACTTTGTCCTCTGTTCTGCCTTTGTCCTCTTCATCTTCCTTGTCACCAGAGTCATCCTACAAACCAGAATCCTATGCTGTCTGGCTACACTCTCACCTACAACTACTTTGCAGTTACTGATGTCTTTCAGGTTACCTCGTCTATACAAGATGTAGTCTACCTGCCCCTCTACCTGTCCCTCTGCATTCCTATCCTGGATACCATATCTGCCCATCACTTCTTCATCCCCTCTATGGCCTTCACCAACATGTCCATTGAAGTCTGCACCAATTACCACTCTCTCATTTCTGGGAATATTCTGCATCACTTCATCCAGCTCATTCCAGAACTTCTCCTTCTCTTCAAATTCACATCCCACCTGTGGGGCATAGCCACTAACAACATTGAGCATCACACCTTCAATTTCCAGTTTCAGACTCATGAGTCTGTCTGACATTCTTTTCACCTCTAGGACGTTCCGAACAAACTCGTCCCTCAAGATAACTCCTACTCCATTTCTCTTCTTGTCATTACCATAGCTGTACAACTTAAAGCCTGGTCCTAAGCTTCTAGCCTTACTATCTTTCCACCTGGTCTCCTGGACACACAGTATAGACAGAGTCTGGGACTGGGAGTAGGGACTTTGAATATTGGGACTGTGACAGAAAAAGATAGAGTTGGTCAACATGATGCAGAAAAGGAGAGTGGATATACTTTCCTGTTGTTAGGGGTGTTCGAGAGCTGAAAAGAATGTCAGACTTATGAGTCTGAAACTGCAAATTGAATGTGTGAGGCTCAATGTTATTAGTGGCTATGTCCCGCAGGTGGGATGTGAGTTTCAGGAGAAGGAGGAGTTCTGGAATTAGCTAGATAAAGTGAGGCAGAATATCCCCAGAGATGAGAGAGTGGTAATTGGTGCAGACTTCAATTGACATTTTGGTGAAGACAATTGAGAGGATGCAGAGGTGATAGCCAGATGTGGTATACAGGATAGGAATGTAGAGGGACAGATGGTGGGAAAGTAGGGCAATTTATCAGAGCGGAGGTAGAAGCACGCAGGTAGACTACATACCCTGTATTGTATAGATGAGGTAACCTGAAAGAGATCAGTGATTGCAAAGTTGTTGTAGGTGAGAGTGTAGCCAAACAGAATAGGATGCTGGTTTGTAGGATGACTCTGGTGACAAGGAAGATCAAGGGGACAAAGGCAAAGCAGAAGACAAAGTGGTGGGAGCTGAAAAGGGAGGACTGTTGTATGTTTTTAAGGGAGGAGTTGAGAGAGGGTCTGATGATGACTTGAGGTGTCATATGTAGCTCAGTGGTAGAGCACATGCTTCTCATGTATGAGGTCCTGGTTCAATCCCAATCTCCACTGTAAATTGCTTTGGTTAAAAGCGTCTGCCAAATGACTGTGATGATTGAATCACACGTTTGAGGTCACTCACCCTTTGGAATAAAGGCAGAATTGTGGCAACTATTGAGGGATAAAGTTGATGAGCCATACAATGAAGTTATGGGAAAGAGTAGTGGAAACTTCACAGAGAGCAGAAGTCAGCATTTGTGAACAGCAGTATGGCTTCATGCTGTGGAAGAGCACTACAGATGCAGTATTTGTATTGAGAATTCTGATTGAGAAGGCCAGAGGGAGCTGCAAGATAGAGTATATGTGTGTGAATGAGAGGACCTCGGATGGAACGATGGGGCTCCAGGGAGTGGAGATCAAGAAGTTCAGGTACTTGGGGTCAACAGTCCAGAACAATGGAGAGTGTGGAAAAGAGATGAAGAGATGGGTTCAAGCAGGTTGAAATTGGTGAAGAAAGGTGTCAGGGGTACTATGCAGTAGAAGACTATCAGCCACAATCAAAGAAAAAGTATGCAAGACAGTGATCAGATCAGCAATGCTGTATGGCCTAGAAACTGTTCCAATGACAAAAAGACAGGAGGCAGAGCTAGAGGTTGCAAAAATGAAGATGTTGATCAACTATCAAAAAAAACCACTTAAGTCATCCTTTTAAAGTAAAAAATAAAAAAATAAATAAAAATGATAAAGCCGTCCATCCACATGGCTTTGAAGCCCCCTACTTTTTGTTTGGATGAAAAAAAATAAGTGAAAATAAAGCAGTGATACATTTTAATATGATGAATCACTCTCACTCTAAACATCTTGTTCTACCTCCACCATGATACATTTTTTGATTTATGATCAACTTGAAAAAAGGAAGTAAAATAAAAAAAATAAAATAAAGAAATAAACAAACACCTGTCTGTTCATCTGACAATGTCCAAAGCTAGAATTAACGTTCAAGTCATGGCACACATGAAGTGATCTGTCCTCGGTCATTGACACATTCAATTTCACATTAAAAAACAAGGATGATATGATCTGATTTATGACTTCATTCATAGGTGAAGAGGCGGTAAAGTAAAGCTTGTTTTCCACTCTTATTTATTACCAAGTGCTGCTTATATGACATTTATCCTTTGTTTGATGCTTTATGGAATCAAACAGGAAAGTGAAAGAGGACAATGGGGTTAAAGGGTTTCTTGATGAAAGAACAAAAACAGCTCAATGGTGAAATTGTGTTTAATTCTCCTCACAACTGAACTTCCAAAATAAATTACTTAAAAATGCACAACCTAAGGATTTTTTTTTCTTTAAAAATAATGTTTGAAAGACAATTATCTTTGATTCATGGGTATTCTTTTTACATTTTGCCCATTGTTATTTCTCCCGTTGGAAAATTGCCATTTACAAAAGAAGCTTTTCATAGAATAGAATAATAAGAGAACTTTGGAAAAAAAAAAAAAGGTGTATTCCTAAACTACATATTTGACATAACTCAAAAACTTTGACTCTTTTTTTATTTCTTTAATTTTTTATCTCTTTACTAACATTTAACAAGATCTTCAAGGACATGCGTATTCATTTTAAAACCAAAAGTGTAATTGCTCCATATCCTCTGTTACACTTTGGGGACATATGTGTTATAATCCAAGCAAAAGTCACGAAACCTAATAAATAATTTATGTCATTGTAAAGTGATGATGTTTTAATGTCTACTTTCAAAGTCTTTATATATATTTTTTGGTTGAAAGTTCTAAAATACTGTAATAAATGTCAATATGAAATAATGTAGATGGTTGGGTTGTCATCTCCTTGATTTAAACAACTTTGTCACCTTACTGTTGTTTTTCTCTTGATATGGTGACATGGAAAGAGGTACCATCAGTTTCTATAACACCATGTGATCTTATCACCTTGGCAACTCGGCCACATCCATGCAGCAATGGGCAGCCTGTGACTTTACATTCCAACCAACGACCGTTAGGGAGACCAGAGACAAAATGAAGACGCAGGGGACACATTTATCCTTTTCTCGCACAACTGGCTTGAAATATTCCAGACCGTATCCGACAAAAACTGCCCCTCATCACCATAGTGACCTCATTAACTAGTTCTTACTTTATCCATCAATTACTCCATTTACTTGTTTTCAGGGTTACACAAATATAAACGCATAGATTTGTCCAGTCACATCAAGCCGTCTAACATTAACAGCTCAATAATGAATCGTCTTGGCGATGACTCAGAGATAACCTAAGATAGGATGCTTTGCAGAGAGGGCCTCAGATAAAAAAAAGATCTTACTGCATACATAAGCCAAGTTATTATCCTCATTTACCATCATGAGTAAAATAGTCCCTGTGATCCTGAGTGCAGGATAAGCGGAAGACGATGAATATTCAAATCGGGTCCATATTCATAACTATATATTGCAATTTATTCTAATGAGCATGTTTATGTTACCTCTTTCGAAATTATTAACAAATTATATAAGTTGTACTTAAGTTTCAAACCAGAATGATGTAAAAATCCAAAGAGATGATGTACAATCAGTTTTATTTCTAATTTTATGGTATGATCATACATTGAATACAATATACAACTGTGACCTGGTAATATACATTACAAATATTGTAATTTGTTTTCTTGCAGTCAACGTTACTAAAACAATTTATTTCTGTTATTGCTATGAATAGATAGATAGATAGATAGATAGATAGATAGATAGATAGATAGATAGATAGATAGATAGATAGATAGATAGATAGATAGATAGATAGATAGATAGATAGATAGATAGATAGATAGATAGATAGATAGATAGATAGATAGATAGATAGATAGATAGATAGATAGATAGATAGATAGATAGATAGATAGATACTCCATCTCTCTACATATCCCGCACTGGCTCCCTGCTGTTACTACAGATCACAAAATCGTCTGCAAACATTGTGGTTCATGGAGATCACTGTCTAATCTCATCTGTCATCCTGTCCATCACCACATCGCTGCTGTAGCTCCATCTCCACCTTGAGCTTCTGCACCACACCTATAGCACACCTCACCATTGTCTCACAGCTCTCACATCCTGCACCATTCTAACATGCTTCTCTGCCACCCCCGTCATCCTCACACCATAGCACCTTGCTTTATGTTTTTTCTTTATCTACAAGAGCATAATACAGCTCCCTATGAACTTCTAAGTACTTCTCAATCAACATTTTTAAAGCAAATTCTGCAGCCATAGTACTACACTGCTTTTCAATAATGCTCACGTATGCTCTCAGTCTAGTTTTACACAGACACTCCAGACTTCCTCATAAAATACCATAGATCAGAACTGGGCATTCTATGCATGTCCCTGACTGGCCCACATGAGGATTATTGGGAATGAGAAAATAAAAGTGGATACAACTATTTAATGCATAGGCATAAACTGCACACAAAATAGCATTGCTTTTTATTTTGAAGCTTTTTTGCCTCGATCTACATTTGTATGTAGCGACCGATAGCGTTCAGAAATGGTTGCACACGCTAAGAGAAAGATTGATTCAGAATGCAGAGGTTTTAATAAAACCTGCACTACAAAATACTTATTTACTGAAGTCAGATTTAAAGCTGTGTGCTTAGTTTGTGGGGAACAGATTACAGTGTTGAGGGACCACAACTTGAATTGTCATTACTAAACGAAATACAGAGAAATACAAAAACAGACATCCGAGGCTCTGCTAGCTACATTTCAAAGCCACCTTCATGCATCCAGGGACGCAACAGCCATGATCTGCTTTGTGCTAGGGAACCGCAGTGAGGAGTTAAGTGTCTTGCTTAACAACACTTCGACAAGGTATGAGGAACTAGTAATCGAACCAGAAACGTTCAGTTCCAAGGATAATTGCTCTAGGCTCCTGAGCCATGGCCCCCCACATGACAGTTTCTGGGACAGATTGGCTGGTGTTGCAACTGATGGCTCTCCAAATATGATGAGGAAAAACATGGGATTTTTAAAACAGATGCAAGATAAAGATGAATTTAATCCAGAACTGCTATAGCTCAGCTTGAATTTGTTAACCTGCAGGCTGATATGATACTGTAAGAGAAGTTTAAGTTGGTATCCTTGATATTTATACTTTTCCCTCAAAGAGGAGAACTTTCCAAACATGAGGAGGTGCTCTCAAAAGATGTTGGTTCTTTTTGGATCTACCTACATATATGAGCAAATATTATTTGGGATGAAGTTCAACAAATCCAGGGACAGATCCTCTCTCATTGATGATCATCTGTCAGCTATCCTTCACAATGCAACCTCAGAAATTCAACCTGACTGATGCACTTGTCCAAGCCCAACAGACTAGATTGAATAAAAATCAAATCAAAATTGAAAGCGGTACATGAAGAGGAAAAAATGCCTCAAAAATGGTATGAAAATTTAAATTTTGGTTTACTGTAGTAATCGTCTTCGTAACCAAACATTCCTGGCTCAATTCCTGGCTCCTCCTAGTGTGTCAAATTGTTGTTGAGCAAAACACTGAACCTGTAACTGCTCCCCAGGTGCTGGTGGATGGCAGCTTACTGCTCATAGTTCATCCATGATAGGGTAATTGCAGAGAATGAATTTCCTCAAGGGGATTAATGAAGGATGATAAATTTTATTTATGGTTTTATGGTTTTCAGGGAGAAGTTGAGAAAAGGCACTGGGTGGTCAGGGAGAGCTCTCAGATGACTGGACAACTGCAGCTGATGTCGTCAGGGAGACAGGTAGGAGAGTACTTGGTGTATCATCAGGAAGGAAAGTAGATATGGAGACTTGGTGGTGGAATGAGGAACTGCAGGACAATGTACACAGAAAGTGGTTAGCAAAGAAGTGAGACACTGAGGGGACTGAAGAGAACAGACAGAGAGATATTGTGTAAGGTAAGGATAGAGGTAGCAATAGTAAAACAAAGGGCGTACGTCGACTTGCATGCTCGGTTGGGCAGCATGCAGGGAGAGAATGATCAACACAGGTTGACAAAACAGAAAGATATAGATGAAAAGGATCCACAGCAGGTCCGGGTGATTAAGGATAGAGAGGGAAATATAATAGATGCCAGAAGAGTGATGGGAAGATGTAGCAAAGTAGCAGAGATTAGTAAAAGTAAGGAAGGCTTTGAAGAAGAAGAACAGAGGAAAGGCAGTTGGTCCTGATGATATACCCGTGGAGGTATGGAAGTGTCTAGGAGAGGCAGCGGTAGAGTTTCTGGCTAGATTATTCAACATGATCTTAGAACATGAGAGGATGCCTAACGAATGGAAACGAAGAGCATCAGTTATTTTGTGCTTTTGTAGACCTTGATAAAGCATATGACAGGGTGCCAAGAGAGGAACTCTGGAACTGTATGAGGAAGTCTGGAATAGCAGAAAGTATGTTTCAGGGGTGCAGGACATGTATCCTAGCTGTGAGACAGTAGTGAGGTGTGTTGCAGGGGTAACGGAGAAGTTCATCGTGAAGGAGGGACTTCATCATAGATCAGTGCTCTTGTTTTCAGTAGTTATGGACAGGCTAACAGATGACGTTAGACAGGACTCTCCATGGACCATGATGTTTTCAGATGACATTGTGATCTGTGGGGAAGTCACCTCGAGTCACCTTTGAATTACACGGCTATTGACTCAGGAACAGATTTGGCTATGAGTAGGGAAAACATGTCAGTGGGAGCCTGTAGTTCAAGCATAGATGGGAAGAAACTTTTAGTAATGACATAAAACATTCTTAGATACCATCAAGGGAGGAAGAGAGAAGCAGAAGCTTGGGGAGTATTTGAAGGGGGTGCACAAAGACATATAGAGAAAGACATAGAGAGATCTATTCCCCTCTGATTTTCAACCTACTTGGGAGGGGGGCAGTTTATGTGATGATAGTCCACCAAGGTTGAAGGGGTTCAGGAAGTAGTGTAGCAAGCAAGGGCCTCTTCAGCTCGGGACCTAATGGGGTGCAGCACCGGCTGCAGACGAGTGCATGTGTTGAAGTTTCTGTAGAAATCGATGAAGGTAGTTTGGAAGAAGCAGGTTACTTGGAGTACAGCAGGGGGATCGTCATTAGAAAGGAGAGGGATTAGGTAGAAATAAGCCACTTAAGACCAATCCCCTTGCTCAATGTTGAAGGGAAGATTTTCTTTAGTGTGGTGTCACAGAGGCTGTCTTGTAACCTAGGAAAGAGGAAAGAATAAACTAATTGATAGTTTGGTACAAAGGCTTGAATCCCCAGATTCTCAGGGTGCTGAACGCAAACCAGCATAATTTAGCATCAAACCGCGTCAGCTAGGTATGAGAAGAAGGAATTATAAGTTGTGTTTTCAGACCTGGCGAATGTTTTTGGGTCAGTGCCACACAGACTGTTATGGGAGGCTTTTGATTTTGACAGAGTGTCAGGGAGTGTAAAGAGTTTGGTGTAAAGCACGCATCACTGATATTTAGCTCTGCTTTTCTGTAGAGCATGGCAGCAGCAGGAGATAGGCACAGGATGGGTGGCCAATTTCTCCACAAGCTTTTATTATGGCAATGGAGGTGATTATTAAGGCTTCGAAATGAGTGGTAAGTGGAGAACAGGGGCTGTGTCTCCCTCCAATTAGGGCTTGGATGGATGACATGGATGACATGACGACGGTGATATGAAATATACCATGTACTAGTAGTTTGCTGGAGAAGTTAGATAGTAATCTGCAGTAGGCTAGACTGAAATAAGTCTAATGGTATTTTAGTCATTAAAGGGAAGGTAGTAGACAAGAGGTTTGTGATAAATGGTGAGGTGTTGCTTATAGTATTAGAGAAATCGGTGAAGAGTCTGGGTTGATGGTGTGATGCAAGACTTAGTGATAACGGACAATTTAAGAAGACAAAGCATTTTAAGTATAGATAGGTTAGGGTAAGATCACCGGTATGCTGCAAGGCAACAGTTGCAGAAAAGAGGAAGTTGATAGTGGATGAAATACATGGGCAAGGGGAGGTAGTAAGACATATTAGAGCAGTGCCACAGGCAAAGCAAGGACAGTGGGTGAATTGGGAGAATGTGGAAAGAAGAACGCTAAAGTGGAGAGACTTATTGAGCATGGAGGCTAATAGAATTAGGCTTATCATAGGGGCTATGTATGCTGCTGTCCCCGGAACTTAAAGCAATGGCTGGCTGAGGACACTGCATGCCCATTGTGTTCTGCGTTGGGCATGCTTAGACATATATTGGCAGAGTGTAAGGTTAGTCTTGCCTTGGGGTGATACACAGGGCACCAAAATGAGGTCTTGAAATGTTTGGCAGGAGCAGTGGAAGAAAAGCAGTTAGGGATAAATTCTGTAGTTGGTAATCGTGAGATTAGGCAGATTAAATTTGTACACAAATTTGTAGATCATTTAGGACCATGCACCTAAGGGCAGCCAAGTGTAGGTGGGGCCTGGGAGCTAACGACTGATCTTAACGAGCAGCTAGTTGTACCAGCGTATATAGTGTTGTTGCTGTGGTCTGGGGTTGAGAGGATAGTGTATTTTGAACTAATGGTCCCCTAGGAGGATCGAGTCGACAAGGCTTTTGAGCGCAAAAAAGATAGGTATGCTGAGATGGCAGCAGAGGCAGAGCAGCAAAGTAGGACGGCTTGGGTGCAGCCTGCAGAGGTGAGTTGTTGTGGGTTTGTGGCAAAGTCTGTTGTTGCCCCGCTGACTGGGTTGGGCATTCGCAGATGATGCTTGAAACTTGCAGTCAGCAACACGTCCTGGGCAGAACATGCAAGTGAATAGTTTTGGCTAAGGAGGATACATGGATGCTGGGGAGGTTGTTCAAGAAAGATTTTTAGCTTGTGGATCAGCTATGTAGCATGGGGGGGGTCTAACTTGACAAAACATCTATGATGGAAGGTGCCCATTTGAAAACCCTGATAATATGCTTTAGCCTGTTGTTGCCTAATGTAAGTAAGTGGTGTCCTGGTTCATAGAGTGGTAGCCTACTGGCAGCTGGTTTATGTTTGTTATAAATAGCTTCTTTCCAGCCTGGATTGGGCTTCTAGACATATTTTTATGGATTTTGGCACAAGAGACAGTAACACCTTGTTCTGTGTATTAATCAATGCTAGGTACACAACACCTGCAAACTTAGTCCTGACTTTTATCATTACAGTGGTGTGATTAATTGACATCCTGGTCACAGGTGCACTTACCTTTGTCCACACTGTGAAATGCTGGAGGAGAGGAGGATGCGTTGGTACGCTCATTCACCACCGCCGACACAGATGGACAAGCGTTACCTGAAATATTCCTATCTAACGTGTGGTCACTCGGAAATAAACTGGACAAACTTCGGCTACTGTTGGGGAAAGACCAAGACCTTTCTTTGTCTGTTTTGTGATTCATGGAGATGTGGCTGTTCATATCTGTGCCGGACTCCGCGCTGCAGCAGGCAGGCTTCTCTGTAGAGCAAATCATGACACAGAACTTTCCAGGAAAATGAAAGATGGAGACTTGTGTTTTTTCACCTGGTCGGTGTTTACAGCCCACTCCAGGCCTACATGCAGGAGGCACAGCACATACTCACCCACCAGATATTGAGTGTGGAGAAGACAAACCCGGACTCTCTAGTCCCTGTCCGCAGGGACTTTGTAAAAGGGTATCTCTCCCATGAACTCCCAAAATAAAGACTGGTTTATTAATTGTCTGACCAGGGAGGAGAGCGTTCTGGATCACTGTTATACCACAGTAAGCAGTGCTTATCACCCCGAGCTACACTGGGATACTCTGACCACGATGTTTGTCCATCTGATTCCTACATACAGACAGAAACTAAAACTTTACAAACCTGTTGTGAGGAAATCAATGAAGACCAGTGAAGCTGTGGAGGACCTCCAGGCGTGTTTGGACTGCATTAACTGAGATGTTTTCAGGCCTGTCTCCAGCAATCTGGCCAAATACACAGAGGTCGTGATATCATACATCAGCTTCTGTGAGGACAGCTGTGTTCCAACCTACTGTAGTATGTAGTGGGGAGACTGGCCTGGAGACAGAACCCCAGAATACTTTGCAGCTACAGTGACCTTTGGGAGCCTGTGTTCTGTGTGAGTTCTGTGTGAGAGAACTCTGTTGTATGGATAGTTATACAATGATGTTTTTACACTAACCTGCACTTTTAGTTGGGTGCACCCTTAGTCTAACTTTTGGCATTGTGAGATCCCGCCCCCCTGGGTTTTGCCTATTTGTTGGTGGTTGAATTGGTGGCCTGAGGAACGACAATGGTGCATGGATTAGTGGCGGATTTTGAGACGGTAATGACCCGATGATTGGCAGCTGTGGCGTGAGGATGGGTGGCAGCCCGAGGATCAACGGTGGACTGGAAGACTGCGATGACCCAAGGATGAACGATGGCAGTCTGAGGATCAGTGGTGGTGCAAGGATCGTCAATGACCAGAGGATGATCAGTGGTTGAGTGAGGAGTAGCAAGCTTTTCATTGAGAACTACGAGGGGGGAGCAACCCTTCTGTCCACCCTCAAGGACGGTAGACAGAAATCTAATGAAAATATGCCAAAATTTACAAGATTTGATGAAAGTGTCCCATGTAGTGTGAGGGAAGAGAATAGATTACAATGAAGAGAGGGTGTGGGAGAAACAGAAGACACCCCCCCAAAAGACAAAACAAATAATAAAATGAGAGATTAAGAAGAGAAGAAGCAGCAGGGAAGGATGAGGGGTAGAAAAAAAAGTATAAAAGGGAAGAAGTAGAGGAAGGAGCAGAAGATGAAATTGGAGGAAACGTGGAAGAGGATAGAATAGAATATTCCTTTAATGTCCCTCAGTGGGTAAAATTCAATTTCAGGAGAGGCATAGGAAGAAACAGCTGGGATTAGGATTGATGAGTAGGATGAAAAGAGGGGAGAAGGAGCAGAAAAGTGGGAAAAGAAAAGAGAATGAAAGAGGAAGATGATATAAATGGGGGGGAAAGAGTATGGAAGATGGTGGAGAGAAGAACAGAATAAGGAAAGGTGATTAAAAAGGCAAAGAGGAAGAGTAGGATGAAGACAAGGGACCCTGCAGACAATGATGCATAAAAGATAAAGGAGAGGATGACGAGGATGAGGAGGAAGAAGTCTTAGCCTGCTATCTATGACATACGAGAGAGAGAGAGAAGAATGAAGATAAGGATGAAGAGGAGGATGAAGAGGAGGTAGTCTGCTGACAGTGATGCACGAGAGCTAAAGAAGACAAAGATAATGAAGAGGTAGATGTATTCAGTAATATCTGGGTGTATGATTGAGGGTATGTTTCTTAATCCTGCAGCCAGACGTCATGGGAATCTCGCCATCATTTTGCCCCCCACCCCAAGAAGACAACATCCAACCCCACATCATCCTCTGAGTTTTACATCAAACTGGGCTTTTTCATATCATATGAACTATAAAATGAAGGGATTCAGATTTTTTTTCATGTATAATTTCATTACAGTATTTTTTTGCATCAGGGAACTATGAATAAATCAGCAATACTGATTTTTACAAAAATGATATTAATACTGTCAAGAAAAAAATCCAAGCCCGAAAGGAAAGGTAATTATCATTTTAAAATAGCCACTTTTTTTAGTCTTTTATTCTCAAATCGAGATGCGAGGAATATATGAGAATTTTTCTCTTTGTTTTTGCTTGAATAAATGTAATGTAGCGCTAGTTTACTATGTCACATCAATATTTTAGAAATCACAATGGCAACTTTGTATTTATGCATAATTTAATTCCAAATTATTTGTATTGATGTGTCACGATGACTAGCTTGGACTGTGGTCTGATGGATCCAGGCTGTATAACTGAGGTCATGACCTTGATGTCAACATCATCAGTTTGTCTTAGACAACCTTGGTACAAAGGCCTCACAGACATGAATGCTGCTACCCTTTTGTGGTGGAGGACAAGAATGTTGTTCTCTGGGGTTGGGTCAAGTAGCTTCATTAATACTCAATGTGCCTGGAAATATGGCTACTGTCTGTTTCATTATTAAATTTAGCCAGAAATGATGTTCCTGATTCCACATTCCTCTCCAATGCATGCTAGAATTTGTCAGATCTTTGTGTCTTTTTAAAAACATGTACATTTGAAATAGATTTATTATTGTCTTTTGTTCAAAATATCTTAAGGGAGAGGATCTCATGAAGTGTATTTCTTTCTGACTCAATTGGAAATTCTTATTTTCAAGTGATTTCTTACTTCTGCTTGCATCTCTCTCAGTGATATGGAACATTTTCATAAACTTCGTTGACATATTGGCAGGATTCTTTCTTGCTACAGCCATATTCTGTTCCCATGGTGATGCACCACCATTTTCACACCCGCCAGATACAGCTCATTCATTAGCAGCCCATCAATTGATGGTGGGTTTTGTTCCATGTTATAGCTCATTGAGATCATAGCCATGAGCAGCGTGACAGAGCTAGGAGTTTCATGACCACAACAAGGGGAAAGTTGTCATCGCCTAATGCCTGTCTACAATGGGACAGATGACGAAACACTCCCTGCAGCCACGGCCAAGCAGATAAAATGAGTGTCATGACGCCTTTGCATGTCATGTTTCCTCAAAAGACAGACTTGCTTCAGTCTAAGGTGTTTTGGGATTGAGAACATGACAACAGCAACAAAAACACAGAAACCTTTTTCCTGCTGAAAAGAACAGATGTTTACTTTTTTTCAGTCACTTAAAATGCATTTCAGCGAATTTTTTTGCTAACTGTTCAATAATCTGTTGCATCCGTTTAATTCATCATTATTTTGGGGGGCCGGAGTAGTTTCTGTAATTGAGGTAACCTGTAACTACACCATTCCATTTTGGCCTCTTTCATGCCCACATATATTCTTTCTTGCTGTGCCAAACCTTCATTTCTTTACTTTCTAGGGCATATCCCCATCTCTCTAGATTTTCCTCCATCTGTTTCCTTCTATTTCCATATCAAAATGTCATCTACAAACATCAGTCCATGGAGATTATTGTCTAAACTCATCTGTTAGACCCATCCATCACCACTACAAACAATAAGGGTCTCAGAGCTTATCCATGATACAGTCCCACCTCAAACTTGAACTCCCCTGTGACACCTATGGCACATCTCACCCCTGTCTCCAAGCTCTCATGTCGTGCACCATACTTACACGCTTCTCTGCCACTCCAGTCATACTCATCATGGCTTTTTCTGAATCTGTGATGCTTTTTCGTCATGCTTTGTCGTGCTTTTTCTAAATCTGCAAGGGCATAACAAAGCTCACTCTGAATTTCTCAGTACTTCTCAATCAACATTCTTAAAGCAAATACTGCACCCTTAGTACTTTTTCTTGGCATGAGACCACACTGCTTTTCACTAATGCTCCTGTATGCTCTCTTTCTAGTTTCTACAAGTCTTTCCCACAACTTAATTTTATGGGTCATCAGCTTCATTCTTCTATAGCTATCACAGTTCTGCACATCCCTCTTGTTTTTAAATGTTGGTTTCCATCATAATTCTCTTTCATTCCTCTCACAGACATCATCTCACTCTCTAAGGTCCTGCCACGTGATTTTGTCAAAAATACTGCTACCTCTCCTAATTTCTGTTACTTTGTGGTCTACATTGGTCACCTCCTCTACTCTTCATTCTGTCTCACTTTTCCTTATTCAAGTTCTTAAAAGCACTCTTTCCATCTTCCTGTCCCCCTTCTGGCATTTGTCAATACATTTCCCTTTTAGTCTCCTGAACCTGCTGCAGGTCCTTCCCATCTCTATCTCTCTTTTTCCTTGCTGACCACCCAGGGCCCCTCTCAAATCATCCCTGAAAAACAAACAACACTTTTCCTTTTTCAGCTTTCACTAGTTCGTCCTCTGCATTACCTTCCTCCTTTTCATTTTCCTTGCAACAGCATTAGATGCAACTTACATCCTGCTCGTAAACTTCAAGCTCTGCTACCCTTCCTCCCAATCGCTGGGGCACAGTATGTCCACCTTTCTCCTATGTATCATTTCAACCAACTCCAACATTTTACTGTCGTGTAACATTCGAAGTCCTGACACTCTGTCCTAGAGCCATGCCATACCCCCCCCCCCTTCAAACATACCTTCTTTGATCCACAGTGGCCCGATTTCCACCAATACCCAGTAGGTTTTAGGGACCAATGGCAGTTGTTAACCTGGGCCTTTTTGCACTAGATGCCCTTCTTGGCAAAAGCCCCTGCATTTAAACTGAATTTGACCCAGCACAAGGATAACGCTACCTTCTGCCCTCTCGGCTGTATTGTTCCTTGGCTTACCCCCCACAGTCCAAGAACATGCAGTGGATTCATTGGCGACTCTAAGTTGGATGTGAATGAGATAGTGACGTGTTGTCTCTATATAAGGTACTGTGATGGGCTGGTGAACAGTCCGAAACGTACCCTGCCACTGGTCCAATGATAGCTGGGATAGGCTCCAGCACCCATGGGACGTTGCAAGAAAAGCAATATAGATAATTAATTGAAAAAGAAACAATAAAATAAAAAATGCAAACTCTTGATTCATATGGGTTGTATTTGTATAAAAACTGACTCCACTTTATTATTCTAAAATAATTTAATAAAAATATCCAAGACATGTCTTACTTACAAATATTCAATATATTTGATATTTAGATCTCTTACTCCTTCAAACAGTGAATTTATTCTATTCATTCTATGTCCTTCTGGTTCACTTCTAACAATTAAATTGAGTGATACAAAAGATGATTAAACCCTGAAAAAGAGTGATTAACAGTTGCTATACAGGAATCAACATGGGGGGCTTGGAAAATAATTTCCCCATGAAACAACAGATTTGAACCCGAGTGGTGTTTTGTGACTGGACTTCTGTGCCAGTTACGGATTGTCCATAACAAACACCATGTTCAGGCATAAAGGTTTTCATATGTGCACTTGTCATGAATGCACCGTAAGCCACAGTTCTTTGATTGACCTTGTTGTCATGTTGTCAGATTTGGGCTGGATGTCCAGCCACTCAGGCCAAGAGAAGGGCAGAGCTGTCAATTGGGATGAATCTCACTTATGGTTACGAGCTGTGAGTAGTGACTGAAAGAATGAGATCGCGGATACAAACAGCCAAGATCCACAGAATGAGTTTCCCTTAGAGATAGGATGAGAAGTTTGGCCATCTGAGAGGAGCTCAGGGTAGAGTTGCTGCTCCTCCGCATAGAGACGAGTCAAATGAGTTGGCTCTAGGATGTCTCCTAAATGCCTCCCGGTGGAGGTATTTTGGGCATGTCCATCTGAAAGGAGGCCATGGGGAAGCTCCAGGACATGTTGGAGAGAATATGTCTCTAGGCTGGCTTTGGATCCCTGAAGAAGAGCTGGACCATGGTGGCAGGGGAGAGGGATGTCTGGGCCTCTCTGCTGCTCCACGACCCTATTTCAGACAAGCAGAGGAAGATGGATGGATTGAACAACAGAATGTTAAAGCTGAAATTTCATATGAATTTATCACAAACATCCCTCAATCTTAGCTATTGCATGGGAATGGCAAAATAGTACCTATAAACCATTTAGAAAATTCCCCCAAATAATCAGAAAAGGACTTTCCAAAATCCTTGACTGCTTCATAACCCTAACTGTCCATGTTGCTGTGTTTTTGGCCAAGGTCAACCCTTCCCGGTCAGGTTGGATAGTTTAGACAAGTGTGATGTTGCAAACCCATTGGTTATCTGTCATCAGCAATCCTGTTATATTACAATTCCTTACTTCCCTTTATCTGTGGTCAGCACATTCCCAATGGTTGTCTCCTGAGCCCCTATAACAGAGGATCCTCACTGCTCACTGTTGGACAAGGGGGTCCCTTGTCCAACTACCTACCCTACACTTGGGACACTGGACCTACTGTGACGTGTCCCAAATCCCTGTAGGATCCTGGAAGATTCTCAAATATTGTTTGCATCCTCCTAGTCCCTGACCCCCCGGACTATGTACTTCTCATACATGAGAGTCCTGAAAGATCCTGACTGCCAACACCTTTTCAATCCCTGACTCCCCCATGCCTTGTCAACACTTCATGAGGCTTTCAGTTTCCCTTGTGCTAATCCCTTTTTCCCTGATCTTTATCATGGGTCTTATGAACAATCATCACAAAAACAAGTATGTCAAGTTAAAGAATGCAACACTGTTACAATTCCAAGATAGCGAGACAATTCCTGGAGGAGAGGAATCTAGCACTTCCATACAAATAAACATCTATTTATCTGTCTATCTATCTGGCTGTCTACATGAAGTGGAAGGTATAGGGACCCAATTGCAATAATGACGGCACTGCATCCCCGAGTAGAGATCCATGACTGTGCTGAGGCACATGACGAATGACAGCCAGCATTCTCAGAGATAGACTGGGTTGGTAACAGGCAGGAGTCTCAGAGACAGTTGCATAGAAATTTAAGGCTTCTTTAAGAAAGCTCGTGTATAACGAAGAACTGTCACAATGGTCTTTGGATGTTTATTTTGAGGCTTCAAAAGGTCCAAGTCATGCAGAGCACAGAGAAGTCTACAGGAGCGTACAAGAAACATACAGCGGGGCTGGGTTTCCATGCATAGAGAAGATGCATCATCCTGAAAGACGCAGTCAGGAGGTGTGTCTGGTCCCACAGCTGTCCCTTGGTGAGGAGGTACCATCTTGAAGGACACATTCCATCAGTCAGGAGATATCTATGTGGTTTTTCGTATGAGACAGAGAAGGCCACATTGTTTGGAGAAGGACACCTTATCTGGAGGACAGACAGATGATCAAGCAAGGACATCTCCTTCGAGACTGAGCACATGCTATTGTTCTGAATTGTCAGTCTCCTTCCCCTCCCCATTGAGACATGAGTTTTGACAGTGGTGGGCCGTCAGGGCCCACAAGGCCTTCTTTGCTGGCCTAAAAATATCTGAATCACAGATGTTCTTTATATTTTGTCCATGAATACTTATTAAATAATTCCAAATAATCTGTTCACTTCCTTTCATAACTTTTCCCCTGGCTGTGCCGCTTCCAGACATGTATTTTCATATTAAAGCATCTGACTAATCACATTTTAGCCATCATCTGTTGCAGGCAGGGTGAAAGTCAAAGAGGGGGCGGGGGGACTGCACAATCGGTTCTGCAAGCCCTTTACGCAAACAATAAGTGTTGATGACTGTTGCATCAACAAATCAGATTTAGAGTTGGCGACATCAATGCCTTCTAGCAGGCTTCAGCAATGTCAGTGTATTCGCACTCTCTGATTGCATAGTCACAGAGTGGACAAGTGTATTAGCGAGGAGAAGCTTACTGGCGAGCTGCGAACAGAAATATAGTTGTGTTTGTTTAATAACGGTTTTGTCAACCCACAATGGCCGCAGGAGGAGAATAAACGGACTTAGTTGCCAATATATTGTTAAAGCCATTTTCTAGATGGAGTTTTGAAGAAAAGCTGGACTTAGTAAAGAATGGTGGGGCAACTCCTAAGCTTGCGAACCTTACATAACCAGGAAAAGGATTTGTCCAACACTTTCAAGCCACAAACTGCGACCGCTACCCCTGGTTCATAGGGTCTGAGGTACACTGCAAATTGTATTGCTGGGAGCGCTTGGAGCTGAAGCCCACGGATAATCTGTACGACGGAATAATTGAACTCTATTTGAGGAAAAAAGAGAGGATGGATTATGTCTACAAATGATCGGAATTTTGGTGAGTAAAATGCTGCTATTTTCCTAAATAATACTGCATTATTGGTGTTTTTATGTGTCGCAGCTGTTTGGTATAAAAGCATTTGTTGTGGCTACTGTCCCAAAGTGTGATGGTGCCTACAAAGTGTGATGGTGCCTATTTTTAAGAACAAAGTGTGATGGTGCCTATTTTTAAGAATAAAGGGGCTGTGCAGAATTGCGGCAACTATAGAGGGATAAAGTTGATATGCCATACAACGATGTCATGGGAAAGAGTAGTGGAAGCTAGACTGAGAGCAGAAGTCAGCATTTGTGAACAGCAGTATGGCTTCATGCCTTGGAAGAGTACTACAGATGCAGTATTTGCGTTGAGAATGCTAATAGAAAAGTACAGAGAAGGCCAGAGGGAATTGCATTGCGTTTTTGTAGACCTAGAAAAAGCATATGACAGGGTGCCAAGAGAGGAGCTCTGGTATTGTATGAGGAAGTCTGGAGTGGCAGAGAAGTATGTTAGACAGGTGCAGGACATGTATCCTAGCTGTGAGACATTGGTACAGTGTGCTGTAGGGGTAACAGAGAAGTTCAGGGTGGAGGTGGGACTCCATCGGGGATCATCACTGACCCCCTTCTTGTTGGCAATGGTGATAGAGAGGCCGACAGATGAGGTTAGACAGGAATCCCCATGGACCATGATGTTTGCAGATGACATGATGATCTGTAGTGAGAGCAGACAACAGGTAGTGGAAAATCTAGAGAGGTGGAGGTATCCTCTGGAAAGGTGAAGAATGAAAGTTAGTCGCAGAAAGATTATATATGTGTGTGAATGAGAGGAACTTGAGTAGAACAGTGAGGCTACAGGGAGTGGAGATCAAGAAGCTGGAGGATTTCAGGTACTTGGGGTCAACAGTCCAGAGCAACGGAGAGTGTGGAAAAGAGGTGAAGAGATGGGTTCAAGCGGGATGGGCTTGGTGGAGAAAAGTGTCAGGGGTACTATGCGATTGAAGACTATCGGCCAGATTAAAAGGAAAGGTGTACAAGACAGTGGTGAGACCAGCAATGCAATATGGCCTAGAAATTGTTACAATGACCAAAAGACAGGAGGCAGAACTATTGGTTGCAGAGATGAAGATGTTGAGGTTCTCTTTGGGAGTGACCAGGACAGATAGGATCAGGAATGAGTCTATCAGAGGAACAGCACATGTTAGATGTTTTGGAGAGAAGGTCAGAGAAGCCAGACTGAGATGGTTCGTTCATGTACAAAGGAAGGATGGTGAATATATTCGTAGACAGATTCTGGAATTGCAGCTGCCAGGCAGGAGGTCTAGAGGAAGACCAAAGACAAGATATATGGACGTAGTGAGAGAAGATATGAAGATCGTTGGTGTGAGAGAGGAGAATACTTGCAATAGGGTTAGATGGAGAAAGTTGATTCGCTGTTGCAACCTCTGAAGGGGAAAGCAGAAAGGAGAGGATTTATTACTATCATTTTTAATGGGACCGGGTCAGGTAGGCACTCTTTGGGATCGACAAGGAATGACAGGATGAGTAGTTGGATAAGTCCGTGAGAAGGACAGGACATGTTATGTTTTGGAGATGAAGTAAAAATAAGCCTGACTGAGATGATTATGGACATGTACAAAAGGAGGGGTAGTGAATACACTAGTAGAAGGATGCTATGTGCGCCCCGGACAAAGCCGCGGAGTGCGCGATCGATTACAAGCGGGGGTTGTCAGTGGAAGAGTGCAGAGTTGGGCATCCCTTGTCCCGGTGTGTACAGATTTCATTCAGGGAAAAATGTCATGATGGTCAAGAACTGATCAAGCAAGAATGGTTTATTCAAAGTCAGGAAATACACTTACGAGATATCCCGGGCATGAGATATCCCGGGCCAGAATGGACACCCGCTGAGACGCGTCCAGCGGATTGTTTCTCACAGAACAGTTAAGTTGCAGAGTTATACAAAACATTCCCACAGCACTTCCCCCTTTTGATCAATTTTAACAGTACCAACGAAGTGATCAGTTTTTTTCAAATGCAATCCCTGTTGGGGTTTGAATATTCACTTCATCAATTCACCAGATGAAAATGCGCTGTTTTTTCAGAGGACAGTCTCCTAACATATAAAGCATATGGTCAGGAAATGGAAAAAGGAAAACAAAAACAAAAAGGTTTATACATCGGTATTTTCTTCTTCAGATTCTGAGTCCTTGATGTTGGTGTGGATTTATTCTTGACACATTTGATAAGGAGGGGTTTGGTAGGTGGGAGGTACCCCCATTTCCCCTTGTATAGCAGTTAGGATGCACCTGTGACACAATGATCGGATACACGGGCTGCAGCAGCATCTGCACAGTGTAAAAACATCTATTACTACAATGAGAGAGATGAGCATTGATGTGACTAGAGCTTTCCACTTCCCCAAAGTATTTTCCATCCATTTTGTTAAGGGATCCTGTATGCCATGATCACGAGTGCTCTTTCATTTCCACAGCAAGTACCCTCAATCCGGCCAGGGCCTTCGGAGCCAGCGGGGGCCGTGTTTTTCAGAATGAATGTGCAACACTGGTCTCCAAACATGACACTTACTCTTCCTTTCTTTCTCAGTACCATATCGAGGGGTAACCTATTTTGATAAGTCATTGAATTCGCTTGTAGCTCGTCTACTACCCCTGCTATTGCATCTCTGGTCAAACTGGCCAATCTTTTGAATATTCTTGTGATCCTGTCTATATTTTTACTCATCCCGGTCTGGTGGTGACTTGGCACATCACTTGTCGTTCCTAGGTTGGTGCTATTGCTGAAACCTGCTTACAATGGCTGGTATGGATCCAGGTGGTTCGTTGGGCAACCTTTACAGCGGTGTGGGTGACTAAGAGAATTAGGAATGGACCATGCCAATGTTTGTAATTCCAGTTTTTCCGTCTGAAATCCTTCAACAACACGTGGTCTCGGCTGAAGATTATGGAGTGACCCTGAGGTTGAGGTTGGTAGGGGGGCTGTCCTGGCACCGTAGGGGTCTGCTAGTTGGGATGATAGGTTCAGACAATATGATAACACAACATCCTCACATATATTTGAGGATGGGAGTGAGGCCTTTTGGACCTCAACACCAACCTGCAGCTAAACAGTGAATGGGATCTTGAATGGACTGATGTTCGTGCCGGTTTGTTCTCTCATTCTCATGTACATCAGCATTATAGGTAGGGCTCTTGTCCAGGATAAACTTGTGTCCGTGCCACATTTAGTTAGCTTTTCTTTTAAAGTTCCATCTTGTCCTCCTACTGCGCCTCCACTCGCAGGGTGATAGGCGCAGTGGTTTCTCATATCTATGCCTAAAAAAATTACTTAATCCGTCAAGGGCATCATTAGCAAAATGTCGCCCATTATCGGTCGAGATTTTGGGGGGGAATCTCTATCTAGGAATAACTTTGGTTAGGAGTGCTTTAGTGACTACACTTGCTTTTTTTTTGATACTGGAAATGCTTCCGCCCATTTTCACACCATGTCAACCATTACCATCCAATATTTTTTACCGTCTGATGGGGTTGGCTCCATAAAATCAATCATTAGGTGTTTAAATGGTCTAGTTGGGGATGGATGTGCTGCTATGGCTTCACTTTCACTTTCACTGGTAGGCCTGAATTGTTGTTCACAAATTACGCAGGTTTCACAATATTTATTGTGCTGTTACAGAAAAACCATTTGTGAACCAGTGAGTTTTCATCTGGTCTGATATCCCCCTTTTTGACACGTTGTCTAACCCATGTACCAACTTTGCAAAAGTTGAAAAGAAATGTTTGGGCAGGCATGGAGTAAACCCTTGTGACAGGGTCATAACAGACCCCCGCAGGATCCCCAGAGTTGTCTTTCAGGCAATGTGGTGAAATTTTGGAGGTCCATGAAATCGGCAAATGACAGATGTTTATGTGCCTGTGAGGGGTCATAGAGATGTGGCTTTGGCTGTCGTATCAGCTGCGGTATTTCGCTGAGAGACAGGGTCTGTGTGGGTTGAGCATTTATAGACAGCAATGGGTGATGGTAGGAGAATGGACTCTAGGAGCATCAGATTCCGATCCAATATCAGGAGGTTTCTGCACTTCCAGAGTGCACGTCGTGTACGACGCCAAATGCATACCTAGTATCACTGTATATAGTAACGGTTTTGTCCAGGGCCTAGATACAGGCTTCCGTGAGAGATACCAGTTCTGCTGCCTGTGCGGAGTACTAGGAGGGCAGAGATCATGAACACACACGACCGTCATCAGTGACAACAGCAAAACCTACATTATTCTTCCTGTCTTGACAGTGGGAGGCGGAACCGTCAACATAAAAAATAAGGTCAGGGTTGGTCAGTGGTGTGTCTTTTATGTCAGGTCAAGGATTTGGTTGAGTTGTGCTATACAGTCATGAGTGTCGTGAGACTCTCCGTCGTCATTGAGTGGTATACATTGAGTGGCTTCACTACATTCAACATGCCGAGGAGACAGGTGTGATACCGGAGATAATATGTGGGAGGTCTTTTGTTAGAGCAGAATCATAGACGTGGCATGCGGTACTAGGAGAATTAGGTGTGCATAGTCAACAACGTCTTGGGATGCTGAGAGCGCTTTCTCACATACTGCCACACCACACAGACACTTTGGAAGACCTGCTGCACCAGGATTGAGTTTGGAGAAGTAAGGCACTGGCCTAAGCTTATCTCCATGACGTTGAAGGAGGACAGATGTCATGCAGCCGGACTTTTTTTTGAGTACTTGGATGAATGGTTTGGAGGGGTTAGAAATACCTAGTAAAGGTGGTGATTGGAGTGCTATTTTCATTTCACTGAATGCTCAGTTTGCTTCATCAGTCCAGGTCAGCGCATCTAATGCACCCAGACCATGTTGATGGGCCACGTTGCTCTTTGGGAGTTTGATGGTTGAATAGTTAGGAGGGAAGCAACAACAATACAAGCATATGCCCAAGAAGGACATTATCTGTTTCTTCGTAATTGGCTTTGGCTATAACATAATGTACAGGATCTGCGACCAGGGAGAGGCGTCGGGCAGGCAGGACGGGTTGCAGGCAGGACGGGTTGCAGGCAGGACGGGTTGCAGGCAGGACGGGTTGCAGGCAGGACGGGTTGCAGGCAGGACGGGTTGCAGGCAGGACGGGTTGCAGGCAGGACGGGTTGCAGGCAGGACGGGTTGCAGGCAGGACGGGGGTCCAGCCGTGGCAGGGCTCTGCAGTGGTCTGGGAGCCACAATCCCCTGGCGCCAGGCAGAGCGTGCCGCTGCCCTTTATAGGGATCTTGATTAGCGGCATCTGCTGCAGCTGGCGCCGATTACATTTGGGATCAGGTGTGAACCCTGACAATAGTAGATCCCAGGGATAGCTGTTAAAGGGCTAAACTGTCTCAAAGTCCCATATTGTAAATTTTGGATGATTCACAGTATCCCTGGCATAGCCTGGTGTATGGTTTTCTGTCCAATATGAAGTCAAACCAGAATTGGCTCTCTGGGTGTACTGGGATACTGAAGAAGGCATTGGACAGGTCAATGACAAAGAACCATTTGGAGGCCTTTGGGATTTGAGACAGAAGTATGTAAGGATATGGAACTATCAGAGTTCTGGCTTGGACTGGAGCATTTACTGCTCGCAGATCCTCGATGAATCTCCATTTGGTGGGTTTTCCCCGTTCTCGTATTTTCTTTACTGGGAACACAGGAGTTGAAACAGGATAATCTGGGCAGGGTCTAATTACCCCTGTATTGAGAAGGAATTTGAACACTGCCATAATTCCAGCGATTGCTTCAGGATTAAGAGGGTATCAGGATGGTTTCAGTCTGTGACTAGAACGCAGAGTTATTTGCACCTTCTGGATCTTATTTTGTAAAACAACTGTTTCTGACTTCGCCCTTGATATTGTAACTGCCTAATATAAAATGTAATTGTTGTATACAGATTAGATACTGTGAACTGACAAAAGTTATTATTTGAACCCCCACGCCTTTAAGTGGTCCGCGGAAACATATTCATGCAAAAACTAGTCCATGCAAAAAAGGTACAAAAAAGGTTGGTGACCGCTGGCAACATAGTATTTGTAAGCTGCCTATAGACCTTGGGGAACACTCTTTAGGCATCCCGGGAGATCAGAGATTGATTTGAAACAGCACAGTGGCTGTCGTGAATCGTTAGACTGGTCATTGGGGCAATCGAGTAAGTATACCGATCAGAGGGTTTCAATTTGCATAGGATTTGGCATTTTATAGCTGTCTTTTGATGGTGAGTACATAACTTGAGATTGATGTGTGGGTACCCAGTCAGTTATGTTTTTGCATGTGATTATAAATGAGCCAAAATCTCCACCTGTCCACAGGTGCCTTGGAGAGTCTCACATGTGGTGCGGCTCTGGCTATTTGGTAGAATTCTGTCCGTTCTGGTGTGAGGACGACAGATGCTGTGCAGTGCATGGAGCTCCAACAAAAGGTGTCGATTTTTAAACTATCATTTTGTTCCACAAAAACATGATTGCTCAAAGTTGTCATCAGAACCAGGAGAGACCTTGGCAGTGCATTTGGTTGGCTGGCATGAGCTGTGCGCTAGGAGAGATGCAATTTATGGCTATACTATGAAATCATTGTCTGGGGCCCAATGAGATCCCCTACTGATAAACTAATGGCACATTTGTTTTGGGTTTATAGGGAAATGAAACCATTTGTTGGTCATTCCCTAGAACTTTTAGTCCTTCGGATGTGGAGATCAGGCTGAGGCCACACACAAGAATGAGATCTCTACCCAACAAATTGACTTGACACTTCCTTGAAATAAGAAAGCTGTGTTTGAGCTCTAGTTCTCTATCTTTGCAAAGGAGGGACTGAGCAAATGTCTTTTTCATTGGAACACCTGCCGCTCCAGTGCCGAAGGCAAATTGATCAGTCATTTAACATTTTGGCATCTCACTTTGCTTTATCGCTGTATGAGTTGCACCCGAATCTACTAGGAAAACAATTTTGTTACCATTAATATGTAGGGTCACTTCTGGAAATATCTGAAAGTTTTCAGTTTCATACTTTTTGGTCTGAAGTTCCTGTCTTCATTTCATTATAGCCTGGGACTGTTCTAGTATATCTACAGTATATGCTGTAATAAGTGTGGTTACTGTGGAGTTAGTTGCAAGTTGGTATTGTGTGTGCTGTGTGTGTGCTATTACTTCCCTTTTCAGATGCTGCAGGATGTCTCCTCCACACACGGCCTCCCCACCCTCTCATGTCAGTCAAACAAAATAGAATAGCCACATCCTCGTCCACAGCCTCTTCCTCTTGGCAGTCCTTGCTTCTGTGGGCAGTCCCTGACCCAATGTCCAAGATCTCCACTGATGAGGGCTGGCAGAGTCATAGGATTGGAAGGATCTATCCCTCCCCTCCTGAAACATCTCCGCTGGAGCCCTCCTCCTATGGCTGCTAATTCTCGAACAGGTGTGCCTTGTGCTTTGTGTCTTTGCATCGCTTCCCTTCCTGTTTCATGTTTTCCACATGTTGTTTTTGGGCATGGCTGGCCATGTCAGCAGAGTTCTTCGAGCTTGGCTCTATCAGTGTCGATGCAGGTCCTGTTCACTGCTTGTGAGATGTCTGGCAGAAGGCCAGTGTGAAAGGTGTTGTGAAAGGGATGTGTTTCCCACACCCCTTGCTCTGCTGGTAGTGGGTGTGGTTCCTGTATGCCACAGTTCTCCTTAAACACTTCATATAGTCACTGGTAGTACTCTGCCACTGGTTCATCCTCTTCCTGCGTACGGCAATTTTTTTTCCTTGAATTTTGTTTCTACAGTTCTGATTGGTTTTCCAGTAGGACGGGGGGTCATTCAGTTCAACACAAAGTGTTCTGACCATTCAATGAGACAGGTATTTGTTCACCATGCATTTCATTATGGGACCCTTGGAGAACACTAATCCTCTACTCTCACCCTTTCCCATGATTACAAAGTTCAGTAAATCCTCTTCCCCATTTTGTCTTTACAGTGTTTGCTAAACATTGTATGGTCCTCACAAGAAATCCAGCATGGTGATCAAATCAAAATTACTTGTATCACTCTTTTTTTTCTTCACTGATTAAGAAGAATGTTGTGAAATGTTATTTTATTGCTGATCCTGCCGGGCCCAACAAGGAAATCATGGCTGCCACAATGGGACCTATGGGAGGGGTGCCACCCTCCTTATTGTCAGGTTGTTTTTTCAACACTGTCTGCCAGCAGATACTTGTTGACACAGATGTCCCTGTGAATCCCCTTTGTCTTGGGTACAAGGGCCTTACACCCCTAGAAAGGGAAAAAAATGTAGCTAGGCTTTTTTTTTTTTTTTTTTTTTTTTTTTTTTTTTTTTTCCATTTCTTCTCACTGCTTCCTCAGATAATCAATAAATTGATTATCCAAACCCAGAGAGTAATTTATATGGCTGTCGTACATTAGCCCCGCAATGTTGGCCATGAATTAGAGGTGATGAAGAAGTGATGGGCAGATTAGGAGAAGCAGTAGGGAAGTTTCTGGCTACATTATTCGACAGGATTATAGAGAGAGAGGGAAGATGCCTGAGGAATAGAGACAAAGTGTGATTGTATCCATTTTTAAGAATAAGGGAGATATGCAAAGTTGCAGCAGCTATAGAGGGATAAAGTTGAGGGGGACCTGCATTGTGTTTTTGTAGACTTAGAAAAGGTATATTACAGAGTGCCAAGAGAGGAACTCTGGTACTTGTATGAGGATGGAATAGCAGAGAAGTATGTTAGACTTTTGCCGTAACTATAGAGGAATAAAGCTGATAAGCCATACCATGAAGGGTATGGGAAAGAGGGAAAGTGGGAAAGAGTAGCGGAAACTGGACTGAGAGCAGGAGTCAGCATTTGTGACCAGTAGTAGGCTTCATGCCTAGAAAGAATACTATAGATGCAGTATTTGCTTAGAGAATCCTGATAGAGTAGTAGAGAGAAGGTAAGGGGGAGCTGCATTGCACATTTGTAGACCTAGAAAAAGTATACAACATAGAACTCTGGCACTGATGTCATTACCGTCAGATTTACAAATATATGAACCCTACAGAGTAGCTTATTCATGATTTTTTGGCAGCAGATAACGTGTTTTTTTGTTTGTTTGTTTTTTTTTTTTTCACAAATGCAAACTGTAGCATAGTTAAAAAGCACATTTAAAAAAAACCCTTATTATCTCTTACCATTACTTATAAATAAAGTCCATGCACTGCTCCTTCTGAAGAAAAGCTTCAATAACTTGCTTGTAGATGTCTTCCTTATCTTTCTTCAGTTTTGAAAATCTCTCTTTCTCAATGGAAATCACTGCCAGTGAAGACAGTCGTCCTTGATCAGTCCTGTTCCGACTGTATGTTTTGAGTCTTTTCAGTGTTGAGAATGACCGCTCCAATGACGCTGTCCTAGCTGGAACAGTGACCACCAGCTGGAGCAACATTATCGCCTCAGGAACAGTTCGGATGAGATCCTACTGGGCCAAAAAGTTGAGAAGCTGCCATAGATATTTACATTCATCTCTCACCATTTGTGAGCTATACAGCCCGATGAGATCGGCAAAAAATAACTGGAGGGCTGCACTTCACTTGCTAATTGTTTACCGTAGCTTGCTATTGATAATTATATCATTCTGTAGCCGGGTAGTAAGAAGGATCCCTGGGATCACCAGTGCCACCTACCAGGAGGCACCATTACTGTGTGCCTCACTTGTCTCTTTGCAGTCATTTTATGATTACAAGAAACACGTCACAGTTGTTGACGAAAAACATCATACACATCAGCTAAACTATGGAAATTTAATTAATATATTAAAAGTGTTTGAAAATTTTATTACTGACATACACAGAGACAGTAATACAATCTCAGTGCATAGCATGCCAGCACAGTGAGCATAATTATTGTGCAATCCATAGTGGGCTCAGATGGTTGCTATGTCACCGTACGTCTCTTCTTCATATTTGAACAGTAAATGTGAATTTTTTTTTCAGGGATTTTGAAAAAAAAAAAACTAAAAATGGTGTACTTAAGTGGAAAGTAACTTTATAGTACAAATCACTGAATAAATATGACCATTTAAAATATTTTTTCATTTTACATTTTTTCTTTCCATGATGACCGGTGAGGACTGGCCTCCCCTGCCTTTACTGACTGCACGTCACTCGAGTGGCGATCAAGAAGTTTGAGGATTTCAAGTACTTAGTGTCAACAGTCAAGAGCAATGGAGAGTACAGAAAAGAGGTGAAGAAATAGGTTCAAGCAGGTTGGAATGGGTGAAGAAAAGTGTCGGGGGTACTATGCAATAGAAGACCATCAGCCAGAATGAAAGGAAAGGTGCACACGACAGTGGTGAGACCAGTGATACTGTATGGCCTAGAAACAGTTCCAATGACAAAAAGACAGGAGGCAGGGCTGGAAGTTGCTTGGATGATGTTGAAATTCTCTCCGGAAGTGACAAGGATAAATAGGATTAGGAATGAGTCCATAAGAGGGACAGCACGTTAGATGGTTTGGAGATAAGGTCAGAGAGACCAGACTGAGGAGAAATTAGTTATTGGGAGAGAGGAGGATAAAGAGAATTGGGTTTGATGGAGAAGGTTGATTTGCTGTGGCAACCCCTGAAGGGAAAAGCAGAAAGGAAGAGCACTTTTTCTAAGTCACTTTGGATAAAAGCGTCTGCCAAATGACTGTAGTGTAATGTAATGAAGAGAAGATGTACCGATGCGAGTTATTCTGTTGTGTTATATACAGCTGTGTTAAGCTAATCAGCAGACTGCATGCTGTCCATGAGCCCCTTGTGAAGAATTTGGAGCCGCCGACTCCATTTTCTCCCTTGCAAGAAGTAGCACGCGGTGCATGCCAGGATATATGACTGCGTGAAGCGTGCATTTTCATTGCCATTTTTTTTTGTGTATGTGTGTGTGTGTGTGTGTGTGTGTGTGTGTGTGTGTGTGTGTGTGTGTGTGTGTGTGTGTGTGTGTGTGTGTGTGTGTGTGTGTGTGCGCGTGCCCGAAGTAGCGGCAGTAAAAACGGGAAAGGGGAATCCCAGTCCCACACTACTTGTGTGTGTCTAAAGACCCCAAAATGGCACCTTTCAAGAGACACGCTTACAGCGCAGAGTTTAAACTCAAGGCGATCAGTCAAGCAGTAGAACACGGGAATAGAGCATTAGCGAGGGAATTAAACATTAACAAATCCAGGGTGCGGAAGTGGAGGAAGCAATAAGATGACCTGCGTCAAGTAAAGAAGACCAAACAGAGTTTCTGAGGGAACAAAACGAGATGGCCACAGTTTGGAGGACAAACTCGAACAGTGGGTTGTTGAACAGAGACCTGCAAGTAGAAGCGTCTCTACAGTCACTATTCGAATGAATAGTGCAACAGCACTAGCTAGTTAACTTAACATCAATGAATTTAGAGGCGGTCCTTCTTGGTGCTTTTGTTTTATGAGACGCTTTGAATTGTGAAAAACAGAGTAGGAAATACATAGTTTGAACGAAGGTGGTAAGACCCATCACTACGTACGGAACCGTATTTTGAATGCACTAACTTGTTTTGGGAGTGAATTGAGTTTTAAGAATGTTGGTTTGTATTCTATTAATAAAGTTTGACTGACTTATCTGACTGTTTTGTTGACATTCCCTTTAGCGCAGCTCCATTTAGTAGATGCATAAAACCTTATAATCTGGTGCACCTCATAGCGGAAAATGCGATATATGTCATTGTTTAGTGAAATTAATTAAATTAGTTTTTATTTCAAAAGGGAACAATGCAATTTCATAAAACACATGAATAAAACATGAGTAAAAAAGACAGAATTAGCCAAAGAGTCTATTTTTCATCTGAAGTCCCCCAGCCATGATGTCAAAATGGCAATAAAATAGACAAAGACATACATTTCTGGACAAAACAGCAACACAAATATAACAAATAAAATATAATATTTACAAAATATACAGTAAGCGGTCAAATGGACAATGAGAGAGTGTGTGCGTGTAAATGTGTTCACCAGCCATTCTCACAAATGTTTCTGAAATGTTTTGTAAAATGATAGTTGTTTAATTGTGTTTGGTACACAGTTCCACTCTGGACGCTCTCACAGACCAGGCCACCTGACTGAAGCTGCTCTTTCTCAGAGGGATTACACAGTCCCCTCTCACCGAGCCTCAAGTCACACGTCCTGTGCTGTTTCTTTGGCTGACCAGAGGGGCCAGAGGAGCAGGGGCCAAATCATGCAGTGCTTTGTACATGAGGCACAATTTTACAAGTTTGGGATAATCTGACCAATTTAAAAAGCAATACTTGCTTAAAATTCCACAGTGATGATATTGCCTTGGTTTTGTATCCATTGCTTTGATGGCCTGTTTATAGAGACTCTCCATGGGTTTTTGGGGTGCTTAAATTAGTTTAAGACCAGCTACTTATACAATAATTAAAATGGCTAAAAATCATGGGATGCAAAAACATTTTTGCAGCATCTGTGGACATATCATTCCTCATTGTTTGCAAATTTGAAAGATTTAATTAAATTTTTTTACACAACTTATCAACATGGGCTTTAAAGTGAGTTGAGAATCAATCAACAGTCTGAGATACAGTATTTGTACTGGGTGACACTGCAAAGATCTCGGTACAAATATCTCATGTACAAATAAAATCCTTTAGGTTTGTGTAAAAGGTATGGTATAATACTGATGGTTTTACTGTATTCTGTGTTCTGCACACCACTGACCAATCTTGACCGCAACATTAAATGCGCATAAAAGGTGAACGATCGGGGTGACGGTCATTCTGGCCCGGGATATCTCATGCCCGGGATATCTCGTAAGTGGATTTCCTGACTTTGAATAAACCATTCTTGCTTTATCAGTTCTTGACCATCATGACATTTTTCCCTGAATGAAATCTGTACACACCGGGACAAGGGATGCCCAACTCTGCACTCTTCCACTGACAACCCCCGCGTGTAATCAATCACGCACTCCGCGGCTTTGTCCGGGGCGCACATAGCATCCTTCTACTAGTGTATTCACTACCCCTCCTTTTGTACATGTCCATAATCATCTCAGTCAGGCTTATTTTTACTTCTCCAAAACGCAACATGTCCTGTCCTTCTCACGGACTTATCCAACTACTCATCCTGTCTTTCCTTGTTGATCCCAAAGAGTGCCACCCTGACCCGGCCCCATTGAAAATGATAGTAATAAATCTTCTCCTTTCTGCTTTCCCCTTCAGAGGTCGCAACAGCGAATCAACTTTCTCCATCTAACCCTATTCTAAGTATTCTCCTCTCTCACACCAACGATCCTAATATCTTCCCTCACTGCGTCCATATATCTTGCCTTTGGTCTTCCTCTAGACCTCCTGCCTGGCAGCTGCAATTCCAGAATCCGTCTACGAATGTATTCACCATCCTTCCTTTGTACATGAACGAACCATCTCAGTCTGGCTTCTCTGACCTTCTCTCCAAAACATCTAACATGTGCTGTTCCTCTGACAGACTCATTCCTGATCCTATCCATCCTGGTCACTCCCAAAGAGAACCTCAACATCTTCATCTCTGCAACCTCTAGTTCTGCCTCCTGTCTTTTGGTCATTGTAACAATTTCTAGGCCATATTGCATTGCTGGTGTCACCACTGTCTTGTACACCTTTCCTTTTATTGGCTGATAGTTTTCTATCGCATAGTATCCCTGACACTTTTCTCCACCAAGCCCATCCCGCTTGAACCCATCTCTTCACCTCTTTTCCACACTCTCCGTTGCTCTGGACTCTTCACCCACAGTACCTGAAATCCTCCAACTTCTTGATCTCCACTACCAGTAGCCTCAACGTTCCACCCGAGTTCCTCCCATTCACACACATATACTTGTCTTGCTACGACTAACTTTCATTCTTCACCTTTCCAGTGCATACCTCCGCCTCTCTGGGTTTTCCTAAATCTGTTCTCGCTGTAGACCACAATGTCATCTGCCAAAATCATGGTCAATGGAGATTCTTGTCTAACCTCATCTGTCAGCTTGTCCATCACCATTACAAACAAGAAGGACCTCAGAGCTGATCCCTGATGGAGTCCCACCTCCACCTTGAACTTCTCTGTTACACCTATGGCACACCGCTCCACGGTCTCAGAGCCAGGATACATGTCCTTCACCAGTCTAACAAACTTTTCTGCCATTCCAGAGTTCCTCATACAACAACAGAGCTCCTCTCTAAGCACCTTGTCATATGCTTTTTCTAGGTCTACAAAAACACAATGCAGCACCATTTCTGTACTTCTCTCTTAGCATTCTCAAAGCAAATACAGCATCCTTGGTATTCTTTCTCGGCAAGGCATACTGCTGTTCACAAATGCTGACTTCTGTTCTCAGTCTAGTTTCGACTACTCTTTCCCATAACCTTATTGAATGACTCATCAACTTTATCCCTCTATAGTTACCGCAATTTTGCACATTACACTTCATCTCCATTCTTCAGGCATCTTCTCACTCTCTATTTCACTTCACTACTACTAACCTGTGCTACTTTGAAATCTACAATAGTCACGTCTTCTACCCTTGCTTCTATTTCATTTTCCACATTCATCAGCTCTACATTTCTCTTTCCATCTTCCCATTACTCTTCTAGCATCTGTCAATACATTTCCCTATCTATCCTTAATCACCCGGACCTGTTGTATATCCTTTCCATCATTATTTCTCTTTTTCGCCACCCTGTCTAGATCATTCTATCCCTTCTTACTGTCCAACCGAGCATACAAGTCTTCATACACCCTTTGTTTTGCCTTTGCTACCTCTATCTTTACCTTATGTTGTATCGCCCTGTACTCCTGTCTGTTCTCTTCAGTCCTTTGTGTCCCACTTCTTCTTTGCTAACCGCTTTCTCTGTATATACTCCTGCACTTCCTCATTCCACCACCAAGTGTCCTGATGTACTTTCCTTCCGGATGACACACAAATTACTCTCCTACCTGTCTACCTGATAGCACGAGCTGTAGTTGTCCAATTATCTGATGCTCTCCCTGACCACCCAGAGCCTTTCTCAACTCCTCCCTGAAATCCATGCAACCCTCCTCCCTTTTCAGCTTCCACCACATTGTCCTATGTTCTGCCTTTGTCCTCTTGATCTTCCTTGTCACCAGAGTCATCCTAAAAACCACCATCGTATGCATTGTATGCTACACTCTCACCTACAACTACTTTGCAGTCACTGATCTCTTTAGGGTTACCTCATCTATACAAGATGTAGGCTATCTGTGCGCTCATACCTCCGCTCTTATAAGTTACCCTATGTTCCTGTCTTTTCTGGAAAAAGGTGTTCACTACAGCCATTTCCATCCTTTTTGCAATATCTACCACCATCTGTCCCTCTGCATTCCTATCCTGTATACCAAATCTACTCATCACTTCTTCATCCCCATCTATTGCCTGCACCAACATGCCCATTGAAGTCTGCACCACTTACCACTCTCATCTCTGGGGATGTTATGCATCATTTCCTCTAGGTCATTCCAGAACTTCTCCTTCTCTTCAAACTCACATCTCACCTGCGGGGCATAACCACTAACAAAATTGAGCATTACACCTTAAATTTTCAGTTTCAGACTCATAAGTCTATTTGACATTATTTTCACCTCAAGGACATTCCTAACAAACTCCTTCTCCAAGATAATTCCTACTCCATTTCTCTTCTTGTCAGTACCATGATAGTACAACTTGAAGCCTGCTCCTAAGCTTACTATCTTTCCACCTTGTCTCCTGGACACACCTTATATCCACATTCCTTCTCTGCATCATGTTGATCAACTCTCTACCTTTTCTTGTCATAGTCCCAATATTCAAAGTCCCTACTCTCAGTCCCAAGCTCTTGCCTTTCTTAGTCTCTCTCTGCTTCCAAACACGCCTTCCTCCTCTCCTTCTTTGACCTACAGTAGCCAAGTTTCCATTGGTTCCCTGTAGGTCATCAGTACCGATGGCGGTCGTTGTTAACCCGGTCCTCAACCGATCCGGTATGATCTGGTGATTCTGGTCGATTCTCATGTTTGGTTTTGGCATGTTTTACGCTGGATGCCCTTCCTGATGCAACCCTCTCTATTTATTCAGGCTTGGGACTGGCTCAGGGAGACACTGCCCCATTCCCCCCGAGACTGGCTCGGGTAGACACTAGCCATTGCCGCCCTTAGGCGGCTGCATTGTAAATATTTTTACTACTGTGCTGTAAAATATCTTGAGGCATTCCCTTCCCTGAAATAACTGACCAACTAAAAAATATTCTCCATGTACCCTTCCCAAAGTCCTCTTGTACCCAGGAATTTAATCGCAAGACCACCAAGGATATAGCCTTCTTAGCTGCTTGTCAGATGTCTTCAGATGACCACTAGGCCAGACAGCCCTAACCACCCCCCTTTTTCTGCTTGCCAACCTCCATCATCACTTGTGCACAGTAGCAAGATCTCAGGTGTCCACCACAAAAACATCTTATAACCACTGTTCAAGTTTCATAATGTATGACCTGAACATGGACATTTGAGCTCCAATGTCCTTCAGTTCCTTTGGAATGCAGGAGAAAACATCACTAGGTCCAAATGGTTTTACTTCCAAACATCATCGAGCTCCATTTTTTTTTTGTTTTTTTGTTAGTACATGTATTCATTGTTCGAGCAAAATTTTGGAGTTTGAGTCACCAGGTAGTGTGCCATCCACGAAACCACCTTACACACCCAAGGCAAGATACCCTAAAGAGCTGTTAGCCACATAAGCCAAAAGAAACATCAGAGATCTGCTTCCCCACCTTATCATTAATAGGTTGCCCATCCACTCTACAAGGAAAAAAAAAAAAAAAAACATAACAATGTTCTGCCAGGGACTTTTTTTGCACCTGACCTCTGTCTGGGCATTCATGGTATATACTTTTTCATACAGATCTCTTTTTTCCACCACTTACCTATTCCTACAGTTCTTATTATTTAATTATTTCCTTGTTATTTATTGTTTTCATTGATTACTTAGCATTTGTGAACATCAGGATGGTTTCATGCCTTGGAAGAGTACTACAAATGCAGTATTGTAACGGGTGTAGGATGGACCCAATTGCAGCACAAATGAATCAAGTCTGCAGTGAAGCAGTTTTATTTCAGCGGGCACACAGATGTGTCAGTGGGTATGGCTGGATTTGAACCCAGGTCTCCCGTGTGGCAGGCAGGAATGGTACCACAAGAATGCAGTTGGCTCGGGTCGGCTAACGGTACCAGCGGTGAGGAGCTGACGGGGTGAAGCTGACGCAGTAGGTCGGCGATGAGACGAGAAGCAGAGGTCGGAGGTGAGTTGGGTCGATACCAGGGAAGCAATCCGGAAATAAACGCTGGAGAGTCAGGCATGAGAGCGAAGACAATCTGGCAAAGAGTGAGTGGAGTGAGGTTGCATATAAGCTGGCTTGATTGGAGATGGTGAGCAGGTGACAACAGCAGGTGAAAGCAGTGAAGCTGATGAGGGGTGTGGCTGAGCAACAGAATAGGGGAGAGCAGACTGTGACAGAACCCCTCCTCAAGGGATGGCTCCCGACATCCCCAAAACCATCAAGCCGGGTGGGAGGAAGACCATTCCATGCCCTCAGCTGGGTGGGCGGAGGGGGTCCGGGGGAGGGCTTCCCCGACGTCCGACATCTCCCCCACGGAATGGGCCTCATCATCCTGGACAGGCGGGGGCAAGATGCGGGGTCCCCGACGAGCAGACCCATTGGCTGGCTGGTCGGGGTGCTGCCGATGAAATTCGGCCACGAGACTGGGGTCCAAAATATGGCGAGTAGGAACCCAGGACCTCTCTTCAGGACCGTACCCCTCCCAGTCCACAAGGTACTGGAGACCCCTACTCCGCCGACGGGAGCGAATCAGACGAAGCACTCTATACACTGGCCCACCATCGACCATTTGTGGAGGGGGAGGTGCCGCAGGAACCAAGGGACTGTTGAGGACCAGCTTCATCTTGGACACATGGAAGGTAGGGTGAACTCTCATGGAATGCGGGAGCTTCAAACGGACAGCCACTAGATTGATGACCTTCTGGATGGCGAAAGGCCCGATGAACTTGGGTGCCATCTTGTTGGACTCCACTCGGAGAGGTAGGTCTCGGGTGGAGAGCCACACTTTCTGACCAGCTCGGTAGGTAGGTGCAGCAGTACGGCGGCGGTTGGCAGTGGCAGCATAGCGACCCACAGAACGAAGGAGGGTGGAGCGAGCTTGGAGCCATGTTCTGCGACAGCGACGGATGAAGGTTTGGAGCAGACAAGGGAGTTATGGGCATACTCAACCCACACTAGTTGTGACGACCAGGAGGAGGGGTTTTGGGAGGCCAAGCACCGCAGGGCTGTTTCCAGTTCTTGATTCATGTGCTCAGTTTGTCCATTGGTCTGAGGGTGGAATCCAGAGGACAGACTGGCAGTGGCACCCAGCAGACCTCCCTCCAGATCACAGAAGAAAACTGGGGCCCACGGTCCGATACGACATCAACAGGGAGGCCGTGCAGGCAGAAAACATGGAGCAGTCTCTTTTGCGGTAGGGAGCTTGGGCAGAGGCACAAAGTGGGCCATCTTACTAAAGCGGTCCACGATGGTCAGGATAGCTGAGTGGCCGCCAGAGGCGGGAAGACCAGTGACAAAGTCCAAGGATATGTGAGACCATGGGCGGTGAGGAACAGGAAGAGGTTGAAGTAGCCCAGCAGGCGGGAGGTCTTGTGTTGACTGCAAGTAGGACAGGCCTTGATGAATTCTTGGACATCCTCCTGTAAGGTGGGCCACCAGAAACGTTGAAGGAGGGCATGCCGTGTCCATAGCACACCAGGGTGGCAGGAGAGCTTAGAGGAGTGGGCCCATTGTAGCACCTCCGATCTCAAGGCTGGAGGGACGACAGGGGAGAGGGAGAGCAGACTGTGACAAGTATATGCTTTGAGAATGTTAACAGAGAAGTACAGAGAAGGCTGGAGGGAGCTGCATTGTGTTTTTGTAGACCTAGAAAAAGCATATGACAGGGTGCCAAGAGAGGAGCTCTGGTATTGTATTAGGATATCTGGAGCTGCAGAGAAGTATGCTAGACTGGTGCAGGACATGTATGCTAGCTGTGGGACAGTGGTGCGGACTGCTATAGATGTAACACAGAAGTTCAACGTGGAGGCGGGACTCCATCAGGGATCAGCTCTGAGCCCCTTCTTGTTTGCAATGGTAATGGACAACCTGACGGATGAGGTTATATAGGAATTTCCATGGACCTCCAGAGGTGGAGGTATGCGTTGGAAAGGAGTATATGCGCGTGAATGAGTGGAACGTGGAGGCCAGAGGGAGTGGAGATCAAAAAGTTGGAGGATTTCATGTACTTGGGGTCAAAAGTCAGGGCAACGGAAAGTGTGGAAAGGAGGTGAAGAGACGGCTTCAAACAGGATGTAATGGGTGGAGAAAAGTGTCAGGGGTACTATGCGATAGAAGCTTATCAGCCAGAATGAATGGAAAGGTGTAAAAGACAGTGGTGAGACCAGCGATGCTGTATGGACTAGAAAAAGTTACGATTATGAAAAGAAAGGAGGCAGAGCTAAAGGTCACAGAGATGAAGATGTTGAGGTTTTCTTTGGGAGTGACCAGGATGGATAGGACCAGGAATAAGTCTATCAGAGGAACAGCACATGTTAGATGGTTTGGAGAAAAGGTCAGAGAAGCCCGACTGAGATGGTTTGGTCAAGCAAAAAGGAAGGATAGTGAATACATTCGTAGACAGATTCTGAAATTGCAGCTGCCAGGCAGGAGGTCTAGAGGAAAACCAAAGACAAGATTCATGGACGTAGTGAGAGACGATATGAAGATCGTTGGTGTGAGAGAGGAGGATACTTAGAATAGGGTTGGATGGAGACGTTTCATTCAATGTGGTGATCCCTGAAGGGAAAAGCCAATAGAAAATTAAGATTGTCTTTAAACCATACTCCATCGCTGATCTTAACACAGTCTTGAATATCTTTCCTTTCATTTTGGCTGATACTCTTTTATTGAATCTTTCCACCTTTCCACCCGCAATCCACCCAAAAATACTCCAACTCCAATAGTCCAAACCGAATTACAAACAGTATACCCTAAGTGCATTATGACCATTCTTACAAATCCACTTGATATATGGCAGGTACAACACACATTTGTAAAAAATACCTCAAATCTATCTGAATATATTGCAAACTAAAATGAAAACTCGCTCTACACATCTCGGTCAAAATGCTCTTTATCCATTATGATATACTGCAAGCTAATTTTACTGATACTGAAAACTCATGATAATTTATGGCACCACCACATGAAAATTATGTGAATACATGTGGAAATACTGCAAACCCATATTGGATTAATCATTGTAGGAGCAGGATGTTTCCATCCAATGGAAAGAGGGCTACCCGTCCAAATCTGACAGACGCTTTGAAGAGACAACATTATGCTCTCCTTACGTTTCTCAGAAGCCATGAAGTAAGTTTACAGAAGAATGAGGAATTAATTTTAGAATAAATTGCTAAGATGTGTCAATGTGAGAGTGAATGGTTCAAGCTAAATCCCCCAGCTCTTTGCCTCGCCTTTTACCCAGTGTCAGCTAAGTTTTTTTTCATCCAATTGTGGCCCTACATGCAGGATAAGTGATATAGACAATGCATGAATGTAGAAATTGGATGGCAAGTATTATAAACCCTGATATCAGACAAAAAAATGAGCTCTGGACAAAGACTTGGGTGGCTTAGGAAGGCAGAGATTGCCAAGTTCTCCATCTTCCACCAGCACTTCAAAACATTCAGAGGGTTAATTGGAGGCTTTCTGTTGTTATGAATTGGAGTGTGAATGGTTTGATGTCTCGACACAAAATGTGGCTCTGTGATTGAGAAAGTACTACTACTCCATGTCAATATGATGCAAAACTATATGGATTCTGAAATTACATTTGTATATTTTTAAAACTCATTTCAAAATACATGAGATCTGCCTTGATATACTGCAAACCTGGGAGAAATTACAGCAGACATATGAGACACTCCAACAAATTCATTTGGTAACACATGAAATTAACTTTTTTTTCTATGTTAAGAAGTGCCTTATATATTCAAAGAACTTTACAGTTTTTGTAAAAACAACAAAGAGGCATTCTTTTAACAGTCACACCAACCTGTGTGTTTATTGTGGTTGTGCGTCTGGTCCAAGGCAGGAAGTGACAGCATACTAACACGTTACTGTATCAGTGGTGATATAGAGGTAATGAGGTGCAACGGCGGATCATTTTAAATGATATGCTGTAGATTGGACTTGATGCAGCCACTTGATCTATTGTTTTACCTTTTTTCTGCTTTTCAACCAGATGTGAATTCTCTGTGCACTTGGACCCATGAGGCCATAACAAATATTGAGTGTGCACTGGTGATATGCCTTCGGATGGTGTGTGTGACTGGCATTCAAACACATGCTCTGACTGATAATGACTCAGAAGCAGCAAGAAATACAAATGCACAGCAAATGAACAATGACACTTTTTCAATAAAATAGATACAGTACATTACTGGACATGAAAGAAAAAAAATCACCTGATTGATTAATTGCCTGGCAACTGAATCTGAATTAAAATATAGCCAATTGTGGTGAATATGTTGTTGATCCAGGTGAAATTAGTCATTATTATGGAAGGCAGACTCTCATGGTGATTCCAGATTGGATCAAGTTCAGCAACCCAAGAACTGGGACCAGAGAAACGTAGCAATGGCAGAAAGACTGAAGACAAATACATGAAGGGTCTTGATTATAAATGAAACAGGAAATGAGGTTAGTTCAGTACATACAGAGCCTCAAATAAAGAGAGCGTAAGTGAGCGAATGAGCAAGAGAGAGAGAGAGAGAGAGAGAGATTAATTCATTATTTTGATTTACATTTGTTTCCAGACCTATGTAATAATCCTAATCCTGGACCTTAACCCAACTCCACCGTGTGCCAAGAACATCTTCAACATAAAAGCAAATGATTTACAAAGTGCTGCGTACTTGTACACACACACACACACACACACACACACACACACACACACACACACACACACACACACACGCACACACACACACGCACATTCACACACACAGACCAACTCCTGTATATTTGCATTTTGATGCAATCAGTTTAATGATATTAATCACATCTGTCTCTGTCATTTGACCCCAGGCGCTGGAATACACTATTATTGCTATTATCATTATGGACAATCAGATCTGCTGTCAGATTAAATTTGAATTAAATGTATGGAGACAGCTGGCAACAGAGAGGACAAACCAAATATTGATTAGATAATAATAATACATGAACATCCTGGATAAAAACCAGGAGTCCTCATTTTTTGTTTCAGGTAAAAGTATGAAGTGTCTATGACTACTCGTTATGAATTTAACACCAACTTATTTTTATATTGGATTGCAGTGTAAACCCACAATAATTACAATTGTCAGGGTCTCACACCTGGGTTCAATTCGTAATCGGCGCCAGCTGCAGCAGCGGCCGCTAATCAAGATCCCTATAAAGGGCAGCGGCACGCTCTGCCTGGCGCTGGGGGGGATTGTTGTTGTCCAACAACCCTGACCACTGTGGAGCCCTGTCATGACTGGGCCCCTACCCTGGAAGAGCCCCCTTTGGACCCTGACCTCGTGGGACCCCCTGGTGGACCACCGGACCCTGAGTGTAGACTGGGACCCCCGGTGGACCACCGGACCCTGTCCGAGACCCAGCCTTGACCCTGTCCGAGATCCAGCCCAAGACCCTGCCTGGGGCCCTTCCTGCCATGACCCTGCCTGGGGCCCGTCCTGGTGAGACCCAGCCTTGTGCGACTGTCTCGGGGCCAGGGAATTGCCAGTGACACCCTACCTGCCTGTCTACCTAAATAAAGTGCTTTCAACCCTGATTTCAGTCCCGAAGGTGTGGTTCCCTGCCTGAGTCTGCCCCCCTGACAACAATAATTAATATTACTACTTATGATAATGTCCATCTTATCCTGCACCTGGATTTCCTGCAGTGTTTATTATTAACACTGCACAGTAGAACAGTTGTAAATGCTTTTCACCTTACAGACTCATGATCTCTTCAGGGCATACCACGACTCTCGCTCAATGACAGGTGGAATAGGCTCAAGCATCCCCAACGAACCTGAGTGCAGGATAAGCTGCAGAAGATGGATGGATGGATTATTATTATTATTATTAAACACTGCACAGTGGGACGATAGTAAGCGCTTTTCACGTCACAGATTTGTCCAAGACATAGCACAACTCTCGCCCAATGGCAGCTTGGATGGCTGCTACTACTACTACAACTAATTCTACTGCAACTAAAAATAATAATGTTATTAATAATTGAAGTCTGTAGAATGATGAGGATAGAAAGATGGGTGTAATTCAGAGAGCCGGAGCAGTGTCTGATAAAGACTTGTAAACTGGATGTGGTGATAAATGCTACAAGAGTAGATACGGAAATATATAAAACATGGAGACTATTTGTTTAAAAAAAAAAAAGAAAAAACAAAAGGAAAAAACAACCCCGGCAGATAAGTACAGTGAGTTTCAGGTTAGATTTTTAGTGCAGCAATATGAAGAGATCATCAGGGCTGCTTTGTGCCAGGCGCTTCCATCGGATAGAGGATCCAGTAAATCCTCCCTTTGTTGTAGGAAAAATCATTACCACTGGGAGACATCACACTGATACCTGTAATGACTCAATGAATGAGAGATGTGTGAATGGTAAAATATAAGAAGAAAAACCTGTACTTTGCTGTTTGTCTGAGGCGTGAAAGACTTAAAAAAAGTAAAGTGCTTTGGCTGGAAATTGAACTTCACAGGGTTTGCAAGCCACACTTGGAGTACGTGGAGTGATAGGCTGTGTCCAATCAAGGTCGTGAACAAAATAGCTCTGTTAGATAACATATAGTAAAGACCCAGAAATACATAAATAAATCAATTTGAGCATATAGGATGGATATTCTGTTTTTATTTCACAGTTACCAGTCATAAACGTTGACACACCATTCTTTCCTCTCTGGTACTCGTTAGACAGGTAATGACAAATTTACCATGTCATGGCAAAATAGGCAATTTTATAAATAATGTTGCAGGGTTAAAAGATGGGGAGGTGTGTTACAGGCTGTATCATAAGCTGTCCAGTAGTAATATGCTTTCTTCTAGTATTCGAACAATTCAAACAGTATTCGAACCCCCCACAGACAACAGGTACAATGACCACAAATCTTGTAAGGGACGAGGAGGAGTATGAAAACTGGCACCTGTGGACAAGAAAGAGCCAACTCAGGCACAGGAGTAGTTTTCTGTATCCCTGTAGGGAGTCAGAACAACTCGGCATTCTTACCTTACCACCAAGGGTTATAAGTCGGGAAGTAGCTACGGGACCGGATATGCTTGGTATGCGACTATAGGTCAATACTGGCAGGACTTGGTGGGAGAAACCGGAGGCTATGACTGATTTAGTTGGTCGAAAAAGCTTTGCTTTGACCCAAACAGAAGGGGGTCTATTGATAACTTATAAAACAGATTAGGCGAACTGTACTACATTCCACCTCAGCACATACGCATGGGCCAAGGACCCTAGATATAAGGTCTTGATCTATCTCCGACCAAATATGACCAGACCGGAAGTCCCAGAGAGGACTAGGCAGACAGGGGCTTTTGTAATCACACCACAAGACCAGGTGGATCAGTGGTTCAAGGCAGTAACAGGAGTATCCGCTTTTAACAATAATTGGTTACTAATGGCGAACAAGCCGTAAAACCAACCCGAACAAGATTGTGTAGTGTGTATGGGCCTGAGACCCTTATCACTCATTTTACCTGTGTCTGTCCGGCAAATTCCCTCCTCAGAATTGATAGCTGCATATCAAAGCGTAATACCTAAAAAATGGAATCGGAAAAGAGATGCCAACCCTGAACCTTGGTTGTTGGCTCCAGATCCGACTTACATTGACTCCATAGGAGTCCCGAGAGGAGTCCCAGACCAATACAAATTGGTCGATCAAGTGGCAGCAGGCTTCGAATCAATATTCCTTTGGGTAACCCCAAATAAAAACGTAGATCGTATCAATTATATACATTACAACATACAGAAATTGGGCAGCTATACCGAGGCTGGATTTGCGGCCATACATGAGCACTCAAGGCCACATCCCTATTGGCTTTTCAGAATCGTATTGCGTTAGACATTTTATTAGCAGAAAAGGCAGGAGTATGCGGAATATTTGGTGACCAATGCTGTACATTCATTCCAAACAACACGGACACAGGTGGGAAATTGTCGGTGGCTTTTGACGGCCTGCGCATGCTCAATAAAAAGATGAAGGACCACTCTGGAGTAGATACCAGCATGTGGGACGCGTGGCTTAATGTTTTTGGAAAATACAAGGCTCTAGTGGTCTCTATTTATTTCTCTAGCTGTGTGTGCTACATTGCTTATTTGTTGTGGATGCTGCTTTATTCCTTGCGCTTGATCGACAAAGCTATAGAAAGAGATTCAGGGGGACAATGTATGTTAGTTCAAAGGGAGGGTCACACTTACATATACGACAAACCACAACAAGAGGGGGTGATCCTGAAGTTTTTTTATGAACCAGAAATGCACAGCTTAAAATGCCCTGATTGTTATGATTTGGGGTGGCCTTTTTTGAAGAGGGTTTGCCTGTTTTACACAACCAACAATCGTCATGCCTTACTGTATTAATAGTGGGAAAATGAGAATAATTTTGAACATTTTCTTTAAAAAAAATAAATTATTCATTCATTCTCTACTGCCCACCCTGCACTCAGGGTCATGGAAATACTGTAGCCTTTCTTAGCTGTCATTGGGTGAGGGGCAGAGTACACCCTTGGATACCCATTCACAGAAAGGCCCTTTCTGTGAATCGAATCAAGATCCTTCTCGCTGTGAACCACCATGTCACCCGTTATTGTTGAATCATTACATTACACTACATTACAGTCATTTGGCAGACGCTTATCCAAAGCGACTTACAAAAGGTGCAATTCAGTCCCCGAGGATCCAAAGTGTCAGTAGTCAGAAGTCGGAAGTGACCATTCAACCAAACAGCCATCTCAGAACCATGTTCATACACACATTCATTTCATTGTTTTTTTGTTTTTTTTTGTTGTTTTTTTTTTTTTTTTTTTTTTCCGGGGAATCTGGGGGCCAAGTGCAATTAGTAGGGTAGTGCTTGGTGAAGAGGTATGTTTTCAGCTCATGGTGAAAGATGGGCAGTGGCCCCGCTGTTCCGACCTTTTTAGGAAAATTAAATTATCATTTATTATATTATTATATAATAAAATATTGCCTATCTCCTTATTATCAATCAACTAATTCATTCATTATGTATAGCACTTATCATTCAGCCAGGGTTATGTTGGGGCTAGAGCCTATCCCAGCTGACATAGAGTGAGAGGCGGGGCAAACCCTCAGCTGGTTGTAAGGTGATCATAGGGCTAAATATATAGACATACAGCCACTCTCGCCCTCTTTCACATGTCAGGTCTTCAGTGAGTTATGGTCTGCAGTGAACCATCTGGATGTTCTTTGACTGTATTAAACAGGAGAACCTTGAGGAAGCGCAAACAGACATGGGGAGAGCATGCAAACTCCAAGCCCCTGTGAGAACCAAAGCATAAACCTTCTTCTTTTGAGGTTGAAGCACCAACGGCCCCCCCTGTCTATCAATGATTTAATGGAAATTATGTAATTTCCAGTTTACTCGATTCTTAGATATGCCAATAATATTACAACGATGGGAGGCAAACCAGAGTATACAACTTTTGTTTCTACAGGTCAGAAAGTGCTGCCGTCATGGGCAGTTTATTCAGTCCTTGCAAATCAGCCATCAAAACGGGGCTTCATGTGAGTCAATGTATTGATAAAAAGCAGGACCCCTGGGAGTGAATTGTTCTCTCAAAGCAAGATTGAAGACTTCATCTGTAGGTCAACTGGCCACAATGGCTTTTGGGGCAGAGCCATTGCTAAAACAAGTCAAGTAATTGGGTCCTAGACTGGGAAAGTCGAAAGATATACTTGATGCACTGCATTCCTCTGCATTTAGAAACCTTTGATCAATGATAAAAAGGATGACTTTGATTAAACTTTCCCAAATCCAGTTCTCGCCAATTTGCTTTTTAATGCAGCTATTATTTTTTTGTTTGCTTTTGTCATGCTAATTAACAAAGCTAACTATAGCTTATAATAAAAGATGATGAGAAAAATAAGCAAACACAAAATAAACAATTCAAAATTCATATTTAGTTGAAAAAATAACGAAAAATACATTACAAATAACCCACTCAGACATGGAGAGAACATGCACACTCCACACAGAAAGGTCCCCAAGGGGTAATCGAACCAGGGTTCTTCTTGCTTAGGTGAAAAAAAAAGTGTGAGAAAGTGGTATAAGAAGAATGCAGAGATATTAGGAATGACATGTATCACCGCAAAAGATGAACAAAGTAAAAATAGCTCAAAACAGTGTCAAAAAAACGATTTATATTTGATCATTTCCGTTTTGTCAACAAAGTTGTTTTTTTTTTTTAGAGAAAGGAACGTTATAGACACTTTTTTTTACTTTATATTCTTTGGGGGTTTTCTTTCTGTCTTCAGGAGATTGAATGAGACAATTTTATTGCACACTATTTTAATGAACATAATGTCAATCATCAGATAAAACTGTTGGCCTAAACATTCTCAGTAGAGCCAACATTTGGCTCTACTGATAGGTATTTTAAATTAGACTGGAGGTTTTGTCCTCTCATGAAAATGTGTTCAGTTTGACATTGAAATGTGATCTGGTCCATTCTCCGCCCAGATGTGCAGTTTCGAGGTGAAAGATTTGTCTCCTCCAAGATAAAGAAAACAAATAGAAATCTTCTTCTTCTTCTTCTTCTTCTTTTGGCTTTTCCGTACAGCGAATGGTGCCCATTTTTAAGAATAAAAATGGGCACCATCACACTTCGTCTCCACTCTTCAAGCATCGTTTCACTCTCTAATATCCTGTTGAATTATCTAGTCAGAAAATCTACCACTGTCTCTCATCGACAATTCCACACCTCCACAGGTATATCATCAGGACCAACTGCTTTTCCACTCTTCATCCTCTTTAATGCCTTCCTCACATCAATTTTACTAATTTGTGCTACTTTGTGGTCTACAATAGTCCCCTCTTCTACCCTTGCCTCTCTTTCATTTTCCACATTCATCAGCTCTTCAAAGTACTCTTTCCATCATCCCATAACTCTTCCAGCATCTGTCAATACGTTTCCCTCCCTATCCTTAATCACCCAGACCTGTTGTACATCCTTTCCATCATTATCTCTCTGTTTTGCCAACCCGTATTGACTATTCATCCTCCTTACTCACCAACCAAGCATACAAGTCATCATAGGACCTTTGCTTTGCCTTTGCTACTTTTATCTTTATTTTATGTTGTATCATGCTGTACTCCTGTCAGTTCTCTTCAGTCTTCTCAGTATCCTCACTTCTTTGCTAACCGCTTTCTCTGTATATTCTCCTGCACTTCCTCATTCCACCACCAAGTGTCCTTATCTATTTTCCTTCCGGATGACACACCAAGTACTCATCTACCTGTCTCCCTGATAGCACGAGCTGTTGTTGTCCAATTTTTTGGAAGCTCTCTCTGACCACCCAGAGCCTCAATTCCTCCCTAAAAACAATACAACCCTCCTCCCATTTCAGTTTCCACCACTTTGTCCTCTGCTCTGCCTTTGTCGTCTTGATCTTCCTTGTCACCAGAGTCAGCCTACAAACCACCATCCTATGCTGTCTGGCTACACTCTTACCTACAACTACTTTGCAGTCAGTGACCTCTTACAGGTTACCTCATCTATACAAGATGCAGTCTACCTGCGTGTTCCTACCTCCGCTCTTATAAGTTACCCTATGTTCCTGTTTTTTTCTGGAAAAGGTGTTCACAACAGCCATTTCCATCCTTTTTGCAAAATCTACCAAAATCTGTCCCTCTGCATTCCTATTCTGGATACCAAATCTGCCCATCACTTCTTCTTCCCCTCTGTTGCCTTCTCCAACATGCCCATTGAAGTCTGCACCAATTACCATTCTCATTTCTGGGAGTATTCTGCATCACTTCATCTAACTCATTCCAGAAATACTCCTTCTCTTCAAATTCACATCCCACCTGCGGGGCATAGCCACTAACAACATTGAGCATCACACCTTCAATTTCCAGTTTCAGACTCATGAGTCTGTCTGACATTCTTTTCACCCCCGAAACATTCCTAACAAACTCCTCCTTCAGGATAACTCCCACTCCATTTCTCTTCTTGTCAGTACCAAAATAATACAACTTAAAACCTGTTCCTAAACTTCCAGCCTTACTACCTTTCCACCTGGTCTCCTGGACACACAGTATATCCACCTTCCTTCTCTGCATCATGTCGACCAACTCTCTACCTTTTCCTGTTATTGTCCCGATATTCAAAGTCCCTACTCTCAGTCCCCGACTCTTTCCTTTCCTCCTCTCTCTCTGCTTCTGAACACACCCTCCTCCTCTTCTTCTTCTTCAACCCAAAGTAGCCCAATTTCAACTTTCAACCCTTTGCATTTATCCGGGCTTGAAACCAGCTCAGGGAGGCACTGCTCCATGCCCCCCCAAGGCTGGCTTGGGGAGACACTGGCAAGTGCTGCCATGAGGCTGCATTTTGTGATCAAGTTAATGTCACTCTAAAATCAAATGGTCCCTCTGTTGCTTATGTGTTTATTGTTCATCTGTTAAATGAATAAAACTGACTTCATTCTGACAATGGATTTCATATTTTAAATATTTCAGTTTCCAACTGGCTGATCTATTTTGTGAATGATCAGGCAACTTTTCCCCACATACTTCCCCATATTCATTTTATGAAGGTATCTTTTTTTGAAAAAAAAGCCCTGATTTGATGGAGAAACCGCCTGCTGTGGTATGGTTGGATCATTTTTTTTCTTTGCCAAAACATATGTGGGCAACTGTGGACACATTTTCCTTTAAGAGGAATGATTAAAAAAAAAACATCTCAACCAGCTGTTTGTTCTGTGTTCCCCTTGAAAATAATGAACGGTTTCTATAAATTTATTCTCACCTTAATGGAAACCACACTGGTTTTACACAGAGTTTCTATGACGACAAACTTAAAAAAAAAAAGTGTGCCATTGAAAAAGACAAGCTTTTATGAAGAACCAGTGACACAATAAGAGTGATAACAAAACCTAAGATAGAGTTTTGACAGAAAAAACTTAAATGAAATAGATAAATAGTCAAAAAGTACAGGCAGATTTGTCATGTTTTCAGGGGGTGTACCCGACCCAAACGCAACAACACTCAGGACGTAATGCGTCTTGAGGAGTTTTCGACAAGGCAGAATGGAGGCCTGTGCTGGATGCGGGTTGTTTCTTGGGTCGTGTCACGGGGGTCCCAGGAACTCGGAATTTATGAGGAGAGGTGTTGAGTTCTGGGACTAAGAGCTGGTGAGACGAACTGTGAACATACTCGACCCAGGGGAGGAATCGGCTCCATTCGGAAAGATGGTGGACGTGAGGCATCTGAGGGTGGCCAAGTTCCTGATTCATTCACTCTGTCTGACCGTTGGACTGGGGATGAAAACTGAGGTGAGAGACTTTGGCATTGAGTGCGAGGCAGAACCGTTTCTACACCTGGAAGCTGAACTGAGGTCCACAGTCTTTCAGAGGAAAGAGCCCCAACAGAGCAGTTAGGAGGCAGGATAGGAGCCGGGGTCTTGTCGGTGTCGTCTGCAGAGAACTGGTAGGAAAGAGTGTCTGGTTTAGTATTTTGGGCACCTGGGTGATACGAGATGGAGAGGTAGAACGGTGAAAAGAGATCAGAGGGATAGACGCTTGTTTAGATGTCTGGCTGACTGTAGGTTCAATAGGTTCTTGTGATCTGTCCAGACTAGCACAGGATGTTCAGCACTTCTCAACCTATGCCACCACTCCTCCAGAGATAGTTTGATGGCTAGGAGTTCCCGATTCTTGACATCGTAATTACTTTTGTCAGGGCACAACCTGCAGGAGAAAAAGGCTCAATGGTGACATTTTCCAGAGTCCACGCATTGTGATTGGACCACACCAACCACCGTTGCAGAGGAGTCAACCTCGAGAACAAATTGTTTGTTGGGATTAGACTGGATGAGGATGGATGCTTCGGAGAACCTCTTCTTCAGGTCCAGGAAGGCTGAGTTGGGTTCAGGAGACCATGACAAGGTGGTCTTGGTAGAAGTGAGGGTAGTCAGTGGGGAAGCCGCCTGACTGTAATTTCAGCTGAATCGGCGGTAGAAGTGGGCAAAACCCAAGAACCTCTGGAGCTGATTGCATGTCTGTGGGACTGGCCGATCCTGGACCACTTTAATTTTCTCAGGCTCTGTGCGAAGCGGTCCAAACTCCAGGATGTAACTGAGAAAGGAAACGGATGGCTTGTGGAATTCATAACATGGATACAAGTCTTTGGAGGACCAGGCAGACATGTTTCTGGTGTTCAGCTAAGGTCTTGGAGTAAATAAGAATGTAATCCAGGGAACAAACACCACACGAAAATGTTCAGAGTTCAGAGCTTGAAACATAGCTTGGGCATTGCAAAGTCCAAAGGGCATGACTACGTACTCAAAGTGTCCAATTTTGTGCACTGGAATGAAAATGTGCAATTCTGATCAAATATGGGGCAGGTTGAGAGGGTAATTATTATGTAGTCAATCTTAATCTACGGCTTTATAAAGCTCTTGCAGCATTGGTGTCTTTCTCATGCTGAATTTATGTGGTTTTTATATTGAACTGATGGTTTACCTGACAATTTTCAAAGCTTTAATCAATGTTATTCCAATCTATTCCATAGATAAGATAGTCAGTAGAAGAACTCTTAATTGATTGTAGATATAAATGAATGTCTCAATATGTGGCTATTTTATAATTGACAGATAATCAGGTTAAAGTTCCACCTCTTGCTCTATGTTAGCTGGGATCGGCTCCATCCCACATTGGGACCATGTTTGGAGGACAAAGAAAAACTGAACAGATTTTCTCACAGACATACAGTGTACATACATATGTGTCCTCTGCATTTAACTCATAATGGATGAACAATGAGGGAGCAGATCAAAGCGGAAACATTGAGCTCCAAGACAACTGCTCTTAATATCTGAGCCACATCGCCCTCGGCTGTGTCAGAGGGAGAACCAGTTGACAGGGAAAAATGTTAAAAGCTAATTAGCTGTAGAGAAGCTGAATGTAGAGATTTTTAGTTTTATTTCCTTCTATTTTAATTTATTGTAATTTAGTTGATTTCAACATTCTGAAGCCTGGGTTGGGATTACTGAATTATTATTGTCATTTTTTTTTTTTTTTTTTTTTCAAAAGAGATCTTTTAGGCTTTGAATCAGCCAATCATGTTCGATGGTGTTTTCATTGTTCAAACTTTACTCATGGATATGAGTAATATATATAAAAATATATATATATATATATATATATATATATATATATATATATATATATATAAAAATATATACACACACACACACACACACACACACACACACACATATCCCATATATATATATATATATTGAAATATATATATATTGAAATGCAGCCACAGGGCGGCATTGGCCTATGTCTCTCCAAGCCTGCCTTGGGGGGGCACGGAGCAGTGTCTTCTTGTGCCGGTCCCAAGCTTGGATAAATGCAGAGGGTTGCGTCAGGAAGGGCATCTGGCGTAAAATTTTTGCCAAAACCAAATATGCGAGGCAACCAAAACTATACCATACCGGATCGGTCGCGGACCGGGTTAACAACGACCGCCATTGGTACTGATGACCTACAGGGTACTAATGGAAATTAGGCTACTGTGGGTCGAAGAACAAGAACAAGAAGAAGAGGAGGAGTGTGTGTTCAGAAGCAGAGAGAGAGGAGGAAAGGAAAGAGGGATAAAGTTGATGAGCCATACAATGAAGTTATGGGAAAGAGTAGTGGAAACTAGACTGAGAGCAGAAGTCAGCATTTGTGAACAGCAGTATGGCTTTATGCAAAGGAAGAGTACTACAGATGCAGTATTTGCGTTGAGAATGCTAATAGAAAAGTACAGAGAAGGCCAGTGGGCAGCTGCATTGTGTTGATCCTATCAATCCTGGTCACTCCCAAAGAGAACCTCAACATCTTCATCTCTGCAACCTCTAGTTCTGCCTGCTGTCTTTTGGTCATTGTAACAATTTCTAGTCCATACATCATCGCTAGTCTCACCACTGTCTTGTACACCTTTCCTTTTATTCTGTCCAATAGTCCTCTATCACACAGTACCCCTGACACTTTTCTCCACCCATTCCAACCTGCTTGGACCCGTCTCTTCACCTCTTTTCCACACTCTCCATTGCTCTGGACTGTTGACCCTAAGTATCTGAAATCCTCCAGCTTCTTGATCTCCACTCCCTGTAGCCTCACCGTTCCACCTGGGTTCCTCTCATTCACACACATATATTCTGTCTTGCTGCAACTAACTTTCATTCCTCTCCTTTCCAGAGCATACCTCCACCTCTCTAGATTTTCCTCTACCTGTTGTCTGCTCTCACTACAGATCATAATGTCATCTGCAAACATCATGGTCCATGGGGATTCCTGTCTAACCTCATCTGTCAGCCTATCCATCACCATTGCAAACAAGAAGGGGCTCAGAGCTGATCCCTGATGGAGTCCCACCTCCACCTTGAACTTCTCTGTTACCCCTACAGCACATCGTACCAGTGTCTCACAGCTAGCATACATGTCCTGCAACAGTCTAACATACTTCTCTGCCACTCCAAACTTCCTCATACAATACCAGAACTCCTCTCTTGGTACCCTGTCGTATGCTTTTTCAAGGTCTAAAAAAACGCAATGCAACTCCCTCCGACCTTCTCTATACTTTTCTATTAACATTCTCAACGCAAAATACTGCATCCGTAGTACTCTTCCTAGGCATGAAGCCATACTGCTGTTCACAAATGCTGACTTCTGCTCTCAGTCTAGCTTCCACTACTCTTTCCCATAACTTCATTGTATGGCTCATCAACTTTATCCCTCTATAGTTGCCACAGTTCTGCACATCCCTTTTATTCTTAAAAATAGGCACCATCACACTTTGTCTCCATTCTGCAGGCATCTTCTCACTCTCTAAGATCCTGTTGAATTATCTAGTCAGAAAATCTACCGCTGCCACTCCTAGATACTTCCACCCCTCTACGGGTATATCATCAGGACCAACTGCTTTTCCACTCTTCATCCTCTTCAATGCCTTCCTCACTTCACTTTTACTAAGTTGTGCAACTTTGTGGTCTACAATAGTCCCCTCTTCTACCCTTGCCTCTCTTTCATTTTCCACATTCATCAGCTCTTCAAAGTACTCTTTCCATCTTCCCATCACTCTTCTAGCAACTGTCAATTCATTTCCCTCTCTGTCCTTAATCACCTGGACCTGTTGTACATCCTTTCCATCTTTATCTCTCTGTTTCGCCAACCTGAAAAGATCATTCTCACCCTCCTTACTATCCAACTGAGCATACAAGTCATCGTACGCCCTTTGTTTTGCCTTTGCTACCTCTATCTTCACCTTTCGTCGCATCTCCCTGAACTCCTGTCTGTTCTCTTCAGTCCTCTCAGTATCCCACTTCTTCTTTGCTAACCTCTTTCTCTGTATATACTTCTGCACGTCCTCATTCCACCACCAAGTCTCCTTATCTACTTTCTTTCCAGATGACACACCAAGTACTCTTCTACCTGTCTCCCTGATAACACTAGCTGTTGTTGTCCAATCATCTGGAAGCTCACCCTGACCACCCAGACCCTGTCTCTCCCTGAAAACCATGCAACACTCCTCCCTTTTCAGCTTCCACCACTTTGTCATCTGCTCTGCCTTTGTCCTCTTCATCTTCCTTGTCACCAAAGTCATCCTACAAACCACCATCCTATGCTGTCTGGCTACACTCTCACCTACAACTACTTTGCAGTCACTGATCTCTTTCAGGTTACCTCGTCTATACAAGATGTAGTCTACCTGGGTGCTCCTACCTCCGCTCTTATAAGTTACCCTATGTTCCTGTTTTTTCTGGAAAAAGGTGTTCACTACAGCCATTTCCATCCTTTTTGCAAAATCTACCACCATCTGTCCCTCGGCATTCCTATCCTGGATACCAAATCTGCCCATCACTTCTTCATCCCCTCTATTGCCTTCACCAACATGTCCATTGAAGTCTGCACCAATTACCACTCTCTCATTTCTGGGGATATTCTGTATCACTTCATCTAACTCATTCCATAACTTCTCCTTCTCTTCAAATTCACATCCCACCTGCGGGGCATAGCCACTAACAACATTGAACATCACACCTTCAATTTCCAATTTCAGACTCATGAGTTTGTCTGACATTCTTTTCACCCCTGAAACGTTCCTAACAAACTCTTCCTTCAAGATAACTCCTACTCCATTTCCTTTCTTGTCAGTACCATAATAGTACAACTTAAAGCCTGCGCCTAAGCTTCTAGCCTTACTACCTTTTCACCTGGTCTCCTGGACACACAATATATCCACCATCCTTCTCTACATCATGTCGACCAACTCTCTACCTTTTCCTGTCATAGTCCCAATATTCAAAGTCCCTACTCTCAGTCCCAGGCTCTTTCCTTTCATCCTCTCCCTCTGCTTCCGAACACGCACTCCTCTCCTTTTTCTTGTTCTTCAACCCACGGTGGCCCAATTTCCATTAGTACCCTGTAGGTCATCAGTGCCAGTGGCGGTAGTTGTTAACCCAGTCCACGACCGATCTGGCATGATTAGGTTATGGTTGACTCGCATGTTTGGTTTTGGCAAAAGTTTTACGATGGATTCCCTTCCTGACACAACCTTCTGCATTTATCCAAGCTTGGGACCGGTACAGGGAGACACTGCTCCGTGCCCCCCCAAGGCAGGCTTAGGGAGACACGGGCTTAGGGAGATATATATATATATATATATATATATATATATACATATATACATATATATTACTCATAATCACGAGTAAAGTTTGTTTGTTTGAACAATGAAAACACAATCGATCATGGTTGGCTGATTCAAAGCCTAAAAGATCCAAATTGGAAAAAAATGACAATACACATATACACATATGTGTAGATATATATATATATATATATATATATATATATATATATATATATATACACACCTTGTTTTTTATTATGTAGGTTCTCCAATCTCAATGCTATCTAGGCGTATTTGTCACTGATGTACAGCAAATCAGGACGTGGTGAAACGTGAAATACTTAATTTCAAAACATCAATGGGAATCATGGATACCTTCAAACTGCTCTCATAAATAATATTAGCAGTGCGTCTCGTCTCAGTGGTCTCTTCCCCGCTACTGTCCTCGCGCTGGTCTGTCTCCAGTATTTAGCAGCGTGAAACTTACTCCCACGCCGCCGACGTTGTAACAACTGCTGTCAAGCTGCCATGCGCCGTTCGTCATGAAGTGGGAGCGAATGAAATACCCTGCGTGGAATACCCTGGGGGACCTCTGTGACATCTATGCGAACCAATGAACCGATGATTTTCCTACTCTTTTTGTAAACACGCTCCTACAATGTTTACAGGGGGAAACAATATTAGTAGTCAAAACTCAGCCAAAAACTGGATTCTGTGGCATTAGCAAGAATGTCATTAAGTCTCATTACTCAGAATTATATACATGCACATATTTCATACAAGGCCAAGTTCTAAACAAGTACTTAGACATACAAAAACTTCTGATGTGGATTGTCTGTAGCAACCCATTGTCATATAAATGCCACAGAGTTGCATTGGAAGGCTGAAATGAATTAGAAAACAGAAAACTATCATCAGAAATCAGACAGAGACAACTGGATATGGGAAGGACATCAATTTAACACTGGAGACATCAATTTTAGGGTCATACAGCATTCTACCTTGAGTTGACATCAACTCAAGGTGGAAAGAGTTCTTTTGCAAGAACACAAGTATGGAAATCTGACAACAGCCCACAGCATTGGCAATGGTTTGTTTCCATGTTTTGGTTATATATTCCAAATCCAAATTTACTTAATGACACCCATAAATTAACTGCAAATCCTACATTTACTGTGTTGGTGAGAATTAGAAGCGCAGATCACAAACTTGTTCAAGGGTTTTGAAACATTTATTTTCAGGTTATTATGAAATAAAATGTGTCACGTATCTGACTCTGATCCTGCCAAAACACTCCACCAGTTTCTGGGCAGCTGTAGAGCAGCAGGAGTCATGAATCCCTTTCTAATGCTTGAGTTACAGGAACAGATTTGGGGTCTGGTTTTGTGATTAATGAGCAAAGTGATGCTTCAAACACCAATTAAGATTTCAGGCAGGATTCCAAATTGATGTTATTAGTGTACATGACTATAGTTTTTTATTACACTGCTTTAAAGCTGCTGCAAGGAAGATTTACAGACTTACAGCTTAGTCACTCACGCAGACACTGAAACGCGCACTGTATACAATTACACACAAGTTGTGTTGAATTGATTATTCTCCATCTGGCAGCTGTCGCGTGTGTTTTAGCTGCTGGACAACAGAAACACAAATCATCAAGACAAGATGGAAAACACCTTCTTACAGTGTGTATTTTTCACACACATTTTTTGAATAGTGTGAACACACACTAAAACAATTGAAACTCAATATCATTTGTCGCACAAATTTTTGAAAATAATATATTTAGCACTTACGTTCCAAAATAAATTGCAACACATCCTCTGATGTGAAATGATAATCGATTATTCCTCAATTTTGTTTTAAGGGACCTATATTTAAAAAAAAAAGCTATCTATGCTCTTCTTTGATGGCCAGGAATGCAAGAATTTAAATATAACATTTGTGCCCTGTTGCCATGATTTCTGAGCAAAATTAAAAAAAAAAAATCTAAACTTTACAAAATTATGAAATTATTTTGATAACTCACATATTGATAGTCAAAAAAAGCTTATATTCTGGTCAGACTGTATGCTAGCAAATAGGATGTACCTTGCTATCGCAAACCTTCCTGATTTCAAATTTGTTTTAGAAACCTAGGTGTCCTTCTTCGTGTTATTTATTTCATTTCTTCCTTTGGCCAACATTAAATGTTTGTTGCATAAGCAGATTTTGGAGAAAGCTTTTGAAATGCACAAGCCAAAGCCAACTTAGATGAGAATGAATTCAGTTTAGCTAATTTTCTTGATAACTGGAGGTACATCACCGGACAACCAACTCGCCCTGGTGTGTGTAGATATAGGCAGAAAACTATCATAAAGTTTCCAAGCTCTTCTTGAATTCCTTAGTAAAAGCAAGCCTGAAGAGCATCCCGGTACAAATACCTTTCAGAACTACCAATCCGTTTGACAAGCTGACAGACGCAATATCTCATCTCTATCCCTCCCACTGCTGGTTTTCATCTTTTTCTCCTCCGCCATGACTCATGCAGATGAACGCTGCTCTCTAACACCCCCAAAGCCCCCTTACAGTTCACTGATTTCACTGCATGGGAAAGTGGAACGAGTGGCAGACTCTGACATATAAAGTTAATAATCAGTGTGACGTAAATAAGCCGAGGGAGGCTCTTTAAATATATTATTAAAACACGTGGGACATTTCAATTAATTGAAGAGCTCTTGGCTACATTTCACTTCAAGTTTAGATTTCTCTGGTCAGTGTCAGGTGGATGCTGAAAAAGCTTTATGCTTTATTATTTTCATTCATGTGCTGGATCGTTTCTTACTTAATCTACCAAATAAGGTACTCAGATGTGAATAGAGCTCATTTCACATCACACAATTAGAGCAGTATCTGCGCTCATGATCACGCCAATGCAAAATGGACAAGAGGATTGTCAGGATTGTCATCAGACTGATTACAATATGATTTACTCGCTTGATTTAACAAATGGGAAGTAAAAATGGTTGGCCACATGTGAATAAAAATAATTTTCTTTGTAAATTGTGGAACCTGATACTTCCATGAAAGATTGCACCACATGTAACACATTCATCTTCGGTATTACCATGTTGTTTTAGTAAAAACTAAAATGAATATCAAACTGTTGTCAAAACCTCGAGGGTCAATTTTAATTTAGCTGTTGGATTTTGATGCCACACATTAAGTTCCAAAGTTATTGTAGATTTTCAAATGCATTTCAAATGCTTGACAATATTTGTTTTTTAAGTCTTCTTCTTCTTTTCCTCTCAGTCTAGTTTCCATTACTCTTTCCCGTATCTTCATTGTATGGCTCATCAACATTATCTCTCCATAAATACCGAAATTCCGCAAATCCCCCTTATTCTTAAAAATGGGCACCATCACACTTCTTCTCCATTCCTCTGGCATCTTCTCATGCTCTATGATCCTGTTCAATAATCAAGCCAGAAACTCTACCGCTGCTGCTCCTACACACTTCCACACCTCCACACGTATATCGTCAGGACCAATTTCCTTTCCACTCTTCATCCACTTTAATATCTTTCTCACTTCACTTTTACTAATCTCTGCTACTTTGTCGTCTACAATAGTCACCTCTTCTACCCTTGCTTCTCTTTCATTTTCCACAGTCATCAGATATACATAGTACCCATTACTCTTCTAGCATCTGTCAATACATTTCCTGTTCTATCCTTAATCACCCGGAACTGTTGTATATCCTTTCCATCATTATTTCTCTGTTTTGCCACCCTGTATAAAAGCTTTCTATCCCTCCTTACTGTCCAACCGACCGTTCAAGTCATCAAAAGCCCTTTGTTTTGCCTTTGCTACCCTTATCTTTATTATACACACTCTCTCCCTGTAGTCCTGTTTGTTCTCACCTGTCCTCTCAGTATCCCACTTCTTCTTTGCTAACTGCATACTCTGTATATACCCCTGCACGTCCTCATTCCACTGCTAAATCTCCTTATTTACTTTCCTTCCAGGGGACACACCAAGTACTCTCCTACCTGTCTCCCTGATCACATTAGCTGTAGTTGTCCAGTCATCTGGAAGCTTTCTGGACAACTAGAGGCTTTTCAACTCCTCTCTAAAAACCGTAAAACAATCCTCCATTTCCAGCTTCCACCACTTTGTCTTCTGTTTTGCCTTTGTCCTCTTGTTCTTCCTTGTCACCAGAGTCATCCTACAAACCACCATCCCCTGCTGTCTGGCTACACTTTCACTCACCATTACTTTGCAGTCACTGATCTCTTTCAGATTACCTCCTCTATACAGGATGCAATCTACCTGTGTGCTTCTTCCACCGCTCATATGTTACCTTATGGTCCTGTCTTCTGGAAAAAAAAGTATTCACTACAGCTATTTTCATCCTTTTTGCAAAGTCTACTACCATCTGTCCCTTTGTGTTCCTATCCTGGATAACAAGCCTGCCCATCACTTCATCACCACTATTGCCTGCAACATTCATGTCCATTGAAATCTGCACCAATTACCACGCTCTCATTTCCAGGGATATTCTGCATCACTTCATCTAACTCATTCCACAACTTCTCATTCTGCTCTAACTCACATCCCACCTGCGGGGTATATCCACTAACAACATTGAGCATCACAACTTCGATTTCAAATTTCAAACTCATACGTCTATGTGACATTCTTTTCAACTCCAGAACATTCCTAACAATTCCATCTTCAAGATAACTCCTACTCCATTCCTCGTCCTGTCAGTACCATAATAGTGCAACTTAAAACCTGCTCCTAAGCTTCTAGCCTTACTGCCTTTCCATTTGGTCTCATGGACACACAGTAGATCCACTTTCCTTCCCTGCATCATGTCAACCAACCCTCTAGGTTTTTCTGTCATCATCCTGATAATCAAAGTCCTTACTATCAGTCCAAAACTTTTGCCTTTCTTTATTTCTCTGCTTCCAAACACTCCATCCTTCTTCGACCAACAGTAGCCCAATGGCTCCTGTGGCGGTTGTTGTTATCCCAGACCTGGACCGATTTGGTATGAGTTTCTTAGGTTTGATTTGCATGTTTGGTTTTGGCACAAGTTTTATACTGGCTGCCCTTCCTGACACATCCCTCTGCATCTATCCGGACTTGGACCGGCTCAGACAGACACAGGCCCGTGCCTCCTCCCAAGGCTGGCTCAGGGTGACGCCCCCCCGTGGCTGCATTCATGAATGTTTTTTAAGAAAGTAAGTAAGTAAGAAAAAGACAACACAAGAAAAGAAATATTCAGTAAAATACAATCAACACGGAAAATAAAGAAAACGAACAGAAATATAAGGCAGTGAAAACAGTGGATGATAGCTTTTGGTAGAAAACATAAAGTCAACTACAATGCAGTCTAGCAACTATAAACCCATAGATACTCATGAGTATGTACAACTTTTAAGGTCTTCCACAAATACAAGTTTCCCAAAATCCTGATATTGTAAACTTTCTCTATGTCACAGTAACTGTTGATGTTTAAGCAGAATTAAATGGAATGAGTTTTACCTCTCTCCTTATATTGATATATTTATTATAGATATATTATATTTTTCTGTATAGCTTGAGTATGCTAAGATTAGCTTAAGGCATTACGAATGGCTTGCATAGTTTTCCTAGAGTGAACCTCTCCGTGTATAAATTAAATCCATCCTTTTTAAACACCAACATTAACTCATTTTTATATTGGTATTTTATCTGATAGGTGAGTATTTACCAACACAAAGAATGTAGAGTCGTTGTGCTCTCAAAACTCCCCACCTGTTCTCGAAATAAAAGAGCAGGTAAACTGAATTTGACACAACATTGCCACCCAGTGACCATAATGTAAACAACTTTCGGAGCTACGTCAATCTGAAATGGAAAAGTAATTCTGGATGAATCAATAACTGTAATAGAACACCTGACCATAGATGTGAATGACAAAAAAAAAAACAACAAACATGTGACAAAATTCAATGTTTCAGTTCCGGCCCCAATATCTGCTTCTTATGGCTCTCATTTGAGGAATTCACTCCTCCCGCACCCCAGCTTGACCAGTACAGGTCTCACTGGTTCCCCCAGTAAGTCATCATTCATTTGTCACTGCGACACATCTTGAGCCTCTTCGCTGCCATAAGACCATTCAGTGGTGCAAATGATTTCAAAGTGAAACTCGAAGGGTGTGATTTTGTGAGCAGAGATTTGTGAAAATCCTTATGAACAGACCAACAGGCCCTCAGAGGTGTGAAGCTCTGAGCCCTGAGCTTCGATCAACTTATTCTGTCCAAACAGAGGCTCACTGACTATATATACACATATATATATATATATATATATATATATATATATATATATATATATATATATACACATATACATATACATACATGCATATATATTTAGACATATGCGTATAAATATACATATACATACATACATATATATATATATATATAAATGCAGCCTCCTCTCCATGCCCCTTAGACAGGGGCCAGTGCTACCCAGAGTCGGTCCCAAGCCAGACAAATTCAGAGGGTTGCGTCAGGAAGGGCATCTGGCGTAAAACTTTTGTCAAACCAAACATGCAAGTTAACCATATCATCCCGGATCGGTCGTGGACCGGGTTAACAACGACTGCCTTTGGTAGTGATGACCTACAGGGTACCAGTGTAATTGGGCTACTGTGGGCCGAAGAACAAGAAGAGGAGGAGGGCGTGTTCGGCAGCAGAGAGAGGAGGAAAGGAAAGAGCTGGGACTGAGAGTAGGGACTTTTAATATCAAGTTGGTTGACATGATGCAGAGAAGGAAGGTGGATATACTGTGTGTCCAGAAGACCAGGTGGAAAGGTGGTAAGGCTAGAAGCTCAGGAGCCAGCTTTAAGTTGTACTATTATGGTACTGACAAGAAGAGAAATGGAGTAGGAGTTATCTTGAAGGAGGAGTTTGTTCGGAACATCCTAGAGGTGATGAGAACTTCAGATAGAGTTATGGGTCTGAAACTGAGATTGAAGTTGTGATGCTCAATGTTGTTAGTGGCTATGCCCCGCAGGTGGGATGTGAGTTTGAAGAGAAGGAGAAGTTATGGAATGAGTTTGATGAAGTGATGCAGAATATTCCCAGAAATGAGAGTGGTAATTGGTGCAGACTTCAATGGACATGTTGGTGAGGGCAACAGAGGGGATGAAGAAGTGATGGGCAGATTTGGTATACAGGGTAGGAATGCAGAGGGACAGATGGTGGTAGATTTTGCAAAAAGGATGGAAATGGCTGTTGTGAACACCTTTTCCAGAAAAAAAAAAGGAACATAGGGTAACTTATAAGAGCGGAGGTAGGAGCACGCAGGCAGACTACATCTTGCATAGACAAGGTAACCTGAAAGAGATTAGTGACTGCAAAGGAGTTGTAGGTGAGACTGTAGCCAGACAGCATAGGATGGTGGTTTGTAGGATGACTCTGGTGACAAGGAAGATCAAGAGGACAAAGGCAGAGCAGAGGACAAAGTGGTGGAAACTGAAAAGGTAGGAGTGTTGTATGGTTTTCAGGGAGGAGTTGAGAAAGGGTCTGGGTGGTCAGGGTGAGCTACCAGATGATTGGACAACAACAGCTAGTATTATCAGGGAGACAGGTAGAGGAGTACGTTGTGCGTCATCTGGAAGGAAGGTAGATAAGGACACTTGGATGTGGAATGAGGAAGTGCAGGAGTATATACAGAGAAAGCGGTTAGCAAAGAAGTAGTGGGATACTGAGAGGACTGAAGAGAACAGACAGGAGTTCAGGGAGATGCGACGAAAGATAAAGATAGAGGTACCAAAGGCAAAACAAAGGGCGTATTATGACTTGTGATTAAGGTCCGGGTGATTGAGGACAGAGACGGAAATGTATTGACAGATGCTGGAAGAGTGATGGGAAGATGGAAAAAGTACTTTGAAAAGCTGATGATTGTGGAAAATGAAAGAGAGGCAAGTGTAGAAGAGGCGACTATTGTAGACCACAAAGTAACACAAATTAGTAAATGCGAAGTGAGGAAGGCATTGAAGAGGATGAAGAGTGGAAAAGCAGTTGGTCCTGATGATATACCTGTGGAGGTGTGGAAGTGTCTAGGAGAGCCAGCGGTAGACTTTCTGACTAGATTATTCAACAGGATCAGAGAGAGTGAGAAGATGCCTGAAGAATGGAGACAGGGTGTGATGGTGCCTATTTTTAAGAATAAAGGGGATGTGCAGAATTGTGGCAACTGGAGAGGGATAAAGTTGATGAGCCATACAATGAAGTTATGGGAAATAGTAGTGGAAACTAGACTGAGAGCAGAAGTCAGCATTTTTGAACAGCAGTATGCCTTCATGCCCAGGAAGGGTACTACAGATGCAGTATTTGCGTTAAGAATGCGAATCGAGAAGTGCAGAGAAGGCCAGAGGGAGCTGCATTGTGTTTTTGTAGACCTAGAAAAAGCATATGACAGGGTGCCAAGAGAGGAGCTCCGGTATTGTATGAGGAAGTCTGGAGTGGCACAGAAATAAGTTAGACTGTTGCAAGACATGTATGTTAGCTGTGAGACATTTGTACGGCGTGCTGTAGGGGTAACAGAGAAGTTCAAGGTGGAGGTGGGACTCCATCAGGGATCAGCTCTGAGCCTCTCGTTCGCAATGGTGATTGACAGGTTGACAGATGAGGTTAGACAGGAATCCCCATGGACCATGATGTTTGCGGATGACATTGTGATCTGTAGTGAGAGCAGACAACAGGTGGAGGAAAAACTAGAGAGGTGGAGGTATGCGCTTGCAAGGAGAGGAATGAAAGTTAGTCGCAGCAAGACAGAATATATGTGTGTGAATGAGAGGAACTCGGGTGAACAGGGAATGGAGATTGAGAAGCTGGAGGATTTCAGGTACTTAGGGTCAAGAGTCCAGAGCAACGGAGAGTGTGGAAAAGAGGTGAAGAGACAGGTCCAAGCAGGTTGGAATGGGTGGAGAAAAGTGTCAGGGGAACTATATGATAAAAGACTATTGGCCAGAATTAAAGGAAAGGTGTACAAGATAGTGGTGAGACCAGCAATGCTGTATTGCCTAGAAATTGTTACAATGACCAAAAGACACCAGGCAGAACTAGAGGTTGCAGAGTTGAGGATGTTGAGGTTCTCTTTGGGAGTGACCAGGATGGATAGGATCATGAATGAGTCTATCAGAGGAACAGCACATGTTAAATGTTTTGGAGAGAAGGTCAGAGAAGCAAGCCAGACTGAGATGGTTCGGTCATGTACAGAGGAGGGATAGAGAATATATTGGTAGACGGATGCTGGAATTTGAGCTGCCTGGCAAGAGGTCTCGAGGAAGACCAAAGAGAAGATTTATGGACGTAGTGAGAGAGGATATGAAGGTAGTTGGTGTGAGGGAGGAGGATACGGAGAATAGGGTTAGATGGAGAAACTTGATTCGCTGTGGCGACCCCTGAAGGGAAAAGAAGAAGAAGAAGAACACTGCACCTGCACCTATATATATATACATATAAATATATAGGTGCAGGTGCAGTGTTCAGGCCCACCTCTTGGTGGATACATCATGTTATTTGCCAGCCACAGCCCCAGCTATGGTTAAATAGTCCCACTGCCTTTTTGGTCAGCCTATGAAGGCAAAGGCTATGGGAGCACACCCTGGCTAAAAATGCAAGACATCATTGGCAGAACAGGCAAAGAATGGGGGACAAATCCCAATGGCTGGGAAGGCTGCAGCAGAGATGGAGTCTTGGTTGTTACTGGTCATTGGACTCCATGTCTCTGGATCCCAAACCAAATCTGCTTAGGTTGTCAGTGAGTTAGGCTCCTTGCATTAAAAAACTCCATTCACAAGTATGTTCCATAAAGGGATCCATCCTACCAACCAGAATTAAGTCCTATGGCAACAAGCAAGTGGTGACAAGGGCAGGTTTGTGTAAAATGCAAGCCTTGTTCATCAGATGGCACATCAGGCGGTGGGAGTCAGATACAGTTTTTGGGCTCTTAGTCATGGGTGCAGCTGCCGATGGATTCCTCTGCCTTGTACCAAGCAGCAATAATATGGATCCACTCTGTTCATCCCAGATTGGCAAAGGGTCAGAAAAGATACTTTGAAATTAGGTTTTCCTTTTGATGATTCACTTCAGAGGTTGCCACAGTGAATCAGCATCCTCTAACTAACCCTATTCTATGTATCCTCTTCCCTCAACCCAACTAACTTCGTGACCGATTTCACTACATCCATTAATCTTCTCCCCTACATTACATCTCCCGTACATTGATGTTGAGGTGAGTGGTGAATTCATCTATCTCATTCTTGGCCCATGTGTCGTCTACATACCTGAACCTGTGGCTTGCCGGTGTTCCCCTGAAATGAGGGCCTTGCTGTCAGCCTCCTCCATGTATAAGTTCGGCACTATGGGAGATACAGGCCAAGCCCAAGCCTTTTCTTTTTGGAAACTCCCCACACATCATTAGAACTGAAGAAGCCTCTCAGGTGAGGGGTGAAATATCCTTAGGTAAAGAAATTCAAGTTCAGTTGCCATGACAAGAAGATTGACCTCACCATGACTTGGATGACTGAGAACCTCTACAAACATTTAGCATCACATCTTCAATTTTTAGTTTTGAACTCAGTCTATTGCACATTCTTTGCACCTCCAGAAAATCCCTAACAAATTCCTCCATTAAGATTATGCCTTTCTCATTTTTTCTTTGTATATTTGATTGATTGAAATTTGAGTGCCGCAGAAGCAGAGGGCATGAAATAGAAAAGAGAAAACAAAAAATAAAAAGATGAAATGGATAAAAACTACGACACAAGAACAGAAACAGAATGACAAGTTTCAGATAGTTGCAAATAAGTAGTCAGTCTGGTCACAGCTGTGTTTTGTCCAAACAGCTATTATACATTCTGATGGTGGTGGGCACAAAGGATCGTCTGAAGTGTTCAGTTCTGCATGGGGGTGGGATGATCCACTGACTGAATGAGCTGCCCATCAGTTACAGCTTACTGTGTAGAGGGTGAAATGGATTGTCCAGAATTATACCAAATTTGTCCTTCACCCATCTCTCAGCTACTGTTTCAAAACAATCCAACTACAACCCCACCATTGAGCAGGCTTTCCTTACCAGCTAAATGAGCCTGTTGACTTCACTAGTCTTGGCACCGCCCCACCAGCACATTACGGCAAAGAAGAGTGTGGTGGCATCCTGACGGGTAAAAAGTCTTGAGGAGCACACTACAGACATTGGACAGCCTCAGTCTCTTCAGGAAGGACATCCTGCTCTGACGTTCTCTTTAAAAAGACTCCAGACTGTGACATTAAAACACGCCTTCAGTGCCTCCTCTTTGACTTCAGACTAGATCTTCACAGTCCCGGGTGCGACTGCCTGTCATTTCCCCATTGGTCTATAGGTAGTGTCAAAGTGTACCAGGTTACGGTCTGAGGCAGCCGGAGAGGAAGAAAAGAAACATTTTATGCTTCCTTCAAGTTTGCACAGGAGGTCCTCGGTTTTAATTCCTTCTTGTTGCACAGTCCACATACTGTATGAATGTGGGAAGACCAGGAGTGAGAGAGATATGGCTGAAGTCCTCACTGATCAGGAAGAGACTGCTAAGTTGGCAGATCTGTAATCCTGTTACCACTGAATTGATGGCATCACTTGTGCTGGCTTCAACCACTGAGGCAGAAAACCAAGATAGTACAACTTAAAGCATGTTGCTGAGCTCCAAGCCTTGCTACTGTTCCAGCTGTTTTTCTGAACACATGGTATATCCACCTTCATTTCCTGCACAACGTCAATCAGGTCTCTGGCTTTTCCTGTCACTGTCCAAATATTTAAAGTCCCTACTCACAGCCCCAGACTCCACTTTTCTCTCTGCTACTGAACATACAATCCTCCTCTTCTTCTTCTACCCGGAATAGTCCACCTTCCACTGCTTCTCACTACTGGACCATTGGATGGTAAACCTGAATCTCCTTGGGGCCGTATGAAAGTTGTTCACCATGGCCTCACCAAACTCCTTGGCATGCAGCTGTGGTGATTGCAGCTTGACCTGCTGGTACCTGTCAGCTGCCCTCAAAGCCCCAAAGGCCAGGAAGGCTCAGTGGCATTCCTTCTCCAGCATCCCTCGCTGCTGGGGTCCACCAGTTTGAAGTTTACTGCCTAAACAAGCACTGACCAACATATGGCCACAGCTCTGGTCTGCGGCCTCAACAATGGAGGCATGGAACATGGCCCACTCAGACTCAATGTCCCCCGCCTCCCCCCGAAATGTGAATGAAGCTCTGCCAGAGTTGTGAGTTAATTCTTTCTGACAGGGGACTCTGACGGATGTTCCCAACAGACCCCCATGTGCTTGGGTCCGCCAGGTCTGACCAGCATCCTCCCCCATCTTGGGATCAGCTAGTTGATAGCTCTGCCCCTCTCTTCACCCAAGTGTCCAGAACAAGCATACTCAAGTCCGATGATATCACCACAAAATTGATCATTGTACTGCAGCCTAAGGTGTGTTCATGTCAGGTGCATGTGTGCATACCTTTATTTCTGAACACTGTTTTCATCACGGTCCATGATGAGCACAGAAGTCCAGTAAAAAAAACACTGCTTGGGTTCAGATATGGGTGACCATTCCTCCAAATCACAACTTTCCAGGTCCAATTGAGTTTTGAAGTCCCCTGGTAAGATGATGGGGTCCTCGACAGGAGTGCTCTCTAGCAGCCCCTCGAGGGACCCCAAAAAGGGTGGGTAGTATGAACTGCTGTTGTGCTCATTGTTGCACACAACAGTCAAGAGAGTTGTCAGACAGACAGTTAAATGAGAGGGTTTTCTGTCCTCCACCAGGTTGAACACCAAAGTACAGGCACAGAGTCAGGGGGCAATCATTATGTCCACACCTGACTGGCGCCTCTCACCAGGGGCAACTCCAGAGTGTAAGAGTCCAACCCCTTTCAAGAGTCCTAGTCCCAACTATATCTAGCTGGAACTTCTCAGTCTTGTGCACAAGATGATGCTCCTTCCCCACCAGAGAGGTAATGTTCCATGTTCCAGAGACAGCTTCGGCAGCTGATGATTGTGCCATCAAGGTCCCCCAGTCCAACCACCACCCAGCTCACATCGCACCAAAACCTTAAGGCCCCTCCTATGCATGGTGAGCCAAAGTGAAAGGGGACCCATGTTGCCTTTACAGAATGAGCCTGGCCAGGCCCCGGGGTGTAGATGGCGACCACTAGGTGATCGCCATTGAGCTTTGTCTCCAGGCCTGGCTCCAGGAACGGTCCTGGTGACCTGCTTCTGAAAAAGGGAAAACCAGGTTCATTCGTCTTCTTTATCATTTGAGGTGTTGTTGAGGAATGCTTTGTCTGGTCCCTCACCCAGAGGGTGAGGCATAAAGCCCTTGGTAGCATTAATGCTATGACAATATATTTCCTGTGGTATGGGGGTTTGCATGTCTGGGACATGAAAAACGTCTTTTTCTGTCAAAATCATGTTCTGAATCTATGGCGAAAAAATAATCAAAAATCTAGTTGATCGAGGAAACAATTATTCCTTTAGATATGGAGAAATATAGATATTTTTTGTTGCTCCATGTCACAGGTAATTATTTCCCTTTCTCAATTTTCAGATACTCTTGGTGAAAATACTTTTTTAGGAAATTCCTAGCTATCTTGTGTAAATTTCTGGCAAAATTTGAGTGCAATTTTGATGATATCAAGGTTCTCATTTTCCTAATACATTTCATAAATTTATCAAATTTCCTTGTAAAAATTGAGGTGGCTTTTTGATATACTTAGGGTTTTGTTTTTATTTATTTTCATAGCCTAGCAGTAAAACCAGGAAACCAAAAAATTCTGTTCAAACAGGACGTCAACATTAGTTGGACGGATCAAAATTAAGGCTCTGCACAGATTCTTTCAGGTCACATGAGATGTTACCTTTGAATGCTGTGGCAGAAGTGAACTTCTCCATCCAAGGACAATGCCACTCAGTCCTGAAAGGATTTATAACTTAACACGGTATGATGCCGTTGCTCCTTTATGTGGTTATTTAAAAAAATTAGATAATGTGAATAATAAGATGCTGAATCTACAAACATTCTCTGGGAATAAAAGATAATCATGTAAATCTTTAGATCAGTTTGATGGAGTCTGATGGAGTCTGATGGAGTCTGATGGAGTCTGATGGAGTCTGATGGAGTGGGACTCCATCAGAGATCAACACTGAGCCCGTTCTTGTTCGCAGTGGTGATGGACAGGGTGACAGATGAGGTTAGACAGGAATCTCCATGGACCATGATGACATTGACATGTGACAGTGACAGATGACATTGTGATCTGTAGGGAGAGCAGAAAACAGGTAGAGGAAAATCTAGAGAGGTGGGGGTATGCTCTGGAAAGGAGAGGAATGAAAGTTTGTCGCAGCAAGACAGAATACATGTGTGTGAATGAGAGGAACTTGGGTGGAACAGTGAGGCTACAGGGAGTGTGGATCAAGAAGTTGGAGGATTTCAGGTACTTGAGGTCAACAGTCCAGAGCAACGGAGAGTGTGGAAAAGAGGTGAAGAGATGGGTCCAAGCAGGTTGGAATGGGTGGAGAAAAGTGTCAGAGGTACTATGTGATCGAAGACTATCGGCCAGAATGAAAGGAAAGGTGTACAAGACAATGGTGAGACCAGCAATGCTGTATGGCCTAGAAACTGTTACAATGACCAAGAGACAGCAGGCAGAACGAGAGGATGCAGAGATGAAGATGTTCAAGTTCTCTTTGGGAGTGACCAGGATGGATAGGATCAGGTATGAGTCTATAAGAGGAACAGCGCATGTTAGATGTTTTGGAAAGAAGGTAGTTGAAGGTAGTTAAGAATGTAGTTATAAATATAGTTGGTGTGACAGAGGAGGAGACAGAGAATAGGGTTAGATGGAGAAAGTTGATTTGCTGTGGCGACCTCTGGAAGGAAAAGCCAAAAGAAGAAGAAGAAATGGAAGCTAGGTGGAATGATTGATGTTTTTAGCTACCTGTCCCTGGTATTCAAAGAATGAGAGACATTCTTTAATCCAGCCTCTCCAACTAATATCATATTTGAGAGGTCATTAAATTCTTAAATCTATTCTAAATATCAATCTCTCCCTCAGCAAGCACACTGCCCCCCCCCTCCCCCCCCCCGCTTCAAAAATACAACCATTGTTTCCCTCCCATCAAGAGCCCGCCTAAGTGCCTGAATGATTGCCAGTAGCTCTACCTCCAATTACCATAAAGTTTTTTGAGAGAAGGGTGCTAGCCCACATTCAGAGCAACATTCGGGACATTCTTGACCCCCTTCAATTTGCATTCCAGCCCAACAGATCCACCTCAGATTCCATGGCCGTCACCCTCCATTACTCCCTCTCCTATCTAGAAAACACAGACTCCTACATCAGTATGCTCTATGTGGATTACAGTTCTGCCTTCAACACGGTCATCCCCCACAAATGCACCCACAAAATGTCCATCCTTGGCCTGCATTCCACCCACTGTGACTGACTCCTCGGCAGAACCATATCTGTTAGGATAGGTAATGATAACAAACATAGGCACTCCAAAGGGATGTGTCCTCATCCCTATCCTCCACACCATGTTCACCCAGGTGAGATCGAGAGGGTGAGCAGCTTCAAATACCTGGGTGTCCACATTACTGAGGACAACAGCTGGTCCTTCAACACCACGTACATGATCAAGAGGTTATAACTTTCTGAGGGGGCTGAGGATGGCATGTCACCTAAGATCCTCAACAACTTCTACAGCTGCATTGTCGAGAGCATCTTAACCAGGATGGATGGGAATAGCCGTAGTGTTTTTTCGTTTTCTTTTTTCAGAAGGGGCAGGAACATGCGTTAACAAATAATAATAGAGGTAGTAGTATACAAGTAGACTACATCTTGTATTGACAAATCTGAAGGGAATTAGAGTCTGCAAAGTATCAGTGGCTGAGGGTGTAGCCAGATAGCATAGGATGGTGGATTGTAGAATGACTGATGGAAAGGAGATATGAAGAGGACATAAGCAGTGCAGAGCACAAATTGGTGGATGCTGAAAATTGAGGAGTCTTGTAAGTTATATGTGGAGGTTATCCAGTTCATGGAGTGTTGGAATGTTGGTGGGTAAGGAGTTGTTGGAGAAATGTTGTTTGGTTTTCAGGGATTAGTTCAAAAACTTTTTTCTTAGTGGGCACTATGGGTTTCAAGATGACAAAACAACTGCACCAAATGTGATCAGGGAGGCAGGTAGGAAAGTCCTTGATGTGCCATCATGAAGGAAAGTAGATAAAGGGACTTGGTGGTGGAATGAGAAAGTGCAGGAATATATACAGAACAATAGGCCAGCAAAAAAGAAATGTGACACTGAGGGGACTTAAGAAAGCAGACAAGAGAACAGGGAGATGCACCACAAGATAAAGGTAGAGGTGGCAAAAGCCAAACAAAAGGGGTACATGACTTGTATGCTCGGTTGGACAGTAAGGAGGACGAGAATGGTTTAAATAGGTTGAACAAAACAAAAAGATAGAGATGGGAAGGATGTGCATTAGATTGGAAAATAAATATTTCTGGAAGTAGCACAGATGAAGATGTTGAAGTTGTCTTTGGATATGACGAGGATGGACAGGATCGGGAATGAGTCTGCAGAGGAACAGCACATTGGATATAGTCAGAGAGGCCGGACTGAGATTGTGTTGACAAGCACAGATGAGGGATTGTGACTATATTGGTAGAAGGATGCTGAGGTCAGAACTTTAAGACAGGAGGCCTAGAGGAAGTCCATTGAGGACAGTTGTGGATGGAGTGAAAAAGGAGATGAAATAGCAAATTAAGGTTAGAAGAAGGAAGTTGATTGCCTGTGGCGATGCCTGAAAAGGCATTAGCCAAAAGCAGAACAATGTAATATACTGTGAAATATTTATTCATTTATTTTTCTCCAGCCTCTGGGAACTTGATTTTGAAATTACTTTAATCTCATCCATGTTTTACTTACTACTAAAGTAAAATGTGCCCTTTTCTCAGAAATGTTCCTGAATTTAAAATTGTTATGATTATCAGATATTAAATACAAACACTCTTAAGTATACTTCTGGTTCTTGAGCCAGTTTCTGTGGGCTTTTTTTCCATACATACAACTTCACAGTATCCTCCTACTCCAGCAGAAATGAAGCCATAGATCAGAGGGCTGCTGGAACCAATACAGCGTGACAGCACTCTCATTTGGGTTTAACCAAAACTGCAATATGGCTCAGTAGTAGCACTAATGACCAGACTGATAGTGCTGAGTTTGATGAATGGGTCCAGGCTGATGGGATCAGTACCCAACAATGGGCCTGATTCCTCCTGTGGGTCCAGCTTAGAGTGGATGCTAACTTAATATTTCTGGACCTTGCTTTGCTACAGAAAGAGTTCCTCCCAATAACTGCTTCACTGCTTCATGTTTCTAGTATGGACAACAGTGTCTATTTGACTTTCAAAGATGTCGCAGCAGAATGCATTGTGGTCAGTGTCGCTTTTTTTTCCGCTCTGTGTTTTGATCCATTTCATTGGGTCTGGGAACAAAATGCCTCTCAAGTCCATAAAAAATTACCCGGCGGAATGAAAAGATTTGTCGCTGAGACTCAACTATGTCGTAACAATACAAGAAAGTTGATGTGTTTTTTATCACATCAGCACACTTAATGATATCATTGGCCTGAAGTTCATGCCAACTAATAGATTTATATCGTTTAGAAAATTCTTCTTCTCTCCTTTCGGCTTTTCTCTTCAGGGGTCGCCACAGCGAATCAACCTTTTCCATCTAACCCCATTCTCTAAATCCTCTTCTCACACCAACCAACTACATATCCTCTCTCACTATGTACATATATCAGACATTTTGACATTGACATATATAGTGTCTGAAAAAACAATTAGATAAACACAAGTACTCAAAAACTTCTGCATCATAGACTAAAAACCCAGACTCTCCAATTTTTGATTACCAAAAACTACAAGGGGTAATCGTGTGGGTCTAAAGGAGGTGATGTTGCTGCATTTAAGCGAGCGGCTCATCAGTTCACAGAAGAAATAACGGAATCTCTGACTTTCATTGTGTGTAGCCTTCATCCAAGTTCTGCGGTAGCATAGCAACAGTTGCTGATCGTGTGGTCCTCAGGAGGATTGTAGCAGCAAGGCCTTCACACACACACACACACATACACACACACAGACGCACACACACACACACGCACACATAAAACACACACACACACAAACACACACACACACACACACACACACACAAGCACAGTATCTGGCACAAATAGCCTTACATATGATGAAAAAGCTGACAGGCACTTGGGGCCGGATTATAAATGTTTGCTGCCTGGAGATGAATCATACAGAAGAAACCAACCACTGAAAATGTCTCCAAAGCAGCAGGTCGACACGATGGAAACTCTATCTTCGTAGGAGATGATTTTGGAAAGGGGCTTGAGGGATCCCCATGTTCACTTTTTTCATATAATATTAGCGTGCATCCCTTGCTGCTGTTATGTTATGTCACTGCTAATCCCATATTATAACAAGAAACTAATTTTAATAAAGATACCCTTGGGAAGGCTTCCCTGCCTGTTGATCATCTTGAGACTTCTAAATGCCTTGCATTTATTCAAAACATGGTAAGTCAGCTTCACCTGTCTCCACTCTTAAATTGTATGCAAATAAGGGAGTATGTAGCAGGATTTGACACAACCAGAATGAAATCGCCTACTTTAGGATTAAATTCCTGAATTAGATCAGCTCATTTGAGAGAAACATCTTATTGACACGTCAACACATTGGATAGATTTTATTATTTAATTTTTAGATATTTTACCTCATAATCGTGAACATGTGGTCTTAGGAAATCAAGATAGAAGGACATTTATTGCAAGAAGCTTTTACATTTTTATGTATAATTGAATGATATGAAAATTCTAATTAACTTATAATAATTTCACGCATTTTAACAACTAACTTTTGACCTGTTATGGAAACAAATGTTTATGGCACTACTCCAAAGACAGACCTGTGTTTCCCAATACTGTCAGCCACAGCAACGAAAATCGCAGAAAAGATCTCCATCAACAATCTTGCAGTAAATAAACCATGAAAGGGCTACTTACTATTGGATATCCATGTGAAATCCATATCCTAAAAGCAAGAAGAAAACAGAAGAACAAATATCCAACATGAAATTAGCTACACTGGTTTTCAACTAAAGAGAAAATGAAAGACATTTATCCGTTATGAACCTTTGTCTTTTACCTTTCTCCTGTCATTTCACCAAATTCATTCTTCCACTGACTTTTTTTTTGCTGTCACCCAAGAGGCATCTGGTGGGCTTTGCAAACATACCTATCTATATTCTAGCAGCCCAACCCCCAACCCCATAGCAAAACCTATTTTATTCTGGTCATGTTTAACTGAATGTGCTTCACACTATCCACAAGCCTGGCACTCTTTATTCTGCACCAACCTTTGTCCCCTTACTCTGATTTTAGTGCCTAATATTTGTATATTTTTGTTTGAGCAACACAAATTAATTGATTTCATACAAATAATATATATATACGGTGTATAGTATAGTATAGTATGTATAGTATTTAAAAACAACTTCATGAAAAAATATTTAGATCTTCAGACAATGATGCTGCAAATTAATAAAAGCACATTTAATATATATATATCACTAATTTCATAAACTCTCACAAACTTATATGACTGAAAAACAGTGAAAAAAAGTGTAATTATCAAATTCACAAGAAATTCGGTGTGGTTTGCAAACAATTGTCAAGCATCTATGTCTAGTCCAAAATTTGCTCAAAGGCTCTTAGCTGAAGTAAATCCAGCAAGGCAAAATGCAAGGCAGAGGAGAGCATGGTGCATTGGGTTAAAGTGATTGTCCTTGGAACTGTGGATCTCTGGTTCAATGCTTGTCTCCAGTTGGGGTATAATTGAGCAAGTGACTGTACCCCTGGCATACTTAAGTAGCTAGCTGCTGCTCATAGTTCATCCATGATGAATTAAATGCAGTGGTCAAATTTTGTTGACCTTGTGCTTGTATGTATAACAGAATGCGACAATAAAGGTCATTCCTCTAAATCTTTATGACTTCCATAAAAAAATGAATGCTTATCTCACTGTGAACAGTGAACAAAGCAGTGCGTACTCATGTATTCAATTCAACGTAGCAGAATTACATATATTCTTTGACTTTGATTAAGGAAAAACATAGCCACAAACATCCCAAGCAGTTTATTGAATATCGAGTTGAATACATTTGATCAGTACTTCAATACCCCACATCTTGTATAGACGAGGAAACCTGAAAGAGATCAGTGACTGCAAAGTAGTTGTAGGTGAGAGTGTAGCCAGACAGCATAGGATGGTGGTTTGTAGGATGACTCTGGTGACAAGGAAGATCAAGAGGACAAAGGCAAAGCAGAGGACAAAGTGGTGGAAGCTGAAAAGGGAGGAGTGTTGCATGGTTTTCAGGGAGGGGTTGAGGAAGGCTCTGGGTGGTCAGGGTGAGCTTCCAGATGATTGGATAACAACAGCTAGTGTTATCCGGGAGACAGGTAGAAGAATACTTGGTGTGTCATCTGGAAGGAAAGTAGACAAGGAGACTTGGTGGTGGAATGAGGAAGTGCAGGACTATATACAGAGAAAGCGGTCAACAAAGAGAGGACTGAAGAGAACAGGCAGGAGTTCAGGAAGATAGGGCGAAACGTAAAGATAGAGGTAGCAAAGGCAAATCAAAGGGTGTACGATAACTTGTAAGCTCGGTTGGATAGTAAGGAGGGTGAGAATGATCAAGGCCAGAGGGAGCTGCATTGTGTTTTTGTAGATCTCAAAAAAGCATAAGAAAGGGTGCTAAGAGAGGAGCTCTGGTATTGTGTGAGGAAGTCTGGAGCGACAGAGAAGTATGTTAAACCAATGCAGGACATGTATGCTAGCTGTGAGACGTTGGTACGTTGCGCTGTAGGGGTAACAGAGAAGTTCAAGGTGGAGGTGGGACTCCATCAGGGATCAGCTCTGAGCCCCTTCTTGTTGGCAATGGTGATTGATAGGCTGACAGATGAGGTTAGAAAGGAATCCCCATGGACCATGATGTTTGTAGATGACATTATGATCTGTAGTGAGAGCAGGCAACAGGTAGGGGAAAGTCTAGAGAAGTGGAGGTATGCTCTGGAAAGGAGAGGAATGAAAGTTTGTCGCAGCAAGACAGAGTATATGTGTGAATGAGAGGAACTCGGGTGGAACAGTGAGGCTACAGGGAATGGAGATCGAGAAGTTGGAGGATTTCAGGTACTTAGGGTCAACAGTCCAGAGCAACGGAGAGCGTGGAAAAGAGGTGAAGAGACGGGTCCAAGCAGGTTGGAATGGGTGGAGAAAAGTGTCAGGGGTACTATGTGATAGAAGACTATCGGCCAGAATGAAAGGAAAGGTGTACAGGACAGTGGTGAGACCAACGATGCTGTATGGCCTAGAAACTGTTACAATGACCAAGAGACACCAGGCAGAACTAGAGGATGCAGAGATGAAGATGTTGAGGTTCTCTTTTGGAGTGACCAGGATAGATAGGATCATGAATGAGTCTATCAGAGGAACAGCACATGTTAGATGTTTTGGAGAGAAGGTCAGAGAAGCCAGACTGAGATGGTTCGGTCATGGTCAGAGGAGGGATAGAGAATATAATGGTAGACGGATGCTTGAATTGTAGCTGCCAGGTAGGAGGTCCAGAGGAAGACCAAAGAGAAGATTTATGGATGTAGTGAGAGAGGATATGAAGGTGGTTGGTGTGAGAGAGGCGGATGCGGAGAATAGGGTTAGATGGAGAAAGTTGATTCGCTGTGGCGACCCCTGAAGGGAAAAGCCGAAAGAAGAAGAAATGCTTCAATACTGCACAGCACTTACACTTAAATCACAAAATAGTTCACTAAATTTGAACATATATGCAGAAATTAAATACTCCAGGTTCAATATAAAAAATAACAAAACATAGGCTCACTGAAATTACAGTGACACCCAGTGTAAACATAAGAACCTGTAACACGTGGAAGAGGATCAATGGTAGCAGGTGCATGAAGAGTAAGTTAACCTTACGGAGTTGCAAAACTTACTCCCATATCAACCCGATAGAGTAATAGGGAAATTACTCATGAAAACAGGTTAATGGTGAACATACTCCTCCTGCGACTTAGGCTTGGCTCTGGAGCGCTTGGGCTCATAGAACTGTGAGTACGGTTGGGAGTGTGTGTGTCCATCATCAGTTCCAAGTGGAACACGGCCCAGGTGAGTTTCATTCCTCTTTCCCATCACTAAGTTGGAAGCTATCTGGACTCACTTGCTTTTTCATTTGTACTGGTGGGGAGAATCTCAGGTGAGCCCTAGGTGTTGGCCAAGGGATTGTCATCCTCACTGTCTTTCCCTCCTGGAATGGAGGATCACGTGCACCACGCTTTGAGTTACTACTTGAAACTCTGGCACAAAAATTTCCTTGGGATAAATAAAGTTGTTCTTATTCTTGTTCTTGTTCTTGTTCTTGTTCTTGTTCTTGTTCTTGTTCTTGTTCTTGTTCTTGTTCTTGTTCTTGTTCTTGTTCTTGTTCTTGTTCTTGTTCTTATTCTTTCTCTGGTTCCTCTTTACTGTGGCATGTAATTTCACAAGTGATGGTGTCACAGTAGGAGTAGGCTGAGGTGGAATGTTCAGTTTAGTGCACCTTTTTAGTCCATAGAGCAGTAAGTCCTTAGAGTAGTTAAAGGTGTGATGCAGAGGTGGACACCAGGACAGCATGGCTTGGCTTTGATCGAAGTGTAACCTTACAACAGTATCAGTTGGGGCTGAGATGGAATGATCAGTTTAGTGCATATCATAATTCTTTGAGCAGTCAACGGTGTGGTGCAGAGGTGGTGGCATATGTGTTTGATTGGTTCACTTGAGGCCATGATTGCATGGTCATCAATTCTATCTTGCTCTGTAATCGTCAGATGTGCATGATGCTGTTATCAATGACGTTGCCCCAGCTTACCTCTTGTCAGTAACAGCTCTGCCATGTACTTAATTTTGAAGCCAAGAAATAAATAAGTTTCAATCGCATTGAAAGGAGGAATCAAAGAGCCTCTCTGAACCGAGAAAGGGGGCTCAGACACAACCTTTTTCAAACATACAACACCTTACTGGGATCAATATAAAGATGGATTTGCACACACAGACCAAGCACATCCACAACCTCCAACCAACCAGAAAAGACCCACCACCAGAAACAACCCCTGTCAACGTCCACATAAGCCTCAGTTCAACAGATTCAACAGGTTTCACTCTTTGTTTAGCTTTACCTTTTAACATACAAATACAGGTAATCCCACTAATTTACTCTTTTGTTCCAACAAATGACACTCAATAGCATGGCAACCTCTCTTAAACCTAGTTTCTGCAGATCAACTCTTTACTTCCCAAACAAGCCACCATAATCTAGACCAAAAACTCCCCAAAACCTGGCAGTTATGTTCGGAAACTAGCTCTGGGTCATTAGAACTGAAGAAGCCTCTCAGATGAGGGGTGGAACGTCTTCAAGTGAAGAAATTCAAGTGCAGTTGCAAAGACGACGATTCCGACAAGAAATCACCATGACCTGGATGACTGAGAAACTCCACAGATATGTTTTCTGTTTTTTTTTTCAGGAGGGTCCCGTCTGGGGTCTTGAGGTAACACAGGTGCTAAGAAATTCCCATTGCTGTGGGGCTCATCAGGTGTTTCTCCTGGGTTCTGTGCCTGTGTCCCGCTTTTCCACATTTGGTCCTTCTTCTTCTTCTTCTTCTTCTTTCGGCTTTTCCCGTTAGGGGTCGCCACAGCGAGTCAACTTTCTCCATCTAACCCTATTCTCTGTATCTTCCTCTCTCACACCAACTACCTTCATATCCTCTCTCACTACATCCATAAATCTTCTCTTTGGTCTTCCTCGAGACCTCTTGCCTGGCAGCTCCAATTCCAGCATCCGTCTGGTGTATTTTAAGCTTTCTTGACACAATAATACCTTACTTCCAAAGCCTTTCCGTCAATGTGGTTTTAGCTGTTTGTGTTCATGATTCATTCCTGGCTGTAACTGTTGTGTCTTTCATATATGATTTAAGTTTTACATATGCTAATCCTTGAATCATGTATTGAAATAGAAATTACAGTCAGCCATAAGTTTGAAATTGATCAATATAATCATAACCAGTGATTAGTTGATTAAATTATCATGGATCACTTGAACTGACAGTAAAAGTGAAAACATATATTTCTTTATATTCAATGTTAAATTTAAAATATATACCATCCCTGGCTCAAACAAGGTCAGACAAAGGAGATAAGTCCTGCACTCTAACATTTCCTATGAATTGTCTGATTCGCAATCTGTGATATTTTGGCCCAACGAAGCAGTGTCCCATTAAAGCCTGACTGACATTAAAGCCAACAGAAAATAAACTTTGTTGAAGTTTTCTAACATCCGGGACAAATTAACCGTGGCAAGGCAGTCTAGTACCATGGAATTGATTAAAAATAAGTTTCTTTCACAAATGTCCCTCTATCATTTGCTCGTTGGCAAACAGGAAATTATTTCTGTCTGGCCTGTTGTGACTTGAGGCATGCATTGTCAGGTGGGTCGTGGGGAGGGCACACAACACCCAACCCAGTTCCATCCCAGAAACCACACACACTCTGACGAAATGTTAATTGCTGGGTCATCCATAATCAATGACTGCAGCAATGACATCATCAGATTGTCCCTGAGACTTTTGACACTTTTACACCAATGTTTTAAATCTGATTAGAATAGGAAAATAAAATGGTCAAATTTGATTCTCGTGTAAGAGGTGAAGTGATTCTATCATAATTGTGTATGAAGGTAAATTTCTCTGATTTCTCTCAGATGTTTGGTTTGCCCTTTCCTCCTAGATCAAGTTTAATGGTGTTTAATGATTATGATGACTACATTTTAGTTAATAGTTGCTCTTTTGGAGGCTGATTGCATGGAAAAAAAAAAAACTTGTGTAGTTTTGAGCAATTGTATTTGTCACAAACAAGTTACCGGAATTGGCAAAATTGGCATGAGTTGTAACTTCTACCTCCTTCATATCTATATTTTAGATCCAGTTTTTGAAGAACTTTATCTTTACCATCTTAACCTTTTTCAATTTTCAGATTTTGTTTAGCCTCACATTCAGATGAAAACAAAACAAACAACCGCACAACCCAAGCAACCGCAGAGAACAACAAAAAAAGTAACAAAACACTACTTGTCTTTGCCCCATCAGAATTGTGTGGCTGTGGCTGTGTCGGTGTCTGTGTCTGTGTCTGTGGCAGGCTGGATGTGGTGTCAGTTGCCTGTAAAATAACTTCTATATTAACTGAGGGAGGGGTGATACAATGAATGGATGTTTTCATTCCTTCATTCCTTCAAGCAATGAACACTATTGATGCTTGACTGGATGATCAAGCAATTACTTTCCTCCAATAACTTTATCTGGAGAACTGTTTTTTTTTTGGTTTATGTGTTGTTTGTCTTTTGTTTACTCACGCTGTGTTTTTAAGGGGGACATAGCACAGCATAACTTCAGACACTAACCCCTAACTGGTTCCTGCTGCCTACTGCTCAAGGCTCATCCATGATGGGTTGAGTGCTGTGGTCAAATGAAGCTGATGGTTTTGCTATATGTAACATACTGTATATGTAACATATAATTGAATGTGACAAAAGAAAGGTCTTGCTATTTTATGCATACAGATATACCTATGGTTCTCTCACATTAAAGGACATAATCTCTTAACCGAACCTTCACCTAACATTTTTTCAGATAGAGATCAGATCTCAATTTCAAACCACAAATAGCATGAAATAACATAATTCTTAAAGTATATTTTTGTTTTGATTTTGCTTTTATTTATTTATTTTTGAATCATTTTGATTTTTACGATATACTCCTTTGATCATTTCACTTTATTGTTGTTGCTGTTCTTAATTGAAGAAGTAATGTAACCTGCTGTATACAGGGCACATGGGCAAAAAATAAATTAGAATACATAAAAATGAAAATAAAATAGAAATAAATGCATGTTAGCTTAACACAATATTATTATAATATGCTAATTATTATATTTAATCATTATCAAAAATCAACAACAAGACAATGCAATATGGTGTTGTCTCCGGTCTCATTGTGATCTGAGTCTCTGCCTCTGGTTTTCTTACACATTCACAAAACATGTAGACTTCTTCTTTTACTGCAAGCATCATGGTCCATGGAGATTCTTGTCTAACCTTATCTGTCAGCCTGTCCATCACCACTGCAAACAAGAAGGGCTGATCCCTGATGGAGTCCCACCTCCACCTTGAACTTCTTTGTTACCCCTACAGCACATCACACCACTGTCTCACACTTAGCATACACGCACTGCACCAGTCGAACATACTTCTCTGCCACTCCAAATTTCCTCATACAATACCAGAGCTCCTCTCTTGCCACCCTGTCATGTGCTTTTTCTAGTTAAGTATCTGTAGTTGCCCAATCATCTGGAAGCTCCCCGTGACCACCCAGACCTTTTCTCAACTCCTTCATGAAAACCATACAACACTCCTCTCTTTCAGCTTCCAGTACTTTGTCATCTGCACTGCCTTTGTCCTGTTGATCTTCCTTGTCACCAGAGTCATCCTACAAACCACCATCCTATGCTGTCTGGCTACACTCTCACCTACAACTACTTTGCAGTCACTGATCTCTTTCAGGTTTCCTCGTCTATACGAGATGCAGTCTACCTGCATACTCCTACCTCCGCTCTCATAAGTTACCCGATGTTCCTGTCTTTTCTGGAAAATGTGTTCACTAGAGCCATTTCTATCCTTTTTGCAATATGTACAACCATCTGTCCCTCTGCGGTCCTATCCTGTATACCAAATCTGTCCATCACTTCCTCATCCCCTCTATTTCCTGCACCAACATGTCCACTCTCTAATCTCTGGGGATATTCTGCATCACTTCATCCAGCTCAGGGCTGCACAATCGGTTCTGCAAGCCCTTTACACAAAAAATAAGTGTTGATGACGCTGTTGCTTCAACCAATCAGGTTTTGAGTTGGTGACATCAAAGCCTTCTAGCAGGCTTCAGCAACGTCAGTGTATTCACACCCTCTGATTGCATAGTCAGAGAGTGGACAAGTGTATTAGCGAGGAGAAGCGTGCAAGCGAGCTGTGAACAGAAATACAGTTGTGTTTGTTTAATATCGTTTTTTCAACCCACAATGGCTGCAGGAGGAGAAGAAATGGATTCAGTAACTAATATATTGTTAAAGCAATCTTTTTGAAGAAAAGCTGGACATAGTAAAGAACGGTCGGCAACTCCTCAGCTTGCGAATCTGTCACAACCAGGAAAAGGATTTGTCCGACATTTTCAAGCCACGAACTATGATACCCCTGGCTCACAGGCTCCAAGATACGCTGCAAATTGTATTGCTGGCAGTGCTTGGAGCCGAACTGCACGGATAATCTGTACGACAGAAATAGTGAACTCTATTTGAGGAAAGAAAGGAGGATGGATTTTGTCTACAAATGATCAGAATTCTGGTGAGTAAAATGCTGCTTCTTCCTCTTCTTCTTCTTTCAGCTTTTCCCGTCAGGGGTCGCCACAGCGAGTCAACTTTCTCCATCTAACCCTATTCTCTGTATCCTCCTCTCTCACACCAACTACCTTCATATCCTCTCTCACTACATCCATAAATCTTCTCTTTGGTCTTCCTCGAGACCTCTTGCCTGGCAACTCCAAGTCCAGCATCCGTCTACCAATATATTCTCTATCCCTCCTCTGTACATGACCGAACCATCTCAGTCTGGCTTCTCTGACCTCTCCACAACATCGAACATGTGCCGTCCCTCTGATAGACTCATTCATGATCCTATCCATCCTGGTCACTCCCAAAGAGAACCTCAACATCTTCATCTCTGCATCCTCTAGTTCTGCCTGGTGTCTTTTGGTCATTGTAACAGTTTCTAGTCCATACATCATCGCTGGTCTCACCACTGTCTTGTACACCTTTCCTTTTATTCTGGCTGAAAGTCTTCTATCCCATAGTACCCCTGACACTTTTCTCCACCCATTCCAACCTGCTTGGACCCGTCTCTTCACCTCTTTTCCACACTCTCCGTTGCTCTGGACTGTTGACCCTAAGTACCTGAAATCCTCCAGCTTCTTGATCTCCACTCCCTGTAGCCTCCCCGTTCCACCTGGGTTCCTCTCATTCACACACATATATTCTGTCTTGCTGTGACTAACTTTCATTCCTCTCCTTTCCAGAGCATACCCCCACCTCTCTAGATTTTCCTCTACCTGTTGTCTTCTCTCACTACAGATCACAATGTCATTTGCAAACATCATGGTCCATGGAGATTCCTGTCTAACCTCATCTGTCAGCCTATCAATCACCATTGCGAACAAGAAGGGGGGCCTTCTCTGTACTTTTCTATTAGCATTCTCAACGCAAATACTGCATCTGTAGTACTCTTCCTAGGCATGAAGCCATACTGCTGTTCACAAATGTTGACTTCTGCTCTCAGTCTAGTTTCCACTACTCTCTCCCATAACTTCATTGTATGGCTCATCAACTTTATCCCTCTATAGTTGCCACAATTCTGCACATCCCCTTTATTCTTAAAAATAGGCACCATCACACTTTGTCTCCATTCTTCGGGCATCTTCTCACTCTCTAAGATCCTGTTGAATAATCTAGTCAGAAAATCTACCGCTGCCTCTCCTGCCTCTATCAGGGCTACCAACAATCAACTGGAAGGCTGGCTAACAGCAGTGGACAAGTCAGTTCTCCTGGGTAAGTTCAAGGCATGGATGTACCAGCACGGTATTCTGCCCAGGATACTGTGGCCCTTGCTTGTCTATGAATTTCCTATATCCACCGTGGAAGAGTTTGAGCCGAGGGTTAGCAGTCACCTCTGACGCTGGTTGGGGCTTCCCCGGAGTCCCAGCAGCATCGCCCTTTATGGCAATAAAAACAAGCTGACCCTACCAATCAACAGCCTTACTGAGGAGTTCAAGGTCACCAGGGCAAGGTAGGTTCTCCAGTACAGGGAATCAAAGGACCCAAAGGTTGCTCAAATTGGCATCGTGGTGAGGACAGGCAGAAGGTGGAAGGCGCATGAGGCGGTGGACCAGGCAGAAGCTCGGTTGTTCCACAAGGAGGTTGTGGGGTCCATGGCAACTGGTTGGGCAGGCCTGGGAATTATTCCGACAACGCAACTCAGGAAGCGCAAGGGCAAGGAAAGGTGGGACCAGGTCCAACTCGAGGTGTGGGCTGGTGTCGAAGAACAGCGCGCGAGCCAGTGGGTTGGGCTGAGGCAGCACTAGATGGGAGGACAGGAAGATCTCGTGGACGGAGTTGTGGAAGGCTGAACCACTCCGTATAAAATATCTCATCCAGTCGGTCTATGATGTCTTGCCCAGCCCGTTAAACCTCTGTCTCTGGGGCAAGGTTGAAACTCCATCATGCATATTGTGCCAGGGAAGGGGAACTCTGGAGCACATCCTTAGCAGCTGTCCGAAAGCACTTGGAGAAGGCCGCTATCGTTGGCGCCATGACCAGGTGCTTAAGGCAATTGCTGAGTCCATCCACTCTGCCATTGACCACAGTAAGCGCTTCCAGCCACAGAGGCAGGGTGTGACATTCATCAGAGCCAGGGAACAACCTCCTCCCCAACCAAAGACCCAAACAGGACTTCTGGGAACTGCAAAGGACTGGCAGCTAAGGGTGGACCTCTGCAAAAAGCTGAGGTTCCCTGAGGACATCGTAGAAACCCGCCTAAGACCAGACATCGTCGTACATTCAGAGTCCTCCAAGCAGGTCATCATGCTAGAGCTGACTGTGCCCTGGGAGGAGAGAATGGAGGAAGCCAGCAGAAGAAAGGAGGAAAAGTATGCTGAGCTGGTGGAAGACTGCCGCAACAGGGGGTGGCATGCACAATGCTTGCCCACTGAGGTCGGGGGAAGGGGCTTTGCAGGGAAGTCTCTCTGCAGGGCCTACAGTCTCCTGGGCATCACAGGGGCACGCAAAAGGAGAGCCATCTGTTCAGCGTCAGAGGCCGCTGAGAAGGCATCCAGATGGCTCTGGATCCAGAGGGACAAAGAGTGGATGAGCGCTTCTTGGACGCAGGTTGGGAACTGATCACTCCTGGCCGGGTTGCCTGGGTGAGGGGGTCTGAAGTTGAAAGACCGAAACCCCCCGTGACCCCAGGTACTATCACTGACGATGTGTCCAAGAAACTGCATCACAAGATGTATCTTAAAACCATATCATGGTATCATGATATCTTGTAGAATACCCGCTGATCTGGCTGGTGGTATTTGACTAGGACGTGTCCACTATGTACACATTAAGCTATGGTTGGTCAATAATGCTGTGCAAATTCATTCATTGGTTTACATGACTTCAGGTGCCAATATGATGTTTGCTGTGTATCTGTTATAGTGCTGTTTTTCGGTTCATTTTTAGATCATTTTTCATCTTTTTTTAAATTGCAGGCCTTTTCTTTTGACTTTGTTGCTGGTTGAGATCTACAGCCAGACTGTGAAGGTAAAGGATTTTCCTCTTCTCTGAAAAAACCTGGCAGATTTCAGTTTGAGTCATTCTTTTTGCAGCAGTTTTAGACACAAATGCTTTACATGGTGGTTATTACACCAGAGCTGTTCCTGATCAGTGCTCACCAGGAAGCCCATTACTATCAAAAAGAACATCCAGCAGAGGATCAAAGAACATCTGTTGGTTCTTCAGGCCCTGCTCAGTGGGAAGGCAAAACCGTCTGTCCAAATAATGCTGGCTCCCCACAGTTGGCGCCTGCCTTACAACCTGGACCTCGAGGTATTCAACAAATCTGACTAAATTGGCTGGGTTCTTCCGCAATGTAGTGTTTCTGTTCTCCAGAGGTCGAGTGAGATGTGAGTTTGATGAAGTGATACAGAATATCCCCAAAGTTGAGAACTGTCCTGTCGCCCTCACAGCAGAAATCATAAAGTGTTTCGAGAGGATCCTCCTCAAACATATTAAGGACGCTATCCATGCTGGGCTGGGCAGCCTACACCTTACCTACAGGAAGAACCGCTTTATGGGAGATGTTGTCTTGCTAGCAGCTCAAATGGCCTTGTCCCACCTACAACGCTCCAACACCTATGTCAGGATTCTGTCTGTGGACTTCAGCTCAGCCTTCAACACAGTCCTCCTAGACAAGTTCGCCCCGAAGCTTCATGACCTGGGTCTGCCTGCCTCTCTGTGTTTGTGGTGACTTCCTCACCAACCGGCCTCAGGTGGTGAGGCTGGGGAACTCCACATCTTCCCCTCTGATCCTGAACACTGACATGCTGCAGGGCTGTGTACTCAGCCTGGTCCTCTTCACACACGACTGTCTTCCCACCCACTCCACAAACAACAGCATCATCAAGTTCGCAGATGACACCACCGTGGTGGGTCTCAGAAAACAATGAGACCCACTACAGAGAAGAGGTCCAACCCCTAACTCAGTGGTGCTCTAACGATAACCTCCTACTCAACACAAGCAAGAGCAGGGAGATGGTTGGGAATTATCGAAGGTCCAAGAGAATGGCACATGCTCCACGCTATATAAATGGTAACACAGAGGAGCGTGTATCCACATCTAATCTGACCCTCCAATATAAGAATAAATATTCCTGTGTGTGTTACTAGCCAACCTACTATCAAGCTTCATGTTTGCCTTCTCTACCAGCATGTTCCAACCTGCCTTTATGTGCTGCATTGTTTCAGGGGTAGCTTTGCAGAGTTTGCAGCTGGGCTGTTTGGTAGATGTGTTGTAAGAGCCATGAAATTAAGTATGGATAATGTTACTAACGATCTATTGATTATTGAATTTGTTATATTTATTTTCTCTGTTTCTCTTTATATTGATTGTTAGGTAATTGATTGGTAGCAATGAATCACTCTGCTCTTTTTGATTATACACACCAGGTGCACCTTCTGCCAGGGAAGCCAGGGAAAAGAGGAAAGTTAGTCGCTGGCCTATTTGTTGACCACAACTTATAAGTTCTGATTGTTTGTGTTTATTTTGATATTATATTCAAGGGCCGTGCAGTGGCACAGTGGTTAGGGATTAGGCCTCACAGCACAAAGGACCGTAGTTTTGATTCTGACAAGGGTATGAGTCTGTGTAGAGTTTGCATGTTCTTCCTGTGTCTGCATGGGCTTCCTCCAGGTTCTCTGGTTTCTTCCTACATTCCAAAAACATGCAGCAAGTTAATTGGAAAAAAATAGGAAAATTGCCTCGAATGAGTGTGTGAGTGACTGAATATTGTATGTGACCCTGCAGTTTACTGGCGGTCAGCCCAGGGTGTATCCAGCCTCTTGCCCAATGACTACTGGGATAGAATCCAGCATCCCCCGCGACCCTGAGTGCAGGATAAACGCCAGAAGATGGATGGATATTATATCGTATAACATATCCATTGAAGTCTGTGCCAATTATCACTCTCAACTCTGGAGATATTCTGCATCACTTCATCTAACCCATTCCAGAACTCATCTAACTCACATCCCAAATTTGGGCATAGCCACTAACAACATTGATCATCACACCTTCAATTTTCAATTTCAGACTCATAAGTCTATCTGACTTTATTTGAGCTTCTGGAGCATTCCTCACAAACTCCTCCTTCAAGATAACTCCTACTTAATTTCTCTCTCTGTCAGTAAAGTAGAACTTAAAACTTGCTCCCAAGCGTCTTGCTTTTCCACCAAGACTCCTCGACACACAGTATATCCACCTTCCGTCTCTGCATAATGTGAACCAACTCTTTACCATGCCCTGTCATCGTCACAATATTCAAAGCTCCTACTCAGTCCCAGACTCTTGCCTTTCCTCTTCTCTCTTCTGCTTAATGTCCTGCTTCTAGGCACGCCCTCCTCCTCTCCTTCTTCAACCCACAGAAGCCCAATTTCCACTGGTACCCTGTAGGTTACCAGTACCAATGGCAGTCGTTAACCCAGGCCTTGACTGATCTTGTATGAGATTCTTTGGTTTCATTTGGATAATTGGTTTTGGCACACGTTTTATGCTGGATGGCCTTCCTGGCGCAACCTTCTGCATTTATCTGCAATCAGGACCAGTTAAGGGAGACACAAGCTCTACCCCTCTGAGGCTGTATTTAAATGATTAATTAATTGCGGTCCCGTCATTCGGCGCCAAACGGGACCGCAACCCTCGAACCCACTGTTGGACTCAATCGGTGAGGGATGCCATCAAACTTAAGAAGAAGAGGATGAGGTCCACCCTGGGTTCCTCAAGGCTCTGGATGCTGTAGGGCTGTCCTGGCTGACATGCCTCTGCCATATTGCGAGGATGACGAGGACAGTACCACTGTACTGGCAAACCGGGGTGGTGATCCCCCTTTTTAAAAGGGGGGATTGCAGGGTGTGCTCCAACTACCCTCAGCCTCCCTGGTAACTTCTATTCAGCGGTGCTGGTTTTCGCCCTGGTCATGAAACAGTGGGCAGCTCTATACCCTCGGTAGTGTCCTTGAGGGAGCATGGGAGGTTGCCAGACCAGTCTACATGTGTTTTCTAGACCTGGAGAAGGCATTCGACCTTGTCACAAGGGCAATCCTGTGGGGGGTGCTCCACAGTATGGGGTACCGAACCCTGTCTTACTGGTTGTTTGGTCCCTGTATGATTGTTGGAGCTTGGTCCGCATTGTCGGTTGTTTCCAGAAAGAGTTGGACTCCTCCGGGGCTACCCTTTGTCACTGATTCTGTTCATAACTTTTATGGACAGAATTTGTGGGGACCGCCAGGGTATCAGGGATCCAGTTTGGTGGTGCATGATTGAGTCTCTGCCTTTTGCAGATGATGTGGTTCTGTTGGCTTCATCGAGCCATGATCTCCAGCACCTCCAAATTCGAGACCATGGTGCTCAACCGGAAATGGATTGAATGCCCACTCTGGGCAGAGGACCTGCCCCAAGTGGAGGAGTGCAAGTATCGGGGGTCTTGTTCACGCTGCATCTACAGCAATGTGGACTGTACTGGTCTGGCGTGGTGAAGAGGGAGCTGAGCCAAGAGGCGAAGCTCACAATTTACAATTTCAGTCAACATGCCCAACCTCACGTATGGTCACGAGCTGTGTGTAGTGACCGAAAGAACGAAATCACGGATACAAGCAGCCTAAATGAGTTTCCTCCGCAAGGTGGCTGGTCTCTCCCTTAGAGTTAGGGTGAGAAGTTTGGTCATCCGGGGGGAGCTCAGAGTAGAGCCGCAGGGAAATGTTTTGTCATCTTTGCCATGATTTCAGAAAGGAAAGAAATTCCATTCACGCCTTCTTAAAGGAATTGCCGCTAACGTATTTGGTCAATTGGGGGGATTTCTGAATGCGAATGGGTCTAAATTTGCATGAGCATGGGCGTTTTGAACAAGTGGCTCACAGATCACCTTTAGATGTTATAATAACTACATGAAGCCCAGAAAATAAAATTGAACTGTTATAACCTACACTGAACAACCATCTATCTTCAAGCTCTTACTCGGAGGCTCATAACTGATCTGTTCTCCAGAATGAATGAGTCATGCATTCTTCCAGGCCACCGGGCAATAACATTTAACACAGACATATGTGGATCGTAGATTATTTGTGCATTAAGTGTGAAATACACCCTTTCCTGTTCAAGTAGCTGAAGTAAGTGTGGGGTTGTGCTTTTATTGGCATTTTGTTGCAATCTGTGGCCCAATTAGGTTTGGGAAGTAGGTGTGGAATTAGGAAATTAGGGAATTACGTTACTTTATAGAAGGTTGTTGGTGATCGCTGTATAAAAACATGATGCAAATTAACACCAGAGAAATTATAGCACCCAACACTGCCAGCATAATTCTGCTTACTGTCAGCTGCAAAATGCTGCATATATCTATAATCTCCTGCTGAAATGTTCACGTGGCCGAAAATCCCAGGGTAGACAAAAGCTGGAGGTGCACTGGGATGGCTGATCTCGACAAATCTCGACATAAATCACCCAATGCATTTTTTAAGAAGCAATACCTGCTTTTCCTGCTGTCCTGCACCAGTTTAACATACTTCTCTGCCACTCCAGACTTCCTCATACAATACCAGAGCTCGTCTCTTAGCACCCTGTCATATGCTTTTTCTAGGTCTACAAAAATGCAATGCAGTTCCCTCTGTACTTCTCTGTACTTCTCTATTAGCATTCTCAAAGCAAAGGCATGAAGCCATACTGCTGTTCACAAATGCTGACTTCTGCTCTCAGTCTAGCTTCCACTACTCTTTTTTTTAAGTCGCTTTGAATTAAAGCATCTGCCAAATGACTGTAATGTAATGTACTCTTTCCCATAACTTCAATGTATCGCTCATCAACTCTATCCCTCTATAGTTGCTGCAATTCTGCACATCCCCCTTATTCTTAAAAATAGGCACCATCACACTTCGTCTCCATTCTTCACACATCTTCTCACTTTCTAAGATCCAGTTGAATAATCGAGTCAGAAAATCTACTGCTGCCTCTCCTAGACACTTCCACACCTCCACAGGTATATCATCAAGACCAACTGCTTTTCCACTCTTCATCCTTTTCAATGCCCTCCTCAATTCACTTTTACTTATTTGTGCTACTTTGTGGCCTACAATTGTCACCTCTTATATCCTTGCCTCTCTTTCTTTTTCCACATTCACTGTGCGCTCTTTGTTTTTTCGTTTGTTACCTCTATCTTTACCTTACGTTGTATCTCCCTGTATTCATGTCTGTTCTCTTCAGTCCTCTCAGTATCCCACTTCGTCTTTGCTAACTGCTTTCTCTGTATATACTCATGCACTTCCTCATTCCACCACCAAGTCTCCTTATCTACTTTCCTTCCAGATGATACATCACGTACTCTACTTGTCTCCCTGATAACACTAACTGTTGTCCAATTATCTGGAAGCTCTCCCTGACCACCCAGAGCCTTTCTCAACTTCTCCCTGAAAACCATTCAACACTCCTCCCTTTTCAGCTTCCCCCACTTTGGTGACAAGGAAGATCAAGAGGACAAAGGCAGAGCAGTGGAAGATTTAGTCTACCCGCATGCTCCTACCTCCACTCTTACAAGTTACCCCATGTTCCTGTTTTTTTCTGGAAAAAGGTGTTCACTACAGCCATTTCCATCCTTTTTGCAAAATCTACCACCATCTGTCCCTCTGCATTCCTATCCTATATACCAAATCTGCCCATCACTTCTACGCCCCCTCTATTGCCTTCACCAACATTTCAATTGAAGTCTGCACCAATTACCACTCTCTTATATCTGGGGATATTCTGCATCACTTCATCTAAGTCATTCCAAAACTTCGCCTTCTCTTCAAATTCACATTCACTTTCGACCTGCGGGGCATAGCCACTAACAACATTGAGTATCACACCTTCAATTTCCAGTTTCAGACTAATATGTCTATCTGACATTCACCTCCAGAATGTTCCTGACAAACTCCTCCCTCAAGATAAGGAGTCAGACAACACAAAATTCAACATTAATGTAAGAGCCGCATGAAACCGGGCAAACAGACCCATGTGGCTCGGGAGCAGCAGGTTGGACAGGCCTGTTTTAGACCAAGTCCAAGATGTCGTCTCCTCTTGTTGGGAAATCAACATGCAACATTTAATTTTTGGAGGTAAAGCCCTGAAGTTAGCCTTCTAAAAGTCTCCAGCATGGATGGATGAAGAATCCATCAGGGTGTGCTGTCTGTTGTTCACTGACAGCCTGGTACAGTTCACTACAGGCTACATTCCTGTCATTGCTGTTGGAGGCGGGATGGATGTAAACAGCAACTATCAGAATTGCTGTCAGTTCCTCGGCAGGTAGGAAGGACGGCACTTAATAAACTTCCAGTGGTGTACAGTGTTTGAATACCACCCCAGCATCTTGGCACCATACGTCACGGATGTAAACACAGACTCCACTGCCGTGAGTCTTTCCCCCATTTATGAGTGCTGCTGTCAACATCATGTTAGCTGCTCCAACTGCACAGCAGAGTCCAAGATGTTGTCCTTTCGCCATATTTCAGTGAAGACTAGCACACTATAGTGTGGGAATCACATTTTGATTTGCTGTCCTCTGAAGCTTTATGTGATCTATTTTATTGTCCAGGGATCGTACGTTTGCCAGAAGGATCGATGGTACGGCTGGCTGGGTAGGTTAAACCACTAGCCTCTGTGCTTCCCCCATCTTCTGCTTCCTCTCACAGCTCTTGCGGCGGCGCTTGCTTTCCTGGCGAGAGGATGCGGTCGAGTCTGACTTGGCTGCGGGCCAGCCGGAGTAGCCCCACCTCTTTGTTTCAGTTTGTAAGGAATCCACAGTGTTATGAGGCTGGCTTCTGTAGATGTCTAGCAGATGTTGTTAATTGTACTTGTAATCTGGTGGAAAAGGCAAATGGGGTGAATGCAAAAAGCATGAAATACGCGAAGAACTACTTGCGGGAGAGCGAGGGGCCGCTGCTTCTTCACGCGCTGCCATTTTGCCATCTTTAAGACTACTCAGAAAACCAACTCATTTCTTTAGGACTGCTTGAGGTTTTAAACCAGCTTGACAAAACTTACTGGAAAATATGTAGAAACACTTACCCAAGAAAGTGTTTGCATGGAAGCCCATGAATTAACATGCATTTGCAGAATGTGGCAGCATATTTTGATTCAACTAAAATGGGTAATCCAAGCTGCATTTTCTTCCAGACTGCTCATTCTAAGTTCAGATTAAAAAGCAAATTACATTGAAAAATTAATTATCAAAACCTATGGCATCAAATTCAGATGTCTAACCTGCTAGCCAATCACTAAGACTTGTTGGCATGGCACTCCCTAACGTTGTCATGAAAATCATACAATTACAGAACCAGAGAGAATTGCAGACAACTTCTGAATTGGATGACTATGACAGACCTAAGCAGATTACATAGAGATTAGCTGAATTCTCTGCCCCAACAGATACTGTTATCAATGACGTTGTCCAAGCTAGCCTTTCCCAGTTCTTCAACAACTTGATGCAGCGGTGCCTGGATGGGGACCCCCAGCCATCAGCATCCTTTTCAGTGTATGTATCCCCACATCGGATGCGATCACACTAGTGAAGGAATGCCTCGTTAAGAACAACACCTTAACAAACAGAACTAAAATTCTCACGGATTAGATCGGCACCCTGCTGGACCTGGATCTACAGACCACCTATTTCCAGAAACAGTGGTTTCTACTGGCAAAAACGTGGACGTACCATGAGCTCACCTGTATCCCCCACAGTGGCAAACCTATACATGGAGGAGGTGGAGAGCAAGGACCTGCTTTGTTCAGAGCAAGACTGTCAACCCAGGTATGTAAATGACACATGGGTCAACATCAAGAAGAATGATGTAAAAATGTTCAACACTTACCTCAACACGATCAAAGCCCACATTAAATTCACAAGGGAAGTCATCACTGCTGACCAGCTCCCCTTCTTGGACTGTTGCAGTCACATCCAAAAGGACAGAAGCCTGGACATCAAGATTTAAACCAACACCTGACCAGTATCTACCTTTTGACTCACAACACCCCCTTGAGCACAAGCTGGGGGTAATCAGAACTGTACACCACTGGGGCCAAGAACTTCCCATCAACCGCTGAAGGAAGGAAGACCAATGGACAACATGTTAGGAAAGCCTTGAGATCCTGTGGCTAACCTGATTGGGCGTTTGCCAAATCAAGAAAACACCTGACTCTGGAATATAGAATAGGAGGAAGACAACAACTAACAAAAGGACATTGTCATACCGTACGTTGCTGCTGTTGCTGGTGGTATCAGTCTCTTTCAGTCGTAGACTGATACCACCAAAGAGCTCCACTGAACGCCACAGGAGGTCTTTCCTACCTGGGCTATCAGACTTTTTAATTCCTCTTCCCTCAGCCGCAGGGAATTTTCAATCTTTGTAGTTACTGCTAACAGCTAAGACAATTTATATTTCATTATATTTCTTATTCTTCCTCCTTTCCACTATTGTCTATTACTGTTGTGTTTTTACTTGAAACTCTGACACAACAACTTCCTTCAGGGTTAATAAAGTTGTTCTCATCTCATCTCATCTCATCTCATCTCATTTTGGAGAAACTCCGAAGGTTGTTCAACAAACACCACATTCTGGTATATTTCAAATCCACAACAACCTGAGGCAAAAACTGGTGCACTCCGAGGACAAAACAACCAGACACAAGATAGAGAATGTGGTGTATGCTGTCACTTGCCCAGAGGGTTGTGATGACATCTACATTGGAGAGACCAAACAACCTCTGCACAAGCAAATGGCCCAACACAGGAGAGCCACCACTTCAGGATAGAGCTCTGTGGTCCAACTACATCTCCAGGACAAGGGCCATTCATTTGAAGACAGCAATGTTTGTATCCTGGCTAGAGAAGACAGGCGGTTCACTGTCATAGCTGTGCATAAGCCATGCAGAAGAGAAAGAGAAAACCATTGCCTAAGCAGGGAAATCAAGACCTAAAAAAAACAGTTCAAAGTAGCCCCTGTAGAAGATAGGACCTCGTGATCCACCCTGCACATCAGCCGATGGACCCTTGGTTGATGGTTAAAATTATATCTGAAGCCCAGGGTTGGGACTAGACTCAAATATCGTATCTACTTTATTCACTCTCTAATCTGGTTTACAAAATGTCACAGTACTCAGAGGACATGGTGCTGATAGAACATAGGCAGGTCTCCAGATTAGATAGTCAGAGAAAGGAGAAACATGACCACCCAGACACAGAACATAGGCCAGCCCAAATCCCTCTCTCTCTCTGGTCCACTGGACTGAGGGATGTGGGATGCTGCTATTTAGCTCTTTACATTATATCTGAAGTACCCCATACCGATCTGGCAGAAACGATACCCCCACCACCCTGAGGCTGAAGAGGTCATGGCGGACACTATATTAGGGTTGATCCCCTCAGGAGCACATGAACCCTCTCGAAGTGGAATATTTCCAGTTTCCAAACCAATACCAGAAGGCTAACGACCTTAGACAGATCAATGTGATTGTAGATTGTCAGGAACATTCTGGAGGTGAATGTCAGATAGACATATGAGTCTGAAACTGGAAATTGAAGGTGCGAAACTCAAAGTTGTTAGTGGCTATGCCCCGCAGGTCGAAAGTGAATGTGAAGAGAAGAAGTTCTGGAATGAGTTAGATGAAGTGATGCAGAATATTCCCAGAAATGAGAGAGTGGTAATTGGTGTAGACTTCAATGGACATGTTGGTGAAGGCAATAGAGGGGATGAAGAAGTGATGGGCAGATTTGGTATACGGGATAGGAACGCAGAGGCACAGATGGTGGTAGAGGTCAAGGTGAGCTTCCAGCAGATTTGTCAACTATTGTAAACAACTTATGACTTCTTTTAAGCTTGTGGTTATCTCGTCGAATTGAAGCATTTACGGTAAAATTTGTTAATAACTTATTATTTCTTTCAAGCTTGTGTCTGGTGCTGAAATATGTTGAATAGGACATGTTTCTGCAGAATATATGTCAAAATCACTCAAATCCAGCCGCAATTTAAAAAATACAGACATGTGGTCAAAATGTTCTTATCTCACCAAGTTGAAGCATTTATGGTACACATTGTAAACATGAATGATTTCTTTCAAGCTTAAGTCTGATGCTGAAGTATGTTAAATAGGACATGGTTTTGCACAACATATGTCATGTCCAGTTCCCGGTTTAAAAGATAAAGCCATGTGGTGAAAAGTGCTTATCTCACGGAGCTGAAGCGTTTATGGTACAATTTGTTAATGACATGAATTCTTTCAGGCTTGTGTCTGGTGCTGAAATATTTTGAATGGGACATGATTCTGCACAACATATGTCAAAATCACTCAAATACAGCCGCAGGTTTAAAATATATAGCCATGTGATCAAAGAGTGTTTATCTCACAAGGGTGAAGCATTTATGGTAGAAATTGTACAGTACTAATGATTTTTTTTTTAAGATTGTGTCTGGTGATGAAATATGTTGATTAGGACATGATTCTGCGTAAAATTTGTCAAAATCACTCAAATATAGCCACAGGTTTAAAAGATATAGCCTTGTGGTGAAAAAGTGCTTATCTCACCAAGTTGAAGCATTTATGGCACAGATTGTAAACAACTTAAGAATTCTTTAAAGCTTGCTTCTGTTGCTGAAATATGTTAAATAGTACATTATTCTGCACAATATGTGTCAAAATCACTCAAATCCAGCCGCAGGTTTAAAAGATATAGCCATGTGGTCAACAATTGTTGAGGTGTTTATGGTACAATTTGTTAATAACATGAATTCTTTCAAGATCATGTCCGGTGCTGAAATATGTTGAAGAAGACATGATTCTGCACAATATACGGAGAAAATCACTCAAATACAGCCGCAGGTTTAAAAGATATAGCCATTTGATTAAAAAGTGTTTATCTCACCGAGTTGAAGCTTTTATGGTAGAATTGTTGATTACATGAATTCTTTGGAGCTTGTGTCTGTTGCTGAAATATGTACAATAAGACATGATTCTGCACAACACATATCAAAATCACTCAAATCCAGCCGCAGTTTTGAAAGATATAGCCATTTTATTAAAAATCTCAGCGGCTTGAAACATTAATGGTACAAATTACAAACAACTTATGAATTCTTTCAAGCTTGTGTCTGGTGCTGAAATATTTTTGATAGGACATGAATTTGCACAATATTTGTCAAAATCAATCAAATACAGCCACAGGTCTAAAAGACATAGCCATTTGGTCTAAAAGTGCTTATCTCACCGAGTTGACACATTTATGCTACATAATGTAAACAACTTATGAATTCTTTTAAGCTTGTGTATGATCCTGAAATGTGTTTAATAGGACATGATTCTATACTTTAAATGTCAAAATCACTCAAATCCAGCCACAGGTTTAAGGGATATAGCCATGTGCTCAAAACATGCTTATCACACGCAGTTGAAGCATTTATGGTACAAAATATAAGCAACTTATGAATTCTTTCAAATTTGTGTCTGGTGCTGAAATATGTTAAATAGGACATGATTCTACAAAACATATGTCAAAATCACTCACATTCAGCCGTAACTTTAAAAGATATAGGCATGTGGTCCAAAAGTCCTTGTCTTGTAGAGTTGAAGCATTTATGGTACAAATTGTAAACAACTTATGAGTTGTTTCAAGCTTGTGTCTGATGCTAAAATCTGTTGAAGTGGACCTTATTCTCCACAATATATTTCAAACAAATGGAACAAATGTAAACAACTTATGTATTCTTTCAAGCTTGTGTCTGATGCTAAAATCTGTTGAAGTGGACCTTATTCTCCACAATATATTTCAAACAAATGGAACAAATGTAAACAACTTATGTATTCTTTCAAGCTTTTGTCCGGTGCTGAAATATGTTGAATAGGACATGATTCTGAACAATACATGTCAAAATCACTCAAATCAAGCCGCAGGTTTAAAAGATAGGACATGATTCTGCTCAATGGAGATGGTGGAGAATGTGAATTCTCAATGGAGAATTCTCAATGGAGAATGTGATGGTGCCAATTTTTAAGAATAAGGGGATGTGCAGAATTGTGGCAACTATAGACGGATAACATTGATGAGCCATTCAATGAAGTTATGGGAAAGGGTAGAGAAAACTAGACAGAGAGCAGAAGTCAGCATTTGGGAACAGCAATATCCCTTCATGTCTAGAAAGAGTACTACAGATGCAGGATTTTCTCTGAAAATGCTAAAAGAGAAGTACAGGTAAGGCTGGCGGGAGCTGCATTGTGTTTTTGTAGACCTAGAAAAAGCGTATGACAGGGTGCCAAGAGAGGACCACTGGTAATGTATGAGGAAATCCAGAGTGGCGGAGACTGGTATACTGGAAGTATGTGAGACTGGTGCAGGACATGTATGCTAGCTGTGAGACAGTGGTGCAGTGTGCTTTAAGGGTAACAGAGAAGTTCAAGGTGGAGGTGGGACTCCATCAGGGATCAGCTCTGAGCCCCTTCTTGTTTGCAGTGGCTGACAGATGAGGTTAGACAAGAAGCTCCTTGGACCATGATCTTAGCAGATGACATTATGATCTGTGGGGAGAGCAGAAAACAGGTTGAGGAAAATCTAGAGAGGTGGAGGTATGCTCTGGAAAGGAGAGGAATGAAAGTTAGTTGCAGCAAGACAGAATATATGTGTGTGAATGAGAGGAACTCGGGTGGAACGGTGAGGCTGCAGGGAGTGGAGATCGAGAAGTTGGAGGAATTCAGGTACTTGGGGTCAACAGTTCAGAGCAGCTGAGAGGGTGGAAAAAAGGTGAAGAGACGGGCTAAAGCAGATTGGAAAGGGTGGAGAAAAGTGTCAGGGGTAGTATGTGATAAAAGACTATCGGCCAGAATGAAAGGAAAGGTGCACAAGACAGTGGTGAGACCAGTGATGCTGTATGGCCTAGAGACAGTTACAATGACCAAGAGACAGCAGGCAGAACGAGAGGATGCAGAGATGAAGATGTTGAGGTTCTCTTTGGGAGTGACCACGATGGATAGGATCAGGATTGAGTCTGTCAGAGGAACAGCGCATGTTAGATGTTTTGGAAAGAAGGTAGAGAGAAGGTGTGAGAGAGGAGGATACAGAGGATAGGGTTACATCGGAGGGGGCAAATTTTTTGGCTCGGGGGCCGCATTGACTTTTAAAATTTGACAGACGGGCCAGGTCAGCACAAGATACAATACATATAAATAAAACACGCACTTGTCAACAGTACATATCAGACTCGTCTGACATCAGCTCTGAAATGATAACCAGCTTAGTTTTGAAGGCTCTGATGATTGCTTGCCTTTCATGCACAAACCAGATTTTCCCTTGTAGCTTCACGTCCAACTCATTCATGTGTGTCAGTATCTCCGCAGCAAAGGCTAAATCACAAAGCCAATCTGTGTCATTCAGCTCAGGAAAACTCAAGTAGCTCCAAAAATTAAGTAATCTCCTGTTTGAGCTCCCACATTCATTGATCCAATCATTCAATCATTCACATCAAGTATGAATTCCGTACCAATCTTTGGCGGGCCGGATTAAAGATACCAATAGGCCGGATGTGGCCCACAGGCCACAGTTTGCCTGCCCCTGGGTTAGATGGAGAAGGTTGATTCGCTTTGGCGACCCCTGAAGGGAAAAGCTGAGATGAGAAGAAGAAGAAGAAGAAGAAGAAGAAGAAGAAGAAGAAGAAGAAGAAGAAGAAGAAGAAGAAGACTGTGTAACTGAATTCATTGTGTGTTGGTGCTTTTATTGCTATTTGGTTGCAATCTATGGCTCCAATGGGGAATCTAGTAATGGTGAGAAATCCTTGTTTAATATGTTCTTGTTGGGGATCACTGTACGGGAACTTGATGCAAGTTTGGGCCAGAGAAATTATTGCATCCAACACTGCACTGGTATAATTCTGCTTATAATGCAGCATATGTCTCCAATCTGCTCCCCTGGCACTGGTTGACTACAGCCCACTGCTCATAGTTCATCCATGATGGGTCAATTGCAGAGAACGAATTTCCCCACGGGGATTACAAAAGGACAAATTATATATTGCAATTTTAGACAATTTGTCTATAAAATTGTTATAAGTACACTTGTGCATAAAATTATATCCTTATTAACATTAAAGAAAACAAATAAGAAAGAAATATAGTTCAGCTTACATTAAAGAGTAACTTTATTAACATTGTTTTTAGGTATTTCCTCGTCTCCCACTGTAGTCACAGTGAGGCAAAGCGCTACATCCGCTTCGTCATATGTCCTCGTCTTATGTTTCGGATGACTTTCTTTTGTCTCATTATCTTCGTCTCTCTCCGCCTTTCTATTCATCCCTGTTAAAAAAAATTCATGCTGTCTCTTGAAAGTTTGTTTACTGCACTTCATATCGCCTCGTGATGTGTCGTTCACGAACGTAAGCGCTTCATGAGCCGGCTCTTTGGAATGAGGGACGGGGACCAGCTCCCAACCGATCAGGAGCCGGCTCCCTTCAAGACGATTTTGTTTTTCTCTCTCCCGCTTTTTTTTTCTCTTGAAGGCGCACCTGATTGGCCAATACGCGTGATGTCGTCTCTATGTCTGAGCTACTTAGTGCGCTGAGCCTGGGGGGGAGGGGCGGCAGCGTGGTACACACACTCAGGCGCAGCACAGTAAGCACGGGAACGGATCAAGAGAGGAGAGAGTGCAATACGGAGGACAAAAAGAAAGTAAGTAAAAAATAAATGAGTCAAAGCAGGAAAATGAGCCAAATTTAGCCTCATTTAAAATAAATTGATGGCTGCGAAACAGAGTGCATTGTAGGCAAGACCAAAATTTCATGTAGAGCCGGCTAAACCAACAACCTCCACAGGCACCTTAGAACTGTCCATCAAACAGTTCCATTGAAGAAGCGACCAGTAGAACTTGGTATTAATGAAGGTGCCAGTGTGTCATCTGTAACTTGCTGCTGCAGTGTCAACAGCATCTTTCAGCAGCACACCACCACAGCTGCCTAAAACATCAACTGCATCACTACTGCTCAAATTCCCATCACTTTTGCTTGGTGCACACAAAACCCTACATCATAGAGCTAATACTCACTGCGCACTCTTGAAACTTAGTCAAGAGCCCCCCCCCTCCACAAGGTACCTTGGTTCTTCCTTCAAGATAGGGTGCGAGGCTGGATCTCTTGGAGGGTCTAACAGTAGAGCCGCTGTTTATCCGCAGAGACAAGCCAGATGAGGTGGTTCAGACATCTGGTCAGGACGCCTCCCTGGTGAGGCAGTCAGAGCACATCCCACCGCGAAGACCTGGGAAGACCCAGAACATGCTGGAGGCTGGCCTTAGGACGTCTCAGGATACTCCACAAAGAGCTGGGCGAATTGGCTTGGGTGAGGTAAGTCTTGGCTTTTCTGCTAAGGCTGCTGCCTATTTACAGTAGGCAGTAAAGCTCAGGTGTAGCCTGAGATCTGTTGTGTAGGACTAGATGTTGATATCCCTTTGATCTTTTTATTGTTACAAAAAATATTCACTATTACTTCTATTCCACTTTATGCTGAGGGAATATTATTTGTTTTATTTACACTTGGTCATGGTGGATGTTTCCCCATCTGCTGTCATCAGTACGTGTGTGAATGCTATCAATTGAGAAGCGCTTTGAACTCACAGGGTGAAGAAAGTGCAATATATAAGCAGAGACCATTTACCATTGCTTTCATGTTGAGAAGCAAAGATGTATATAATCATTTTAGTAAGAATATTTAATAAATGAAACCGAACATATTCAGAATAAAATCAGGCATGATTTTAGACCAGAACATTTTTCAGCACTTCAGACAAGATCAGGATCTTTCCTCCTCCCTGTCCAGTTTGACAGCAATGTCTGGGCCCATGACAACATCCTACATGAGCATGTGGTGGATCCAGTTGATGATCACATGACCAGTGTTGCCAGGGAGGACTTCATCATAGCTTTAACACATTCAGCAAAATTAATAACTGCTGCAGAGGGATGACCTCTGAGTGGTGGAAAACAGAATGGCAAAAAGTATGGAAGGCAGGTGGCATCCAGCTGGGAGGCATCATAGCAGGTCTCATCACGCCATGCTGATGACAAACAATGATAACAGTAACTGATCATGTTCAATCAGGTGATTTTCATTTGGTCATTGCATTTAATATTTTTTTCCTAATTCTTTTTTAAATTGACCAAACTTAAACATGACCCTGCAATACAATCTGTGTGTGTGTTTGGTGTGCGTTACCTGTCAATCAGTGAGTCCCTCATAACTGTTGCAATGGCCGACGGGACAGCTGAGTCTCCAAGCCTGAAGACACTCTCTATAACTGATAACTCTGTGCTGGTTGTGTCCAGCCCACAGAAAGCACACCAGTCGTTGACCACCATCCCTGCTGCAATGACCTCACTACCCCGGTTCACTGTTCCTGCCTGGGCATGAAGTGGCGCCCCATTAGTCAACCAACAAACTCTGTGTTTATACTTATTTTATGTGGGCTTCATGTCCTTACCACCAGGGGGACTTGTAGCAGAGAAGACAGCTCATCCTGGTCCTGGATGGAAGTCCGGGGATGGACCAGCCCCCCCTGGTTGCTGAAGGCACAATAAGACCCAACCAGAACCTGTTCTGCCACTGTCTGGCGGAATACCTCCACCTTAAGAGTGTCGGCCAGGATCTCCTCCGTCTCCTGGGTGTCATAAATCAGATGCTCACAGGCAGCCTTGTGGCTTTAACACAAATAAGAATAATTTACACCTGTATCTCTCCTCAGCCCCTCAGTTACTAAAAACTGACAAAAAGTAGATTGGAAAATCACATTCACTGGTTTAAGAATTCATAAAAAAAGTACATCTGTAATTACCTGAAAATAGTAACCAATTAAAAAAAGCTCAAAGTCTGGATTAACTATCGAAAAAAACTAAAATAAATAAATAAATCGACATGAACCAAAATCCAAAATATAAAATCTTTAGCAGCAAATTATTAACTTGGAAAAAATTGTAAAAACTACAAAATATGGTCCAAAAGCAGCAAAGATTCAACATGAGAAAAATGTATCACGAACAACTTGGAAAAGTGTATATGCACAATAAAAGATGTTGCTACCAAAACATCAGGAAATAAAGGTAAGTGAGGTCCTAAAACATACCCGATCCAGGTCTGGGTGGACCAGGGCCACGTAGTCGTTGCAGGTGACAACATTTCCGAGTGCCGAAAGCCTTTCCTCCACCCTCTGTATCCTTACAGAATCCGGAAGGCTGTTCCTGATGTGCTGCAGCTCCTGGTCTGTTGTGTTGTTGGGAACCATGAGGCCATGACGATTCCCTGACGATACACATTATAAACAAAACAGATTTTCAAAATTCTCCGTTCGGTTCGCTTAATTTGCAGTATGACAAACTTTAAAGGCTCAAAAGATTTGCTTGTCAGACCACAGTCACGCAATAGATTTATTTACTGCATCAATTACTTGACAAACAGTCTGGAAATCGATGCTTAAGGTTACAGTTACAATTAAAATAAGAAGAGAAGACCTTTCAATGACTTTCAATGTTAATACTGTTAAACAGCAACTGAGTCAGTGTGACCCTCCATTGCGATTTGTTCTTAATGTTTCACTACACTTATATGGGTTTCATATTTTCAGGACTTTAAATGCTGAGATGCTGGTACTGCCAAGGATAGCTACACTACCGATTTGTACTGTAATGACTGATTTCTGTTATTAACAACTACATTGTTTTTTTGGGAGGATGGCATGGCTCAGGTGGTAAGAGTGATCATCTAGAAACCAAAAATTCATGAAGCAGGATTTGATTCTCAAGCTCCTCCAAGCCTGTCAAAGTGTTGTTGACCAAAACACTGAACCCCAAATTGCCCCCTGGGCATTGCTAAGTGGCTGCCCTCAACTCATGGTGCATCCATGACTATTAACATACTGGGGATTATCAATTTCCCACAAGGGATTAATAAAGTGTTCAAAAAAGTTGCATGTGCTTGTACATGAGTTATACTCACCGACACACATTCTCCCGATGATGCGGCAACCAGCTATAGAGGCATGAACCACTGGGATTGTTTCTGATAATTCACCTTCAAATACACTGCAGACACATAGGGTAAAAAGACAAAATTATAATTTTGAGGATAAATAATAGGAGAGAATGTGACAACTGTTTGGTCCGGGTCCATAAAATAGAATAAAATCCAGTTAATAAATAACCAACAAAGATTAACACAAACACAAAAATTAACATCACACACCTACTGTATCTGTGATTTAATGACAGAATAAGAAAAAAGTCAAAAATAACACACATAATGAGAAAAAGAACCTAATTAAGAATATAATGATAATAATAATAATTTATCCTTTATTAACCCCCAAGGGGATATTCGTTCTCTGCAATTAACCCATCATGGATGAACCATGAGTAGTAAGCATGCCGTCAACCGGCGTCAGGAGAGCAGTTAGGGGTTCAGTATCTTGCTCAACAACACTTCTGCACAATAGGATCAGTCGGGAATAGAACCAGGAACGTTGGGTCCCAGAGACAGTTGCTCTACATCCTGTGCCACACCACCCCTGTTGTCATTGTCATGGTCTCCAAAATATATCAGGAAGAAACTGCATACACAATAACTTCACCAATCAGTAAAAATAGCTTTCAAACAAAACTAAAAAACAATAAATGTAACAAAAATAAATCTAATGTAGTTCAAGAAACTTGATAGATAAAATGCTTGCCAAAAAATGTGCTTTTTCAAATTTCATGCTGATCAAGTGTGACTTGGGATTACTTTGGAGGATCTTTGCAGATCCAAAGGGGTAATTACATTCAGACATGTTATTTGGCTTCTTTACACCTGAGAATGATGATATTCAAACTACAAGCAACTTTCTGGAACCACAAGTTAAATTGCACCCACCAAAATGAATTACTGCTGGGCTTGAAGGTGAGCTCACCTGTAGAAGTTCTCAGACCCACCGATGGCCACCAAACAATAGGTGTTAGTCAGTTTGGCGAAACAGCCGATCTCATTGTTCTTCTCGAACGAAGCTCTGACTGCCATGATGACGGAGAACAGACTTCACCTGCAATATTTCGACACTCTTTAAGGCTCATTTATGCTTTATGTTGAATATACTTACAGATATGCATGGAGCTGTTCATGTGTATCCAAAGTTCATTTCAGAAATTTGGTCTCTCTTGGAGTCTTAGGGCTTATTTATTCTATTTTTTGATGTTTCTGTACGCCTTCTCGATGTTTACAACATCCTGGACTTCACTGGCCTCATACTTTCCTGCATCATTTGCGTTGGAATGAGCATTAAATCCACTAGGGGGTGCGGCCCAGAGTCAGAATGTTGTCTTCTAACGAAGCCGTCCTACCTCTTCACAGTCGAATTACCTCAATACTGTAACAAAGTGTGGTAAATAGCTAAACTTTATGGGGAAAAGCTGTAGGAGTTTTGTTGTTTTAAGCTTCAAAGAGACGGAGCAAATACTTTGGACTTGAATCCACGAAACAAATGAAAGGTTCTGTCCTTAGCCTTTTCTATCGTATCGCATGAACAAGCCTTTAGATCAGTGACATTCAGAAGGTTCAAAATCTACAGATCTATTTTCATGCGTACTTAGAGCTAACATAAATGTTACGCAGTAGGACTCAGGATCACTGGACCTCGAGACGCGTGGGAAGAGCAGGCCAACAAGCCGGTGGACGATAAAGCTAATACGCTAGTCAACCCGTTTTCCGATATTAGAAAATAGAGATATGAAAACAAAACACGTAAAAACGTTTACAGACTTTAAATAGTTTCAGCCAAAGTAAAAAAAAAATTGAGAAAAGTTGGTAACTTCACCTTACAAGAATCCGTGATTCTCAAGCGTGTTATTCTTCACCCCCCCCAGTACCAAGCATGCGTTAACTTCCGCTTCCGGGTAAAGGATGCAACGTGACAATGGTACATCAAGAAAATCGGTTGTTCGAACCCTTAAGTGAAAATAAAATGAGATTGAACAAACTAGGTGTTTTGGCGGAGATTAATCGATTTCTGTGCCTTACGGACTAATTTGTGGTCATTTGCACGTTCTTTATTGAAGGCATTTTAAACGTATTTACTTCTGTAGTTTTCATTTCATTTCTTAACATTTCCGCTGCCCCGCAACCCGGTAAGTGTGTTGACAATGAATGGTCAGATTTGATTATGGTATATTCATTAGGTTGGCGGAATGTGTTGGCGGATCTTGCAGGCATGCCTTGCGTTTACTACGCAATAGCTGCCTCCAACTATGTTCGTCTTTCCTTTGGGCAAGCAACGAAAGAGAGGAACTCTGTGTCAATGTTATTTTAGGCCTGGCCAAATTCTTCATTAACGAAAACAGAATACAAAAGTGTTCCACAATTTTACGTTCTTTATAAAGGATTTTGAATTATATAATTGATTCTTAAAACTTAGGGAATGGTCCAAAAACCATAAAAATATTTGTTGTCTGAAATTCCTTGTGAACAACCAAGTTAAATACACATTATATCCCCCTTGCAAGTTTGCTTTTATTTATTTTTTTATTATATCTATCCATCTATCTATCTATCTATCTATCTATCTATCTATCTATCTATTGATTTATTTATTTTCTTTTACTTTCTTTTTCGTCTAGCATTAAACATTTCTCACAAACCTTTAGCACTTTTAACTTGTACAGTTAAGTGATTACATACAGAACGTATGTCCTTATGTCATTTGCTTTCTCATCACCGGTTGTTTCATTGACATTCGATTCTGTCTTGCCATGTTTATGTGTACATATGTATATCTGTTTATGCTATTTAAGTTCAATTAAAAAAAAAGTCTTTCCTTTGGGCTTTTTCCCTTCAGGGGTCACCATTAGGGGTGGGCGATACTGGGGACTTTTGGTATCAATCCGATACCAAGTAAATACAGGGTAGTATCGGCTGATACCGATACGATACCAATATGATACCAATTCTTTTTGTCATGATGTCATGATCATTGAATAATTGAGCCCCCCCCCCCCCCCGAGTAAGTCTTTTAATTATGATAAACACAGCACAAAGATTTTAGGCAATAAAAATGTTTCATGTTTTATGAAATAACTACAATGCAAACTTTAGCTTCTTATTCTTCTTTCGGCTTTTCCTGTCAGGGGTCACCACAGCAAGTCAACTTTCTTCATCTAACCCTATTCTCTGTATCTTCCTCTCTCACACCAACTACCTTCATATCCTCTCTCACTATGTCCATAAATCTTCTCTTTGGTCTTCCTCGAGACCTCTTGCCTGGCAACTCCAAGTCCAGCATCCGTCTACCAATATATTCTCTATCCCTCCTCTGTACATGACCGAACCATGTCAGTCTGGCTTCTCTGACCTTCTCTCCAAAACATCTAACATGTGCTGTTCCTCTGATAGAGTCATTCCTGATCCTATCCATCCTGGTCACTCCCAAAGAGAACCTCAACATCCTCATCTCTGCAACCTCTAGTTCTGCCTGCTGTCTTTTGGTCATTGTAACAGTTTCTAGTCCATACATCATCGCTGGTCTCACCACTGTCTTGTACACCTTTCCTTTTATTCTGGCTGAAAGTTTTCTATCACATAGTACCCCTGACACTTTTCTCCACCCATTCCAACCTGCTTGGACCCGTCTCTTCACCTCTTTTCCACACTCTCCGTTGCTCTGGACTGTTGACCCAAAGTACCTGAAATCCTCCAGCTTCTTGATCTCCACTCCCTGTAGCCTCACCGTTCCACCCGAGTTCCTCTCATTCACACACATATATTCTGTCTTGCTGCGACTCACTTTCATTCCTCTCCTTTCCAGAGCATACCTCCACCTCTCTAGATTTCCCTCTACCTGTTGTCTGCTCTCACTACAGATCACAATGTCATCCACAAACATCATGGTCCATGGAGATGCCTGTCTCACCTCATCTGTCAGCCTGTCCATCACCAATGCGAACAAGAAGGGGCTCAGAGCTGATCCCTGATGGAGTCATACCTCCACCTTGAACTTCTCTGTTACCCCTACAGCACACCGTACCAGTGTCTCACAGCTAGCATACATGTCCTGCACCAGTCTAACATACTTCTCTGCCTCTCCAGACCTCCTCATACAATACCAAAGCTCCTCTCTTGGCACCCTGTCATAAGTCTACAAAAACGCAATGCAACTCCCTCTGACCTTCTCTGTACTTTTCTATTAGCATTCTCAACGCAAATACTGCATCTGTAGTACTCTCCCTAGGCATGAAGCCATACTGCTGTTCACAAATGCTGACTTCTGCTCTAGTTTCCACTACTCTTTCCCATTACTTCATTGTATGGCTCATCAACTTTATCCCTCTATAGTTGCCACAATTCTGCACATCCCCTTTATTCTTAAAAATAGGCACCATCACACTTTGTCTCCATTCTTCAGGCATCTTCTCACTCTCTAAGATCCTGTTGAATAATCTAGTCAGAAAATCTACCGCTGCCTCTCCTAGACACTTCCACACCTCCACAGGTATATCATCAGGACCAACTGCTTTTCCACTCTTCATCCTCTTCAATGCCTTCCTCACTTCACTTTTACTAATTAGTGCTACTTTGTGGTCTACAATAGTCACCTCTTCTACCCTTGCCTCTCTTTCATTTTCCACATTCATCAGCTCTTCAAAGTACTCTTTCCATCTTCCCATCACTCTTCTAGCATCTGTCAATACATTTCCCAGTACTAGCATCAGTACTAGCTGTACGTTGCTGCTTTGATGTTTGCATTTGAGTGTCAAATTCCATCCATATTCCACCTTTTAATGCAGGTGGGGATGGAGAACCTCCTGCAGGGTGGTGTGAGGTAGTTACAGGAGCCATTACTGAGGCAGTGCTAGTGGCAGAACTTGTGCGGAGCTGATTGTGGATGGACTGAGTTCTGGCTCACTGATTGCATTTCAGCAATGAGTCGTTTTTTCAGTGTTGACATTTGCAGTGTTCTGGAATCCAAAATTTTTAAATCTTATATCCTGGTAGGTGCTGGCACTAAGGCCATAAAATGTTTCAATACCCCTGAAACAGTGCTGGCACAGTAGCTAGCTTGCTGCCTTGGGCCTCATGAGCTGCAGTTGATCTCAGAAGTAATGCAACCAGGGGGATCACCTTTGAAACAGACACATGTTTTTCAGATGATATCTCCCTTGTTACTTCTTCAAATGGTTTCAAGGCATTAAAGGAGAGATCAATCACAGACCAATGTTCCTCACTCAGGCATAGTGAGCTCTTTCCAAGAAGGCAAAGTACAGTTGTAACTGCTTCCTTTTGCTCACGTAGCCTCTCAAACATGTAGAAGATAGAATTCCAGCGTGCTTCTACTGACTGCATGAGTTTGTGCTCTGGAAACTTTAGTTGTTTCCGTATTTCTTTGAGCTTTTCTATTGCTTTTGTGCTGTGGTGAAAAAAAGATACAATAGCACTACACCGGTGTTGGATGTCAAGAAGCTCAGGGAGGGTCTTAATGGAGTCTTTCACAACTAGATTTATAGTGTGTGCAAAACATGGATAATGTGCCCAACCTGCTTTGCGTACAGCAGCAACTATATTGGCTCCATTATCTGTGACTACAGCATGAATTTTGGCAGTTAGGACCCATTCCTCTGTGATTCTTTGTGGTTCTGAGCAAATCCCATCAGCGCTGTGCTTACCTGGGAAACTACTGGTTTCTAGCACATATTCTTGCATTTTCCAATTTCTGTCAATGATAACGGCAGCTACAGTTAAAATGGCCTCTGTGGCTCTTGATGTCCATATGTCAGTGGTCAGTACAACGCTGTGAGCAGCATCCAGACACCGTTTAACTTCAGAACAACATTCTTCATACAACAAAGGTATTTTTTCTCCCATGAGAAATTTCCTACTTGTTATCCTGTAGCGGGGATGTTTGTAATGATCAAATCGGGATCAGAATCTCTTTAACCAAATGTACAATGTACAAAGGAGTTTGACAGGGCATGACAGCATCCTATTGCAGGAAATAAACAGTTACAGAATATTTGGATAGTTTTAAAATTCGTATTTATGATTTCTGAGATTATGAATGTTGGGGAAAAGCTTTATATTATTTTATTTGATTTTGTTCTTTCCTCTTTCAACTATTCATTTATTTTCTTGTGACTCTATCCTTTATTGTTTCATTAAACCAGGTGCTTTAACTGAGAAAACAAACAAACAATAGAAGAACAACAAACTGCAACCCCCCCCCCCAGTCTATAATGAGAGTATCAGCAGGAAAAAAAAAAAACTTTTGAATTCTTCCAGTTAGTGCACATCTTTAGGCTGGTAGATTTGATGAAATTCCATCAAGGAACACGTTTTATACCTGTATAAAATGACAGCATAACACCTCTTCCGGCTCTCCGCTCTCTCCCTCCATGTGATTTCTGTGACCCCTACTATCCACCCAGAAACACCCTGGATGGTCACGGTGAGTCCCCAGCCGATTGGAGGCTGGTTAGGTGGGAATATGTTCTTTATCTCTCTCTCTCTAATCATCTCCCTCTTTCGCTCTCTCGCACACATCCATAATGTGAAAAAAAAAGCTGCCGAATTTCATGTTTCATATAGACAACAAAGCATCGCAGTGATGAATTAGTGATAACAGAAACCATCAGTGTCAACATAAACGGAATGTAAGCTATATTCAGCTAATACTTCTGACTAAAGGCTAACATCGCTAAAGCTGGGCAGTCTCTCTTCGAATGCACTGCCAACACTGATCATCCAGATGAATCCCCCAAAAACTGAAATTTATATTTGACTTGATAAATATTGACAATTTTAAAACAAAGAATTGTTTGAGTAATGAGACTCACATGACTGTCGTTGCAGGAGAAGATGGGGTGCGATCAGAGTAGTTATTGTGACGAAGAGGATCAAGAGGCCAAGGCAGAAGACCTTGATATCCCGAAATCTGACAAAGGTTTATCAACATTCAAATCAACAAATCCATATTGTCGTTTGATTTGTTTAATACATGAGAAATATATTACATGTGAACCTGAAAAGGACTCACTTCATTAGTTCTTTTGCTTTATTTTACTAATTTACGCGAAAACTGACAAACCCAGTGAATGTTTTTTTGGTTCAACTTGCATGGAGGTAAACAATGATTGGACAAGAACACCTGAAAAAGAGCATCCAAGTTGGTGATTTTCATGGTCTCAGATTATGAAGATTATCTGACATGATAATCTCATTTTATCTCTTACAGATGTGGATGAGTCTCAACAGTGTCTGCTGGATGACATGCGATTCATGATTTCCTGCACCAACTGGTACTGAACTGGTGCAAACTGTTATTGTAATTAAGTTTAAATTTATGTATGTAGGAGATGATTGAAAAACCAATAAACGAAAATGTGTAACAAAGCCAGTGTGTGCCCACCTGTGTGTATCTGAGTGTCTATAAGTAGGTGCCTGCTATAGTGTATCAGCATGTCTGGTAGTGTATGTTACAGTATGTGGGTCATTTTATGGCTCAGTGAGCCATTCTGTTCATCAGTGGTTATTCCTCTGTGCTCATTCAGTATTGTGTGTCTATTAATATACTTGTTTCCGTCAGTTCCTGTCGTACATTGTGTGTTTGATAGCTTGTTTAGAGTATGTGTCTGTTTTGAGGGATTTTTCTGGGTATATCTATATGTTTATCATAGTACACCTAATGGGGTGTGCCTGTTAATGTGTGTCTGATTTTGACTCCTCAATGCACTCATGCTCAGATGAACCCAGTGGGGGCTTTAAGTAGTGGGAGTCCCATATAGACCAACAGTAAAACAATTGTCAACAATATGCGGACACTCCCGAAACAATAACAGGAACCCCCACTACTCAAAAACAGTTTTCAGTTAACTGTTTGAAGTGTGTTTTTAAAAATCTTCTTGGAGATGTTTTCTGTCCCTTTAAATTTATGTTTTTTGTGGCCATTTAAAAATATAGTTAAAAAATGTCCTACTTACAGAGGCACAAAACCTGGATTCACAGCTATTCTCGTGGCTTGCTGAGCAATCGTTTTGCTCCCCATTCTTAAAACACACACTGTTTTAATTGATCAGCTCCCCTAGGCATGTTGAAAACTTCCCACGACCTCCCATAACTGGAATCAGGATTATTTGATACTTCTGTTTTGGTGAACACACAAGACACCCAAGTATACACATACTGTATATGTTCTGTAAAATAAGTTTTTTCATAATAGGACCCCTTTAAGGTGAATAAACTTTCATGGTCCTCTGATCTGCTTTGTAGACTGCAGCCATCTAGTCTCTGAAAATGACTTAGGGTGTATGATATTTCCCAGGACAGCAATGTGCAGGAATGTTAAATCCTTTTTGTTGATGAATCTGGGAATCAAACGCCATTGAGAAGGTCCCTCATCCTGACCTGTAATTGGTGGATTAGAGGTAAACAAGACTCATCATCTGCAACACTTATACTCTTTTAAGGGTTCAGCATTCCAATCCATCAGGGCTTCATGAATATCATCAAGCGGTAAGATGTCCTGAAACCTTGACCTGTTCTTTGGGCTAAAGGATGTCTTCTCTCAACCCCGAAGTCAGTGCCTAAACACCTTTGTCATCAGCCATTGCAATCAATCTGATTGATTCCATTCAGGGACGATTCAAGGAATGAAAAGGTCTGAATCACTGAGCAAAGTTATGAAACAAGACCTTATATGTTACCCAAGAAGAAATCGATATAACAAAAACCAGCAAGTTCAAGATTTTACACTTTTTCAGCACATATCTCATATAAATGTCTGCTTCAACACTGCAATGTCCATCCAAACCTAACACATGTTTGAAAACCACATCTGTCAACAACGGGTGCCAACACCAACACAGAAGTCATTTATTAATCATGCGACTTCTGGGGCAGGGTTACCATCCCAACACAATAAACATTTTTGATTAAATTAAAAACCATTGATGATAAAAGATGATATTCCTGTTTAAACAACGAAGAACATAAGGAGACTGACATTTTCAGTTTTATACAGACATTTTATCTCCTAAATAACATAATGTTACTGGGGAGTAAGAACAAGACATAAAGAGAAAGACAAGCTACCAACTTTAATAATTAAACTGAACATGTCAGTTCAGTACCAGCATTAAACTAGAAATCGATGATGTCTGACATGTTTTAACTATAAGTTCATTTAAGAAAGTCTTTCTAGGTACATAGGTGAATAGATATTCTAAATACAATCCATTTGGAAAAAAATCCCCTCAAAAAATCAACCTGAGTCCGTCTCAAAGTTGAGTTGCAAAAACATTTTCGCAAGTTTCCATTTCTAGGTCAAAACTGATATGTTTTTACCACTTTCACTGTTGTTTTTAATTTTATGTACAAAACATTACAAAATAAAGGCATCACCAACCAAGTGAAAAGGGATGCTGCTGCTGGATGCCATGCAACGGCGTACAAACAGATTTTCCAGGGACCAGTGTTAAATTTGTATATTTATTGAAGCAAATGCAAGTAAGATAACACTGGAGACTAATGTAACTTCAAGTTCTCACATAAAATTCAAGTTTATCTCCTGAGCTCCCCTGGCGCTGGTCGACGGCAGCTAATGGTTCATCCACGATAGTTTGATTGCAAAGAACGAATTTCCCCATAGGGATTCAAAAAGGATAAATTATTATTATTATTAAGAGTTCCATAAACAAGTATACCTCTAAGTAGTCTCGTCTTGCCTGCTACTTTACTACCAAGAGTCTGAATAGTGGAATGACTTATTCATCATGTTTCATTACATACATTCATGTTTTTCATTTTAAAAATGTTTGAAAATATAAATTTGACTGCTGAATGATACCAGTCTAATTTAGGACCTTAATTAATTGTCTTGCTGCATCCAAGCTCCAGACAGTGACTATCAGGTTCAGTAGGCTACAAAGTGGCTGGATCTCATCTACTAAACTTATTAATGTACTTTTACATGCAAAAGAGGTAAGACTTATTTATTTTTTCTTGTTTTTTCCTGTGAAGTCAGGATGATTAAGTTACTTAATGCTGTTACATGAAATGAAATGAACTGAAAGCACTTGTATTTTAAACTCGCATCGTTCGTGTACATCCTTTTTCCAACAAATTGTGTTAAATTATTGTGAATTCTAACATGAATTTAACATGGATTGTGTATAACACATGAGTATATCATAAATATAGCAATACGATACAACATAGCTCAATGGCTCAATGGTCACATTTAAAAAAAAAACAAAAACATAAATTATACATACAGTATCATACTTGACCTAATCACCAAGTTATGTGAAAAAATGGCTGCACCAGAAAAAAAAACAAAACATGTCAAATAGATATGAGAAAACATTGAACATGTGGAAAAAGAATACCCTTTGAATGCATTCATCAAATTAGAGAGATGTTTATTTGATGTCAATTTCATATTTGAAAGATGTTAAGAAAGGTGATGATTTTATGTTGCAACATGTTGATATGATGTTAAAAAAAAACAGGATACAAAATCAATAAGACATATATGTGACATGGTAAACACCTGGTCAGGTTATAAAATTGCGATAAGTTTGATCTGAAATCAAAACCAACCAAGTTTAAAAAAAATGTAACATAGTGGGGATTGAACCAGTTGGGTGTTAGGAAGACATTGGATGTTATTTAAGTAATCCCAGTTTGAAAAAAACATCAACCGTATTTAAATCAGAGGATATCACAAACCAAATTCAACCGAATATGAATGTCTCAAAAATGTTGTGCCTGTTAAACGACATCTGTCTCATGGAAAACACACTTGGGTAGTTTGACAAAAGTTACAAAATAGTGTGATAACAAAAAGCTACATAGACAAAATTGTTCCCTGTGAGGTTTTGCAAAGCTTGTTGATACTTTGAGTGGTCTTAAACTGCTAGGGATACTTCACTGTAATAATGCACTAATGTAGTATGTGATTAACTCTTTCTCTGCCAGAAAAACTATTGATTCTATGACCATTGATAAACAATTGAAATGAGTCTGCTTCCAGCTTTAAACACAAACATATTCTTGTTTTATCTCATCTAAAAGATATATCTTTTAAAATAGATAAGAACCTAATAAAACAGGCAGCAATCTAGTCATTTAAAGGTAAACACTGCTTAATTTTTTTATCTATAGTGTGGCTAACAGAATTAATGCCATCTCCCACAGTGAAGATTTGGTACAAAAAACACTAAATGGCAGAGACAGGATTAAGTACATCCATCACAAAAATATTTTAGTTTTTTTTTTGTTGTTTCAGTACAAGAAAAGCATACTAAAAGTTTTTATTCCACATAAAAAAATCCCAACAGTAAAACACCTGTTGGAAGTTTGAGCTCATGTCATACAAGTTTAGTACATTAGCATGAACACACTAGCTGAATTGGAAAAAAGGCAGCAAGTAAACAACAAAAAGCGAAACTGCTTGTGTAGTCAGAGTCAGCTCCAGTATTTCTAAATATGTTTAGCACAAATGTTGTGCAACACAGAAGCAGGAAATTATTGAATGGACACTTATAAACACTAATAAAGTTGCTGTTATTATGAAACAGCACATTTACTCAAGTTTCATTGAATCTGCACAAACTTATTTAACATATTTGTTTCTTTTTAATACTTAACATTGTACAGAACTACCTTTATCGATTTGTTAACTGCTCTCATTAAAATTTGATTTTTTTTCCACAAACTTGATGTTTTGCTGAGCAACTAATTTTCACAAGTTGAGATCAATTAGTATGGCCTGTGGAATTTTTTCAATTGTGAATATTCATGAGCAATCAAAGTGTCTTGCATGTCACGTTTGACTTAGTTGTTGTGTGACTGACAGAAAAGTGTCATGTTTTCTATTTTCCCTATCCTTTGGAATTACTCCATAAACATAACATTACGAGCAATCACTGTTTTAACACAGCGGTGTTTGAGGCTGAGTTTACTAAAACTTGTTTTAACAAGAGGATTCAAATCTTGGCTTACAGTGAAAGCACACTAGTGTTAGCTGCCAATGTCATTGCGTAGTTTGTCCCTTTTAGTCCCCTTATTGAAGAGCCGGTGTACTTGAAAAGAACAATGTGACAATTAACAATGAACAATTAAAAAAAGTGCATGAATCACATTCAAACACACTCACACACTGCTAGCGGCAAAGCTGCAATCCAAGATGCTAACAGAATAGAGAAATAGAATGTGCCTTTAAATGTCCCACAGTGACAGTGGGGACATTCCAATGTCCAGCAGGCAATCAATAAACTGAGGTGAGGTTCAGTGACTTGCCCAAGGACACTTTGGCATGGAGACAGGAGGAGCCAGGAATCTATATAGCTAATCCAACAGAGCCAAAGCCACTAAATGCTCAAGGTGCCTAACAACACTGAATCTCAGAAAATCTGTCTATAGCTTTGATCGACTCAATTTAGTGATGAGCAAGGATAGGTGGTTAGGACCCAGCTTTGTGACAAACATAATGTTAAAGGGGTAGTGGCTCACTGACACCCAGTGGCTGCAACCACATCTGCATGCTAAGACAACAGCTTAATAACAGTCACAAACACCAATAGCATTTTGATTTTGAATTTGAATATAAAAAAAGAAAAAATATTTGACCATGAAATTAGCTTAAACAGAATTAGAACAGCAGAAACTAATTTAGTTAAAAACTACAAGAGAATTTGTTGTCGCATTAATTTTTTTGAACCATAAATATCACATTTCGATCTGTGTCTGCGGTCACTTTGTCTTTTTTTTTTCCTCTACAATCTTTTTCTGAAACAATGATCATTCAGTTATACAGAGTCTGTTTTGTCAAAGATAACTGTCTTGATGCGCTATTAGTTTCTGCCTTTCTTAAATGCCATTGGTTCAGAATCAGCAAGATCCTAAGGCAAAGCTTACCTTTAAAGGCAACTCACTATAGTCAACAAGCTGCCAGAAGGTCACCTGACCTGGGATGACCCAGAACAATAACCAGAATATGGTGAGTAACAAATTTTTAACAATTTTTTGAGAAACAAAGTTTCAGTATTAAGATTTATATAGGTGATAGCGGGTGGGTTGCCATAATGGTGTGTACGCTTTTATTGTATTGAAACATGGATGCAGAGTATTGATCCTTGTATGCGTTGCAAAATGAGTCGAATATTTGGTATATCCTTAGAATGGTAATGAGGTGGAGTATGATGATATTTTAATTGTCATAGAAGATGCCACATCATCAGTACTATCAAGCCGTGTAATTCTACAAAAACATTGTCAGTGTGGAGCCTCGTACTTTTCATTTATCACGTAGGCTCTTGATCTTATTCATGTTGTTCTTTTTCCTGTGACAAAATATTTTTGATGTTATATAAAAGACCCTCTTCCTTTTTAAAAAATATTTTCAGAGGTTAAAACTGGGTATGTTTATATAATGATAAAACATGGTGCTATTTAACAGTGTTTTTCATTGTTAAAAAAGGGGGAGGGGAGGGGCTTTTATCATACCAAGATGATTTTCACATTTTACCATATTTTCTCCTTCATATGAAAACATTTTCTATGTTACTACAAGATGTGTCTTGAGATATTATGAGACATTTTCATGTTATTACAACAAACCTTTGACATTTGTACAGGCTTTTTTCTGTTTCTATTATAAAATAGAACACATATAATATGAAAACTATCATGTAATAAACTTTTCATGTTAAACCTTGACAGTTGTCATTTGAGGGAAGAGATAAAGTAATCACCAAATAATGATCAAGAGTGTTCAACCAAACGATATCTGTAAGCGCAACAGGCCAAAGTCAGTATTGAGACAACCAAATGTCTGATGACAGGAATAATTTTGCTATCTGTAGTTAACTCAACATAAAATAATCCTCTTTTGCCTTAAATAAAATCTGAAAAACATTAGTGATATCCTTGAATGTCTTCTGTGATGGTCTTCCTACCTAAAGTGTGCCTGTATGTATTGTTATACTTTTATCAATCTGAATGAAGTTTGAAAAGTCAAGATGAGCCGAACAATATCCAAACAAATACTCATTAAGTCTTTTCTTGTGCTATAATCGGCCGTATCTGTTGATATCAGTGAGAAAACACACACACACAAGCACACATTCTGCCAATTCTCATACCATTAATGACTAGTTAGTACAGATAGCAACTTTCAGCATTGAAAAGCTTTTGGATTTTACTGGCATATACCAGCAGACAATAGTGTCTGCTGACCTCCAGCCAACTGACTGCATGTCAGACCCACTCCTGGACAGGGTATCTGTAATAGTAAAGATTCAGGGCACCCTGCTGCACATCTTTGTTCTTAAACTGGAAGGTAGTGTAGACCAGGACAAGAATGCACAACAAAAGGACACAGGGGATCACCACAGCAATGACATTGAATGTCGACGGAATGTTGTTGATGGTCGCCATGATGTCCACATCGTCCAGGGGCAGCTGGTGGTCGCCGGGCCGCTCAAGCTCAAAGTGGTTGCAGCCCATCCAGTTGTGCAAGATGGATTTGGGATATCCAGGTTCCACGGTCAGCTTCTGGTTATCAAATTTCCAGTAGTCTTTCCCCTTGTAGAAGTAGGTGTAGTCTGACAGGAGAAAGAGAAGAATTGAAAACAGCAACAATTTCTCCTGTGACAAAAACCCAGTGACTATAAATATATGCGATGCATCAACACTAAGTCCTTAAGGCCAAATAAGTTGGCAGAAATTTGTCTTCCACAAAATAATAATCAATATTATGTTAGAGCTTTTTTCAGCTATATCTGACACCTAGTTTTCTGATACTTATTTAACTACATTATTTAACTAAAAGGTTTAACTAAAAAGGGAGGGATATAGATTTTTGACCTCAAAAGGGCTATTTTATTTGACAATAAGCAAGAAACTGTGAAAGAAGTAACACAAATGTTAGGAACATAATACAAGAAAGTGGAATGCTCTTTGAATTGTTTTTGTAAAGGTTAATGACTTTCTATTAAATTACCTGAACCAAATACATGAACAAAACTGGTCCAGAACTGGGCAAAGATAAGCAGTTATTAACAATTTCTGTTAACCCCAAATATAGAAATCTGAAAAAAAGTTCCCTTGGAGTATTTGAGAAACAAGTCCATTAATATGCATAAAATTCAACAAATAACTTTGCTAAAATTTTTGGCAACCAAATAAAAAAAATGTAATTGAAAATGAGCATGAAATTCCCCTAAAGACATCTGAAGTACTTAAAATACTGCAAATAAAATGGGCCCAAACACAGAACATCTATAGGACTAGGACACCTTTGAGATGGAGAAAAAGAAAAATGTGTTAACATTAGGACAGACTATCCATATGCGAACAACACTCACATCCCTCCCGGCTGATGAACGCCCCCTGCGGTGCCACAGGAACCCCCTTCCAGACTGAGATGGGTTTGGGGTAACCGATATCCACTGTTTGTTTCTCCTCGCTGTAACGCCAGTACTTGTCCCCCTTAAACAAGTAGGTCTTTCCCACAGGTTCCCAGCGCAGTGCCATGTCAATGCCATCCCTCGGGAGGCTGCTGTCGAGTTCCACAAGGCTATGGGGGTAACCAGGCTCTGCTGTCACCTCCTTAAACACCCAATACTTATCACCTATTGGGGGAGAAATATAGACCTTATTATGACTGAATTTTGGAATAATTCAGTTCCCCATGGGAAAATAATCCTTTACTGAGATCGACATTGCAGACAATGGAGGTCTATTATGGTAAGGTAAGGTCTATTAAGCTGTGCTGGAGTCGCTGAACCTTGGATCCAGGAGGAGCAGTGGGGTTTTCGTCCTGGTTGTGGCTGTATGACCAGTGTTGGAGCTTGATCTGCATTGCTGGTAGAAAGTCTGACTCATTTCTGGTGAGAGGTGCTGGAGAAGAGGGTCCACCGGGGTTGTTAAACCTCGGATCCAGGAGGAGCAGTGTGATTTTCACCCTGGTCGTGGAACAGTGGACCACCTCTATACCCTCAGCAGAGTCCCCGAGGGGCCATGGGAGTTTGCCCAACCGGTCTACATGTGTTTTGTGGATCTGGAGAAGGCATTTGACTATGTCCCACGGGCAATCCTGTGGGGGGTACTCCGAGAGTATGGGGTCCCGAACCCCATTGTACGGGCTGTTTGTTCCCTGTATGATTGGTGCCGGATCCATGTCCACATTGCCGGTTGTAAGTCTGACCTTTTTCTGGTAAGAGTTGGACTCTGCCAGGGCTGTGTCAGGGTTCACAGCTGATCCCCATTGTAATCTGCGCCAGCTGCAGTAGATGCCGCTAATCGAGATCCCTATAAAGGGCAGCGGCACTCTCTGCCTGGCGCCGGGGGATTGTGGTCTTCATGGATTACTGTGGGACCCTGCCACGACCCGGACCTCACCCCTGCTATGACCGGACCCCAGGTGTGACCTCCTTTCCCTTCCTGAGTCACGGCCGAAACCCAGTTGGCCGGCGTGACCTCCTTTCCCTTCCTGAGTCACGGCCGAAACCCAGTTGGCCGGCGTGACCTCTGTTCCCTTCCCGAGTCACGGCCGGGCCCAGACGGCCGGCGTGACCTCTGTTCCCTTCCCGAGTCACGGCCGGGCCCAGACGGCCGGCGTGACCTCTGTTCCCTTCCCGAGTCACGGCCGGGCCCAGACGGCCGGCGTGACCTCTGTTCCCTTCCCGAGTCACGGCCGGGCCCAGACGGCCGGCGTGACCTCTGTTCCCTTCCCGAGTCACGGCCGGGCCCAGACGGCCGGCGTGACCTCTGCTCCCTTCCCGAGTCACGGCCGGGCCCAGACGGCCGGCGTGACCTCTGCTCCCTTCCCGAGTCACGGCCGGGCCCAGACGGCCGGCGTGACCTCTGCTCCCTTCCCGAGTCACGGCCGGGCCCAGACGGCCGGCGTGACCTCTGCTCCCTTCCCGAGTCACGGCCGGGCCCAGACGGCCGGCGTGACCTCTGCTCCCTTCCCGAGTCACGGCCGGGCCCAGACGGCCGGCGTGACCTCTGCTCCCTTCCCGAGTCACGGCCGGGCCCAGACGGCCGGCGTGACCTCTGCTCCCTTCCCGAGTCACGGCCGGGCCCAGACGGCCGGCGTGACCTCTGCTCCCTTCCCGAGTCACGGCCGGGCCCAGACGGCCGGCGTGACCTCTGCTCCCTTCCCGAGTCACGGCCGGGCCCAGACGGCCGGCGTGACCTCTGCTCCCTTCCCGAGTCACGGCCGGGCCCAGACGGCCGGCGTGACCTCTGCTCCCTTCCCGAGTCACGGCCGGGCCCAGACGGCCGGCGTGACCTCTGCTCCCTTCCCGAGTCACGGCCGGGCCCAGACGGCCGGCGTGACCTCTGCTCCCTTCCCGAGTCACGGCCGGGCCCAGACGGCCGGCGTGACCTCTGCTCCCTTCCCGAGTCACGGCCGGGCCCAGACGGCCGGCGTGACCTCTGCTCCCTTCCCGAGTCACGGCCGGGCCCAGACGGCCGGCGTGACCTCTGCTCCCTTCCCGAGTCACGGCCGGGCCCAGACGGCCGGCGTGACCTCTGTTCCCTTCCCGAGTCACGGCCGGGCCCAGACGGCCGGCGTGACCTCTGTTCCCTTCCCGAGTCACGGCCGGGCCCAGTGGGCCGGCGTGACCTCTGTTCCCTTCCCGAGTCACGGCCGGGCCCAGTGGGCCGGCGTGACCTCTGTTCCCTTCCGCAACCCGTACTGTTGAGGCCCAGCCTCTGCCGTTCTGTCTGCAACTCGTCCAGTCTGCATCCCGTACTGTTCAGTCTGCCACCCTGCCTGGGGCCCGCCCCGTCTGCAATCCGTACTGTTGAGGCTCAGCCTCTGCCGTCCCGTCTGCAACTCGTCCCGTCCAGTCTGCAACTCGTCCCGTCTGCAATCCGAACTGTTAAGGCCCAGCTTCTGCCGTTCTGTCTGCATCTCGTCCAGTCTGCAACCCGTCCAGTCCAGTCTGCAACTTCAACCAAATAAAAGCGCTTTCCACCCATCTCTGTCCCGAAGTGTGGTTCCCTGCTCGAGTCCGCCCCAGCACATCGTGACAGGCTGCCCTTTGCTACCAATTCTGTTCATTATGGACAGAATTTCTAGGCACAGCCACGGCGTCAAAGGGATCTGCTTTGGTGGCCACAGGATCAAGTCTCTGCTTTTTGCAGATGGTGTGGCATTGTTGGCTTGATCAGTGAACGATCTCCAGCTCTCACTGGAGTGGTTTGCAGCCGAATGTGAAGCGGCCGGGATGAGGATAAGCACCTCCAAATCCAAGATCCTGGTGCTCAACCAGAAACAGGCGGAGTGCCCACTCCAGGCCAGGGAAGAGGTCCTGCCCCAAGTGGAGTAGTTCAAATATCTCTGGGTCTTGTTCACAAGAGAGGAAAGGATGGAGCAGGAGCTCGACAGGCGGATCGGTGCAGCGTCTGCAGTGATGCAGACTCTGTAACCGGTCTGTCATGGGGAAGAAAATGATAAGCCAGAAAGTGAAGCTCTCAATTTTCGGATCAGTCTACGTTCCTAACCTATGGTTACGAGCTGTGAGATACCATGTCTCTAGGCTGGCCTAGGAACACCTTGGGATCCCCCCAGAAGAGCTGGAGCATGTGGCTGGGGATAGTGAAGTGTGGCCCTCTCTGCTTCAGCTGCTGCCCCCACTCAATCCATGAATGGATGGAGTGAGAAGGATGGATAGGATTAGGAATTGGTCTATCAGAGGATCAGCATATGTTGAATGTCATGGAGACAAGGTTGGAGAGGCCAGACTGAGATGGTTTGGACACTACCAGGCAAGTGGCCGAGATGAAGACCATACAGGAGATTTTTGGATGGAATGAAAGAGGACATGAAGTTAGTTGGTATGAGAGAGGAGGATGCAGAGAATCGGGTTGGATGGAGGAGATGATTCGCTAATCATTGTGGCGGCTCCTAAAGGGATTGGCCAGAAAGAAATGACATAAATAGTGAAGAGGAGAAGGACATAATGGACCACATCAACTTCCTAGGTGTCAATAGATAGAACTGACATGGTTTCTCAACAACTCCCATCCAATGAAAAATGTCAAGAGGAATAATCTTCATTTGGAAACTGGAATGCATTCTTTTTAGATTAGATACTTAACAGGTTCTAAAGAACCCCAATAACCAGATGAATGTGTCCTAGAAGGTAAAGGCATAGAGAACTGTCGAGCCCGATAGAAACCAAATCCCCAGAACTCTGTAACCTTTGCCTTTTGGGAAAAGGTACAGAGCCTCTGACAAACAGGCTGAACAACACTTCTATCAACCTTTGAAGGAAAAATGTGTGTTTGGGGGCAAAAAATCAAATTCAAACCTTTAAAAAAGACAAATTTGCCATCAGATCTCTCGTAGGCAGCATTGATATGCGATGGCAGGCCTTTCCAAAAGTGGTCAATCTGCATGGGATAACCCTCCTGTACCTTGTTGTTCTTCAAGCGCCAGAACCAGTGGTCCTGAAACAAAGAATTTTTAGGTTGATTCTTCAACTGTAGGTCATTTCTAACACACTTTTATTCTCTGTTTTTTGAACATTTTTGATGAATTTATGTATCTTAATTTCTCTTTTTCTGTACTCTATGCATTTCAGATCAAGGTTCAGTAACTGGGATGCTGTAGCTACAATACACCTATGAATGTTTAACATGTTCCACTTTTCACTTCAGGCTTACTCTTAGTGTGGCAGGTTGGGGTGCGGGGGGCATAGCATTTGACCGAAGTAGCCCGACTTTAATCTTGAAGCTTGTAGTTTCTGCGAGCTTCCAACTCAACTTTGTTTCAGTTTGTGGTCTGATCTCAAGTCCCATTTTGGACAAAATATGCCTCTGTCACTGTTGTGGTTTATGTAAAACATCTTCTGGAGCAGCTTTTCTTGGGGTCATGTTACTTCAGACCTGACAAAAGTAAGTTTAATTGCTGAATATGACCAGTGTTCTGTTTAGTGGTGCTTCCAGCTATGAGTTACTTAGCAGTTCGCACAACAGGGGCAACAACTACTTGTATTTCACCAAGAGTTTGATTAAACCGCATGATTCAGAAGACACCTTGAATTGTTAACTGATTCCGTTTTCTGATTATTTATATAAGCAATGCAACTTGAGACTACAAGACGACTGTGTCTGAGTGTGCAGCTACACTTACATGAAGCAACGTATTGCTTTATACCACTGTGGCATTCTGGGAGAAATTATGGCATTCTGGGCATTAAATGAAGCAGCTTTTCATCTACTTGTCACAACTTGGCTCAAATGCTTGACCCAGGAAGAGTTTCAACAATAATCTTTAATAACAAAGCACATAACAGGAGAACTGGTGGGAAAAAAAAATGATGAAACCGGTCACCAAACAAGGAAAACAAAAGAAAAAAACACAGCTGACTTTGTCACTGACACTGGGTGGCTGACAAGCTAACCCCATACAAAAGGAATGAGTGACTATACATGTATACATACACATACATACATATACATATATATACATATACATACATATATACACCTATATATATATATACACACACACATATATATATATATATATACACACACACACACACACACACACACACACACATATATATATATATACATTGTAATTTGGAACTGGTGGAGACAATTAGTGTAGTGTTGTCCTGGTCACTGATTGAACAGCGCATCACTTGAAAAACTACCACAGAGAATCTTTCCTGTGTGCAATCTAAGTCAAAGGATCAGGTAATGTTTAGGATTAAGGTCATCATTCAGAATCTCAAACCATTACAACTGAGACAGAAGAAAGGAAATGATGGATAAAAGACTGGAAGACAAGTAGTGTGGGGAACTTAAGGTGAGCAGAAGGGGAAGAGAGAAAAAGAACATCAGTCTGAGCTCATTACATCTGGCTTCGGTGGATCTAGGACACACACACACACACACACACACAATGGCAACTAGGCTGTCTTAGGGAGGGAACATCCCATAATGAGGCACTTAATGCCCTGGTGCCTGAGCTTAAAGCGGGACTGATTTTCTCTCATAAAGATGAATATGATAGAGATGAAAAATATAAGGATCACTTCCATATCTTCTGGCTGACACAAACTGAATTGTATATTCCCCTGAAGTAAACAGATTGGGTCGGGATCTGGGCTTGGCCCCTCTGTGATCCAGGTTTATACAATTATAATAAGTAGTTCTGTCTCTTCTCTCCCAGTGGAAAAACATCTATTACTACAACCCCCTAATAACCTTGTGACATTTGGAATTTCAGCAGGGTACACCCTGGACCGGTCGCCAAGATACACAACCATTCACATCCTCATGCACAATTCATGTTTTTGGACTGAGGGAGGAAACCAGAAAAGAGAACATGGAAACGCCACAGTCCCCCAGAATCAAACAAGGGACCCTCTTGCTGTGAAGTTAAGCCCTAACCACTGTGCCACCTAGCTGATGTACGGGTTTATTTTATTAAATTATAATAAATTATAACAATAATATTCATTTAGCCATATCACTAAAGCCTTATTAAGGGTTATAAGATGCCATGAAGAGCAGGAATGTGTAAGCAGAAGAGCGTGTCCTCAACCAAAACAATATTATGTGCACACGCAGCTCAGTATGGAGAGGTACAGATAAAAGTGCATGCATTGCATATATGATAAAAAAAGACAAATAAGTAGGTACTGAGGGTTCTTTAGATAGAGGAGGTGAGTGATGTGAAAATAACAACCTTTAAGTTGCAGACCTCGTTCTGAGGAACCGAAAAGACGTGAGGATTCAGATAACGACGGGCCAATCCACGGAAACTACATCTTGGAGAGAAGACCATAACAACAGTCAACAATCAATGAGAAGAAGACACCTAAAACTGCACATTCCTTTTTTTGTATTATAAAAACACTGGGTTAGGAAAGTATAGACAGTCAGACTTGGTGAACTGACACACTTTGTTGATTGTCAGGGAATAGAAGATCAGACCGAGAGCTCTGTATTTTTTATTTTGACTGCTGAATTAAAAACTGACTTACGTGGTGAGGTAGAATGGGACAAGATCCAATCATTTGGTGACCCCAAGATAATGAAGACGTAGAAGTGAAGGCGGAACAAAGAATCATCCATAGTGGACAACTGGCTACTCTGACAACAATGGTGCATGCCATTCACATCAAAAAGAGGTAAGCTGACGCCTGTTTTATCAAAGTTCAGCAATTAGGATTTTTTTTGTTGTTGGTTGTAAATTGTTTGTTGTCACTGTATTACCAAGTGTCTTAGTTGAAAGCAGCCAAAATGAAAAAAAAAAACCTGCGGTGGTTAGAGTCCAACCAAAGGGTTAAAGTCCAGAGGGGCTAGAGTCCCCCCAAAGAAAACATTGAGTTAGGAGGCTGAGCACCTGGTGAAGTCTCAACGCGTATGAGATCAAACAATATCTTTTCTTGTGGCAAGTCTGACCAATGGTTGAATTGAAAGCTGTTGACAGTACTTAAATATCCAGGAAATGTGAGGGTGGATTCCAAGAAATAAGCGCAGTTATAAGAACAGAGTTCCTCCCAATTCTTGTTTTGTGTGGACTGGGGTTGGGGTTGGTGTTGGTGCAGAGTATTTTGCATGAATGAAAAGATTTGCTGTGCCTGGGAAGCAACCCCTAGAGTGAGACCAGATCAAACATAGTTCAGTTTAGAAGCTTGTCTCACAGTGGATTGACCTACAGGAGTCATTCACACCAAGCTGTATGTATATGATTTTTTATTAAATCTGAGAGTAGTACATATATGTAAAAAAGAGAAAAAAAAAATGGAAGATATACAAGATGCATGGAGAGTTTGACAGAGAACACACAGAATTCGGAGGTTGGGGAGGAAACACAGGGCTCACGGTAGGAGCACAATGGATGCAGACGCGAAAAGAAATAGCGAAAGAAATTCTGAAAGAAAAGCAGGAAGAGAAGTTGCAGAAGATAGATGATATATCGAGTCATGTGAAGGCAGAGAGGGGGAGGTTGCCACTCAATCTGAATCAAAAAAGTTGGTAACATATTTAAACAAGGCAGATGAAAAACCTACAGCTGAAAGAGTAAAAAGGAGCAAGAGGAGAAGGATGAATACAGAATGTTTGTACATGAGATGAAACTGGAATGTGCAGTAGTGCAAATACAATATGAACAATAACACAACAAGCGTGTGACTAAGACGAAACCTGACAAAGAACAAGTGAACAGAGGATAGTCCAACCCGTAGTGACCGACAACTTTGATGACCCTACTATCCACCTCCGTTCTAACTTGGCTTGCCTTGACCCCACTCCCTAATCCTGCTGCAGCTCCGATGAGAGAAAGAGGGATTATTGGATATGAAGGAGATACAGTAGAAGGTGAGGCCTTATCCAGAGCAAAAGCATATCTGAGGGAAGCAATGGACAGAGAATTTAAACAGATTACAGACTCAATTAGAGAACTGGAACAACACAGTAGCCACTCAGGCGGAAGTAGCACTGGATGGCAGAGAGAGGTAATATCAGCAGCACAGTTTATTGCCTCTACACCCAAGCATGAAACAAAGGAGACGGAGACGGACACAAAGTTAGCTACATCCCTTAACTCTAAAGACATCTATTTCTTAGATGGGATCAGTGCCAGAGCTAAAAGGGAAGACATAGCTGACTTGACACATGCCCTCTAAGAACACACAGCAAGATGGAGTGAGAACCCCATCAACTTACAAAGATGTGCTGCCAGACAATGACTCGAGCATTGTATATGCGGCCCAACTCACAGGGCACATAACGCTATATCCTCCCCAGCCCCAAACCCCAAGTCACCCACCATTATAGAGGAGAAGGAAGAGGTGTTGCCATTCTATAATCTCAGGTCAAAAAGTCAAACAAACTACAAGATGCCATTGGGGAGAAGGCAGGGGGCGGGAGATGTGTGTATCGACCATTCTCTTTTTCAGACATGGGATGCATCCTAGATAACATGCCCAGCCCTGTTGAAGGGGGAGGGCCATGGATGTCCAAATTTTGCCGGTTAACCTTAGGGCAGTAACTGGCAATAGGTGATTGGATACTGTTAATCGGACACCAATTGGCTGATTGGGAGATTCAACAAGCAGTTGCTAAAACCAGTTGCTGGTGGACAGTGCCCCATTGAGCGCTTCATTCACTGCTATAGGCAAAGCCATGCTAGCAAGGTTTCCTATCTCTCAAGATGCCATGCATAATTTAACTATACACCTATTTGGCAAAAATAAACAAACCTCAGGCTGAATTAGGAACCGCTGCCACCTGCTTCTTCTTCTTCTTCTTCTTCTTCTTCTTCTTCTTCTTCTTCTTCTTCTTCTTCTTCTTCTTCTTCTTCTTCTTCTTCCAGCTTTTCCTTTCAGGGATCACCACAGTGAATCAACTGTCTCCATCTAACCCTATTCTCTGTATCCTTCTCTCTCACACCAGCTACCTTCATATCCTCACCCACTTCGTCCTTAAATCTTCCCTTTGGTCTTCCTCGAGACCTCCTGCCTGGCAGCTCCAATATAAGCATCTGTCTACCAATATGTTCACTATCCCTCCTTTGTACATGACCGAACCATGTCAGTCTGGCTTCTCTGACCTTCTCTCCAAAACATCTAACATGTGCTGTTCCTCTGATAGACTCATTCCTGGTCCTATCCATCCTGGTCACTCCCAAAGAGAGCCTTAGCATCTTCATCTCTGCGACCTTTAGCTCTGCCTCCTGTCTTTTGGTCATTGTAACTATCTCCAGGCCATACGGCATCCTTTCATTCTGGCCGATAGTCTTTTATCACATAGTACCCTTGACACTTTTCTCCACCCATTCCAACCTGCTTAAACCCGTCTCTTTTACCTCTTTTCCACACTCTCCGTTGCTCTGAACTATCGACCCCAAGTACCTGAATGTTGACTTCTGCTCTCAGTCTGGTTTCAACTACTCTTGCCCATAACTTCATTGTATGGCTCATCAACATTATCCCTCTATAGTTGCCACAACTCTGCACATCCCCCTTATACTTAAAAAAAGGCACCATCACACTTCATCTCCATTCTTCAGGCATCTTCTCACTCTCTAAGATCCTGTTGAATAATCTAGTCAGAAACTCTACTGATGCTTCTCCTAGACACTTCCACACCTCCACAGGTATATCATCAGGACATTTCCACTCTTCATCCTCTTCAATGCCTTCCTCACTCCACTTTTACTAATCTGTGCTACTTTGTGGTCTAGAATAGTCTCCTCCTCTACCCTTGCCTCTCTTTCATTTTCCACAGTCATTGGCTCTTCAAAGTAGTATTTCCATCTTCCCATCACTCTTCTAGCATCTGTCAATACATTTCCCTCGCTATCCTTAATCAACCGAACCAGTTGTACATCCTTTCTATCTTTATCTCTCTGTTTCGCCAACCTGTATAGATCATTATCTTCCTCCTTGCTGTCCAATCAAGCACGCAAGTGATCCTACGCCCTTTGTTTTGCCTTTGCTACCTCTATCTTTACCTTATGCTGTATTTGTATCCCTGTCCTCCTGTCTGTTCTCTTCAGTCCTCTTAGTATCCCACTTCTTCTTCGCTAACCGCTTTGTCTGTATATACCCCTATACTTCCTCATTCCACCACCTAGTCTCCTTATCTACTTTCCTTCTAGATGACACACCAAGTACTCTCTTACCTGTCTCCATGATAACACTAGCTGTTGTTGTCCAATCATCTGGAAGCTCTCCCTGACCACCCAGACCCTTTCTCAACTCCTCCCTGAAAACCATACAACACTCCTCCCTTTTAAGCTTCCACCACTTTGTCCTGTGCTCTGCCTTTGTCCCCTTGATCTTCCTTGTCAGCAGAGTTATCCTACAAAACAGCATGCTATGGTGTCTGGCTACACTCTCACCTACAACTCCTTTGCAGTCACTAATCTCTTTCAGGTTACCTTGTCTATACAAGATGTAGTCTACCTGCGTGCTCCTGTCTCCGCTCTTATAAATTACCCTATGTTCCTGCTTTTTCTGGAAAAGGTGTTCACTACAGCCATTTCAATTCTTTTTGCAAAATCTACCACCATCTGTCCCTCTGCATTCCTATCCTGTGTACCAAATCTGCCCGTTACTTCATCATCCCCTCTACTGCCTTCAGCAATATGTCCATTGAAGTCTGCACCAATTGATACTCTCTCCTCTCTCATCTCTCATATTCTGCATGACTTCATCTAACTCATTCCAGAACTTCTCCTCCTCTTCAAACTCACATCCCACCTGCGGGGCATAGCCACTAACAACATTGACCATCACACCTTCAGTTTCCAATTTCAGACTCATAAGTCTATCGGACATTCTTTTCACATCTAGGACGTTCCTTACGAACTCCTCCTTCAAGATAACTCCTACTCCATTTCTCTTCTGGTCAGTACCATAATAGTACAACTTAAAGCCTGCTCCTAAGCTTCTAGCCTTACTACCTTTCCATCAGGTCTCCTGGACACACAGTATATCCACTTTCCTTCTCTGCATCATGTTGACCAACTCTATACCTTTTCCTCCAGCGGAGCACACATGATTCTCTTTTATTGACCTGGCAAATGCCTTCTTTTGTCTACCTCTGCAAGACTGCAAGAGATATTTTTTCATTTACATATCAAGGTCAGAAGCTCAGATACACACGCATGCCTCTGGGCTTCATTCAATCTCCTGTTATTTTTAGTCATGCTCTTAAAGAACAGCTGGGTGACTTGCAGCTTCCATCGGGGGTTGTGTTAATTTAGTACGTATATGATTTACTGTTGGCAGCCCATGACCAGGCCACCAGCCTCACTGCCACTCATGCTCTTTTGTAAAAACTATACAACACATTATTTAAAGTCTCCAATTCTAAGCTGGAGTGCTGCAGGCAGATAGTCTCCTTTTTGGGACACATGGCGTCTACCAAGGGGACTAGAGTTTCCCCTGCTCAAAAAGATGATATGGTGCACCATCCAAAACTAGTAAAACCTGTAAAAGACATGCTGTCCTTTTTGGGCTTGACGGGCTACAGTAGCCACTTTGTACCTTACTATATGCATAACACAGCCCCTTTGCATGCCCTGGTTAATGAATAGGGTACGAAAAACCTCACATTCCCCCTTGTATGGACCACTAAAGCGGAATCCAGCTTCATCAGGCTTAAACACTTGTTGTCCAATGCGGTTGCTCTCTCCACACCAGATTACTCTTTGTCTTTTTATCTGGATGTTTCTGAAATGTACACAGAATGAACACAGGTGTAACATTGGATTCAGCAGAAAACAGACCCACCATGCACAAGACATGCAACAGAAGTAGCAAAAATTTTGCAGAAAACAGCACACATAGTCATGGGACAACGCGTCAGTGCTAACAACATCCACAATGATGTTGCTGTTACAGGCACCCCAGTGAAGGGTTAAAAGCAGCACACACAGTAGTGAGGCTGACACAGGATGATTTTGAGGAAGTGGCCGCAGATAAAGTAGAAGGAAAGGAGTCAGCACAATTAGCTGAACTTCAGCCAATGAGAGACGGAAAGGATGTAAATATCTATACAGATTTAGCATATTTTGCAGGAGTAATACAAGTGGAGCTCAGCCAGTGGAGCAGGGCTGGATCTGTGACTGCATCAGACTCCTATCAAACATGAGAAAGACCTTTGACAATTGAAATACTGATGACACTACGCCGGCTGGCCATGATAAAGTGTAAAAGACATGACAAAACAAACTCAGTAATGCACGAGGCAATGGAGCAGATCAGGCAGCAAAAAGAGCAGCAGACTAGATATCTTAGGAGGTAATGTTGCAAACACAGAAAACTGTACGGCATGTTTCCCCCAATCTTAATGTCAACATGTTGATTGAAGAACAAGAAAAGCTTACCCCTAGACAAAAATGTGTGGTTAGAATGAGGAGCACAGAAGCAAGAAGGGGTTTGGAGGGCCCCAGATGGGTGACCAGAGCTCCCACCAAGTTTGATGGGTACTATGTTATGAGAAATACATAGGTTAACACATTGTGGAAAGACACAGATGCAGAAACACCTGACTTATTGGTAGCATCCATATCTTCCTGCAATGACAGAGAATCACATTAAAGAATGTGAAATCTGCAGCTCATATAATGTGAAACCCACCCTGCCACAGTTGCCAGGACAGGAAATCATTATTGACTACAGAGACATAATTGACAGTATAAATGGGTACAGAAACCTCTTGGTGGCCGTGGATGCAAACACTGGCTAGCCAGAGGCTGTTCCCACTAAATCTGAAAATGCTCAAACAGTGATTAAATTACCGTACTACAACATATGGTTTTCCGAAGGAAGTATGGTCAGATAATGGAACCCACTTTAAAAACAAAGATCTGCAAGCGGTTGAGTCTCAGCTGGGCCTGAAACACTCATCTATACCCTCAATCCCAGGCCAAGATATGAACCAAGACTGAACCAAACTCTAAAAACCAAATTTAGAAAAATCTGCACTCAGATGAAACTCAACTGGCTTGAAGCTCTGTCACTAGGTTCACCCCTTTTGAGCTTCTAATGGGATGTCACTTCCTGGGACCCAGTGCTGGCAGTATCACAAGTAAATCTGATACTCCTTTTTTATCCTATAAGCCATACTATGGTCAACTAATGGCTATTGTCTCAGCTTTCTCCAAGCAGGTCTCAAAGGCAAAAGGGAGGGGAACCGAGGGACGCTTCAAGTAGCAGATTGGGTCCTCCTGAAGGTGACCAAACGGAAGTGGTCTGAACCGAGGTGGACAGGACCCCATAAGGTGGTCAAAAGAACATCTCATGCTGTCCGGCTACAGGGAAAAGGAGACAGGTGGTTTCACTGGTCTCACTGCACAGCCACAGCTCCTTCCAGTAGGGCACTAGAAATCAAGACTGCCCAAAAGGCCGTGGAATAAAGTGACATGCTCTGTGACACATTAAAAAAAAAATAAACCTTTTAATCATCTATTCCATAATACTTTTGAGTTGCTCCTGTAAGAACATAAGGTCAGAAAGGTTCAAGTTTTCTCTAGTCAATGTTACTAGGCTAGACACAAGGATACTTGGGAAAAGGTCTACAGGAAGAAAGTTTTACTGCCTCTACACTTACCTCTCATATACACACAAGTGGCAGTTAATTACTTAGAACATGAGATTATGAATTGAGTACAACTGTTACTGTTATCTGGAGTTTCTGTGATGATAGTACTGCCAACCTTACTGTGAGAAAAATACCACTGCTCACCTAACTCTATCACTTGTGTGGCTCCAGGTTCTTCCATTCTCCTGAACAGGACCAGGAGATCAATATCCTCCTTCAATCTCCTGTCTCTTACGTTATGGAGATTTGGCATTAAGACTATACATCGGGCTCCACCACAACCTTCTCTTTCAGCTTCTGTACTGTCATTAACTGTAATGGACAGGGCCTGAGATGGAGAGGGTACGATGTATCTTTGTGGGTTCCCATGGGGAGGTCCTTCTCCAAACCCCTGGTGTCACCCTGGTCAGATGTGGTGACCAACATAGGGCCCTGAAAACCCCAGGATATTGATATAGTAACACTGATCTGTCCTCACATGTGGTCATGTGGCAGACTCACACCCCTTCTGTAGGCAGACTGGGATCTAACCCCTCCGGTTAACTATAAAACTGCTGCCCCAAAATCCATGGCCCCCACAAATCAGGAATAGTAATAAATGTGCAGATAATGCCTCATACTTTATATTTGAGTCAATCAACCAGGATGTGACAACATGGCCCTGTTAAGAATTAATTTTGTGCCGTCTCAAGTACACAACCCCTCGGCCTCTGCCTCATCGGCCCCTCGGCCCACATCTACATCTGTACCACAAAATTTTATAATGATCAGAGTGGGCTTGGACGGACAAGTAACCCGGACTCAGGCTTCTGTTGCTTCTCCCATGGCTGCCATTGCTGTTGCTACAGGCTCCACGGAAAAAAACATAAGAATGGATGGCTGCTACTGCTGCATCGCTGAACATGTCTAATTCCGTTGCCTGTTCCTCAGCTCGCCCCACCCTTTTTACTGTACTCGCCCCTCTCTTTCCCACTTATCTAACGGGATTTCACTGTATGCTTGCCTTTATTGCAGCCTACCAACTGCACCACTCTGAGTGCCATTTTTCCTTTTGTGAAAAACACCACTATTCCTCCTGTTTTCACTCCTCCTGCTGGCAACTACACCTGTTTTGAGCATCGCAATGTCTCCTGTGGCTCCTGGTTTGGCAAAGTTGGTGTGCTCATGGTGCGCACACACAGTTAACTCAATAAATGATCTCTTGGATAACTGGTTCGGTAAATGGAAGAACGCGGTGGTATCCGTCTGTCTTTGATTAGTATGATGTGTGCCTTAGCTTTGTGTGGGTGTTGTGTGCCTTGCATTCACTCTGTGTAACCGTATCATTGTTGCAACAATTGAAAAGCATGACATTCCCGCTAGATATCAAATGCCTCCTCCCTGATGAAACCTTGCTGGTGGCACCTGAAGATGCTGAGTGGACAGACAACAAGAGTGAGAAGGAGGGGGTATAAGGGGGAAGTGCATGGTGTAAGAGGGTGAGGGTTGTTAATGGGATACTGTGTTATAGGTTGTGTGAATTTCTGTGGTGGTTCGTCCTCATCTATTATGCTTGTGTTGGTCTCATAAAATGAGACCAAAAGGGGGATTTGTCCAGCTTTACGTTCATGCTCTATCATTATCACAACGCTATTTGTCATTAACAAATTATTACAATAATATTCATTAAGTCAAATCACTAAAGCCTTATCAAGTGTTTTAAGATGTGATGAAGAGCGGGAGTGCAGAACAATGTGTCCCCAACCAAAACAATATTAGGTGCACGAGCAGCACAGGATGGAGAGGTACAGATAAAAGAGTGTGCACATCAGATAACTTTCATACTTGACCACAACAGAGAGCCTCAAGTAAATAACATGATTGTAGAGAAATGGATACCAACTCCATATATGATAAACAAAGACAAACAAGTAGGTACTGAGGGTTCCTTAGTTAGAGGAGGTGAGTGATGTAAACATAACGACCTGTAAGTTGCAGACCCCACTCTGAGGAACCAAAAGGACATGAGGAGATAGATAACAACAGGCCAATCCACGGAAGCTACATCTTGGGGAGAAGACCATAACAACAGTCAATGACCAATGAGAAGAAGACAGCTACAACAGCATGCTCCTTTTTTTGCATTATAAAAATACTGGGTCAACAAAGCATAGACGGTCAGACTTCGTGAACTGACACACTTTGTTGCTTGTCAGGGAATAGAAGATCAGACCCAGAGTTCTGTATTTTTTATTTTGACTGCTGAATTAAATACCGAGATTAAGCCTAAATATCTTCTCCTATTACTTCATTAACATACACGGAGGATCCACTCACACATAGTGGCGAGTTCGAATGGGACAGGATCCAACACTGACCACGTCTGAACTTGTCACAGTTACGTTTTTCCAGACTCCCTTAATCTTTGCTTGACCTTCTGCAAAGGGCTGAAAAACCCACACCCCTTTCTGCCATTCACTGAGGGACAAAATTTTGTAAAACATGACTAACTTATTTTGTAAACCATTAGTTTTCCAACTTATTGTTGACAATCTTTGTTTCTGTAGATCCTACCCTTTGTCTGAATTATGATTACTTTGTAATGGCTTTGTAACTTGAGGGTACATTTTAACAGTTTAAAAAAAAAGTATGTTTAAATAGAAATAAATAACAGTATGCTAAGGGTCCTGGTCTTAAACTTCCTTAACTTACCTTGAAAACAAACATCTCACGCCTGAAAAATGCAACCGTGTTGAAGTTTCCTTCACATATGTTCGGTTTTCTATTGCCAGGTAATGGTGGCCATTCACCATGGTGTTGTGGTGGTCGGGAATGGCGGTCATGTTTGGAGGTAGAATGGGTGTGGTGGGGAGATACAGTGGGTAATGGCCTAGTAGGCTCCAGCATGGCAGTGGGGACGCCTAGACACAGAGACACAAACCATCCACAGCACCGTGAATATGATTTTATTTGTTTATCATTACATGAAAGTTGTGTCTGGTGATGTCCAAATAATATTAAATATTATTATAATATTTTGGATGCCAATTTTTTTTTTAAAACAATATGGCATTTTTCATTTTCTTGATGTCATTAAACATTTTGGATGTAAGTCTAAACTTCAAAGAGGTCATTACTTTACACAATGAGATTGTAGATTTGGTAAATTTGGTAACCATAACTACACCAGATGTTGTAGAGACTTCTGGTGACTTTACTGTGAGATCAGTGTAAAAAAATAAAAATTCTGACTGATCTTTATTCAGAACTATTGGGCTACATTTAATTTAATAAAAATTTTATCGATAAAAACATTTGTGGATAAGATTTAAATAATTACAAAATGGAGACATGTTCAAAATGAAATAAAAATCCAAATATACTTCACTTCTCATAGGTTGAAGAGGTGATTGTTGATGATTTGAGGTCATTTTGAAAACTTCGTACTCTAGGATACACAGAGTAACTAAACCAGTAGCCATGGTGCCTGTGATATCTTTACCTACCATATATCTTCTGGATGCCCTGCAGGTCATCCAGAGGTAGCTTGAAGTTGCGTGTGTCCATGTACTGATAGAAGGGCGCCATGATAGCACTTGGGTCGTTAGAGTGTTCAAGACCCAGAGCATGACCCAACTCATGGACTGCCACCAGAAAGAGGTCATTCCCTATAGAGATACCAAATGCCATTTACCAGACACACAAATTATGATTTTCTCTTGTTGGACTCAGTGTCTTGATGAGGAAAATTCAGTAATATATTTCCTTACATGTTTTTAGATGTTATTTTTCAAAAAAGGACTGCTAAATGGACAGCCAGGTGCATAATTGCCTGGTCAGACACAGGAAGCAGTCTTTGTGTGGCCATGACAATGTGGTGCAGTGGAACAACACTGAATCATCTTGCATTAATGTGTGATATCATGAAACGGAGTGTGTTTTACCTTCATGATTGGCATTTCCCAGTGTCCATGGCTCATCTGAGTCAAAGTGTGTGTCTCCACCAATGCCGGCACCAGGGAAATAGGCATGGGCAAGAAACCCCCCTTCGCCATCAAAGGGCGAGCTGTCACCATGGAAACCAGAGGCAAAGAAAATCATGACGTCAGCCTCCTTCCCCTGGCTCTTAATCTCAGAGTATGGAACCTCCTGTAGACGTAAGGACACGGACATCAATCATCAAAATTTGTTTGTTATGAGTAGAACATGGGGGTGTCCTACCTGGCCTACCTGGAAGGACAGTGGCGTGACGCTCTGCCATACTCTGATGGCCTGGCCAATTGCTTGCTGTGTGTCTTGCTCTCCAACCTTTGGGGTGAAGTTAGAGATGCTAAAGGAAAATAGCAGAGCACAACAGTGACCTCTGAGAATCTAAACTTACATGATACCAGTTTAAAGACGTTGGGGTGGATAATCAGTTCACTTCATACTTTCTATAACTAAATTATTTTTCATCTTTTGAAAAGTATATAATTGTCTTCATATTTTTGCATATTAATAGTGATTGACTTTATTGTTGATTTGATCAGTAGACTAATTGCCTATAACTGATGATGTACAATTGACCACATCAAAAACAACTGGTTATTGCACCATAACAAATCGATAACCGACAGCATTAAGGAGCTGTTGACAAATCATCTTTCAAATGATCACAGTTGATCATCAAGCAGGTGATTAGCTGTATAATTTCTAGAATTATTAAACTGAAGTGATTGCCTTTCATTTGATCAACTGTGTTTGATTACCTTATCATTGATTACCTGTATGTGATTTTCTTATCCTTCCACTTCTGTCCTGTCAAGGCATATCTCTTGTTCCGATATTGTCGGCTTGTGTGTGGAAGGTCCGCGACACCACAGCGAGGACGTCTCATCCATCTAGACCATCAATTGCAGCTTTTACATCCAGTTCCCTTTCTTAACTTCACGAAATTAATGGCATTTTTAGGCGGGATTTTGGCATGATTTTGTCATGTGACAGGTACTCACTGCATTGTGGTCTCATCCAGAACCCCTGTGACTGGGATGCCGTAGAAGCGCTGCATGGCAGCAACTGCAGCCTGCAAAGCCTTTTCCTGTCGCAGGTTGGATGATCGCAGGTTGTGTGGAAGTAAATAGCCGTAAGTTTTCAGCCAATTCTGGAAAGGCATTAAAAGGAAACCACCTGACTTTGACTCCCAAGATGCTAAAAGCAATGGTTTGTACTCAGAATGACAGACACATTATGATGACAAGTAATACTGATGTACAGCATTGCTACTTTTATGATCTCTCTGTCTGTTTTGGTTCAAAGTATGCATAGATTTTTATTTATTGCAGAATCAGAATCTCTTTATTCACCAAATGCACAATGTACACAGGAATTTTTCATGGCATGACAACGACCATAAGCAGAATATGTAAGACAAGTAAGTAAGAAAAATAAATGAAAAAGAAAATGTTACCGGTTAATCAAGAAAAACAGTAGTGTGACAGCACAGACCTCAGAATCACAAGGGCACATACATCCCTCCATCACGATAGGGTGATGATTCATGAAGGTGCTCTCCTCACTAGCATATTTAATTCTAAGCATGACACAAACGTGCCAATATATTGATATTCATTTACATGTCAAAAAACTTTATATCCAAAAAATGTAATATTTATGATATATAACTGGCTTAAAGCCTTGTAGTGGACAGTATGCCTGGTAAAACACACACACACACGCAAAGAAGTACACAGTAAAAAAAATAAATTCACACACAAACACAGGAGTGCTCATACACACAAATAAAAATACATTCATATAGCCAGTTCTTTAAAGCCCTTGGTGATTATGGATTCTAATCTGGATGCCTCTTGGGTCTTGATGATGCCTGATCTGAGAAAGTCTGTTCCTGATCAATCCTGTCTTATATGGATCTAGTTGGATCTTGGATGGATATTTGTTCTGATAGATTCTGGCCTATGTGGATCCTTGGAATTATGGATCATGGTCTGGATGGCCTTTGTTACATTTTTGCATGGTTTGGATGATTCCCAGTCTTGAAATGTGCTGATGGAGTCTGTTCTTAATAGATCCTGCTGAATCCTGCGCTTGGTGCATCTTGGTGTGAGCAGAACCTGATAGTCAAGTTTGAATGGCTCCAGGTCTGGATGAATACTAATGCCGATTGAGCCTGTTCGTCATAGATTATGTTGGACCCTGATGGATGTTAGTCTGAATGGATTGTGGTAGTAATGATTTCTGGTCTGAGTGGATCTTGGTCTAAATGGATTCTGATCTTTGGATCTTGGTCTGAATGGATCCTGGTCTGGATGAATGCTACTCTGGATGGCTACTAGCACTGATGAACTATGTTCAGTACTGGTCTGGATGGATCCTTCTCCTGATGAAGAGTGGTGCTGATGAATACTGGGCCTGACTGATCATCATCAGAATTATCATAGAATCACAGATTACAATCACTATGGATTCCCTGTGGTTTGAGATGGATCTTGGTAATGATGGATTCTGGTCTGGTTGAATCCTGTCAGGATATTTGTCTAGATTGGGGGTCTCAAACTCAATTTACCTTGGGGCCGCTGGAGCTAGGGTCTGGGTGAGGCTGGGCCGCATCAGGCTTTCCACAAGAAAAGCGCTGATAAAACATTCCACTGTTCTCAAATATGTTAATTTTTATTTTTCTACACAAAATAAGATGAAAAAATAAATAAACAAATCAAGAATTAACCCTCTCAGGCTCAAATTAAGTTGTAGTTGCAGGAAAAATCTGATATTTGGCTGTCGCAAATCTGCAACATCTGCCTGGAGAAGGTTAAGCAATCATCTCACTAACCACATAGCTAGCTACAACTGCTGCGTTGTTCTCTTTGGTTGCTTTCTTAAAGAAATGTTGTTGCTTCAGTAGACATGTTTTAAGATTGGCAACTCAGTTGGCTCTCTCATCTCCCTGGTGTTTCGCACAGACCTCAGGAGGTCTCGTTGTGCAATGACATTTCAAATTGTATTCCTTGTGCACTGCAACTCTCACTGTGCAAATAAGAAATGTTGGGGTGTCCCTGTGCTCCACAAAGAAATTATGAATTTCCCACTTTTCCTGAAATTGTCTGTGCTCATCACCTACCTTTCTCTTCACTGCAGGCTTTGAGAAAGACATGTTTGGGGCTGTGTAATATGTATATAATTCCACTAGATGTCACTGTCGCGGTGAGGTTTCAATTTCAGTTGTTAGCTGACGCACAGAGAACGTAATTTCCGCTAATATCAGATCGGCTCAGGGTCCTGCGCCTGTCCCTGCATATGACGTCGAGCACGGCACAGTTAGTGATTGGTTGAAGGTCAGAAACCATGGAAACACGAAGTGTTTGTGGTGCCCGTTTAACATCAAATTAAATAAATAAAAAGTTTGATAAAGTTTGAAAAGCTCGGCTCGTTACTTTTCCGCTAACACGGACACACACACATACAACTCGTGTGTGCGTACGTTTGTTTTTTTGGTTTTTTTTTTCCGAGCAACGTTCATTATCGTGTTTTATTTCTTTATACTTAAATTCCCTTTAATCATTGTTTTTTTGTTTTTTATTGAACATAAATAGTACACACAAATATACATATGTACAAATAAACATGGCAAGGTAGAACTGAATGTCAATGAAACAACCAGGGATGAGGAAGCAAAGGACATAAGGACATTCGTTCTGTATGTAATCAGAAGTTAATGGTGTTAACGGTTTGTGAGAAATGTATAATGCTAGACAAAAAAAAAGACATAATAAAATTAAAACGACTGGGAGGAGAAAAAAAAAACTTGTAAGGGGAATATAACATGTAATTAAGTTGGCGGTTCATAGGGAATCTCAGACATCAAACTGTATATTTTTTGGGTTTGGGGATTTTTCCATAAGTTTTAAGGATTTTTTATATAATTCAAAATCGTTTATGAAGAAATTAAAATTTGGGGAACATTTTTGCATTCTGTTTTTGTGAATGAAGAACTTGGCCAGGCCTAAAATAACATTGACACAGAGTTCATCTCTTTTGTTGCTTAAAAGTAAACCAAATGTTATGTCATCTCTTGAGAAGGAAACTGGTGACGATGGAAAATTATCTTTGACCCATTTTTGGGTTTTAGCCCAAAGCCCTGTACTTTTTCGCATGAGAAAAATATATGGTCAGTGGTATCAATGTTGTCTTCACAAAATGTACAAATATTATCTTCAAAATTAAAGCGTATCCTCAATAATTCCTTAGATGGGTAGATGTCATTCATATTTTCGAAGTGGGTCTCTTTTGCCTTGGGGGGTATGGGTAGAGTCAGATACATAGTTCGCAGCGAGGCAATCGATTCCTTATCAAATTTATTTAACATATTATTTTTGTTTTGATGTCCAGGGAATAAGTTTTCTGTGAAACATTTCCTATTAAAGGAGTTGCTGCACTTTCTGTCCAGAATGGAGATTCCCTGGAGTGATAGTTGGGGTAAATGTGGTTGTATGTTTTGGTGCGTCATTATATTTTTGGTCAGGAATACAAATTGTCGAGGCAGTGCGTTTCGTAACTTTATGAACTCTAATATAGGAGGGTTAAATCTGTGTTTTGTACAGAATTGTTCATAGTCTAGAAGACTGACATTGTCACCCATCAAGACAATTAATGACCATATACCTTTCTCAAACCATTCCTTGTAAAACAGAGATTTGTTGCCATGCAGTACAAATCTGTTGTTCCCAATTATTGTGCCATGTGGTGAGAAATTGTGTACATATATCATTTTCCAGTATGATAATATTTGTTTATGGAAAATTTGACAGGAATCTTGTTGATATCAAAGTCAGAGATAACCAGAAGACTTAGGCCACCGACTTTGTTGAATAAGTAGTTTGGAATACAGTACCAGAAAGAATGATGATGCTTGATCCAGGATTTCAACTAGTTCACCTTCAATGTCCCATTCAACCAGTCCAAATCTATCACTTTCAGCCCTCCTTCACTTGTTTCTTTCACCATATGTGATTTTTTTAGATGGTGTGGTCTGTTCCTCCAGATAAAGTTGAAATTTATTTGGTTAATAGATTTTATGAGTTGATTTGGAATAGCATTGGAATACATTGGGTATATGCATCCGGATAAACATTCCATTTTAGTCAAATATAGCCGGCCTAATATTGATAAATCTCTTTGGAGCCATATATACAATTTAGCTTTACTTTAATTCAGTTTAGATTCAATGTTCCAGGATTGATTTAACTTTTGGTCCTTAGATAGGAAAATGCCCAAGTATTTTATTTCTGATTTAATAGGAACATGCTGATTTCTTTTAGTGGCGAGTCATTCAGCGCAAGAAGTTCACATTTCTTTAAGTTCAATGATAATCCTGAAGCCTTGGAGAATTTTTTAATTTTTTCAACGCTTATTGGGGCTTGAGTTTGTGCGTATGTAATAGTGTTAGCTCTGTGTTAGCTTCCTAGCCCTCATTTTCCCCGGTCTTGTGCGTGTCTAACGTCAGGTCCGGTGCTTTGGAGCACCCGGCTCCGGTGACAACCACACCGGCATGTTGTTCATCTGTATACATGTGTATTCAGCAGCACCGGCAAAGGCAGAGGCGGCGGCTTGTTTACATCTGTGGTTTAAACGTGCATTCAGCACTACTGCCTTCCCCGGTAGTGCTACTGTCGCGGGTTGTTTAAGTCCGTGGTTTACACGTGTATTTAGGCTTGTGCTGGGCACCATGGGCACGGTCCCGTTGCCCATATAGTCCAGGTCCTCCGAAGCACACGGCCCCCGGAATGAGACAGACCTACCTAGCACGGAGGTAGTGCTAACACATACAGCATCAAACTCGCGCGGGCTGCACTTTCATATTAAGGAAAGTGCCTCAAACTACCGTCCTGCGGGCCGCAGTTGGCCCGCGGCAAGTTTGAGTCCCCTGGTCTCGATGGATTGTGATGGATTTTGGTCTCAGTGGATACTGACCTGGATGGATCCAGGTGCCAATGGATCCTGTTAAATCCTGATCTGAACTGACCCTTTTCCGGATAAATGGATGATTTTAATGGATTCTACTTCTGATAGATCTTATTCTAGATGATTCTTGTATCAGCGGATCTGAATCCAGATAGATTCTATTCCTGATGTTGTTGGATCCAAGTCTGAATTGATTCTGGTTTGGCTGCTTTAAGAGCTTTTTGTTTGTCCACTTGCTTCATAATCATCATCATCAATTATAAAGGATTATATTTGGACTTCAGAGGGCAGTGTGTGTGTGTGTGTGTGTGTGTGTGTGTGTGTGTGTGTGTGTGTGTGTGCGTGTCTGTGTGAGAGAGGGAGAGCATGCACGCGCACAGGGTTTATGAATGGTTAGAAATAAGTTTGTTTGCTTCTTGCGTTTCAGGGCAATATGACATCCATTGTTTCCTTGGGAAACTTTGTAGCTGCAGAAGCAGCTGCAAAGCTATTTTATGCCATGTGAGTGGTTTCTAAGTTGTTGTTTTTTAAGCTTTTCTGCAATATCAGTGATATGCATATTGTCAATTTGACCTGCATCATCACAATATAATCATCTTCATCACCATGTGAACAAAACAATCATATCACAAATAACCGTTTTTTTCATTTTGTTTTTTTGACTGATAATGTTCTTGATCATTTTCACAGGTGTTTTATTTCCAGTTTCATTTAAAAGCTTTGATCCTGATCCCGATGGATGCTGGTCTGAACGCATTTCAGTTTCAAAGCATCCTTGTCCTGATTAATTCTGGGTAGATCATATTTTGGATGGATCCTCATCAGGAGAGATCCTGTTGATTTCTGCTCTGGACCGATCCTGGTCTGAATGGATCTCAGTTTGAATAGACCTTATTCTGGAGTCAAGCAGCAGTCGGATGCTGAATATCTCAATTCTTTCATCAGTAATATATAGGAGCAGCTCCTTATACTCAGCTACTACATCATTATCAGTTTTGAAGGAGCAGAAGGTTCTATTTTTGGGGGGTGTTCAGAAATCCAGGTCAGTTCACTTCATGGACCCATTTAAGATCCACAGGTTCCTTTCCATGGAAGCCATCATGGCTGCAGGCGTGAGAAACCCCTGAATGACAGGGATTTGATCCAGGATATTGCTAAAGGCTACAACTATGTATTGAAAGTATACATTGAAATGAATCCTTATTTTACACCGAACATTTTAAAATTTATTGAATATGAGCCAGGTGTCTGAATTCAAGTGTTTAATGGTTATTATGGCAAAATGTCACATGAATGAAGATACACATACTCAAATAAAAATACACACACATAAACTCATGCCAAGAAAAATCTCAAAAACAGACACAAACACACACACATGCATACATACATACATACATACATGCACAAATACAGCCCAGTTGTGTTGTTTTTTTTCCAAAGTTATGTGTAATTTGCCAAAAAAAAAAAAATTGGTTTAATGTCTATCATTTCACAAGATCTCTTTCTGAGCTAGTTTATTTTGAAAAAAATCTCATTAATTGACAGTGATCTGCATTCATCTCCAACTCTATTATCATCACAATATTCAGGATCAACACCAGCATAATCAACTTCTCCTCACCAGCATGTTATTACGGTCATTACTGTTACTACTATATGTTATCACTGTCGTTTTCCTTGTCTTCATCATCACCAAAATCACATCCTTTATAATTGTTATCATAATATTCGTCTTCATCACCACCTTCATCATCATCACCATCACCATCTCCATTATGCAATTATGTGATGTATAAATTCTAACACATCATTTCAATCAAAAATATCCTTTTTAGAATCTGATGAAAATATCTCAATTTCTGTGGGCACTTTGTTGTCTGTTCCACTGAGAAATTACATTCATTAAGTCAGTCATTGAAGAAAGGGGTGAATCCCCAGCAGTATGTTTGTGTACACAACCTGACGCGCAAAACAAAGACACTTTCTTCCATCCATTACTCAATACCCCTACCTCGCCTCCACTCCGGAGATGGCCGAGGGGTTCATCGAGTTCCAACCTGAGATGAACTGTTGCAAGAACCCATTCAGCTCCACCGCACAGAGACACAATCTCCAGATCCCACTGTTTGTGCGTCGCTGCCGCCTACCTCCACTATGAACGTCCTCTCCTCCCCACACACAGAGACGACCCACATCAAGATGGGGAGGGAGCAGGTTTTCCAGCGGAGCAGCCCACACCACGAGTCGCTCCTTCGCCGCCCGCCGCTGCCTCGCTCAGCCATCGCGCCGCCCGGGAACCGGCAGCCGTTCCGCGTGTTTACCGGGAAAAACGACACGGGTATTTCACCTTCATAGCCGCCAGACCTCTCAAGACTTTCCCCTCTGCCTCGGGCTCCCACAATAGGGACGACTGCGCATGCGGACTCAGCTGCTGATCAGACCGAGAGTGGGTGCCGTTCCCGAGGGTGGGGATCCGAAGGGGGGCGACCCCACACATTTGGATCAAACCTCAGATAAGGTAGAGGAAACTGAGAAAGTCAAATCAAACAGCGAATATATTTGAGGTCATTTTAACTGATGTGTTATTTTCAGTTTGACTGTTTGCAATATGTTATCCATGATTTAAATTGTATTTTTCCAATATGAACATGTAGCAGGGTCAAGATGATGAACATCAAGCAGCAACGAAGTCTGAATTGCACTTCTTGTAAGACGCTTTTAATAAAAGTGCACGTATGTTTTCATCACAAAATTCTGAAGTGGACTATTTTTCAAACAAACTTCAGAGTACCTTAAGGGAACCCTCTATCTATGTTAAGAAGAAAAGAAAGAAATTACTTTCTTTGTTACATTCAGTTACACTAATAACACAATATCAGCAAAAGTTGTCCTCTGCATTTAACCCATAATGGAGTGGACCGTGAGCAGTGGAGAGCTGTTAAGTGTCTTGCTCAACATCAACAACACACTTATATTGATGACCGTGACAACCACTCTTACCACCTGAGCTAGGCCACAATGTGACAAGAACAGAACAAAAAAAAAGAATGTTCCATTACATAATCCACTCTTCGAACATTATGAAGCAACATGATGTAGCCATAATATTTTGAAGGTTTTTCACTTTCCAAAAACTTGACATAACTCAGTTATGGAGGCTGACCACAATCCTGCAGGTTTGGCTTGGCAGTTGAGGGCTCAGAGTGACATTCAGTTGTTTGCTTTTTGTGTCTAACAGTCTTGCAATGGTTTTCAATTGAAATGTGGCGGTGTGGTGGGGGTGTGGCGCAGAGGGTTGCAGTCATCCTTGGACCCAAACATTCCTGGTTCAATTCCCGGCTCCCCCTTGAAGTGTTGTTGAGCAAGACACTGAACCCCTAACTGCTGCGTTGGCCTTACCTGCCTTCTGGTCATGGCTCATCAAGGTTCACTGCAGTTAAATGCAGTGATCAAATTTCTAGTGTACTGTTCGTTACCATACATTTCTTCTTCTAAGAGTCATGTGTCTGCTCGACCAGGAAGACAGCACTGTAAATGAGATTTGGATCGGCTTAATTTGGATCGAGGTGAGTGGATAGCAATGTGAATGAAAAAGTAAGTGATACACAGACTGAAGGATGCTGAGACTCAGTCCCTACAGGGTGTGTTGAGGGGGATCAACTCTCCCACTGAAGATCAACTGTCTGTGGAGTCCTGAACAACTGGACAACGCTAACAAACAGGAGTGCTCAGAAAATCCAAATATACAGGGTACAGAAAAGTTCCTAAATGTTTCTGAAGTCTTGTTATCCAACATCTGAAAATTATTTTGAAATTAAATAGCATTATTTTATTCCAAAAGCATATGAAATAAATTATTGTCTCATTTAATGATGAACGGGCTGTCATTACAAGTCATAAAATAATTATCTGCCGCCCCCCCGTGGTGAGAATTATACACTGAATCGTGTCTGAGGGCTCCCTGTCTGAAATAATTAATGAATATATATGGAGATATACATCTTAAAATGAAACTTCTTAATTTAAATCTACAGAAAAAAGTCTTTGAATATAGATTAAAAAATGCCAGAATTCCATCAAATTGAACAAAGAGTTTCATAAATATAAAATTAAAAATCACCAAAGACAGCAGCAAAAACAGACCAAAAGGAACCAAAACATTGAAATAGATGAAAAATAAAGACAAGGATTTATAAAGTACATGTTTTCAAAAAAAAATTACTTGGACACAGTCTACATCTCATGAAATATGAAATTAAAAGTATTTGACGTTAACAAATAGATTATTACATTTCAGTAATAAAATACAAATCCTAAAACAAGTTAAATTAATATAAATGAAACAAAGTGGATCCAAGCAATAGAAAAATTCCGCCAAAAGTATTGATGAAAATCCAGTGACTACACAGAAAAACTGAGAGAAAGTAATTCATACCCATGAATGTAAAGGAGTATTAAATTATATTTAAGGGCGCAGATTGTTTCCCTGCTTCTTTTTAATCTGCAGCAAACTTTGATGTCTGAGATACATACAAAAATGGGGACATTGAACATGATTTTCTTTTAAAAAAGTGCATGGGAACCAGATGAGTTAACTCAGGACAAAACATAAACAATGGCAAGGAATCAGTAATCAAAAAATATATACACTGTATTTCATCCATCCATCCATTCATCCATCTTCCCTCCCTTGTCCAGAGTCAGGTCGCGGGGGCAGCAGCCGGAGCAGTGAGGCCCAGACCTCCCTCTACCCTGCCACATGGTCGAGCTCCTCTGAAGGGATCCTAAGGTGTTCCCGGGCCAGCCTGGAGACATAGTCTCTCCAGCGTGTCCTGGGTCTTCTCCCAGATGCCCGAGCCACCTCATCTGACTCCTCTCTATGCAGAGGAGCAGCGGCTCTACTCCGAGCTCCTCCTGGATGGCCGAACTTCTCACACCAATATCTAAGAGAGAGTCCAGCCACCCTGCGGAGAAAACTCATTTAAGCCGCTTGTATCTGTGATCTTATTCTTTCGGTCACCACCCATAGCTCATGACCATAAGTGAGAGAGTTAAAGTAGACTGACTGGTAAATGGAGAGCTTCGGCTTTCGGCTCAGCTCCTTCTTCACCACGACAGACCAGTACACAGTCCGCATCACCGCAGATGCCGCACCAATCGGCCTGTTGATTTCCAGCTCCATCCTCCCCTCACTCGTGTACAAAACCCCGAGATACTTGAACTCCCCCACTTGAAGCAGGACCTCATCCCTGAACTGAAGTGAGCATTCCTCCCATTACTGGGTGAGCATGGTCTCGGATCTCGAGGTGCTGATCCTCATCTCGGCAGCCTCACACTTGCATTACTGTAGAATATTGACTGTGGACACATTAATATTGAACATGTATCCTATATGTTTACTCGAAATCTGCACATGCGCAGACGTGCTGTTAGCGGACTCTTGCCTATGGGTACGAATTGCTACTCTCCCCTGTGCCCGGCTCTTCAGTAAAGTAAATAAGTGCTACTGGGATATCCGGTCATCTTTTACACAACACACAACATGGTGTCAGAAGTCTCAGACATACGTTTTTCGCAGGAAACCTGTGCGTTGTAAGTGGTTGCTTTTTTTTTATCCAGCGGGACCATCGTGCTACCAGGCTCCTTTTTTTTCCCACCAACATGGCGGAGGGTTTCAGGCGACCCGACCCGCTAACGTTTGAAGGCCACATAGTAGAAAACTGGCGCATATTCGAGCGTGAAGATGACATTTTTATCGCTGCAGCACACTCGGAAAAGCCAGTGCGGACTCCAGCCTACATTCTCTTAAACTTAGCCGGACCCGAAGCCATCGAGCGAGAAAGGTCTTTCGTGTACGCAGCGGAGGTGCATGAAGGGGGCGCGGACAACGGATATGTCCTCGTTCCCGCAGAGTCAAAGGAGGATCCTGAATGCCTCCAAATAAAGTTCAGAGAAATGTGCAATCCACAGACAAACGTGACGATGGAACAACGCAAGCTTAACACGCACAACCAAAAGGCTGGTGAGACTATTGACTCTTATGTAAGTGACTTGAAAATTAAAGCTAAGAGCTGCAACTTTGGGGAGCTGTGTGAGGAACTTATCAGAGACAGACTGGTGTGTGGTATAAATAACGACCATCTCAGGAAAAGTCTTTTGTGTGACAGTGGTCTAACTTTAGCCAAGGCAATTTCTGTGTGTCAAATTCGTGAAGTTACAGAGGAGCACAACAAAACGCTAAATACCCCAAATAGCTAAGTTACACACGTGGATGCCGCGCAAAAGAAATACGGGAAGAGAGAGAGCTATAAGAGAGAGTATGACAAGGCGGTTTAATGCTAAACCAGTAGCTTCTCAGCACATCTCAAACTGTAACAACTGCAGTAGTAATCATATTGCAAAATGAAGTAAATGACAAGCTTTTGGCCAACAGTGTGATGCATGCAAGAAAATGAACCACTTTAGAAAGTGCTGTAAATCCAGACCTCAGTTTGAGAGGCATAGACAAAAGAAGGCGGTCCACCAGGTAGACATGGACCACGAAGAGGGCAGTGACAGTGATACTTACTATGTAAATGGAATTACATTGATCACCATAGATTCAGATTATGCAGAGACATTGGAGAGGGAAGAAGCTCACACCACTCTACAGATTAATGGCAAACCAGTTGAAATGAAAGTGGACACTGGTGCTAAATGCAATGTTCTCTCAGTAAGGATTTTCGAAAAGATAAAAAGGAAGGAAAAAATAATCCCATGCAGTAAACCTATCAACCTCATTGCATACGGTGGTAGTAAAATACAGACTCTAGGAGACAAAACTTATACTCTATCTTTCTTCATTATAAATGAGAACGTGCTGCCATTGCCAGGACTAAGGGCTTCATTTAAAATGGGACTTGTGTCTCTCAGCAGAGAAGTCCACCAAGTGAATATTTCAACTGTTCAAGATTTTACACAGCAAATCGAAGGTGAATACAGTGACCATTTTGCTAATGAGCTTGGAAAACTACCAGTCACATATTCGATGACCCTTGACCCAAAGATAGGACCCATAGTTCGACCAGCACACCGTGAAGTGGCTAAAGTTCCCTCTATGTATTCATTAAGTGTTTGCCAAAGTATTCACTCATTTAACTACTCTAAGACGGAAAGAATGAGTCTCTACGCGTGTTTAGTGTTGACGACGGTAGAAAACAGTGTGTTTGCTCTGTCCTTTACTGAATACTGAACTAGGTACAAATACACAGTTTCACTTTCTAGTCACACGTGAACTGACCACGTCATAGCCCTATCCTTATTTGGTTAACCTAAACATGAATACATGTGCCATGAATAAACATGTTCTTAACTAAAATGCAAAATTAAATACAATAATGTAATTATAAAATAATTATGTTATAATAAACAATCACCCAAAAAATAATTTAAATAATATTATATCCAAATCTGAGGCTAAATTACAAAAATGGAAAATGGCACAGACATTTCCGGCCCCTAATTGCTCATCATGGGGATGACAATTACCTAAATAAAACCAAAGAGTAATTTTCTACATTTTAATCCCCTTCTGTACACTTTCACTAGGGTCTAAACAACACAAATAACCTAGACTAATCTAGGTGAGGCTTACAAGGTAGGTAACACTGTAGAAAATAATAAATCCTAAATAACAATGTCCTTTATTGTCCAAAAGATTCTTCCATCTGGAGCAGAAGACACAACTTGTCTATGGGTCTCTCTAAGGTGTTGGTCTTCGTTTTGACAAGGACCAGACCGACAAACCCTGTGGCGTCAGGGATTGTCTTCTCCACTCTTCCCATTAACCAGGACCCTCTTGGAGCCCGCTCATCCACGATAAGTACGACATCTTCCTCTTTCACATTTCTCCTCTTCTCCAGCCACTTCTGCCTTTCTCTTAGGAGGGGCAAGTATTCTCTGGGCCAACGCTTCCAGAAGATATCAGCGATATACTGCACTTGCCTCCATCTTCGTTTGTGGTATAGATCCTCCTTGTGAAACATGCCTGGAGGAAGTGCTGGCTTTCCGTTGAGAAGGAGAAGATGATTTGACGTCAGAGGCTTGAGATCGTCCACATCGTCAGATGACTTAGTAAGGGGTCTGATGTTGATCACTGCTTCTACTTTGCACATCACAGTTTGCAGGCATTCGTCGTCAAGTGACTGGAGCTTCAGAAGGTTGGTAAATATCTTCCGTACTGTTCTTATTTGTCGCTCCCAGATACCACCGTGGTGTGGCAGGCGGGTTGAAGATCCAAGTGACTCGTCTTTGCAGTAGTGCCTCAGAGATCTGGGACTGGTTCCATTCTTTCATCGCTTGGTGGATCTCGCGTTCTGTAGCTACCAAATTCGTTCCGTTATCAGATCTCATAATCTCCACTTGTCCTCGTCTTGCGATGAAACGTCTCACTGCGTTTATGCACGAGTCGGTGTCAAGAGAGTGTGCGATTTCTATGTTGACTGCTCATACCGTAAGGCAAGTAACTCCATAAGGCTTGACTTGCACACGCCCCTGCTTTGCTTCAAAGGGGCCGAAGTAGTCTGCACCGACGTTTGTGAACGGTGGATGGCCAGGCAGTAGACGATCAGGTGGTAGATTCACCATCTTCTGTTCACTCAGGACAGCTTGACTCTCCCGGCATTTCACACACTTTGAAAGCACATTTCTCACCGCTGCATTTCCTTTGCATATCCCGACCCTTTATCTAAGCCAAGCGAGGGTATGATTTCTACCTCCATGTCCGATTTCCTTGTGCACATTCCTGATTATCAGGGTCGTGATGTGGTGGTCCTTGGCCAGGATAGCCGGATGCTTTGTGGGTTCTAGCAAGGCTGCCTGGTGCAATCTTCCACCAACCCGGAGAACCCCATCTTGGTGGAAGGGATCCAGCTTTACGACAGAACTGCTTCTCTTGATCTTTTCACCTTTCTGCAGTGTGCAAAGCTCCTCATGGAAGGTTTGATGTTGGCTGAACTGAATGATCAGTTTCTGCTCTTCTGATGTCATTGACGGTCAGGTGGGTTCCTTTCAGCGTAGCTCTCCATTTCTTCATGTGGTTCTCAACTGTCTTGATTTTCATGTCCTGACTTTCTTAAGACTGGCCTTGAGACTCAAATGTCTTCCTTGTGTCACACAGACGTCTAAGCAGCTCCTTCAGCCTCAACATCCAGGCGACCGCCTTCTTCAGGCTGTGCCAGTCGGAGAAGTGATGAGTCAGCTTGAAGAGAGGGTCTGTGCTTGAGTCGGCGGTCTTGATGATGTTCACGCTGGTCGTACGCTTGACTTCAGCGTCATCCTCACTTATCTCTCTTGATAACTCTAATAGGACCGGCCAGTGGGACTCGTTCTTAGCTAAGAAGTCAGGACCTTCAATCCATCGCTGACACTTCATGAAGTGCTCTTCCTTCATTCCCCTTGATGCGTAGTCAGCTGGATTAGAAGCCGTGTTGACATGTTTCCACTGTGCTTGCCTAGTGTTCTCTCTGATTGTGGGCACTCTGTTTGCAACAAATGTTTTAAAACGAGCGCCGTCGTTGTCAATATATCGGAGGATGGTGGTGCTATCTGTCCATAGCACAGACTCTTTGAGTTCCATCCGAAGCTCTGGCTTCATGAGCTTATCCATTTTCCCTGCAATGGTAGCCGCAGTGAGCTCGAGGCGGGGAACTGTGACTGGTTTAAGCGGCGTCACTCCGGATTTTCCAAGAAGAAATGAACAATGGACTCGACTGTGGCTGTTCTTGATGCGGAGGTCAGTGACAGCGCCGTAGCCCTTCTCACTAGGGTCAGAGAAATGGTGCAATTGTGCTGATGTCACTGGACCAAATCCCTCAGGCTTGATGCACCTCCTGACAGAAAGGCTGGCGAACTGACTCAGATCAGACAGCCAGGCGAGCCATCTGTGTGTCACGTCTTCCGGAATATCTTCATCCCAGGTAAATTTCATTCGACAGAGACTCTGGACGATGGTCTTCGCAAGAAGAATAAACGGCGACAGGAATCCAAGGAGGACGTATATTGAGCTCACAACCGAGAGGATACCCCATCTGGTGATGGGTATGTTCTTCACGTGGATCTGGAACTTGAAGGAATCTGATTCAATGCTCCAGTCCACTCCGAGGGCCCTCTCCATGGGTAGTTCATCCCTGTCCAGATCTAGATTCTTGATCTCCTTTGCTCTCTCATGTTCCGGAAGTGATGACAGCACTTTGCGACTGTTGCTTAACCACTTAGTCAGGCAGAATCCTCCACTGTTACAAAGTGCAATGAGGTCCTTGGTCAATGTAGTAGCCTTCTTCTCGTCGGACGTTGAGACCAGGCAGTCATCAACATAGAAGTGCTCTAGGACTGTAGTTACTGCTTCAGGTGATGACCTGTCTTTCCCATCCTCTGAAGTCCGCTGTACCGCATAGTTGGCACAGCTCAGGCTTGACTTAGCCCCAAACAAGTGGATCACCATCTTGTACACGCGCGGTGGCTGGCTCAAATACCCTTGTGGCCACCAGACAAATCGTAGAAGATCGGAGTCCTCGTCAGGGACTCTTACTTGATGGTACGTCGCTTCAATGTCGGAGATGAGTGTGATGTGTTTGTGTCGAAACCTCGCCAGGACTCCAACCAGACCATTAGTGAGGTCTGGACCCTGTAACAGCTCCTCTTTCAGTGACTTCCCTTGAAATGAAGCGGCACAATCAAAAGCAACCCGCAACTTTCCCTTTTCCCCTGATGAAGTCAACCACATCATCTGCAAACAGCAGACTCCATCCTGCGGCCAACAAACCAGATCCCCTCATTGCCCTGGCTGCGCCTAGAAATCTGTCCATAAAAGTTATGAATAGAATTGGTGATGAAGGGCAGCCTTGGCAGAATCCAACTCTTACTAGAAACAGGTCAGTCTTACAACCGGCAATGTGGACATGGATCCGGCACCAATCATACAGGGAACAAACAGCCCGTATAATGGGGTTCGGGACCCCATACTCTCGGAGCATTCCCCACAGGATTGCCCGTGGGACATGGTCAAATGCCTTCTTCAGATCCACAAAACACATGTAGACTGGTTGGGCAAACTCCCATGGCCCCTCGGGGACTCTGCTGAGGGTATAGAGGTGGTCCACTGTTCCATGACCAGGGCGACAATCACACCGACAGTAAGGAAAATGCTCAAGGCCAAAGGAATGACAGGAAGGGAGAGAAAGAAAGCAGATCGCAGGATGGGGGAGGCAGTAGAGAGAGCCTTTAGCTGGTGATAGAGTAGGAGGGAGGAATTGAGCTGGAAGCCTGGAGGACAAGCTAATAATAATAATAATTTATCCATTATTAATCCCTCGTGGGGAAATTCATTCTCTGCAATTTACCCATCATAGATAAACCATGAGCAGTAGGCTGCCATCTACCAGCGCCAGGGGAGTTGTAAGGGGTTCAGTGTCTTGCTCAACAACACTTCGACACACTGGGAGGACCCATGAATCTAAAAAGGAATGTTCAGTTTCAAAGACGATTGCTCTACCTCCTGTGTCAAGCCACCCCTGCCCAAGATGGGCAGTGACCTGGCCACCACTGCTGACCCACCATTGGAAGGGTGTTACGGTTCAGGGTCAAAACCCATCAATCATAGGACATCAACTCCTCCTGGCCAAGGATCCATTCAGCAAAAGTGAATGGAGAAGAGGGGGCATCTTTTGATGTAGTTATATTTCTATCCAAACATATTTGTATGCTAAGTATGTATTGAAGATACAAAAAACAAATAGGGACGCATAGGTAAAATATATCAAGCTTTTCAGAGACACACATCCGCGCACATACACACTGAACAAAGACATGCTCAATGGCAGGAAGATGCTGCATCCTGGTGCAACAATAACTCATCCCAGAGGGAAATGCTTTCCTGACCTAGGGGCCTCAGTATCAGGTCTAGAGTACACAGGTTGTTTCAGGATTACCACTCTCAGCACAAAACAAGGACCGATTTTCAGGTAACTTATACATATACCGCAGTTGTAGAATAAACTACCAAGTACATATCGCTGTTCATGTTCTACTGTTTTCTTTTCAAGCAATATTCCAAGAAGTCCCTGACAACTTTGTCAAAGGCTGCAGATTTTTTTTCTACATATTCAGAGAGTCTGTTGATGAAAAAGTGATCGTTCTTTTAGTGTCCACTAAAAAATTTGTTCTTCTTTGTCACTTCTTGTCCCCGAATGCAAGTTCACTGACAACATATTCATGACAGCTGGATGTTTTCAGGTTTCTATTGCAGTGTTTACATGCGACACATTAGAAAATGTTCTCAATTGTGTAAAAATGTTTGTTCAGCGGAACTGGGTTTCAAGAGAGGCAAAGTCTGATAAACATATTATAATAATATTGACTTCAATCTAGTCCAAAACATCGTCCATAATGCCGCTACGTCATCCATTGTTGAATCCACTAATGGGGTCAGTTGTTCAAGTCAATATCTATGCAACTTGCATTTGGTGGCTGGACTTCCTGACAGGAAACACAAGAGGCAGAGGGCCTATTGAGATGAGTGTTTTGAATAAAATCTAAAATAGCTGACCTCAATCCAACTGCTGCTTGATTTTTACATATTACTGTGACCTTACAAAGAAAGGTTCCCAGTTCTAATCCAGGGTAACCCCTTTCTTTGTGGAGTCTCCTTGTTCTTTTGCATAGGTTCACCGGCTTCCTCCCAAAGTCTAAAAACATCCATTTAGTATCAAAAATAGGTTAACTGAAAACACTTATTCAAACATAGGTATAGATGAGAAAGCAAATGTAGGCTTTAGACTTTATTGTCCCTTTGAGGATTCTTTTCGTCTACAGAAACATGCTGGAATAATTGCAGAGGACAAATTTCACCGATGTGCTGTATGTATTGATACAGCTTGACAAAAGTAAAAAGGGATTTCTTTCTTTCTTTTCACCCTTTCTTCTTTTATGCAGGATTCAGTTATTGCACCGGTACTGGATTTTAGTCACTTCCTGTAAGGATTTCTACCTTCTGAAATTACTGCTTGGTATACATGCTGGATTATTCAGACTGGTTTATCCCCAAATATCAATTTTGTCCTCAAGCCTTCCTGTTGGCCAGTTTCAGGAATTCTGCTTCCTCGCGGTGAAACAATTTTGGTTTCTCTGTTCGGATTTATTTCAGGGATCAAACAAAATAAATTCTAACCCTGTACAAAACTGGGAAAGCATTGGTTTCAGAGACTGTTTTGTTAAATCCTTAAAATTTTATTTTATAAATGAAACGTAGAATTTACACTGTATTCATTTATATTATCAAGTAAAAAAGATTGGAGTTCAATGAAGAAATATCCCAAATTTCTGATAGTCACTCAATGACGTTGAACATCAAAATAAATCCTAAACTTTGTAAACAGTAAAAACATAAATATTAATGTTACACTTCATCAACCAGCTTATATTACACATTAATATGACTGGAAACATTAGTATTTTCAGTTTCAGTTTTAATGAGTAACAGAATTCTACCCTGGGAATGTCATCTAGGAGGCGCAGGATTGTATGAAACTTTTTTTTTTAATAACAGCTATCTTCCCCTTAGCCTGTGGTGCACCCTACAGAAACTTTTTCTTAGCATTCAAAAAGCCATCTTTATAATGTTACAGTGTGGCACTTAAATCAGGATAAAGTGTTATTTAAGTTATGGAGCCAAAACAATATGTGATGGACAATTTTCCTAAGAACTCTATTAAGGTTTACAGACCCTTTAGAGAGTCTTCTCAAGGCACTGATGATGCGGGGCCTGACATTGTAAGAACATTTCAGTAATATTTCAGCTTGCAGTAAAAGCTCTGGAAGAGACGAGAAAATTCCCCTTTTGGTTGATAAGGTAGATTATTATGATAGTTGGAGCAGTTGACAAAAACAAAACTGTCATTTACATTATAAGAAAATCTATTTGAAGGTCTTGATGAGTAGAGAACGTTATTCTGATGTCAGAGGATCATTAGGTGGAGCTCTTGAGCTCGAAACGGCTGTACACCTGTCTGCTCTTCATCTTGTTGTACTGGTTCACGAGGTCCAGTTTACTGTGTCCAAGTGTCATCCTCTTCTGGTCCTGTCGGTTCATCAGGACAGGCGGGGACAACGCTGGTGGGGGGGGAGCCTGCTCACTCTCCGGCTCAGGCAAGGAAAGATCAGGCCCAGCCTCCCAAGCTCCAGTGCCCCGCAAGTTGTAAGCATTTTTGTCTTTAGTAGATGGTAGGAAAAGGTCTGACAGCCTGTTGAGGAACTGGCTTGAGGATGCCCGATGCTTGTGGCCCAGTTTTTCTGGGTCAGGTGAAGGTGTTTTTGTGTTCAAGTAACCTTGGAGGTTGTTGGCAAGCCCAGTCCCATGGTAGAGGCCTGGTTTTTGTTCCAATAACCCGAAGGCCTGGTACTTTGGGGAGGTTTTGGAGCGAAGGAAGTCAGCTGGCTTGTTCTTGGTCCACTCCAGGCCATTCAGTGGTGTGTAACCATGTGCTGAGCTTTCTCGAATTGGTGTAGGGTCCAGCCATCCATTGGCAAGTGTGTGCAATCCAGGTTTGCCGTGATTTGGAGATGTCTGTCTTCCTCGTTCTGAGCTGAAAAGGGAGTTGTTGTTGGGCTCCTTCTTGTCATGACCTTGAGTGACCTTATAGACTGTACTCATGTTCATGCCAGGTGCAACTTTTACACTGGACATGCTGTTACTGGATTGGCTGCTAGAGTTTTCAGAGGCTACCCTTGGTCTGAAATTGAGACGGAGGGTATTAGTTAGCACCAAAATTTTAGCATTGTCAGGTTACAGCAATATTGTAGCATTTTCAGGATATTATTAACGGTTAGAAACTGTTAGCATTATTGTTTCCGCACTATTATGAAACAAAGATCTGTCTTCTTTCAGGCCATGCAATGTCTAACAAATCCCCCCAAACCCTCTCATCCTCTAAGTGTCTCATTTAAGAAAAACAAAAAATGAAAGAGCAAACATCAAGACTAAGCAATGGTTTGGATATAAAAACCCATCATACTGACAACCCCAGGGCAGCATCCTCATAACACCCTAGATCAGCATAATGTACAGTATTTCAGTATGTTATCAATGTTCGAGTTAAAAAAAGAACTCACTGAATAGACAGGGTCTCACTATAGACAGCAAGGGGACACTTCACCGAATTTGAATGATAGCAATGCCAACACAAATTACACAAAAACATGCATTGATCAAATTAAATAACATTTAGTTCCTGCAGATGGGAAGAGATCCCTGATATAAGTACTGCCCAGCCAGCACTGATGGCCACATATATCGGGTGTCTGTGGTGTCTGTAAAACATGCAGGTGTGTTACTGCTGGCATTCATTCACATTTCTGAATAATGTCCATAGCATACAAAGCAGTAGTTGTCTCATATAATTCTTCTGTCTCACATGCAGTCTTCTCTTGTGATAAGCTATGACTGATGGACTAAGAACAACCTGCCAACAAGCATAGTATTACATCATGGACTACAGGAAGCACAAATTAGTCTCACTGTACTTAATACAGTAGTGTCTTTGCAGCTTTTAGTCCATGGACATCCACATGCTCAAGCATTTTCATAGGACCTTCCAATTGATCAGAATGGTCTGTCCATCTCAGGAGATTCAGCAGCTAGACAGCAGGAAGGGACCATCTACCCTTTAGTCCTTACCTGTCAGAGAGAAGGTCCATCCTCATAAGCGGTCCAGCTCCACCCACTAGTGGTGCATGGTAGGGGGCATAACAAGGCACAGCATCATCATCAGCGGAGTTGAAATGGCTGATGACTTGAGAGTCGGCGTACAGGCATCGGAACTCGCGGTCGAAGCTTTCAGTGATGCGGCCAGAGAAATGCATCACCATATTGCTGTGGACCTGCGCGGACAACCAAGTAAAGCTGCGCCACAGAAACCAGGGGTTAGACAGCATGCTTAATCATTGATCAAAGTTCACCTGGAAAATCAAGGTTAAAACCTGGTTCTTTTTCTTCTTCTTAATTTTGCAATTTTTTGATATTTCATTACTTATATTTACTCATTAATCTCATCTTAATGTCAAAACATTAAAAACTACTTCTTATCAACAAAAACTCGCATAGAACATGGACATTATTCCAGATTTCAAGATTCAGATCACTTTAGTTAACGTCTTATTTTTTTTGTTAATTACAAAGATGGGGAAATAATGAGGGTGAGGAAAGTGAGTGATGTTTCAGGTGAAAGAGTGTGAGTCAAAGAGGGGAAGAAGAAGCTTAACAGCCTAAAACCATCAAGATTTTAATTTTAGCTGGTAAAGGTGAATTGAGAACTTGCAGGATAACTTCTCTCTGAGACATATTACATGCTGTGTAGCAAGGAATGCCTTCACTCCATGGCTTGTGATATAAGAAGCCCAAACATTTCTACATTATCTGTATGATTTGTTCTCAATGCTTGAATCAACAGGTAAAACTGATCTTATAATCTTAACTGAATACAGACTGGTTTCTGACTGTTCATTTTGACAACATGTTTTTTTTTACATTCATTTGTCAAATAAAAATGATGATGCCGTCCTTGTTTGGCACTTAATCTCAGATGCGTGACCAAAAGAAAAAAATCAAATGTTTGAGCAGCAAATAACACATTCAGAAAACACTGAGGATTTCTCACCAACCCAGTTGTGATCTTTGACCTCTGAACCCACAAAACTGCCCAACCCAAGCCTAATTTTTGTCCTATCTTCCTTTTTTCTTTTTTACTTTTTCCCTAAAACTAAAAATATTTGATCTCTTTCACAAGAATTTAATATACACATGATACTACATATTTATTTCAATGACTGTCAAACATTCTGTCCTTCGACTTCATTAAAAATAAACAAATAAATGAATCACCTAGGTCATAGTTATCATGAGAAATATTTGAAACCCACTTTTATAGAAAATTCATGACATTTTTCATTTGTTTTGGGTATATTTTGCAAATTTTATGCCTGATTTTACTTACTTGCAGGTTACTTCTTGTTAATTTCTTTTTTTGATTTCAGGGTCTATTAATCATACCACTTTCCAAGGATTTTTATCAAATTACTTCTCAATACTTAAGGTAAATTAATCTTCCTGTATTTTTCAACATTTTTAGGTTATTCCCTTTCCGATTTTCATATAATTTCTGGCTAATATTGAGGTAATTCTCATCTACATTTCTAGTACACTGATGTTGCATCTGGGTGTAAACATACTGTAAATATCCAATATTTGATTCAAAATCACATTTTTTTTTCTAATTTCAGCATCTGCAGCATTGATCTGAAACAAGAAGTTGTGCTGCAAACTGGTCGTCTGTGTTTGGTTACAGAAATAAGGTGTCTTCCACAGATCTCAGACTCATTCCACAATATGTCACTTCCTTTAGGTAAATGTACAACTTGTGGTGTAGAACAAACACTCCTTGGCAGTGAACACACCTCTTTGCAGCAAATACACACATGACTACTCGTGTTGACATTTCACATCAGTACACCTTCATAAGATTTCTCAACTGAGTTGATATGAACACCATGGGAGTTAATATGTGCCTGCTTACAGGCATGTTTGTGTGTGAGCGCATGTTTATGCTTGCATGTGTCTTACCTGTACGACCCTGCAATTACCTCTTCACAGTCGATGATCATGAACTTCTCCAGGACTTGACCAGTGAATTTCTTGCCACTCTTTGTGCAATAAGTGTCGCCGCATACAGTGCGGATGCGCATGTTCTGAGCAAACACAGACAATCAAAGATGGTAAATGTAACCATTCAAGAATTTTTCACTGGGAGTCAAAAATGTTATGATTTAACTGTCATTTGCTCTGGTTTAGAGCTGGGTATCTGACAGATCTTTTAGGCAGTCTTTAGGACTTGGGTAGAAATAATAAATGATATGTTCATTTTTAAAATAATTTCATAATTAGACATATTTTTGCTAATTTCCAGGTTGCCTGACGAACTTTTCATGAATTCCTGTCTGGGTTCCAAAAATTGTGTTATTGATTTCAAAATATTTCGACAAAGCAGTAGGTGTTGGTCAATATGAATTCTAAGATTCAGGTCAACTATGAGTCTTCTAGGATCTCAGGAGTCACCAGTTCCATTGACAGAGTGACGGAGTCACTCATGAAAGGCTAGGGAAAACAACAGAGGTGTTGATTCTTTAGGAAACATTTAGCTTTAATATGTAAAAGAATGGGAAAAATAAGCGACTTCTGACAGATAATGACTTTACATTCTTTTTGTTTGACTGTCTTAACATTGAAGAACACAGTGTGTTTCTAGAAGCAGTTTATTGTCAGACAGCATGTGTGACAAAGGAGGAAAACAAGAAGATCCCGTACAGGTCCGTTCACATGCATACCAGTATTAGGCCTAGGAGTTCAGTATCAAAGTCAGTTGCTTGAGGTCAAACAGAAGCAGCAGCTTTTGCTCTAACCCATTCTAGGACATGGTCTGGCCCAACCCTGGTCTGACCTGATGACATTAGTCATACTCACTCCGAGGTGGGAGTTTTGGATGTCCAACGCAGAGCACATGTCAATGAAACAGTCAACATTCTTGTCATCCAACAGGATGTAGACAGGCACACAGCGCTTGTTGGATGCCTCTATCAAGTCACACAGCAAGTCTACGTCAGTGAAGACATCCATCGCCAGTGCAATGACCTGCAGGGGAAAAGATGTATCAGGCATAATAGGTAATCTGAATATTCTCCAGATATCTATGAGGATATCTGTGTGGAGTATGCACAAATTGCCCAGACATATGAATGACAGGGAGAGTTGTACTTATGTAGCCCTGTGATCGAGTCCAGGGTGTACCTACTGACTTCCAGCATCCACTGCGACCTCTTAATGTTGGAGACGCAGTAGACAATGATAGAACTAACTGACCAACTGACTGACTAACTAACTAACTAACTAACTAATTAATGAGTGAGTGAGTTAGTGTGAAGCTAAATTTCATTTTGAGACTTTGCCAGTAAGCAACAACATACAGTTGAATTATGCAGATGGCAATAGGGTTGCTTAAGAATGCCATAGTTTGGAAGAGATAGTATTTGGAGGATGTGGTCAATGGATGGAAACATCCACAAAGAACACTTGTATGAAGGACATGACAATTAAAGAGCATCATTTTGAGATGTGAGTAAATGATCTATCCATCAGTCAACATGATGAATTGTCACTTTTCATTTTTGATTGACTAAAATTGTGGGCTTTTGAATTGTAGAACCTAATAGTGTGTGCGCCTGTGTGTTGGCGTGAGTCAGTGTCACAAAGATGCAAATGTGCAAACGCCTACATGTGACAATGTCACTGACTGTTCATTAAGGACTTTTCTTTACTGCCAGTCACGAAAAGTCATCAATGCCGTTTTCAATTAACCATTGAAAACGTAATTTGTAATTAGTGTGGTTTATTAAGAGTCTAACCCTCAAAGTCACACAACATGTAGTCGCCCCGGAGCTAAATACCAAACACCAGCCAGTTTTTCAGCTGAAAGCGGCTTGAACAGGAACTTGCCGACGGTCCATTAACAAATCCCGACGAATGAGGTTTGAGGGGGAAGCAGCTCGAAGAGAACAGAATACTAAATGTAAACTTGTAATGCAAACGGATCTTCTTGATCCGTTTGGCTTTAGATTACATTCTAAAATTGTCCGACATGACAGATATGATATCCCCTTACTGAAAAACATTGACATTCGTCCCTAAACGTGTTTGTATAAAATTAAGCGACGGCATAGAGTCCTTCTCTCGGTTACTAACCTTTTTCGCCTTGTTGATTCGGGACCGGATCAGGTCCTTGACGTTGTGACTCTTGTCCCTTTGGAAGTAGATCTGAGTCTCAGAGGGTCCGAACCTCGATGGGGTGTCGGGCCACCCTAGCTCCAGCATAGGTGGCTCGTCGTCGGATACCATGGGGAAGTAGGTACCGGAGGTGAGATCCGAAACGGCGTCACTATCCCCGAAGTCCCGGTCGGCTGCCCCGTTGGAGTCAGGCCCAAAGGTCTTGGTTGCGTGTCGCGTAATGTAGCTGATCTCCGGGGTGGAGAGAAAGTTGAGCTCGCGTTCTTCCGCCAGCACTCGCCGGTAATCGTTCTCCCCGAGCTCCAGTAGTGCGTCGGTAGCGAGACGCGCGGCTTCGTTGTGGCTGAGCTCCAGACCAGCGACCTGCCGCCACGGGTTCTTCACCTCCTCCAGCCGAGAGGCTAACTTCCCCAGCGGCTTCCTGCCGCCGGACACCGGCCGCAGCGCCTCTGAACTCATCATGGCGCGGCGCAACGCGGATTAACTCGCTCACGGTCCGTGGAACTTCCGGTAAGCGGTGCTTCCCGCGACGTTAAAACATTACCGGAGAGTTGTCTTGAGATTTCGACGACAGTTACCGATATGTGCTGAACTGAAAATGTTGTAAATGGTCACCGCGTCTCCGGTTCCCGAGTTCAGTGAGAAGACTCGATGCCCCAGGAGCTTCAGGTGCGCCACCCCCAGGCCGAGTGTTTCCGTGTGCACGTGAACGCGGGCGAGTGTGTCTGCTCACTTGTTGCCACCTGTCCGTTAACTAAGGATCCGCCCCTCTTCTGACGACATGCCCAAACAGGCGAACCAGAAATCAAAATAAGTTACAAATATTTTCTGACCATAAGTTGTTTTTAATAACGCATTTAAATTGTTAAAACAGCAAACACTTAAAAAAATAAATAAAAGAATTCACATTTACAAAAACAATCAATTTAAATATGACACATTGCATTGGTCATTCTTTTATTTGGAATGATATAGTAGCGTTTGGTCAAGGTAACACCCGTGTGACGGTAAAACCTCTGTTTAATGAGCAAGAAGGGAAATGTTATTTGGCCTTCGCAGCTGTTTTTGGCCACAGTCACGCCCAAAAAACACCGCAATTCACCTGTTCCCGCTCAATTCCAAGTAGAAAAAAAAAAACAAACCAACCCAGAATTAATTGCACGTCAAACCACACCCACAAAATTCCCAGCAACCCCCAAAATCACACAGAAAACAAGCGACATAAACTCGCTACTATATATATATATGTTGTACATTTTAATTGTTTTTGGTCTTAAATTCAATTTGTCCAATTATTCACTGACTGTGAGCCTATTCTCTTTGCTATTTCCAAAGCTTATTGACCTTATGCTCATTTTTATGGTCAAAGCATATGAAAATTATTGCTATCTTTTTAATAAGGTTTTTTTAATCTTTACCTTATTCGTCTTGTAATGCTATGATGTAAGTGATTTGTTTACACCTCTGACTGATAATTACAATTGCATTTCGTAAACCAGAATGATCGACTGCTGTTGTTGGTGACCTTCCTCTCTCTTGGTGAGGACCTTCTTCCTCACTATGACCTAATGTCCTTTATCTCCATTGCAGGTTTATCCAATCATTCATTTAGTCATTCAGTCATTATCTTTACTGGACATCTTTCCGGGGTTGGTAGAGCCTATCTCAGCTTTTATTAGTCGAGAGGCAGGGCTCACCCTAAGCTGGTCACCTGGCGACATGTAGACACACAATCATTCAGCCTCTCATTCACATGTCCGGGCAATTTAGGGTCTCCTAACCTGCTGCATTTTCTGAGGAAACCAGAGAAAGTACAGACAACATGTAAACTTCACACAGAAATACCCCTTCAGATTCGACTGAGGGACCTTCTCGCTGTGAGACAGGCGCATTAACCACTGTGCTGGCAGTTTTATTAGTAATTTTTTAAGGTCTATATATTATGAAAAAGGAAGAAAAGTTCAAGAAGTCTCATTGCATTTTATTACTTCGAAGTTGATGTTTTTTTTATGTGGTAAAACATTCAAGCACGAAGCTCAACAAGTGTCATGGTACTTTGGAATTGTTGCTGTAGGCTGAAAATTTGTGTGTGTGTGTTCATGGTTTAGGCCAGAACAGGAAGAGGCTTGTCCACATCCTTGTCTAACATGTTGACACCAAGCAGCCACGCCTCAGTGACATCATTACTGTTTTAATAAGCCCTAATTCTGGAAAGACCTTATGATGGTTGTGTAAATGCATTTTATTTTTGGTCATCAACATGTAACGTCTTATTAATGTGGATTTCATCTAACCACCACTGATATTTCAGGACATATATAATTTTTTTTTTTTTTATCAATTTGAATGGGATAAATTAACAAGGATTTGTGCTTTGAATTCAGTTTTGTATTTGTTTTGCCTTATTCTCTCTACTGTATCTCCACTCCTCTACATCTACATTTCAAATGAGAAAATCTTATATGTCTATGACACAAAAAAAGTACTTTTGACTTCCAGGTTACATAAAGAAGTGAATTTCCTGGTTATATATGATCTGATGAGTCAGAAATATAACAGGAAGTCACTGAGTTATTGGAGAAACAGAGATAAAAATGCATGCTATGTTGACTTGTTTTTGTTTTTGAAATTATCGTCTTTAAGCGATTACTCCATGATCATATTTTGTGTAGATTTCCATGTTTTTTTTTTTGTTGTTGCATATTTCTGTGATTTTTTTTTAACTTGTGCTGCAAGTAGGTTCCTGCAGCATTTATGGTCCTTAAATCAATGAAACCCCCCAGACAGACCCAAGAATTTTTTTTTAGAATTTAGTTACATTAAAGAAAAGTCTGTCTGATGTTAAAATCCTGCAGAACATGGACAGATGTTCAAATGTCTTGTATGGACATTAACATTTTAGGCTATGGAAAATGTAAAGATTTTGGTGAATCAACTTTAAACAACACCATGTCAGCATGACCTGTGATCCAGTTCTAAATAGAATAAATCACAAAACATTACCAACTGCGCTCAACCAAACATTCGCATGTAAATATTTGACCTACTTTGTCATAAAGTCACATTTCTGGTTCTGTGAGTTCATCTGTTCCTTCAACAGGCTCAACTCATGCACCATGTCTTTTCTCATTACTTCTGTTTGCATATTCATAATCCCTTTTAAAGTTTTTTTTGATTTGCTGTACTATATTTTATTTTTAATACCTCTAGACAGTTTCTGCAGTGAGTGCTGACGCCCCACTGCAAGTAAGTTGATTGAAGGTTCAAGACTGACAAGTCAATAAGAGAGTTGTGAATGGGTATATGTCTTTATGTGACCCAGAGTTTGACTCTTGTACATCAACAGCTACAGCCACACCAGTACAGACAAAGACTGCATACAATTACTTGTTGAAGTTGACTCATTTTGCAATTTTTCCTTTGTCATTTCAAAGCCAATTTGCAGCTCATTTTTGGTTAAGGTCTTGCTGATCATGCTGTATTATATCTGATTTATTGCACATTGTCATTTCTAGCACAAAGTGACACCAGACACAGTGCCATTTCAACATTTTAAAATCAAGTTCATTCTCACACTATCTCTTTGTGTGAGATCACCCCCCTATCGCCCCCTCCCCCTACACACTTACTGTTATAAAATGAGTGTGCCACTGATTCAACTGCATTCAATCAACAAAGACCACACTGTTGTTTAGGAAAAAAAGCATATTTGACCAGATACAAATGTAGTGCTTTTATTTGTCTAGGATATTTTGTTTCAATTTATATATCTTTTGTTTTTGATTTGAACTCTTTGAGTTTTATTAACATCTTTCTTTAACTTTGTAAAAAACTTGTCACTTTTCTGAAAGTTCTTAACATGTGTAAAACCTTTTCCTATCTGCCAGATGATAAGTTTCGGTTCAGTTTATGGATTACTAATGGTAGTCCATTAGTAATGGTAATGGTTGTGGTAAGAAATTGAAGCAGCTCCAAAAGCATGGTGTAGAGTTACTCTCCTTGTGTCTGAAGGTCTAGAGAAAAAGATGGAGATACTTTGTTCAATGGCTGAGTCAGAAGTTGAAATTAAATACAGAAAATATCCTCCAAAATGTGACAAAAATAGGAAAAATATGGTCGTGTTTCCCTCTTTTAATATTTGAAATATATTCAACTACATAAATATTTAATTGATCTGACTTGTGAACTATTTATTTTACTATTAGTTAATTTCTTATCCTTCAGCCAATTGACTGTAACGTCAGTTGAATTCTAAGGGCATGCTGTCTCAGTCTGCCCAAATCCCCTCGAATGACCAAAAAGTACGGGCTGTTCGGTCTTGCTTTTAAGCATGTTAACACATTTTGACACTTTGTCAACCGGCCTAGAGGTCAAAATTTAATATGTGGTCTAAACTGATCAGCTGATCAGAAAGAACAAAATATAAAGAAAAAATGAGCAAAACCCAAACATACTGAGATTAATAACCAAACAGTAGCAGTAAATCAATTTTTTTCACTTATTAAGTTTTATTAAGTGATGCAGAAATTCTTTTGAAAACAAAGAAAATGTAATATAAAATATATGTATTTTTTATTTTGAACAAATTAGCAAATATTGTGACAAGACATGAGCATTTGAGTTGCATGGAGATTCCTTATTCCTAAACTATCTAGAATTGAAGTCATTTGCACCTTTCACCTGTGAAAAACCGGGTCTTGGAGCAGCTTCATTACGGAAAATCCCAAGTGATCTTGCCATCTGGATCAGAGATCTGGATCCTACCTCCCATAAGACACCTCCCTTACTATTTTTATAGAGGGACTAAGATCACAACAATTGATTTCGTTAGGTGGTTTTTGCCAAATGATATCCTCAAAAATAATAATGAGAATTTATCCGTAGACAATTTGCTTTACCTTCTGCGCCACGCCACCCCCAAAAATGTTCTTGTCAATAGTGGGATTCAAACCTACCCCACCAGGGGAGAGTGTTACCTGAACACTTGGCCATCATGAAATACTTTGAAAGTCAGCCTTGCTTAACTATTAATCAAAACTTAAGAGTATACATAAAACATCAGTATAAATGTATCTAAAATTGCAAAGATATGAAAATAAAATCGTGAGAACTTTTAGAAATATCAAGAAGTTTACTGAAAATTTACAGTAGAGTATGTGAATGTTTAAGACTTGCACATTTAAATCAACAAATAACCAAAATATTATAAAGAATTACTTGATGTTTTCCTCCAAGTAAACTTAAGAGAAAGGCTGGTCGGTGTTTTTCGAAGTCTCTTTCATTAGGCACAGTGAGAAGGTGGACATAAATCAGTGGTTGGCACATGGCTAATAATTGGTGGACCTTTGACTCCTCCTGGAGGACAACACTGGCAGTTATACAAGAAGCAGCCTTTTCTGCATTGCATTTTTCATTGAAACAGTAAAATAACTGTATTATTCATTTATAAATAAACTACTATTACCACAAAACAACTGCATTCAGAAATCATGTTTCTTTGGTTAGGAATATAAATTCGGATATATTTTATAAACAGAGTATATATCCAGACCAGATGATATACTGTATTGGTTTGTAATGCAGCCTCAGGCCAGCACTGGCCACTGTCTCCCCAAGCCTGCCTTGGGGGGGCAGGGAGAAGTGTCTCCCTGTGCCGGTCCCAAGCCCGGATAAATGCAGAGGATTGCGTCAGGAAGGGCATCCGGCGTAAAACTTTTGCCAAAACCAAATATGCGAGACAACCAAAACTATACCATACCGGATCGGTCGCGGACCGGGTTAACAACGACCGCCATTGGTACTGATGACCTACAGGGTACTAATGGAAATTGGGCTACTGTGGGTCGAAGAACAAGAACAAGAAGAAGAGGAGGAGTGCGTGTTCGGAAACAGAGAGAGAGGAGGAAAGGAAAGAGTCTGGGACTGAGAGTAGGGACTTTGAATATTGGGACTATGACAGGAAATGGTAGAGAGTTGGTCAACATGATGCAAAGAAGGAAGGTGGATATATTGTGTATCCAGGAGACCAGGTGGAAGAAGCTTAGGAGCAGGCTTCAAGTTGTACTATGATGGTACTGATGAGAAGAGAAATGGAGTAGGAGTTATCTTGAAGGAGGAGTTTGTTAGGAACGTCCTAGAGGTGAAAGGACTGTCAGATAGACTTATGAGTCTGAAATTGGAAATTGAAGGTGTGATGCTCAATGTTGTTAGTGGCTATGCCCCGCAGGTGGGATGTGAATCTGAAGAGAAGAAGTTCTGGAATGAGTTAGATGAAGTGATGCAGAATATTCCCATAAATGAGAGAGTGGTAATTGGTGCAGACTTCAAAGGACATGTTGGTGAAGGCAATAGAGGGGATGAAGAAGTGATGAGCAGATTTGGTATACAGGATAGGAATGCAGAGGGACAGATGGTGGTAGATTTTGTAAAAAGGATGGAAATGGCTGTAGTGAACACCTTTTTCCAGAAAACACAGGAACGTAGGGTAACTTATAAGAGCAGAGGTAGGAGCTCGCAGGTAGACTACATCTTGTATAGACGAGGTAACCTGAAAGAGATCAGTGACTGCAAAGTAGTTGTAGGTGAGAGTGTAGCCAGACAGCATAGGATGGTGGTTTGTAGGATGACTGGTGACAAGGAAGATGAAGAGGACAAAGGCAGAGCACAGGACAAAGTGGTGGAAAATGAAAAGGGAGGAGTGTTGTATGGTTTTCAGGGAGGAGTTGAGAAAGGGTCTGGGTGGTCAGGGTGAGCTTCCAGATGATTGGACAACAACAGCTAGTGTTATCAGGAAGACAGGTAGAAGAGTACTTGGTGTGTCATCTGGAAGGAAAGTAGATAAGGAGACTTGGTGATGAAATGAGGAAGTGCAGGAGTATATACAGAGAAAGCGGTTAGCAAAGAAGAAGTGGGATACTGAGAGGACTGAAGAGAACAGACAGGAGTTCAGGGAGATGCGGTGAAAGGTAAAGATAGAGGTAGCAAAGGCAAAACAAAGGGCGTACGATCACTTGCGTGCTCGGTTGGATAGTAAGGAGGGTGAGAATGATCTATACAGGTTGGTGAAACAGAGAGATAAAGATGGAAAGGATGTACAACAGGGCCAGGTGATTAAGGATACAGAGGGAAATGTATTCACAGATGCTAGAAGAGCGATGGGAAGATGGAAAAGGTACTTTTCAGAGCTGATGTATGTGGAAAATGAAAGAGAGGCAAGGGTAGAAGACGTGACTATTGTAGACCACAAAGTAGCACAAATCAGTAAAAGTGAAGTGAGGAAGCCATTGAAGAGTATGAAGAGTGGAAAAGTACTTGGTCCTGATGATATACCTGTGGAGGTGTGGAAGTGTCTCGGAGAGGCAGTGTTAGATTTTCTGACTAGGTTATTCAACAGGATCTTAGAGAGTGAGAAGATGCCTGAAGAATGGAGACAAAGTGTGATGGTGCCTATTTTTAAGAATAAAGGGGATGTGCAGAATTGCGGCAACTATAGAGGGATAAAGTTGATGAGCCAAACAATGAAGTTATGGGAAAGAGTAGTGGAAACTAGACTGAAAGCAGAAGTCAGTATTTGTGAACAGCGGTATGGCTTCAAGCCTAGGAAGAGTACTACGGATGCAGTATTTGCATTGAGAATGCTAATAGAAAAGTACAGAGAAGGCCAGAGGGAGCTGCATTGTGTTTTTGTAGACCTAGAAAAGGCATATGTAGGTCAGAGAAGCCAGACTGAGATGGTTTGGTCATGTACAGAGGAGGGATAGAGAATATATTGGTAGACGGATGCTGGAATTGGAGCTGCCAGGCAAGAGGTCTCGAGGAAGACCAAAGAGAAGATTTATGGACGTAGTGAGAGAGGATATGAAGGTAGTTGGTGTGAGAGAGGAGGATACGGAGAATAGGGTTAGATGGAGAAAGTTGATTCGCTGTGGCGACTCCTGAAGGGAAAAGCTGAAAGAAGGAGAAGAAGTTTGTATTGAGAAATTTCATTTAAAAAGTTGGAGTTACAATTGATTTCTTAGAAAGACTTGCAAAATTAAGCAGTTTTATCTTTCTGGTGAGATTATAATTATTATTCATAAAATACAACAAAAAGAACTTTTTATTGCTGTAGTCTGAACACACACTGAGTGAAAACACAAAGGGGCTCAGACAGCAACAAAATTAAAATCTTTGAATATACAAATTTTCAGTTTTCAAGACAAAGTTCCATTGTTTTATTACATATCTGTTTCCAGGATCTTTCACAGCTTTCCAGCTCTGTAATGAAGTCTGTTGTAAAAGTGAAATTTATTTTGAAACACACGACATTCCCAATCCTTGGGAAGGGGGATAAAAAAAAAAAAAACGCTATCTGTTACTGTGTGATAGAAACTTTATTTAAACAGCAGACAAAGATGTTTTAAATACAAAGAAAGATGTGATGCAGCTCCAACTCAAGTATGTGTGCGTGTGAGTGTCTACGGAGTGAGTAGGAACTTGTCACAACCCAGTATCATTGTAGGTGGGTGTTGCCATCTTTAAAATGCTCTGGGCATTCTCCTCCACAAGGGGGCGCCACTTTACTTCACCCGTCAAGAGCAGGTCAGCACCATCCAAAGCGTCAATGTATTGCATCTGGAGTAAAATCAAACAGTAACACTGAGGTCTGAGTCTCCATAGAGGAGGAAGAGCATAAGCAGGTAACAGTTTGTTTTACAAAATCAAGTGTGCTAAAACAGAGTTTAAAAAAATATTGAAAATGAGCAAAAACTGAAAAGACTAAACAGGGTACCCAGTCTTCTCTTTAATTTATTTTCCAGGACATTTTTTCAGCAGTGTTGTAATTTTAAACAATCACCCCAACTGTTACCCAAGTGTGACCAGTCATTGCCAACCCCCCACCCCTTACTTCCATAGTATGTTCAAGAGCTGTGTCATACCTGCGAGCAAAATATCTGACTTGGTTTCTAACCAAAATAATAGCAAATTAGCATGATAAGCGGTCTCCAGGCATTCTACACTATACTTTATGGTTAATTGCGAAGGTTTTGTTAAGTTAGGTTTTTCTGTCATATGAAGGCTTAGACCAGGGGTCCCCAAACTTTTTCCTGCGAGGGCCAAATAACTTTTCCCTTCTCTGACAGGGGACCGGGCCAGTTTATAACAAAAAGTGTGACGATCGCACAGGTGTCTAAACATAAACATTTATTGTTTTCCAGAAAGCCAAACGTAACCAAAAATTAACCCTTTCTGAGATCTTGACCAAAAAAAAACAAAACAGAAAATAAATATTAACATTATTAATGAAATAAATTTTATAAAATAAATAATAACAAAATAACACTTTTTAAGTTTTTCACAGATAAAAAGACCAAGGAACATTAACTTTCTTGTAGACATAACTGTTTGCAGCTCTCATATCAAATTCACTATGAAAACGAGAAAGCAAGCGTGCTATGAAACCGAACTGATACCAACACCTACCAGGTTAAATACCCTGCATTCTGAATCTATTTTTCTCTAACCTAATCTTTTGGCCATTATTCCATGTTATTTGTCAGGGGTGTGTCCAGGATTTATTTTTTGAGGGAGGGGTTTCAGATAAGGCACAGACTGCAGAAGGGTGGAATGGAATGTTACGTTCTATGCATGCATAAGACACAATTACAATTATTAGTATTGTTCAGGGGCCGGGCAAAATGTGGAGGCAGGCTGTTCAGCCTCCAGGCTACAGTTTGGGGACCACTGGCTTAGACAATCATAACATTTCAGTCAGTCTCATATTATTTTTCTTTTGCATTAACAGCAGGTGCACTTTGCGATAGATAAACAAAGCTTATTTTGCTATATTTTTGTTGTCCCGGTAATCTCTTGTGTGCCATGTTGCAAAAGGCCATCTCTCAGTGTCTTATTTTTCTTTAATTAATGTTTGTTCATTAACTTCTTATTCTAAAACAAATGTCCCTAGTATAACACAATGATGGAGATTTACAACTATTAAATGCAACATTCAGTTTCTTTCAACAAACTTATAAATTCAACACAACTTTCATCACAATTCTTTGGAAAATTTTACTGTAAGATTAGGCATGTAGGCCATAACGATCTCAAAAAAAGGCCAACAAAATCTTTGGGGGGGGCAGTTCAAAAGAAATGAAATCATTAAAATGTTAACAAACTTTATATATGTATAAAAATAAAATCAAGATGAACACCAAAAACAGCAAAATTACTCTAAAATAATCTGTAAGATGACTTTTTTTGGAATTATTAAATTGACTAAAGAAAACCAAATACTTTCCTACTGTTTCTTGTGACAAGTAAAGAGTTGCGTGAGCGGTGGGGCTTACCTGCTTCCGAACGTACTCCACCATGAGCTCCAGCTGTTTGGGATCCTCACATTGACGGTTGAACAGGTTCCTCCACAGGGCTGCCGCCAGAACATTATCGTCTGATAGTATGCCCTAGAGCCACATACATCACATTCACATAGCAGTTAATAAACGCAGGCAGGCACGCACACACGCATGTGCGCACACACACTCACACTCACAAACAGGGAATCAGCTTGATACTTAGCATTGATAGATCAAACAGATGGATACCGTAATTTCCGGACAATAAGCCGCAACTTTTTTCACTTAAACAACTTCTTCTTCTTCTTCTTCTTCTTCTTCTTCTTCTTTCGGCTTTTCCCGTCAGGGGTCGCCACAGCGAGTCAACTTTCTCCATCTAACCTTATTCTCTGTATCTTCCTCTCTCACACCAACTTCTCACAACTCTTCTCTTTGGTCTTCCTCGAGACCTCTTGCCTGGCAGCTCCAATTCCAGCATCCGTCTACCAATATATTCACCATCTCTTCTCTGTACATGACCGAACCATCTCAGTCTGGCTTCTCTGACCTTCTCTCCAAAACATCGAACATGTGCCGTCCCTCTGATAGACTCATTCCTGATCCTATCCATCTTGGTCAATCCCAAAGAGAACCTCAACATCTTCATCTCTGCAACCTCTAGTTCTGCCTGCTGTCTTTTGGTCTACCTGCAAGCTCCTACCTCTGCTCTTATAAGTTACCCTACGTTCCTGTGTTTTCTGGAAAAAGGTGTTCACTACAGCCATTTCCATCCTTTTAACAAAATCTACCACCATCTGTCCCTCTGCATTCCTATCCTGTATACCAAATCTGCTCATCACTTCTTCATTCCCTCTATTGCATTCACCAACATGTCCCTTGAAGTCTGCACCAATTACCACTCTCATTTCTGGGAATATTCTGCATCACTTCATCTAACTCATTCCAGAACTTCTCCTTCTCTTCAGATTCACATCCCACCTGCGGGGCATAGCCACTAACAACATTGAGCATCACACCTTCAATTTCCAATTTCAGACTCATAAGTCTATCTGACAGTCTTTTCACCTCTAGGACGTTCCTAACAAACTCCTCCTTCAAGATGACTCCTACTCCATTTCTCCTCTTGTCAGTCCCATGATAGTACAATTTAAAGCCTGCTCCTAAGCTTCTAGCCTTTCTACCCTTCCACCTGGTCTCCTGGACGCACAGTATATCCACCTTTCTTCTCTGCATCATGTCGACCAACTCTCTATCTTTTCCTGTCATAGTCCCAATATTCAAAGTCCCTACTCTCAGTCCCAGGTTCTTTCCTCCTCTCTCTCTGCTTCCGAACACGCACTCCTCTTCTTCTTGTTTTTGTTCTTCAACCCACAGTAGCCCAATTTCCATTAGTACCCTGTAGGTCATCAGTACCAATGGCGGTCATTGTTAACCCGGTCTACGACCGATCCGGTATGATATGGCTATGGTTGACTCGCATGTTTAGTTTTGGCAAAAGTTTTACGCCAGATGCCCTTCCTGATGCAACCCTCTGCATTTATCTGGGCTTGGGACCGGCACAGGGAGACACTTCTCCGTGCCCCCCCCCCAGGGCAGGCTTGGGGAGACATGGGCCAGCGCTGGCCTGAGGCCACATTACAAACCAATACAGTATATCATCTGGTCTGGATATATACTCTGTTTATAAAATATATCCGAATTTATATTCCTAACCAAAGAAACATGATTTCTGAATGCAGTTGTTTTGTGGTAATAGTAGTTTATTTATAAATGAATAATACAGTTATTTTACTGTTTCAATGAAAAATGCAATGCAGAAAAGGCTGCTTCTTGTATAGGAGGAGGAGTCAAAGTTCCACCAATTATTAGCCATGTGCCAACCACTGATTTATGTCTACCTTCTCACTGTGCCTAATGAAAGAGACTTCGAAAAACACCGACCAGCCTTTCTCTTAAGTTTACTTGGAGAAAAACATCAAGTAATTCTTCATAATATATTGGTTATTTGTTGACTTAAATGTGTAAGTCTTAAACATTCACATACTCTACTGTAAATTTTCAGTAAACTTCTTGATGTTTGTAAAAGTTCTCACTTTCACTTAAACAAAGATGCAGCTAAATTATGCATTTTTTTTGGGGGGGGGCTAACAATTTTCACGCCGCTAAAACATTTTCCCTCGTCACATCAGACCATGAAATGACCTGGAAAGTCTGAGAATTTCCAAAGAAGACAACATTGACGGTTATAGTGCGCAGGAGGAAGCCCAAGATCGCAATCGGCTAGCCGGTGCGGCTTATATTGAGGTGCGCTCAATAGTCCGGAAATTACGGTAAATAGATAGACAAAAGGCTCAACACTCGAGGATGGCAAAGTGTCTGCCTTCCACACCCTTTTCACCAACAACTGTGTCCCCTCCCGTGAGGACAACATCCCGTGAGGACAACAATATTAGTTGTTTATTGGTCCTAGAAGATGTACTGTGCCCAGATAGTCCATGTCTTACTGCCGGTGTGTATAAGCGGGTATCTATAAGAATCAACCTGGGTGATGACATAATTGTGGCTGACGATGTTAGTGTGGTTTCCAATGAACTTGGACTTAATTACTTCTGCCCTCTAACATTTAAAAGCTGGTGACAAAACATTTCTTCATTGTCAATGTCCTTCTTTTGTCTCATATATTATAGCTGAGATTGGGGATAGGTAGATCATAAATGATGACATCTTATTTTTCTACAGTGCTGCACCTGTAGGCATGTCATATGGAGTTGGTACACAGACAGTCCCACCTCCTATGGACTCATGGTATTTTTGTGGGAGAATTGCTTAGTCAGATCCATGCACATCCCCGAGGATGTCCTCCATTTTTATCTTGCATGACTTCAAGCAATTTCATCTAGTTCCATTTTGTACATGTTCTTTTATAAAAAAACTTACCTAAACTCCCTGTAACTGCCTGTTACTGCATCTGTTGCAATCTAACTTCATTCACTATTCTACTCTCTTACTAAATCCTCTACTTACAGCGTACAAACTTAACTCCTCAGACGTAATTTTCCGTCTTCATCCTTGACCAATGACTACGTCCTTACTATTTCTATATCCTAACGTGATATTTGTTCAGATCTGATTGTTTTTAATGCCACTGATTAAAAATAGCCACCATGTTATTGGTGTAATTATTATAGATATAAAAACATGCCTCACCTCATCATATCCAAACAAAGCAGCATAGAAGGTCTCTGTCATGGCTTTTAGTGCTTCCTTCCGATGGATGGCATCAATCTGAGCACACACCAGAGAGAAATTCTTGTTATTCTACTTATCCACTCTGACATCCTCAACAATAGCTCCAAGCAACCCAGCACCCCATCCCCAAGCAATAAATTAAACACCACACTTTGTTAAAAAAAGAACAAACAAATGTGGTAAATTATTGTTATAAATGTTTTTTTATCCTTACACCACCAGCCACCAGGGGGCAATAAGATTCTACCCAATGTGTAACTTTTTGTCTTCATCTGAGGAGCTCATTTATTGATGAAGTTCCTAAAGCAAGTTATATCTACCATGACTTTATGAGGAGAAGGGAAAGCTGAGCCTCCTACTGGTGGAGAGCCCAAGCTGGGAAATTACATGGCTCCTCAAAACCTTGCCGGCACACTCTTCTTTGCTATAGTATGCTGGTGGGGCGGTGCCAGGACTGGTGAGGTCAACAGGCTCAACAAGCTAGTGAGGAAAGCCTGCTAGGTGGTGGGACTGAATCGGCCCATCTTAAATCAGTGGGGAGGGTGAACGACAAACTGGGAGCATCCCTAAACAATCCTTCCCAACCCCTGCACGACGAGCTGTGGCTGAATGAGCTTCTCATCAGCCACAGCTCGTCCTGCAGGGGTTGGGAAGGGCTCATCCCACCCCGGTATAGAACTGAAAGCTTCAGACACACCTTTGTGCCCACAGCCATCAGACTGTACAACAGCAGTCTAAACTGCACAAAACTCTGACCAGCCGGAGCTGCAACTACGCTACCACAACCTAACGACCTCACTCATTGGCACATGTCATGTCCGAACCCCATCATTTTTTTATGGTTGTTGGTGTCACTCCACTTGCATCATGTTTATTTTTGTCACCGTTATTGTCACTGTTTCTGTTCTTATCCTTGTTGTTGTGTGCTCTGCTGTCTATGTTTTTTTGGATGTCCTTTGCTATCTTTTAATTGTCTATCTTATTTATATTTATTGATACTGTCATCGTTGCTCTGCTATGACAAAGGAATTTCCCCTGTGGGGATCAATTAAGTAAATCTTTAATGATTTGATCAGTTTATTCTGGAAACAAAGTTAAAGCCTAAGAAGAGACACTAAGATTGAAAAATATTTTCAATCTTAAAGTAGACAAAGGTTGGACTGGATGTCAGTAGAAGCACTCTCCAATGTTAGTGTTCTATGGTCACACATTGTATAAAAGGGACCTGAACATCAAACCACTGCTTCTTTCATGCTTGCATGTTTTTTAAATAGTATCTTTAAATAATGGCAATAATAATAATGTAATGTACATCTTTCAATTTTTCATTTACTTCATGGTTGATTTATTATATTTTCTTACCATTATCCAGTATTTTTGCTGATTCTTAGGTAATCTGTTTTGCTAGTTGTCAACTATTTGTAGCAGATTTTAAGGTACCAATAATCTACTTTCAGTACAATTCTTGATGACTTGGTATGAATATTTTTTAAAAAACAAAGAGCCAAAGTCAAACAAGAACTTTTTTGGCTGGACAAGTGCTCAAGTTTCCTGTATAAGATTGGAGTGGAAATCCTTTCTTTAACATCGAATAAATCAGACATTAGGGCTTTGGCATTTTTCATTGACTGAAATGCTAAAAGGATAAATAGTGAAATGACTGAGGGTGAAGCAGCTGCCTGGAGATTGACGGCTAAACGAGTTTGGAGAGTTTGTGCAGCAATTATGAACATGGAGAACATGAGCATGTTTTCACTGCTCTTTCACACAATTAACATGAAACCTCAGAGCCTACACAGACACACAGTGTTGTTGTAACAACCTGAGGTTTGGACAAAGGACCAGTGTTCAATGTCTGCTGACTCAGCCCCTCCCCAACCTTCAGACCCCCCTGCTTTGGGTTTCACCTCCTTCTCTTCATCCCCCATTTAACCCTTCCTTTTCACTTAGGATTCTACGACTACTTTCACAGTATTTCAGTCTGAGTGGAATCAAATCTCAGCAAATTGAAGCACATTAACTGAATTTAAGATCTAAGGGGTCAAAGGTCAACAGATTAACATCAATACTGAGTGGAGGAGGCTTCCGTTACTGTAGCAATGAATTCACAAAAAATATGTCTAATAGAATTAATCCAGGTGAATTCATTTGTATGATTAATTTGATTACAATTTTTAATGCAATTAACACATGAACAGCACACTGTGACTCAAAATCCAACAAATTCCACACAGTGGGTGTGGTTGGTGCACTGTAACTGACCTAACACACACAAATGTGTTTGTATGTAATGTGCACTTTTTGTTGTTATTAAATGTTGGTACTATTGGGGGAACAGTGGCACAGTGGTAAGAATTCGGCATCACAGCATGAAAGACCCAAGTTCAGTTCCGCCAAGAGGGCCTTTTCTGTGTGGAGATTGCATGTTGTCCCTGTGTCTGTGTCGGTTTCCTCCCAAAACATGTAGTAGGTTAATAGGAAAAAAAATTGTGTGAGTGAGTGAGTGGTTGTCTGTCTGTATATCTGGCCCTGTGATTGACTGGCGACCAGTCCAGGGTGTACCCCACCTCATGCCCAATGACAGCTGGGACAGGCTCCAGGATAAGCAGCAGCAGATGATGGATAGTAATATTATCAATATAATTATATTAAAAGGTGAAAGCTTCGACATATGAAAAACACTTTTACTGAAGTGAAAATTTAATGAAGTTCTTAGAGAGGAGCCTTTATAGGTATGAATATTGGTTATTACAAGGCCCCACCTTGAGAACTTTGACATTCTTCACAGAAGAGGGAGGGAGGACAGTTGCTAAGTTTTGGTCAGAGCAGCATTTTTTATCCTCAGTCACGTGTGACAAGAAGGAAACACACTGTTGTTGGAACCCCAGAGTTCATACATGCAGCTATGAAAACACATGGAGGCACATGCACGTGCGCACACACCCACAACATTTGACATTCCTTCTATTACCAAGATACTCAATGCTTTGACCCTCATCAGGCTTCGTACAGGAGCTTGTACATTGAGACAGTACACTGTATGATTAACTTTTGCATTAACAGAGCCTATTGTACACTTGTCTTACATTCTTTTCAGATGGCAGAGGGTACACTTGAGGTAAGATGTTAGTAACACAGATTGTACTTTGAGCACACATAATCAACATGTCTTCCTGCTTGTGTGTGTGTATGCATGTGTGTGTTTGTGTGGGCATGTAGGCGCACTGACCCCCATAATCTTGCTCCTCTGCTCCACATCCTCCCACATGGAGTGGACAATGTAGCGACACATGTACTTCCCCTCTCGACCCTCCTGACGCATTCGGACAAGACACATCCTGCGCAGACGCACATACAAAGACATCCAGGCGACACAGAGACACCTGTTAAATAATTTTCTATTCTATATCATCCAAGTTACGGGTCTCAGTGTAAAACATTTGTTTCATTATACTGATATTAGTGTTTCACATTAACTATTTTGGACTGACACAGTGCTGTTCAGAGGGGAGGTTATCTTTTCAACTCTTTTCCTGAGTGCCCTGAAGGAAAATCATTCCTCAAAAAACCTTTCCTTTTTGTATTCCATTCGGGATTTAAAATGGTGTCTTCAAATTGAACTATACTGTACATGTACTTTTTGTCTAATTCATAACCAATTTTTATGTAAGTTATTTCAGAGTTTAAGTCATAATTTTAATTTTTTTAAACCAAATTTCAGGAAGAAATAGTTTTTGTTAACACACTGTCTTGAAAATAAAAGAAATAAATCCAATGTTGACTGTGATCCATGTGTGTGTGTGTATGAGAGAGAGAGAAAGAGAGCAAGAGAAACTCACCATACATGTAACTGTGCCACTAAGAACCAGGAATTGAGTGTGTCTGGGAGTGAGCATCCTGAAATATGCAATAGAGGGTCTCAAAACTACACAAATCAGTGTTCAGGCCAGCAATAACGCATCCAAACCCATCCACACACACAATGTTCAAATATTTTTCGAAACCTCTAAAATATTTTAATATAAAATATTTGTATATAACAATATATCAATATTAATATGTAATACAAAACTCTCTCAAATATTTTTTTCTAGCTTTTTTGCTGTGTGAAACTTGTGGTTTATGTGAACACACTCATGACAAAAGAAACGGTTGCAAGGTTTGGAACTTCAATCTAACATGCAATTTAATTTTACAAATCAAGTCTGCGCAGTGTTTCAACCTATAACTACCTGGTAAGGAATTACCAAAAGAAATCAACAGACAATACAACTGAAAGGACCAAATTAAGCAAATCACCTTAAATTGTTAAAAAATTGACAAAAAAGGCAAAAAAATGACTAAAATTACCATGGAATTGCCCAAACAAATACCAAAACCTTATGATATAATAGACAGAGAAATCATTTTATGTTAAGTGGAAAAGCTGTAATCTGAACAAATTACCCCAAAATGTTAAGAGAACTGGATGAACACAAAATCCCTCAAACAGAATCAGAATATGAAATTCTTTAATTAATTTAATTGCCTTATAGTTTTCACATACAAGGAATGTACTATAGTTTTATCAATACCTAGCAGACAGCGTGGAATTCTCATAAAAATTGAAATCAGAACTAGACTTAAAAGACCATAAATAAAAAGTACCAGGTAACAAACCATGATCTACATAAAAAAATTACATTTGATCATTGAAAACATAAAAACCAAAACAAACACCTAGGATCATAGAAAACATACAAAAAAAAAATTGCAGCAATAACTTGACCAGGGATAGGCCAAAGCAAGATTTATTTTCTCCGTCTGTATTACAAATAGCCTGACACAGAATTTGTTTTATACTAGTATAAACAACACATCTGTTTGTGAAAAGTGCACCGTGGGTGTTTTGTTTTAGAGTATGTGTATGTTGATGTGTTACACTCACGGTCAAAGAAATCATCGTAGTTGATTCTCTCCACACAGCAAGTGTACATTCTCAGGGCAGCTATCTTGATTTTCTGTCATAACAGAAAAAATAAATTGGACAACACATTCATGTCGAAATGGTAGATTATGTAGTTTTGCTGCTCTCTGTGTACATTTTTCTGGTTTTAAAATTTTGGTCACCCTTGATTTCCAATAAACCACCATACATTAATTATAAGTGCAGGAAACTAATGCAAACCAGAAATTATCTCAAAACTAGAAGGAAAGGACAAAAGCAATAAAATGTCCCCCTGCAGAAGCTCAAATATTAAACCAGAAAACCTTATTTCTAATTTAAGATAATTGAAATTATAATCTTGAATTTAAAATAGTTGAATCCTCAATGTTTGTTAAGTATAATCATTTCCAATTGTTCCAGGAAATGCCCATTTTTTACCACCCGTCTCATGTCTCCTGCCCCTAGGTAGTCGTAAGTGAGTTGTGAATCTTCTCACCCATTTGTTGTATTTTAGAGGTCCAGTGAAACCCATGGCCTCGATGAGCTTTGTGAAGGCACCCACTTCCTCCTCACTGTGCTGTGGTGTCTCCTTTATGCTGCTGTGCTGGAGGATGGACAGTGAGAACAGTGATTATGAAGTCCATGCAACCGGCCAAAGGGACAGTAACTGACCATGGTTGTGAGGATAAAAGTGAAACAAAAAGGGTTATAAAATGAGAAAGAATAGAGCTTCAACCATCACACAACCTCAAAATGAGCAGCAGTGACCTTTTGACCTCTAACCTCTAACCAATGAGCTCAAATGTATATTTTTAACAATCAGAAAGAACTGGTTCCCCAACCTGACATCTTTCTACCAAAAATCATTACATTTCACTTGGGGATAACGAGTTCACAATTGCAATCTCTTTAGTTGATAGGCGTCTCATAGGTCTCATGAAGCACAGGGAAAATCACTTTCTTCAGTGGTCTGTCATGTGACAACACAGTGCTCACCACAACTACTGTACATAGCTGGAAAAGCAGTTTAATCATCCTTACAGATGTAGACCAGTGAAACAAAGTGGCTACCAGGTGCATCACAACAACAATCACTGGACACAGGTACTTAGTGACAGAAAATTCCTGGAGATGTACTGGGTTGTCCTGTGGATGCACATTACCCGCAAAACACACCAAAATGTCATGGTAACGCTACTTTTCTCCAAAAATGCATTTCATGGTTAAGGAACAGCAGCGTACATGTTCTTCCATGATCTGACTTAAATAACACTGTCCAGCAGTCCTGCCACTAAATCCATCTGTGATAGTCTGGACTATAACTCACTCATTGTAATTAATGTGACATGATGAGAATATCTTACAGACCACCATTCAGCAGTAAGACTACACCTGCCTTATTCAACAGCAGCATAACTACATCATGATACATGAGTAGGGTAAAATCTATAAAGATCCAAACAACACAGTGTAACAAGTTTTTCCCTCCATGTTCATCATCATAGGAATTACTTCTCAGTATGGAGGAGCACATTTTATTGTGTGCCTATATGTAGTAAGTGCAGCTAATACCACCCATATATCTTAAGACTGAAAAGATTTAGAAAAGACTGTCATCTGACACCTGAGGACTAGGTTAAGAGTTTTAAGTCTCACCCTAGGCTAACACTGAGATTTGACAAATATAAGACTGTGAATTTTACAGGGTCACTAATTACAAGACTACAACTAGATTCTGTCAGCATTTTTTTCTCACCATGCAATGTTTTCACCGGGTATTTGCAAAGTTTCTGCCATTTTGGTCCATCACTGTGCCTTCTCCACTCAGTCATGATATGGTTGGGAGTTGACATTGTACAAGCTGGGCTTTTCTGCGCAAAGCTCCACCATCCGCTCCTCTTTCTGGATGGTCCATACTGATCAAAATGTCACTCACCTTTCCCATTCATCAAATAAATAGTCTCTGCCACGAAAACCCCTCTGGTGATTATTTGTCTACCAGGTTTTCTTTTTCTGGTTTTGTTGAAGCTCATTTATCAGTTGTTGATTGTGTTACATCAATGTAAAGACTGAAAGACTTGCGGTATAACAAACACATTTGATATTGTCATAAGGCCAAGACTAGGTAAAAACTGAGCTAAGACTACTGAGATTACCACCTTACAATTAAAGACCAAGATGACGGGAGCATGCTGCGACTCGAGTAGAACTCCTAAGGTGTCCTTCAGGCAGTCTTAAGTCCGCAACTGTGAAAATTGTTAGGTGTAAGCCCAGCATAAATAACATGAGGAGATGTGATTCACCTGTGCCGAAAGGTGCAGGGACTGAGATGACAGCACGCAAGGGGTGTAGCCTCGAGTCAGTGGACAGGCTGATCTGGTAACCTGAGTACCTTCATGCAGCAGCTATATGGAACAAAACAATGAATAACAGCTTTATTTAAAGTGTATCAAATTGTTAAATTCTTCTTGTGTACAATAAAAAAAAAATAAAATATGATGAAAAATATGATTTCAAATTTTGAGCATGGTATATATTTGCATTTGCATACAGTGCTTTTTTTGAAGAGTTAAGGGACGTCTTATTAACCTGTCGAAGATTCAGGACGTTCTTGTTCTGACCGGATATTGTTACATTTTACAGATTGTGACCTTTACAGAAGAAAGAGATTCAATGTCGTCAACCTAAGATCGTCAATGAAATTTAAAGAACCGCTACACCGCTTCCCCGTGAATCTAATGGTCCAATAAGGTCTAGAGCCCCCAAACATCTAAAATGTATGTATGTATGTATGTCTGGCATGAAAGACTTAAAAAAAAAGACCTTACATCGTTTAAACGTAATTGTAGCATGTGAGCTGTTAGCTGCTAAGCTAACTCAGGCTAGGCTCGTACCTTCCCTCGGGCGACTCGGAACGCAGCCGCCCGAGCGAGGCTTCTGGTGGTGGACTGCACTGGCCGCAGGTACATGGCTCCACGGTGGCCCGAGGGTCACGGAGGATGAGCGGCCTGCAGTCGTCAGAAGATGCAGGGTCGGTGACGACAACCTTCCCCTCCGCAATGTCAACGGAATCTGTCCGTGCCTGACTCCCGCTCGGCTAGAAACATAACTTGGGTAACAAATGGTCCGCGTCCTCTTTCATCCTGTACGCTGTTTATTCTAAACGTTAGCTACAAATAGGTACTGTATAAATAGCTACTGTACTATCCCGTGTTTTACCACATAGACCACATATTGCAATCTTTTTAGGTGACTTAAGTTGTGCTATAATTGAGGTTGAAGTACATCCAGAGCACACACCACCTTTGACAAAGCCATAAATGCGTGAGAAATATTGCATCTATGCCCTTATATGAGCCCTAATATATCTAAGAACAAGAAATCCAGACAACATGGCGTTTGTGGTTTTTCGTTCAATTAATTTTCAAATAAATTTCCTAAAAACCTTCTTCCAGTTTGTTTGGTACTTGTATCCCTTTTCAACATTTGGTTTCTGATTTTTAATTTAGTTTATAATTTATGGCCTTTATGGCCTATTGTAATGTCATGCAATTGTATCGATAGTCCTCCATATTCTAAGATTTTAAAGGTTGTTATAATTAACGGCATAGATTTTAACCTGTGTTTGAGATAATAGTTTGACTTGACAATGTTTTATTTTTTCAAGTATACGTTTATGGCATAGTCATCCATTTTCCAGCCATATTTTGAAAGGAATTAAGTTTTGAAAGTTTTGAAATATGTGAACTCTGCAAATTCTTAAAGGATATTTGCAAGTGAGGAAAAAAAAAAGGAAAAAGAGGAAAAGAGGAATGAAAAATAACATTGAAACCGACAAATAAACAATAAATTTCAATACATTCCAAAATGCCTGGAATTTTTTTCAGTTTGAGCTCAATTATAAAAGAATGTACGAAAGCAATGGCAACTGGAAATTTCAAAAAAAGATAGTAAACACTAAACTTAAAAAAAAAATCAAAACACAACAATACAAAAAAAGGAAAAGATGGTCAGATTCACACTAAGAAACATCTGAATACGACAATGTTTAGACATAACGTTTAGACAATGTAAAGAATAAATTATATAAATAGAAAAGAAATATAAATATTGCGTGAGAGAGAAGAAGTTTCCAATTTTTGTCAAACCTTTTTTGGAGCTCCAGATGATCTTACATAATCCCTTACACTACCCTTACATAACCCCTGACCCCAGAGCACAAGCCCCCACCTTGTTGCTGTCCACATACACACACACACACACACACACACACACACACACACACACACACACACACGCACACACAGAACTTGACTTTTCAATAAAATAGCATTAACATGCCTAATAGACATGATGATTGAACTTGGATCTATGATGCACCCAATTAGTTAACTTCATATTTGTACATCCTTTCAAGCACAGTCAGGAAAACATGGAGCAAGATAATAACACAGTATCAGCCCCACGGCTTTGAACTCTGCAAAGCAATCTTGATGGAAATCAGAAGTAGCTGGAGAATAGGTAGCCATAGTAGCTATTTCATTCTTGGCAGAGGAATGTAAATTGAAAAGGCGTTTTCCCAACTATTTTGATTCAACAGCATGTGCAACCTAACATGCAGCTTATTTTTGTCACACATCCCCAGAAAAGGACTGAAACCACTGAAACCATTCATATTACATACAAAAGCCATAGATCAAACTTGTTCAGCTGCATGATTCTATGAAATGTGACGGAATTTTTTGTTTGGAATAACGAATGACCAGGTGAAAGGCAAACTGTTAAGAAAATCAGATCAGACACTAGAAAAAGCAGCTGATATTTCCCATGCAAATCTACTGATCACTTCTTCACTCCCTCTATAGCCTGCACCAACATGCCTATTGAAGTCTGCACCAATGATAATCGGTGCAGACTTCTGCATCACTTCATCTAGGTAATTCCAGAACTACTCCTTCTCATCAAACTCACATCCCACCTGCAGGGTATAACAACTAACAACATTGAGCATCACGCCTTCAATTTCCAGTTTCAGACTCATAGTCTATCTGACAATCTTTTCACCTCCTGAACATTCCTAGCAAACTCCTCCTTCAAGATAACTCCTACTCCATTTCTCTTCTTGTCAGTACCATGATAGTACAACTTAAAGCCTGCTCTAGCCTCACTACCTTTCCACCTGGTCTCCTGGACACACAGTATATCCACTTTCCTTCTCTGCATCATGTCGACCAACTCTCTACCTTTTCCTGTCATAGTCCCAATATTCAAAGTCCCTACTCTCAGTCCCAGACTCTTGCCTTTCCTCTTCTGTCTGTGCTTCCAAACATGCTTTCTCCTTTCTTTCTTTTTTCTACAGTAGCCCAGTTTCGATTGGTCGTTGTTAACACTGGCCTCAACCGATCTGGTTTGATCTTGTTATTATGATTGATTCGCATGTTTGGTTTTGGCAAAAGTCTTACACTGGATGCTCTTCCTGACGCAACCCTCTGCATTTTTCTGGGCTTGGGCCCGGCTCAGGGAGACACTGGCCCGTTTCCCCCTCTCCTCCCCTGAGGCTGGCTCGGGGAGACAGCTGCCAGTGCTGCCCTAAGGCTGCATTGGAGTGCAGAGCAACATGAATACTGAAAAAAAAGGCATGCAACTGATCCAAGCACAAAGGAAGATAAAAGTTTATTGGCACAGTGAAAAAGAAGTATGAAATGAAACAATGATGGAACATACAGAGATGGAATCCAAAACCCAAAATGGACTGAAAACAGAGGCAATGTACTGATTGCTAGTGACAGGCTATGCAAGATTAAAAGCATAATAGTTGCTTTCTTTGGCCAAAAGGTGGAGCCAATAGGCAAAATGCATTAGCTTGAGCCAAAACCACCAGAATGAATTTTAAATCACACAAACCATTCCATCATAGCCCTATATGTGTTTTCTTCCATTCAGCTTATCTTATAAGAACTGTTAAATCAGTATCAAACAGTGAAACTCAATGTGTCCCGTGTGTGTTTGTAAAAACAACAAAATCAACTTCCTATGTGTCTGTTTCATGAAAAATATGTCCAGAAAAATAAATGTTAAGCAATTCAGAAGTGGGGTCATAGCATCAAGCAACGTTTCAGGGACAAGGATTATCATGATATATCTAATTTTCTTAATTTTTCAAAGGGCCATTAAGCATGTACTTAAATTGACTGCTGCTTTGCATGGAATACAATCAGTGGTGGGCTGTCAGGGCCTGCAAGGCCTTCTATGCTGAGCTAAAAAAATATCTGAATCACAAACATTAATTATATTTTATCCATGAATACTTATTTGATAATTCCAAATGGTCTGTTCACTTCTTTTCATAGCTTTTCTCCTAGTTGTGCCGCTTCCAGACATGAACTTTCATATTAAGCATTTAACCAATCCCATTTCAGCCATAATCTGTTGCCCGGCAGGGTCAAAGTCGAAGGAACCTGCCTGGGGGGCCGGGGGGCTGCATAGTCAGTTCTGCGAGCCCTTTATGCAAAACATAAGTGTTGATGACGCTGTTGCCTCAACCAATAAGATTTTGAGTTGGCACCATCAGAGCCTTCTAGCAGGCTACAGCAACATTGGCGCATTCACACCCTCTGATTGCATAGTCAGAGAGTGGACAAGTGTATTAGTGAGGAGAAGCTTACTAGCAAGCTGCGAACAGAAATATAGTTGTGTGTGTTGAATATTGTTTTTTTCAACCCACAGTGGCTGCAGGAGGAGAAGAAACAGATTTAGATACTGATATATTGTTAAAGCGATAGCTGGACATCGTAAAGAAAAGTCGTGCAACTCAGACTAGTGAACCTGTCACAACCTAAAAAAAGGATTTGTCCGACATCTTCAAGCCACGAACTAAGACCGGTATCCCTGGCTCACAGGCTCCGAGGTACACTGCAAATCGTGTTGCTGGGAGTGCTTGGAGCTGAAGCGTACGGATGATCTGTATGACAGAATAATTGAACTCCTTTTGAGGAACGATAGGAGGATGGATTTTGTCTACAAATGATCAGAATTTTTGGTGAGTAAAATGCTGCTATTTTCCGAAATAATATTGCAAGTTTATACGGTTGTTATTGGTGCCTTTTTATGTGTTGCAGCCGTTTGCTATAAAGGCATTTATTGTGGCTACTGTTCGTTTTTGTGGCTCCCGCCACGGGACCAGACTTTGTTTTCCCGGTGTGTACAGATTTCATTCAGGGAAAAACGTCATAATGGTCGAGCAAGAATGGTTTATTCAAAGTCAGGAAATACACTTAGGAGATATCCCGGACCAGAATGAACGTCACCCTGATCGTGCACCCTCTCTGGACACCCGCTGAGACGCGTCCAGCGGATGTGCAGGTGAGGAGGTTCTGGCCCCGAGCCGAGGAGGCGCGGTCATTTTATACCATCGCCTCAACGGTCATGTTTACTTCCTAATAAGGACTTGTTTTACACAATCTTGGAATTTGGGCACTTGGGGTACCGGGCCGCGCCCCGGACAAAGCCGCTGAGTGCACGATTGATTACACGCGGGGGGGATGTCAGTGGAAGAGTGCAGAGTTGGGCACCCCTTTGTTGTCATGTGATGCGCTCCCGCGGGCGAATTTTAACACTACACGTATCATCTATCTGCCATGCACCTCTCTTTATACTGCATTTCTGCATAATAAGATATTTTTTTAAGCTAATTACTGGGAGGGGGTCAACACGTCTATATAAAGCGGCTTCTTATCAGCCAAAAGTTGCAGCGCTCAGGCGGGGAGGGGGGGGATTGATTAGGACTACTCCTGAAGGCCTAGATGTAAAATGCACGGCCCGGCAATGAATACAATGGTACTTGCATCGCACCATACTGTAACAGTCTTTCTGTTGTGCGATACAATTTCAAAAACACTTTCTGACTGTCGACCTTTTTATAAAGCTAACTGAAAATTGCAGGTTATGAACTGTTCTACTATAAAATCTGGGCAGGCAGGCAAGGACAACCAAGAAAAGGCAGGATGAAGAGGACAACTGAGGAAACATTTTTTTGTATGTAATCAGGCTACTGAATGATTGCAATGAAAAAACTATTCACATGATTCCTATCAAAAAATAGGGAATACACTATCTTAAAAATATTTTTGTAATTATTTAATACCAGATACTTTGGTATAATTCTGGTATAATTCTGCCAAGAACTCCATTGGCTTTGTCAGGGCTGGGGAGCAGGCGGCCACAGCTAAAAGAACACCAGCAGGCGTCCTGACATCTGCAAGAGACTGGCAGCTGATAGTGGACCTTGGAAAACAGCTTAAGTTCCCTGGCCATATTGCAACCACCACCCTCCGTCCTGACATTGTCCTTGTATCAGAGGCCACCAAGCAAGTGATAATGCTGGAGTTGACCGTCCCGTGGGAAGACCGCCTGGAAGAGGCTTTTGAGAGGAAGCTCTCCAAGTACACAGGACTGGTCAGGGGGTGCCAGCAAGCAGGATGGAGGGCAAAATGCCTTCCAGTGGAGGTGGGCTGCAGGGGATTTGCAGCCCGGTCCTATGCCAGTGCTCTGGGTTGTCTGGGCATCGTCGGGCAGCATAGGAGAAGAGCCATCCGCAATACCACCGAAGCGGCAGAGAGGGCCTCAAGATGGCTGTGGCTCAAGAGAGGAGAGCCATGGAATCATGGTAGCTAGTGTGCCAACTGGACACAAGCCGGGGCCTGATCAGCCCTGGCTGGGTCACCTGGATGAGGGTGTATGATGTTGAAAGACCCAAAACACCCGATGATCCCAGGAACATCACTGAGGATGTGTCCAGGTGCATTAGTAGATGTATTTACACAGATTTTTATCTATTTATTTCATCTTGCGAGTTGTTTGAAAGAGATTTTCTGCAATGATAACATGGTGAAAAACCTCTCAGAATCTTAATTTCTGTCTTTGTGTTTATATTTGTAAAGATACATTGTTTTGTTGCGTAACAGAATTTTTATCCATCTAGAGGTGGCATACTTGAAATATATTATATACATATAAAATATATTTTGGAAATCGAAGTATGGTCACGCCACGTCAAGGGAACACAAGCAACCTGTCTTCATGATGAAAATGTCAGGAGCATGTGACAGTAAAGAAACCTCAATCTCCATTGCAAAAGCATATACAGCAAAAGAAACCACAGCATATATGACTCTAAATGTCTTTACGAATGGGTCAGTCATCCAGCACCACCAAGATTGTATCACACCAAGAAGTTTAATTATGGACTTTCTATGAAGCACTTCAAATTCATGTCTATGATAAAAAAACTAAATTTCTGTTAATCCTGATAATTTTCTCACTGAGGGAATAGCAATACACTTGCCTAATTCTACCACCACTCCTTAGCTGTGACATAAGACTGACAATTGTATAACACAATATAGTTAGTGCCACAGCGTATGGGTTAAATTACGTATTTTTGGTGCATTGTCATCCTAATAATTTACCTTATACCTTAGCATAACTTGCCATTTTTCTCTGACAAATTACTTATAATTTTTTAGTACTTTTGTGTGAATGTATGGCAGTATTTACAATAGAGCTGACTTTGACTTTGACTTTCTCTTTGACTTCATGATGTAGCCTACAGGCACTAGTGGAAATTGGGCTACTGTGGGTCAAAAAAGAAAAGGAGGAAAGGCAAGTGGCTGGGACTGAGAGTAGGGACTTTGAATATCAGGACGATGACAGGAAAAGTTAGAGACATGATGCAGAGAACGAAAGTGGATATACTGTGTCCAGGAGACCAGGTAGAAAGGTAGTAAGGCTCAAAGCTTAGGAGCAGGCTTTAATTTGTACTATCATGGTACTGACAGGAAGAAATGCAGCCTCAGGGCGGCACTGGCCCGTGTCTCCCCAAGCCTGCCTTGGGGGGGCATGGAGCAGTGTCTCCTTGAGCTGGTCTCAAGCCCGGAAAAATGCAGAGGGTTGCATCGGGAAGGGCATTCAGCGTAAAACTTTTGCCAAAACCAAACATGCGAGTCAACCATAATAACCAGATCATACCGGATCAGTCGAGGATTGGGTTAACAATGACCGCCATTGGTATTGATGACCTACAGCAGGGGTCGGCAACCTGCGGCTCCGGAGCTGCATGCGGCTCTTTCAACTTTACACTGCTGCTCCGAGTGGCTTGGGAAAATAAATTATAAATATTTAATTGAAGTGTATTTCATTTTTGTTAATTCCTTTTTTTTTACTTTTAGTTCTAAATTGGAAGATTATTTTGATCTTGAATTATTAAATAAAATTATATTTATTATTTTTTGCCGCTCAAAATAACGTCACACTCGCCGAAGTCATTATACCCACCAGCCGGTAAAGTCCCGATTTGCAGATGCTGTGCGCAGAAGTTCAGGAGCAGAAGTCCCATAAACCAGGTAAGATAAATATTTATGAAGATATTTTGCAAACATTTATTTTTTATTGCTTACTGACACAGTGATTTTTTTCCCGATTTATTTTTAAAATTCAGGTCAAGGCTCCGCTACATGCTCCGAAAGCTCAAAGCTCAAAATGAGTTCATTAATAAATAAAATTAAATTTTCTGCATAATACTTTTTATAAACGAGTGTGTAGTGTGTTGCTTCTGAAATTCACAAAGTGTAAAGGTAATAAAAAGCAATATATACAGTGGTACCTTTATTAGAAGTCAAAAAGTAATTGCGGCTCCCAGTGTTTTCTTTTCCGAGGAAACCGGGTCCAAATGGCTCTTTGGATGTTAAGAGTTGCCGACCCCTGACCTACAGGGTACCAGTGGAAATTGGGCAACTGTGGGTCGAAGAAGAGGAAGAGGAGGAGGGGGTGTTCAGAAGCAGAGAGAGAAGAGGAAAGGCCAATGTGCACCTGGAGCACCTAACTCAGGTTTTTCGCTGCCCAGCCGAGCATGGCCTCATTATCAACCCGGCTTAGTGTCAGTTTGGTGTATCGGGGATTGATTTCTTAGGGCACCACATTTCACCACCGGGCACAGTTCCGTTGCCATCGAAGGTGCAGGCGGAGACTGATTTCCTGTGTCCGCCGTCAGTCAAAGCGCCGCAGGAGTTCTTAGGCATGGTCAATTTTTACAACTGTTTTCTCCCTCATGCTACCCACCTCCTTTGACCGCTGTATGAAGCTTTGTGTTCCCGACGTGCGAAGGACGGGGCTGACTGGACTTCATAACGGGCTCAGGCTTTTGACGGGGCTAAGCGTGCCCTGCCGAATGCGGCCCTTTCTGTGCCCACGGCGCCGATAGCATTGACGACTGATGCTTCTGACGGGGCAGTGGGCACGGTGGTTGAACAGCGGGTGGCGGATACTTGGCAGCCGCTTGCCTTCTTCAGCCACAAACTGAGGGACAGTGAACGCAAATACAGTCTTTTTGACAAGGAGTTGTTGGCCCTGCATCTGGCTACGTGGCATTTCCGTTTTCTTCCGGAGGGTCGCTCCTTCACGGCGTACGTGGATCACAAGCTGCTGACTTTTGCCATGTCAAGAGTTGCCGAGCCGTGATCTGCCCGCCAGCAGGGACATCTCACAGCTGTCTCTGAGTTCACTACGGACATTAGGCATGTGGCTGGGAGGTTCAACCCTGTAACAGATTACTTGTCGCTTGTCGTGTGCATGTCAGGATCGATTTTGCAACAATAGCCATAGCCGCCGACCAGCCCAGTGACATGGATCTCCTCGCCCTGAGGTCATCGAGTACGGGTGTCATGCTGGATGATGTGGCTATGAAGGACGGTAGCCCTGCCCTTCGCTGCGACGTCTGTACATGCCGGCCCCGACCTGTGGTCTCCGAGGTTTGGTGGCGTCAGGTTTTCGACTCGTGCACTCGCTCTCACACCCAGGAGTCCGTGCGTCAGAAACTTGTGTGCGCCAAGTTTGTCTGGCCCGGTATTCATAATGATGTGTGTGGCATGCCAGTACGCCAAGGTTCATCGGCACGTAAGAGCACCCCTTGGCTGCTTCCGAACATGCACTCCTCATCTTCTTCTTGTTCTTGTTCTTCGACCCACAGGAGCCTAATTTCCACTGTACCCTGTAGGTCATCAGTACCAATGGCGGTCGTTGTTAACCCGGTCCACGACCGATCCAGTATGATATGGTTATGGTTGACTCGTATGTTTGGTTTTGGCAAAAGTTTTATGCCGGATGCCCTTCCTGACCCAACCCTCTGCATTTATCCAGGCTTGGGACCGGCACAGGGACACACTGCTCCATACCCCCCCCAAGGCTGGCTTGGGAAGACACGGGCCAGTGCTGCCCTGAGGCTGCATTTTGTTGATGTTTCAAATGAAAGAATCAAACTGCCATTTTTTCATTGCTGAAACACCACAATGTAAGTTAAATTGGTACAAGAGGCAAGACTGATAGACCATACTTCCATCAGCATGCAGTTAACGTACAGAAAAGGCATTTGACCTTCAACTAAATCCATCATTAGGGATTCACTGGTCTGTGGAACATGATAGGTTCAGAATCAACAACGCTTTAGAGGATCAACTCAGGGCATAGAGACATGTTGTCTTCTGTTTCTTCTATGACACTTTTTACAAATCCTCTTGTCAGTGATTCTGAAACCTGGAGAGATATGACATTGCACTTTTTGTAAGTCGCTTTGGATAAAAGCGTCTGCCGAATGACTGTAATGTAATGTAATGTAATGACACTGCCAATTTAAAGACAATTATAGCTTACCTTTTAGATGCAATATCAAAACATAAATTACAAAAGGACTGACGATGACAAAGAACTTTGGACAATTAATATATTTTTTTGAGTAATTAATTTGTATTTCATTGCATGACAAAAGTATATGATCACCCACCAAGCAGTAAGAATTCAATTTCACACTGACCTATTAGTTCATCTTTAAGAAGCCCTCCTGTTCTGAACTCCTTACCTGTATAAAAGACACCCATCCACACACTCAATCAAACAAACGCAAATCTCTCCACGATGGCCAAGACCAGAGAGCTGTGGAAGGAAATCAGGGATAAAACCGTAAACCTGCACAACGTTGGGATGGGTGACACGACAATAAGCAAGCAGTTTGGTGTGAAGGCAACAACTTTGGCACAATTACTAGAAAATAGAAGAAGTTCAAGATGACAATGCAGCCTCAGAACAGCATGGGCCGGTGTCTCCCCGAGCCAGCCTCAGGGGGGCATGGGCCATTGTCTCCCTGCAGAGATAAATGCAGAGGGTTGCATCAGGAAGGGCATCCGGCGTAAAACTTTTGCCAAAACCAAACATGCAAATCCATCATAATAACCATATCATACCGCATCGGTCGAGGACAAGGTTATCAACGACCACCTTTGGTACCGATGACCTACAGGGAACCCATGGAAACTGGGCTACTGTAGGTCAAAGAAGGAGAGGAGGAAGGTGTGTTTGGAAGCACAGACAGAAGAGGAAAGGCCAGAGTCTGGGACTGAGAGTAGGGACTTTGAATATTGGGACTATGACAGGAAAAGGTAGAGAGTTGGTCGACATGATGCAGAGAAGGAAAGTGGATATACTGTGTGTCCAGGAGACCAGGTGGAAAGGTAGTAAGGCTAGAGGCTTAGGAGCAGGCTTTAAGTTGTACTATCATGGTACTGACAAGAAGAGAAATGGAGTAGGAGTTATCTTAAAGAAGGAGTTTGTTAGGAATGTTCTGGAGGTGAAAAGAATGTCAGATAGACTTTGAGTCTGAAATTGGAAACTGAAGGTGTGATACTCAATGTTGTTAGTGGCTATGTCCCACAGGTGGGATGTGAGTTTGAGGAGAAGAGGACGCTCTGGAATGAGCTAGATGAAGTGATGCAGAATATCCCCAGAGATGAGAAGGTGGTAATTGGTGCAAACTTCAAATGGCATGTTGGTGAAGGCAATAGAGGGGATGAAGTGATGGGCAGATTTGGTATACAGGACAGGAACACAGAGGGACAAATGGTGGGAGACTTTGCGAAACATATGGAGATAGCTCTAAGGGAACACTTTTTTGTAGAAAAGACAGGAACATAGGGTAACTTATAGGAGCGGAGGTAGGAGCTTCATGCCTAGAAAGAGTACTATAGATGCAGTATTTGCTTTGAGAATGCTAACAGAGAAGTACAGAGAAGGCCAGAGGGAGTTGCCTTGTGTTTTTGTAGGCCTAGAAAAAGCATATGACAGGCTGCCAAGAGAGGAGCTCTGGTATTGTATGAGGAAATCTGGAGTGGCAGAGAAGTATGTCAGACTGGTGCAGGACATGTATGTTAGCTGTGAGACAGTGGTGCGGTGTGCGGGAGAGGTAACAGAGAAGTTCAAGGTGGAGGTGGGACTCCATCAGGGATCAGCTCTGACCCCCTTCTTGTTCACAACGGTGATGGAGAGGCTGACAGATGAGGTTAGACAGGGATCCCCATGGACCATGATGTTTGCAGAAGACATTGTGATCTGTAGTGACAGCAGACAACAGGTTGAGGAAAATCTAGAGAGGTGGAGGTGTGCTCTGGAGAGGAGAGGAATGAAAGTTAGTCGCAGCAAGACAGAATATATGTGTGTAAATGAGAGGAACTTGGGTGGAACGGTGAGGCCACAGGGAGTGGAGGTCAAGAAGCTGGAGGATTTCAGGTGCTTGGTGTCAACAGTCCAGAGCAACGGAGAGTGTGGAAAAGAGGTGAAGAGACGGGTCCAGGCAGTTTGGAATGGGTGGAGAAAAGTGTCAGGGGTGATAGAAGACTATCAGCCAGAATGACAGGAAAGGTGTACATGACAATGGTGAGACCAGCAATGCAGTAATGGCCTAGAAACAGTTCCAATGACAAAAGACAGGAGGCAAAGCTAGAGTTTGCAGAGATGAAGATGCTATGGTTCTCTTTGGGAGTGACCAAGATGGATAGGATCAGGAATGAGTCTATCAGAGGAACAGTCAGTGACGTGCAGTCAGTAGAGGAAGGGGAGGCTGAGCCTGACCTGACATCATGGACAAGAAAAAAATGTAAAATGAAAAAATAAATTAAATGGTTATATTTATTCAGTGATTTGTACAATAAAGTTATTTTTCACTTAACTTTGACTTTTTTTTTTTTCTTTCAAAATTGAAAAAAAATTCACATTTACTGTTCAAATATGCAGTGACACGGCAACCAGCTGAGCTCACTGTGGATTGCACAATGATAATGGTAACTGTGCTGGCTGCTATGCACTGAGACGGTTTTACTGTCTCTGTGTATGTCCGTATTAAAATTTTCAAACACTTTTAATATATGAACTAAATTTCCATAGTTTAGCTGACGTGTATAATGTTTTTCGTCAACAACTATAACGTGTTACTTGGGCTGAGCAATCATAAAACGACTGCGAAGAGACATTAAGTGAGGCATGTATTAACGGTGCCTCGTGGTCGGGGACATTTGTGATCCCAGGGGTCCTACTTACTACTCGGCTACAGAATAATATAATTAGCAATAGCAAGCTAAGTGGATATCATCGGGCTGTATAGCTCACAAACGGTGAGTGATGAATGTAAATCTCCTGGGCAGTTTCTCAACTTTTTTGCCCAGAAGGATCTCATCCAAACTCTTCCCTAGGCGAAAAAGTTGCCCCAGCTGATGGTCGCTGTTCCAGCTATGACAGCATCTGTGGAGTGGTCATTCTCAGCACTGAAAAGACTCAAAACATACAGCCGGAACAGGACTGATCAAGGACGACTGTCTTCACTGGTAGTGATTTCCACTGAGAGACTTTTAAAACTGAAGAAAGATAAGGAAGACTTCTACAACCAAGTTATTGACACTTTTCTTCAGAAGGAGCTGCCCATGGAGTTCATTTATAAGTAAAAGTAAGAGATAATAACCCTTTTTTAAATGTGCTTTTTTTCTATGGTAGACTTTGTATATGTAAAGAATGCTGATATGATATTTTAAACAAAACACGTTAACTGCTGCCAATAAAATGGTGAATAAGCTACTCTGTAGGGTTCATTTGTTTATAAATCTGACTAATGACGTCAGTGCCTCACCAGCCATGAACCTCACCGCACGTCACTGGGAACAGCACATGTTAGATGTTATGAAGAGGATATGAAGGTAGTTGGTGTGAGAGAGGAGGATACAGAGAATAGGGTTAGATGGAAAAACTTGATTCACTGTGGCAACCCCTGAACGGAAAAGCCGAAAGGAGAAGAAGAAGAAGAAGAAGAGGAAGAAGTTCAAGATGACAATCAATCTCCCTAGGTCTGGGGCCCCATGCAAGATCTCACCTCGCAGGGCATCAATCATCGTGAGGAAGGTGAGGGATCAGCCCAGAATTACATGGCTGGACCTGGTCAATGACCCGAAGAGAACTGGGAGCACAGTCTCAAAAAAAACTATTAGTAACACACTACACTGTCATGGATTAAAATCCTGCAGTGCACACAAGGTCCCCTTTCTCAAGCCAGTATATGTCCAGGCCCATCTGACATTTGCCAATGACCATCTGGATGATCCAGAGGAGGAATGGAAGAGGGTAATGTGGCCCGATGAGACAAAAAGAGCGCTTTTTTGTCTAGACTCCACTCCCAGTGTTTGGAGGAAGAAGAAAGACAAGCACAACCTCAAGAACACCATCCCAACCATGAAGAATGGAGGTGGAAACATCGTTCTTTGGGGATGCTTTTCTGCAAAGGGGCCAGGAAAACTGCACTGTATTGAGGGGAGAATAGATGAGGCCATGTATTGCAAGACCTTGGCCAACAACCTCCTTCCCTCAGTAAGAGGCTTGAAGATGGGTTGTGGCCGGGTCTTCCAGCATGACAACAACACACATGGCCAAGGCTACCAAAGAATGGCTCCGGAAGAAGCATCTCAAGTTCTGGAGTGGCCTTGACAGTCTCCAGACCTGAACCCAAAAGATAATCTTTGGAGGGAGCTGAAAGTCCATATTGCCCAGCAACTGCCCTGAAACCTGAAGGATCTGGAGAAGATTTGTATGGAAGAGTGGGCCAAAATCCCTGCTGCAGTGTGTGCAAACCTGGTCAAGAACTATAGGACACCTCTGATCTCTGTAATTGACCACAAAGGTTTCTGTATCAAATATTAAGTTCTGTTTTTCTGATGTATCAAATACTTATGTCAAGCAATAAAAAAAAAGGCAAAAATTAATTAATTAATTAATTACCTATGACAAAAACTACAGACCTTTACATGTGGGAAAGCTGAAAAATCAGCAGTGTATCAAATACCTGTTTTCCCCACCGTATGTATACACACACACACACACACACACACACACACACACACACACACACACACACACACACACACACACACACACACACACACACACACACACACACACAGAAAGGAGTTATGGCAGCCATGATTCAATGAGTGCGTTTTTCTTACTGAGAGGTCACATGTACCACATTACCACATTACACTGCACTACGCCGCACCATGCCGACTTTAAGGTCCTTGCTCTGATTTAGACTGCTTTGTTCTCAGCTGTAAACCGCTCCAGAGATCCTGATGGGGGTTGTTTGCTGATGTTGCCAACATGACCACAACATATGCAGAAAGCAAGGAATATCCTGCATGTCAGATGGGGTCAGGTGTTCAAATCAGAATCAGAAGTACTTTATTGATCCTAGAAGAAATTTTGTAAAATTTGGAGGTGCACTTTCCACCATTCATTGATGTGCCCTGTTGAGAATTTGTTCACCTGCTTTGTGTCGCATATGAACTTAAGTGACATCCCATTATTAATCCATAGGGCTTACTATGGCATCAGTCCATCCTTCACAGTTATAACAGCTTCAGCTCTTCTGGGAAGAGGTTCAGGAGTGTGTTTATGAGAATATTTGACTATTCCTCCAGAAGTGCTTTTGTGAGGTCACACACTGATGTTTTGATGAGAAGGTCTGCCTCTCAGACTCTGCTCTAATTCATCCCAAAGGTGTTCTGCCGGGTAGAGGTCAGGACTCTGTGCAGGCCAGTCAAGTTCATCCATAGCAGACTCTATCATCCATTTCTTTATGGACCTGCTTTATGTACTAGTGCACAGTCATGTTGGAAAAGGAAGGGGCCAGCTCCAAACTGTTCCCACAATGTTATGAACATGGAATTGTCCAAAATGTCTTGATATGCTGAAGCTTTCAGAGTTCCTTTCACTGGAACTAAGGGGCCTAGCCAAGCTCCTGAAAAACAACCCCACACCATAATCCTCCCTCCAAACGTCCCACTTGGCACAATGCAGTCAGACAAGTGCCGTTCTTCTGGCAACTGCCAAACCTAGACTCATCCATCAAATTGCCAGATGGAGATGCACGATTATTTCTCAAGAGAACACCACGCCTCTCCACTGCTCTAAAGTTTAATGGTTGTGTGCTTTACACCACTGCATCCAACGCTTTGCATTGCACTTAGCAATGTATGGCTCGGATGCAGCTGCTCGGCCATGGAAACCCATTCTATGAAGCTCTCTGTGCATGGTGCTTGAGCTAATCTGAAGGCCACGTGAAGTTTGAAGGTCTATAGCAATTGGCTCTGCAGAAAGCTGGCAACCTCTTTGTACTATGCACCTCAGCATCCACTGACCCTGCTCCGTCACTTTATTTGGCCTACCACTTCATGGCTGCGCTGATGTTGTTCCCAAACACTTCCATGTTGTTATGATGGCTGACAGATGACTGTGGAATATTTAGGAGTAAGGAAATTTCACAACTGGATCTGTTGCACAGGTGGCATCCTATCACAGTTCAATGCTGGAATTCACTGAGCTCCTGAGACCAACCCATTCTTTCACAAATGTTTGTAAAAACAGTCTGCCTGCTTGCTTGATATTAAACACCTGTGGCCATGGAAGTGATTGGAATACCTGATTCCTATTATTTGGATGGGTGAGCAAATACTTTTTGCCATTTAATGTATCTTTCAGTGCTTCCATCCACTCCAGCTAAATCATATTTCGCTTTCTGGAGTCATCTTCTCTGAAATTCCTCTGGGCCAATCAAAAGTCCCTCTCCATGATCTTCCCTATACTACTCCCACACCTTGATTTCTGCTTCTTTGACTACAGAGACTCCAAATCTTCTGGCTCTTCAGTACCTATCCTGAAATGTAGTTTCAAGAGAGCCCTCTGCCAGCTATTCCCCAATGTCCAAACACGGGTTCTTAGATTGCCGCCAAGAGAAACACCAATGACTTTTTTTCACACCTGTGGGAAACTTCTTCCATAATGGAGGCTCCAAGCACGGACAACTCTGATTCTGTGTCCCCAACCTCCCCTTGGATGTGCGGGAAATTCTTTCAGAGGGGGAGTTAAAGTGTGGACAGGGTCCTCCACCAAACATTTCCAATTCACCCTAACTGTTGGGTGGTCAGCATTGAACAGCACTGACTCAACACAAGAGTTGTGATTGATAACTGAGATTAAATTATTGACCCTTTAGAGATCTGGAAAACACTCAGATATAGCTTGGGGAATATAGCTGACATTTCTATCTGTCTAATTTCTAAATAGATGCACCATATTCAAAATATTTCCTAGTAGTATTTTATACTTTATATGGCTTTTGCCTGTTAAAGGACAAAGCCATCATGAAATACAGACCAGTAACCTACTCGTCAAAATGTTGAGGACCTTTGCAGACCCTGAACGACCCCTGCAGATCCCAGACTTTGAGTGACCCTGCTGTAATAACATTTTAATGGTTATTTCACCAGAGACACTCTGAAAGGGGGGAAACCTGTCACGTTTACACATAAACACTTTCCAAATGAGACACAGTGAAACTGGCAAAACATTACATCACCGACTAGGTGTGTGTTGTGTGTGCACAGGCATGAGTATGCACATGCAGATGTGCATTAATGGGTGACCATTACAAATGCAGCAACTAATAAGTGATTTAAAGATAGCACTATAAGTTAAATAAAAGACATCTTACATCTGAACCATGTAATAATGTGAAGTTTTTTAATTGCAATGACACACATTTCAAAAAGATGCAAATGAATTGATCAGAACACATTTTTGGATTTGCATTAATATAATTTTCAATGTCAATTTAATTTGATTCAATGTTTCATACTGATTGTGGACAGGTGAATGTACAGAATGTACAGACTGGACAATGACTTGTCTTGTCACGATCTCCTCTCGGCAACCGAGAGGAGACACGGCTGGGTCAAATTAAAAATTGGCGCCAGCTGCAGCAGTGACCAGCTGCCGCTAATCAAGATCCCTATAAAGGGCAGCGGCACGCTCTGCCTGGTGCCGGGGGATTGTGGTTGCCCAACAACCCTGACCTTTTGGATCCCCCACGGTCCCTGTCATGACCGGACCTAGCCGTGGTGCCTGGACTTCCCCTTTGCCCAACAACCCTGACCTTGTGAGACCCCCTGGTGGACCACCGGACCCCGACCCTGCGAGAACCCTGTTACGACCGGACCCAGCCGGCCGGTGTAACATCGGACCCTGACCTTGTGAGACCCCCTGGTGGACCACCGGACCCCGACCCTGCGAGAACCCCGTTACGACCGGACCCTGACCCTTAAAAATAAAACATCTGAACATACTCTAGCCTTGGTGTGGTTCCCTGCTCGAGTCCGCCCCCCTGACCCATGACATGTCTGCTACAAATTTACTGATTTTTTGGCATTAATAGTGAATTTCAATTGATTTATCATCAAATGGTTTTCCGGTCAAGATAGCATTTAATTTGAGAGAAGCCAGACTGAGATGGTTCGGTCATGTACAGAGGAAGGATAGTGAATATATTGGTAGACGGATGCTGGAGTTGGAGCTACCAGGCAAGAGGTCTCGAGGAAGACCAACGAGAAGATTTATGGATGTAGTGAGAGAGGATATGAAGGTAGTTGGTGTGAGAGAGGAAGATACAGAGAATAGGGTTAGATGGAGAAAGCTGACTCGCTGTGGCGACCCCTGACGGGAAAAGCCGAATGAAGAAGAAGATAGCAGTTAATTTAATTTCTCTTAGGTGCTGTTAAATATCATGAACATGTTAAAAAAACCATCATGAAAATTCTATATTCACTGTTGAAATGATGAAATGAAACATACGGTTACACAATATCATAAACTTAATATAATGTGACCTCACAGAACATGTCTCTAATAAACTAAATGTAATACAATAAAACTAGGGATAAGAAAAGGTAATATAATATGATAACACAGCCTACTGTGACTAATTTGATATGAGGTATTCAAGCATCCAAGGATTCAAAGTATATATTATCTTATGGACGGTTAGGAAACATATCACTCGGTTAGCATATACAAAGAAATAGGCTGAAATTCAGGCGACACTCATTTATCCTTTCTTTGTGGATTTGAACAATTTATGTGAATAACCATAGGATGTTAACTCTATCACGTTAATGACGATCTATTAATTGACAAATGTAATAAATCTGTAATCAATCATAGATGTCAAAATTTTTATTCGTGTTGAATAGAATTCTCACCATTGAATTTTATCAACTAAAGTTTTAGTTGACAGAAGGGTCATGGGTGGTACACTTTCAGTTTCCATGAACATCGAAATGCAACCAATCTCTTCATCATTGTCCAAGTTGTCCATACAATATTTACGCTTCTATCCATCATGTCTTTAAATATGTCATGGAGCTGTTTTTCTAGGATTCCATCTGTATGCTTAACATGCATACTGGGCGATCTTTCATTTCATTCACAACAACATACATAAATACTGAACATTACACAATGTAAGTAATGTGAGGGGAATGTTTACATTGTCTTATATTTCATAAGATGGAGAATTTGAGTTTTTCAAGTTATTTCTTCATCTGGTTGGACTGGTTTCATATTAATTAATGTTTAATTAGATGTTGAAATCTGTTGTGGAAGACATGCGCATTTGTGTGGGTTTGTAATAGGAGCTCAAACTTTCCATCATTTCTGCACGCACACACGCACGCTTGCACACACACACACACACACACACACGCACACACACACACACACACACACACACACACACACACACACACACATTTACGCACACTCATTGACACTCAATCACACAAACACACACACACACAAATTGCTGATTTACAGGGGTGTTAGTGTGGCTTGTGGTGTAGTTTGTTTTGCTATCATGTTATTTCCCTGTGGTGTTGTGAAATAACAGAAACATCAGCCAGTTGAGCCAATAATGACTTCATCACTATACTGCATGTTGAAGGACAGAAAAAAAGTATTTGTTTTGATTTTACCAAGTGTGTTTGTCCTAATTTAATGAGCAAATTATTTTTGAGTCTAGTATTTGATTTCGACTCGAGCATTTACCCTTGCTGCATAGTTGTTCTCTGTTTGAAAGGAAGACTTAGCAAGTTTTGTTTTGGGGATATGGTGACCATTTGACCTGGGTATCAGGTAATAAAATATTTTACGGGAATCTTTCCTCTGACTCTGCACTTTTGGCCTGATTCACCATTGCCTAGCGGTATTCACTTGCCCATCCCGTCACTTTACTCCAATATGGTAGGAATAGCTCAAGAATTTAACTAAGAACTTATTAGGCTCCAAGATGACTGCTCCTTGAGCCCTTTCAGCTCATAATATAATATACATACAGTATATCATGATGTTTCAAAATACCTAGGTTCATTTGATAAAGGTATATGCCCCTGCCATGTACCCAAACAGACTTACCGTATTTCTTTGTGTGCCCAACTGCTCCCCTTCTCAGAGATGGAATCCCCCCCCTCATTTCAGAGGCTTGTATTTTCAGCCATATGCATCCAGCTGTGAACTATTGCCAGTGGCTTTTATCAAGGCTTGGAACCTAAACATCCACTACAGATACCGCAGCACAAAAACCATTGCTGACATCACTGTTAACACCTGTTAAACTTACCTCAATGTAACCATTTTTTTAGCAAAGAATCATGACTTCTGATCTTCACAGCATCACAAGGTTCTATCGCAATGTGCCTCAGTCTAAGTTTATAATAGTCAATACCTGCAACCCAGAGCTGTTTTTTCAGCTTGTTCCTTAATGAACCTGAACTGGATATCCTGGAACGGGCCACCTGGACTGGAACAATAAACTAAAGGCCCCAACGTACTAAGCGACAAGCAAGACATTCTTTCCTGCTCCCAGGGCAGCATAAACAAAATGATGTCATTTTATTCTCAACAACCCTGGTTTGGAAGTTCTCGCAACTTGTCCTCGACACATCATATGGGAAGACCTGTTTTTCTTGCAGGGTGTCCAATCACACTATTGTGTGATTGGTTAGAAATATAAAGTGGTGAAAAAGCCAGCCAACCAAAAGTGTTGTCATTCCCAGTTTTCCACTGGTGCGGAAAGTCGTACAATGAAGCACAGTTTAGAGAATAAAAGGATGAAGTATGAAAAACTCTGGAACGAATCTATTAAGGCATATAAAAACTAGCACACAGCCGCTAATTCATGGAAGGAAGGAGCTTGATTGTTGTACAAAGACGAGAATTTTTGTGACAAATGATGGTGATACCTTGATGAAATATTTACAAAGCCCAAATGGTGTGTACAGATAAAGAAGAGTTGCTGGAAATGATTTATTCCAGCTCCCTACACCTCATTGCAGTGGCTCAATCTTCACATTAAACAGCAGAGAAGACCACCAACATGACGTTTTCACTGGCCATTGCTATTGTCATTGCATTGTTGTTTCTGTCATATTCCCCCAATCTTATCAGCTATGACTGTGGGCAGGCCCTGCCCACAGTCAAGAAATGTCATGGCAAGAAAGCCTTTTGGTCTTGTTCTTGCAGCCCTGGCAGCGAGAACGGTTCTTGCTTCTCGCAGACTCTGCAGAGACCTTAAGAGCCATCTGGCAACCAAAGCCTCTCCTGTGGCCCCCTCCAACATTAGGTTCCAAGGTGCCAAGGACTCCTTTTCCAGGTGATGTGTTGAAAAAGACCATCATGACTGATCTGTATCAATCTTGGTCTCTATCATTTTTAGGCAATGAGCCTGTGGGCACAGAAATCCCAAAAGACCAAGCCAACCTAAAAGACATTCCACTGACCCATGACTGTTATTTAAACTACCGTATTTTCCATACTATGAGGTGCACCTAAAATCCTTTAATTTTCTGAAAAACCGACAGTGTGCCTTATAATCCGATGCACCTGATATATGGATCAATATGGGTTAATTATGGCTACCATAGTCAGGGGGCGTCGCTGGAGTAGCAATGGTAAAAACGGTAAAGGGGAATTCCAGTCCCACACCACTTATGTGTGCATAAAGACCTTGAAATGGCACCTTTCAAGAGACGCTTACGATACAGAGTTGAAACTCAAGGCTATCAGTCACGCTGTAGACCACGGGAATAGAGCAGCAGTGAGAGAATTCAGCACCAATATATTCACTATCCCTCGCCGTACATGACCGAACCATCTCTGTCTGGCTTCTCTGACCTTCTCTCCAAAATATCTAACATGTGCTAACATGCTAACATGTTCCTAACATGTGCTTTGATAGACTCAATCCTGATCCTATCCATCCTGGTCCCTTCCAAAGAGAACCTAAGCATCTTCATCTCTGCAACCTCCAGCTCTGCCTCCTGTCTTTTCATCATTCGAACTGTTTCTAGGCCATACAGCATCGCTGGTCTCACCACTGTCTTGTACACCTTTCCTTTCATTCTGGCTGATAGTCTTCTATTGCATGGTACCCCTGAGACTTTTCTCCACCCATTCCAACCTGCTTGGACCCGTCTCTTCACCTCTTTTCAAAACTCTCCATTGCTCTGGACTGTTGACCCCAAGTACCTGAAATCTTCCAGCTTCTTGATCTCCACTCCCTGTAGTCTCACCGTTCTACCTGAGTTCCTCTTATTCACACGCATATACTCTGTCTTGCTGCGACTAAGTTTCATTCTTCTTCTTTCCAGTGCTTACCTCCACCTCTAGATTTTCCTCAACCTATTTTCTGCTCTCACTACAGATCACAATGTCTTCTGCAAACATCATGGTTCATGGAGATACCTGTCTAACCTCATCTGTCAGCCTGTCCATCACCATTGCAAAAAAGAAGGGGCTCAGAGCTGATCCCGGATGGAGTCCCACCTCCACCATGAACTTCTCTGTTACCCCTACAGCACACCGTACCAGTGTCTCACAGCTAGCATACATGTCCTGCACTAGTCTAACATACATCTCTGCCACTCCAGATTTCCTCATACAATACCAGAGCTCCCCTCTTGGCAGCCTGTCATATGCTTTTTCTAGGTCTACAAAAACACAATGCAGCTCCCTCTGGCTTCTCTGTACTTATCTATTAGCATTCTCAAAGCAAATACTGCCTCTCTAGTACTCTTTATCGGCATGAAGCCATACTGCTGTTCACAAATGCTGACTTCTGCTCTCATTCTAGTTTCCACTACTCTTTCCCATAACTTCACTGTATGGCTCATCAACTTTATCCCTCTATAGTTGATGCAATTCTGCACATCCCCGTTATTCTTAAAAATGTGCACCATCCCACTTTGTCTTCATTCTTCAGGCATCTTCTCACTCTCTAAGATCCTGTTGAATAATCTAGTCAGAAACTCTACCGCTGCCTCTCCTAGACACCTCCACACCTCCACGGGTATATCATTAGGACCAACTGCTTTTCCATTCTTCATCCTCTTTAATGCCTTCCTCGCTTCACGTTTACCAATCTCTGCTACTTTGTGGTCTACAATAGTCACCTCTTCTACGCTTGCCTCTCTTTCGTTTTCCACATTCATCAAGTCTTCAAAGTAGTCTTTCCTTCATCCCATAATTTTTCAGGTAATACATTTACTTATTTTTTACAATTACTCAGGACTTTACCCATCGTTATCCTCTCATCAATTCTTGAGTAAACAATACATTTTCATGCTGTTACTTCTCTTTGTTTTATTTCCTTTCAGAATAGAAATTGCTTTAATCGTCACATTCAGTTATACATATACCACAACATCAGCATAATTTGACCACTGCAATGAGCCCATCATGGATAAACCATGAGCAGAGGGCAGATTTTGAGCAATTAGGTGTTCAGTGCTCAACAACACCTTGATGGGCTGTGAGGAGTCAGGAATCCTGTGGTGTGGTTAGGGCTGCTAAAATGTTTACCATGCCAGACAACTTTGGGCAGGGTACACCATGGAACGGTCGCCTTTCAATCACATGGCCTAATAAAGACACAGAAAACTTTCACACTCACATTCACAACTATAGACAATTTAGATTTTTCATGTTTGTGCAAGTAGGAAGCTGGAGAAACAGGGGAAAACTCATGCAAGCAAAAGGAGGATGTGTCCAGTCCACACACCCTGAATCAATGCAAAGCATCAGCTATACCATCAAAGAAGTCACTCAAAAATGAGCACAAAATGATCAAGAAATTGTGCATAATTGGTAGAAAAAAAAAGTTAAAACATTAACTTGTTAACTCATGTTGCCTTTCGTGTCTTGAACATTCAGTGTCATGAACTCTGCTGCATGTTTGATGCGTCCTTGAATTAGATGAGACAAAACAATCACTTGGAAACATGGAGAGGGAATTAAACTGTCAGGAAACGGTCACAGTTCAACTGAGACACAAAGGGCTGTGCTGCAGAGACATGAAGCAGAACCACCATTTTGTAGTGAGGCAAGAGGTAGTTAATGAGGAGCATGTGAACGTTTGATGTTGTGAAATAAAAGAGGAAGAGTTTATGTTTGTTTATGGCATGCACATTAAGAAGCACCACAGCCCAAGAATGAGTCATACCTTGGGAACTGAATCCACGCAGTTATCGAGAAATCAGCCAAACACCAACCAGAAAGTCAGAATATAACAGCCTGGCAATTGATAACACTTTACCTTAAAAGGTAAATAAAATAAAATGGGTACAAATCAACAACAATTAAAAATGGATACAAATAAAATGGATACGAATCAACAAGAACAGTTAATCTAAAATCAACTAAACCTTTATGTGACTGAGAGAGGAATGGGCTGTGATTCAAGTGTAGTGTTTTCGTGCTGGGGGATTTTCCACGCAGCGAACACTGGGTGGAGCCCTGTGGTGGTACTGTCGAAGGGCAGTGCCCAGGGGGGCCCCACCCCAGAGAGTAGAGGGAGAGGAAAGAACAAAAAAGGAGTGGAAGTCAGAAAAGGTGGAAAAATCGAAAGACATTTGCCGTATTTTCCGCACAAGTAGCTGAAAATACGTTGGAGATCGTGTAAGAGAGGAGGACTGTTGTTCTTATGTGTTAAATACAGACTGTTTGTTGAGGTTAGATGTAGAACCAGCTCCGTTTTGAGCAAGAGGGGCCGCCGCCATAACACCGTACTAACGTTATCTCCGCGAGTTGAGCCTGGTCCGTGTCGTGCTACGAGTCATGGGTGTGTGAAGACAGAGGCTTACTGAGGGAGGACTTACCCCAGTTGAGGGAGAGTTCAGATTCCTCGCCTGTCAACACAGTGTGAACTATGTTGAGTAGCAGTGTGGTCAAGCTAAGTTACACCCGTATCCATGTCGAGCTGCTTCGCCAGTCAAGACCGTGCGGCAGAGGGGAGCTGTGTGCGTGAGGCTAGGGACGTCAAGGGTAGGACTGTGACTCAAAGGCCGGAAGACAGTACGGTGCAGAGGAGAAAGCATGGGTCATCACCTGGCGATGCTCCTGAGGATAGCACCTATCCCTGCCAACCAGTAACACTTCTTCTTCGTCTGGTACTGATAGAAGTGCTATGCAAGAAGTGATGGTACCATATTTGTTTCATTTTATTTTGAAAGGACTGAGATAATTTCGTGTCATTTTATAAAGAGACACTGACAGTGATATTTTTGTATTCTCTATTGAAGTAGAGAGGCATTGTTTTGTTTGTTTTTCTGTTGAAGAGTGTCATTTGTGTTAACCGCTCGTTAGTGAGGTAGTGATAGCACAGACGCACCCTCAGGATTAGGTGCTGTCCAGACTGCTGTTATACAGTCTGACGGCCGTGGGCACAAAGGAGCGTCTAAAGCAGGGGTATCAAACCTACGGCCCGCAGGCCGGAACTGGACCGCAAGGAGGTTCAATCAGGCCCGCATAATAATTTGAAAGTGATAAAATGCATAAAAGACAAGGATTTAATTTTTCTAATTAAGTGCAATTCAAGAATTTTCCGCTAGGGGGCGCACTATTTTGGTCAGAGTAGAAGACAATCCGCATCACTGAGACAGACCAATCAATAGACGTTATCAATGCGCCATCTGCTGCTTGTTACAACGTAGTTTCTTCCCTGTTCTCTACCTACCCGCTACTCCCTCATGAGCCAAAGTGCCATTATCAAACAGACAAATGTAGATAAAGAGTGTTTAATTTTCAAAGAAACATGGTCTACGTCCTATTTATTGACGGAGACACACGGGAAACCTTTGTGCGAACAAGTTTCGGTATGTAAGGAATATGATATACGGCGCCACTACGAGACTCATCAGAGCGAAAAATATTACAGCTTGCAAAGACAACTGAGAAGAGATAAGATCAACGAATTACTGGTGGGTCTGAGGAAACAGCAGTCCACTTTCTCCGATAGCCGAGAAATCAGTGAAGCAGCGGCTAAAGCCAGCGACATAATTGCTAGCGGAAATGTGCAATTTTATGTCAGTCACCAGCTTCACTACAAAAGAGTATGGTGGAATTCTACTGTTCATGCAACTCCATACATTTTCAGTATGTATTGTATTTGTATGCATGTTTCATGTATGAATTTTACACATTTACAGGAAAGGAGAATACCATCTTCCTTACACATTTAATAGCACTCTCTTAGTTTGTAAGGTGTGGGCAGGGATTCAATTTAGATTTTATATGCACATGTGTAAATGGTTTAAAAATCCCTTTCTTCATAAGTCTCATTTAATCTTAAAGTGCATTCCAATATTTTTCAATACCAATTACTTGTTAAAGTTTTGTGCCTTTGTACGATCAGTGGGATCAGTTGCAATGCATACATGTGAATGATGAAAGTAAATTACACGTTTGTCTAAGGAAATATGAGGTGTTTCATGAAATTTTTTGTAAAAGGACTCTTCATTAAAGTCCAAGATTTTCCTAATGTCTTTGTACTTCTTTACACCAAAACAGAGGAAAGACATGATATGTTGGTTATTTATTGCTGAGTATGCTATAATTTTAATGATCCGGCCGATTTGACATTTACCTCGGCTGTCTGTGGCCCGTGATGAGATATGAGTTTGGTACCCCTCGTCTAAAGCGTTTGGTTCTGCACTGAATGGGATGGGAAGGATTGTCCAGGATAGTTCCCAGTTTGTCCTTCACCCTCCCCAACTGTCACCAATTCAAGATTTTCAAATCTTTCCTCACCAGCTTGTTGAAAGTGTAGAAGGTGGTTCTGGTTGTTCCATTCAGCAAAATGCAATCAGACCTCTGTCCTCCTCCTCCTCCTTGTCGTTGATGCATCCAACAATGGAAGAGTCATTGGAGAACTTCTGGAGGTGGCAGGAACTGGAGTTGTGCCGGAAGTCAGAGGTTAAGAGGGTGAAGAGGAATAGCGAAAGGACAGTACCTTGGGGCACTTCTGTGCTGCATGCCATGGCCTTGGAAACACAGCCATCCACTTTTCTATGAAAAGTTCTGGATTAGGACAAGATGATTTGAAGCATCTGCACATCTTAGCCTGTGTGAAATGGGCCCATTCTTCCTGAACATTATAATACATCACACTGCATAAAACAGAAATGTACTACATTTGTGGGAAAAATTCAATTGAAACCCAGAATTTGCTCAGTTTCACGGCAGATAACACACGCAAATACGCATGCACACACATGCAAACACATATACAAGCAGAAAGAAGCATCCACAGTGCGTCTTCTGGTTGAGATGTACAGGCATCTTATTGACTGGTTAATGTTGGGATAAAGGAAACATGGTGAGAAAAATCATGCTGAAGAAACACAATACCTACATTTTATCTTTCAACTGGTAACTGTTCTTACCATCTTGAGTGATTTGATAACAGATTATCATTAATCTGAAATTAATTTGAATTCATGATTTGAGAATGACAGTAACATTGTCCTGCCTCCTTTCATGTAAGAAGGGGGTTTATTTGCTTTCTTGAAGAAGTTCATCCAGGTGGTTGAAACTAAACTAAACTAAAGGTTTTCAATACCTGATATTTGATATCCTGTGTGTGTGTGTGTGTGTGTGTGTGAGTGTGTGTGTGTGTGTGTGTGTGTGTGTGTGTTTAAGGATTTTTTGGAGGGTTCACTCAGGGTTCCTCCGGGTCCTTGAAAAGATTTTGAAAGTCATTGACCTCATTAGATTAAGACCACTAGTATGTCATTTTAATAATGAAACTTTCAACGAGAATTAAAATGTTTCAGACATTTTCTCACCGACAAACAACTGTCAAACACAAATAAGCCATTGTGGTTTTTAGTGGGAGCCCTGCTGAATCAGCTCGGAGGTCCAGAAGTAGTTCAAATGGTCCTGATCAGGCTCATATCCAGTCAACTGGGAACAAGGGTCATAAGGAACATCTGATTCTGAATGTATTGGTTTATTGGATGTGAATGCAGTCACTTAAATTTCCTTTAGAAACAGAAGTGAGACTCCTAATATATGTGAAGGTGCAGCAGGATAGCGGCTCAGGTCTGTAAGTACTAAACAGTCATCTGTCAGGATTCTGTTTCCCAGAATGTAGATTGTTACAGGCCATTATGGGGTTGGCTATTGAAGTTGTGTTCAGTGTTGTTAGGGCTTGTTTAACGGACCCATATGTTTCTGATTACAGCAAAACACAAAAGGCCTCTTCAGTCCAGCTCCTGGTCTCTGGTCTCTGGGACGCTGCCCAGTTCTCCTCTGCAAATGGCCACCAGAAATCAAAACCAGTAAACAATCTTGCTTTCTGCGTCACATTTCTGAGCTGAAGAAGACAAAACTACAGAATCAGAGAGAGTAAAGAGGGGAGACAAACAAGTGAATCCATGAACACAGATTATGCAAGACAAAGGCCCAAGGAACTGGAACAGGACAGGGACCACAATTTGGACCAGGAGCAGGACTGTGATAAAACACTGTCAACTCTGACCATTAATGTATAAAAATTTAAAAGAACCATGATATGTGAAGCGGATATGTGTAACAAAAACTATTTTTGATTGAAAAATGTATTGATTCATTGGTAGAACTATGAAAGGAGACAGGAGGCAGAGCTAAAGGTTGAAGAGATGAGGATGCTAAGGTTCTTTTTGGGAGTGACCAGGATGGATAGGATCAAGAATGAGTCTATCAGAGGAACAGCACATGTGAGATGTTTTGGAGAGAAGGTCAAAGAAGCCAGACTGAGATGGTGCGGTCATGTACAGAGGGGGGAGAGTGAATAATTTGGTAGACGGATACAGGAATTGGAGTTGCCAGGCAGGAGGTCTCAAGGAAGACCAAGGAGAAGATTTATGGACGTAGCAAGAGAGGATATGAAAGTAGTTGGTGTGTGAGAGGAGGATATAGAGAATGGGGTTAGATGGAGAAGGTTGATTCACTGTAGCGACCCCTGAAGGACAAAGCCAAAAGGAGAAGAAGATTGGTTGAACCATGAAATGGAAAAATTAAAGATATTGAAAAAGGACATTTACAATTAAATGATCACAAAAACTGCAATTATAGTCAACCTTTTTGAAAGTGCATGTCTGTGTCCCAGCTGCTGCAGCGGTTCCCCTTACCAGCATGAGGGACCCTAGTTCGATTCCCACAGAAGGACTTCTGTGTGGAGTTTGCATGTTCTCCCTGTGTCTGCAAGGGTTTCCTCACACAGTCCAAAGGGGTTAATTGGAAAAGGGAAGAATACCTCCCCTAAGCTGGGATAGGCTCCTCTGACCCTTGGTGTGGGATACGCAGTGAATAATAAATGGATAGATCGTGTCTCAACTTGGGCCATCGTGTCTGGTCTTTTTTCTGGTCTAGGGATGTCTTGTCTTGTTTCATCTTACCTCCTTTCATGTCTCATGTCTTTGAGGCACCTCTCATCTTGATAATTTCATCTGCCTATATCATCCAGTCTTCACACATCTCTTCTTATTGCAAATCGTGTCTGGCAACACTTCCTGATGTGAGGAACTGCTCTCCCATCTGTATTCCATGTCTCTATATTTCATGTCTTTCCTGTCTTTTAAATGTCAGTGTTGCAAAAAAAAGAACTGATGAATGCCAGTGAAGTAGATTGTGATAAGGTAAAACTTTTATGTCAGGATGTAAATGTCAACACCAGACAGCAAAATTGGGATATTAATATAATTGGGAGTTTAGAATAGATCTAAATTCCATTGTGAAAACATTCATTTTGCCTTTCTATTTTCTCTAAAGATGCGACAAAACAATCAGTATCCTAATGTTACTTCTGCGTCATGATTCTGGTTGCTTAGTCACTGTTTTTATTGAGCTGATATTTTTCATGCCATCCATCTTTTCATCCTGTTGAGAATAAAATGAAAACACCTTATCAAAACAAGCTGTTTGAACCAAACTTCTGCCACACCAGACACGGGCATCTAAAATTCAGCACTGTTGCTAGGACAACCTTTGTTGCATATCTGTTATTTATAAAAGTTCTTTCAACAAAGAAGGTTTTTCCTCCCAAAAAATCTTGGCAGAAACTGTGATGGTAAAATGGTTCTTTCTCACAGCCCCTGATTTCGACCTGAAGGAAGAAAGGCTGATCAGCAGGATTCGAGCGACAGCAGGTAGCTGGTTTGGCAAGGTGAGGTGAAACAAACACTCGTATGACAATCCACATTAAACATATAAACTTATATACATATACATGAATGTATCATCAAGAACATGGTAATGATGCTCTTACTAACTTTGAAATTTCCCCACTGGGGGATGATGAAAGGAAGATTGTTATTCTATTCTATTCCATTGTTAATGTTGAGAGAATTGGGCTAGTCGCTAGAGTTAGCATCACCTTGGTTATACCATCAAGTCTGTGAAATAATTTAAGACAATTATTAAAAATCATAATTTCAAAAAAATCACTTTGTCCAGAAATATCAGTGAGACAATGTGGCTCTAAATTGGAGCCTACAGGAACTTTCAGTATGACTTTGTACTTTAAATTTCCCCCTAGTTTAATCATTTAAAAAAACCTGAAGCCAGAATAAAGACTCATTTGTATGATTGTTATCTTAACAATGTTATCATCAGAAGTTAGAACAAACCAAGCTTCACTTTTTCTATACAGCTAAATTATTCCCTGTTGGTTGACTCTTTCAGATCAGGAAGTTTTGTAGTCAGGCCACTTAGAACCAGAACAGGTTATTGCTGTCAGGTATTTAGTTGTAAATTTTACCCTTGATACTAAAGGAACATAGTAGAAACTTCCTCTTGTGAAGTATGTTTTTTTTAATGAATGCTATGTTTCAGTCCAATACAAATGTAAAATAAAAGAATCCTGATAGTTTCTTCTTCCGTGACAGGAGACCCTGTAAGGTGTTTGTACAGTATAACAAACACCTTATCTGAAGCCAGAGAATGTCATTGATTCCTTCTGTGGTTAATGGTAGGGTGGCAGGTGAGGGTGAAAGGGGAGATTCCACAGAGGGGCAAACTTTTAAGCAGATGGAATCCTTGTTCATCTTCTGAAGATTTCCATACAGTTCAGGCATTTCTTTTCTCAACATTCTTTTAATACACAGTAACAAAAATATTTAATTGATTAAGATTTTATTTATAGCTCATTGAAAATGTGTACTTTACTTATTTTATAAATGTTTTATTAGATACATTAATGGATTCATGCATCCATCCATCCATCCATCCCTCCATCCATCGTCTTCCGCTTATCCTACTCGCGACGGCCGCAGGGATACTGGAGCCTATACCAGCTGCCGTTTGGCAAGAGGCGGGGTTGCCAGTCAAAACACAGGACCACATACTGTATATAGACAGACAACCATTCAATTTCTCACTCGCACATATTCAATTGTGAATATGTCCGAATTTTTACATACATTGATAATTACTGTAATTTTTGGAATATAACATTATTAATGATACTTATACTTTCATCCATTATTTCTTGATTTTAAAGTACATCTTTGAAATTACAAACCATAAATCATCATCTAAAAAAGTAAAAAATAATGATATGAAGATGGTTACATTTGGAAAATAATTTTGTTCATTAACAAGTGTTCATGAACTTGCCGTCATGACTTAATGTGGTGAGAATGTATTTTTGTATGATTTTTAAGTTGTTGAATTGAAAATCAAATATTACAACTAAATCCAACAACATATGTTTATGTTTTTTGAACATTCAGAGCACCAGATTTTTGTATGAATTAATTTTTACAATCTTTATTTAATGTAATGTTGATCACAACGTGCAAATTTCTAAATTGAATCAAATTTAAAGTCATACATGTCACAAAAAGTTGATAGTAATAAAGCATTTATTTGAAGGTACCTCTCTTGACTAGAGTATAAAATCACCACAGAGGGGCAAGAAATGTTAAGAGGACATGATTATCATTCAGAAGTTTTCATTATTTTTTCCTGATGCAAGAATGCCCATCACGTAGACTGGAAATTTGTTTGAATCTATTGTGAATTGAAATTCCCAATTATATAGCTCGTATTCTTATGGAACACAACAAAATAGAAAAATAAAAATTGTTCGTTGGCCTCTGCATGAGGCCAACGAACTAAACCTGTTTTTCAACAGATTTGATGAAGAAGCCTCTGCCCACCCTCCCTCCAGCTCCGCTCAGGACTTTCCTCCCCCTGCGCCCTCACCCCTCACCTCTAAGACTTTTACCCCTCCCCCACACACCTCTTTCAGTCGTATGATGTCTCGTTAACACCTCAGCCCTCCTGCCCCCCAATGGGACTCTCACCATCCCCTCCTGTCACCTTCACCGCTGAGGAGGTGAGGAGAGAGTTCAGTCGCCTTCATCCCAGGAAAGCCGCCGGCCCTGACGGACTGAGCCCGAGAGTGCTGAAAGGATGTGCCTCTCAGTTGTGTGGGATCTTCACCCATCTCTTTAACCTGAGCCTGATCCAGATGGTTGTCCCTGACCGGTGGAAAACTTCATGTCTGGTCCCAGTGGCCAAGAAGAAGAATCCCAGCACACACAGCGACTACAGACCAGTGGCCCTGACATCACACGTCATGAAGTCGCTGGAGAGGCTCGTCCTGAGGCACCTTCGTAATGTTGTCGGACCTTCACTGGACCCCCTGCAGTTCGCTGACCAGCCCCGGATTGGAGTGGAAGACGCCATCATCTTCCTGCTGCACAGAGTATACACCCACCTTGAGGAGGCAGGGAGCATTGTGAGAGTCATGTTCTTTGACTTCTCCAGTGCTTTCAACACCATTCGACCTGCCCTGCTGAACAGGAAGCTTATGGACATGCAGGTGGATGCTCCACTCGCGGCCTGGATCAACAACTACCTCACAGGTCGGCCGCAGTACGTGAGGCAGGGGAACATCACATCGGACACGATTGTGAGCAGCACAGGGGCGCCACAGGGGACGGTCCTGTCTCCCTTCCTGTTCACACTCTATACCTCAGACTTCAGGTTCTCCTCGCAGTCCTGCCACCTGTAGAAATTCTCAGATGACTCTGCCATTGTGGGCTGCATCAACGGAGGCCAGGAGGAGGAGTACAGGAGCGTGGTGGACAGGTTTGTGGAGTGGTGTGGACTGAACCACCTGCAGCTCAATGTGTCTAAGACAAAGGAGCTGGTGGTGGATTTCAGGAAACAAAGGACCCACCTGAATCCGGTCACCATCAGGGGTATAGAAGTGGACATTGTGGACACCTATAAATACCTGGGTGTCCACTTGGACAATAAACTGGACTGGACCTTGAACACCAATGCCATCATCAAGAAGGGTCAGAGCCGTCTGTTCTTCCTCAGGAGGCTCAGATCTTTCAACGTCTGCAGGACCATGCTGCAGATGTTTTACCACTCGATGGTGTCCTGCGCCATCTTCTACGCTGTTGTGTGCTGGGGCAGCAGGCTCAAGACAGCTGACACCAACAGACTCAACAAGCTCATTAGGAGAGATGGGTCTGTCCTGGGAGTGGAGCTGGAGTCTGTTGTGCTGGTTTCAGAGAGAAGGATGATGAGGAAGCTCCTCAGCATCATGGACAATATCCATCACCCCCTGCATGCCACGTTGATGTCCTGTCAGAGCTCTTTCAGTCGTAGACTGATACCACCAAGGAGCTCCACTGAACGCCACAGGAGGTCTTTCCTACCTGAGGCTATCAGACCTTTTAATTCCTCTTCCCTCAGCCGCAGGGAATCTTCTATCTTTGTAGTTACAGTTAACAGTTAGGACAATTCATATTTCATTGCATTTCTTATTCTTCCTCCTTTCTACTATTATCCATTACTGTTATGTTTTTTACTTGAAACGCTGGCACAACAATTTCCTTCGGGATAAATAAAGTTGTTCTCATCTCATCTCATCTCATCTCATCTCAAAAGTTTTCTTCTTTTTTTTTTAACCACTGAAACTTTAAGATTCTTGTGCAATAATATAACCACGGACTCTATGTGAAGATGTGAGATGGTGGTTCAGTAGGGCAGTGGTCCCCAACCTTTTTATCACTGCAGACTGGTCAACGCTAGACAATTTAACCCCGGACCGCTGGGGGGATTCACATAGATTATTGATATTGCGACTATAATAATAAAAGTGAATCCACTGTGTTGAGCCAGCTCTTCCCCTTCAAAAAGAAACTTTCCGTCTAACATCTGTTTTTCACTCACTTTGCTAGCTTATGGGTTACATTTTTGTCACTCAAGTGACTGAGATGTACCCGAGACATTCCAGTCTTTTTTCAAAATGAAAGATTTTTCAAAATAAAGATTGTTCAGATTCAGATAATAAATCCACCAGAAATAATTGATTATTTCTTGTGCGGCCCGGTAACAATTGATCAACGGACCGGTACCGGTCAGCGGCCTTGGGGGTTGGGGACAACTGCAGTGGGGTAGGCTTGATTGAACAAAACCGTAAGTTAATTTCCTTGACATGTCAAAACTATCTTTGCATCCCTTATCAGTTTCCATCATTCCGATCGAACACTTCAAGATGCAAAGCTAGTGTCCCGCCTCTTAAGTTTTGATCATGGCTACCTGCAGCCACAAGATTCAACCACCATGTCTTCGTACTGCTTGTAGACAACATTGCTGGCTGAGTCAATGTAGAGGATGCTGATGGGGCTGAGTCTGGACGGGACACAGCAGGTGGGCGGAGTGGACTCGGGGTTCATTGAGTTCATGAGCGTTTGTATGATTGCATGGTTAGTGGGCTCAAGGTGCGAGCGGATTGGGAAGTCGCAGGAGCCATCACAGTGAAAGGCTTCATATTCCAGCGGTGCAATGATCCAGTCATCCCATCCCATCTCTTTGAAGTTGACATGGAGCCGGTGCCGATGGCACCGAGGCCGCGTCCTTGGCACAAGTGCCGGCTTTTTCATTGTTCTGGTTGAAGGTGCTCGCCGCATTCGCCGCTGGGTGAACAAGTATTCATACACAGTCTTGTTGTTGTGGCCTGATCTTGCTTTGATTTCATTATAGAAAAGATCACGTTTCTTGCTGCGGCCAAAAACCAACAGGAAGGCCTTTTCCTTGGTGGTCCTGCCATGTCGGGCCAGTCCCAGGGCACGAAGGTCACGATGGTGACTGCCATGCTTCGCCATAGCCTCCAGTTCAAAACAAAGGAGCTGGTTCTGATGGGGCTTTGCTCCCTTGATGACCTTCGACACATCAAATACCTCCCAGCGGCTGGACAAGCTGTCTGTCAGGTTGTCAATAACCCACATCTGCAGCAGTGCCACTCTCTGTTTACCAGAAGAACAGTTGTATAGCCTGAGGTAGCAGCCCTTAGGTGAACCTCTTGCCACTGCTCCACTGTGGTTGTCAGTCAGACGTTTCCTCAGGATACGAAGTTCAGCCCCCAAAAGTTCGCCTTTTTCAAGAGAGCTGATGTTGAAACTATATTGCTGCCGCTGCAGGGCAGACCTGCAGTCATCTGGAGAGACAGAGAGAGACAGAGAGAGAGACAGAGAGAGAGATAGAGAGAGAGATAGAGAGAGAGACAGACAGACAGACAGACAGATCAATGTTTCCCGACCTTTTTTGAGCCACAGCACATACTTTACTTTAAAAAAAAAAAATCACATGGCACACCACCAAATACACACAGGTTAATTCACTACCTGTTGCCATCTCATGGAAGAGCATCGAATTGTCCTGTCTGTCGCTGCCCACATAGAAAGACGTGTGAACACACATTATCAATGACCACATTGACCAATCAGGTAAAAGCGGGCATTTTTTCATGGCACACGAAGCTATACTGCTGCCCACAAATGCTAACTTCTGCTCTCAGTCCAGTTTCCACTACTCTTTCCCATAACTTCATTCTATGGCTTATCAACTTTATCACTCTATAGTTACTCCAATTCTGCACATCCCCCTTATTCTTAAAAATGGGTACCATTACACTTCTTCTCCATTCCTCGGGCATCTTCTCTCTCTCTGAGATCCTGTTTAATAATCTAGATAGGTGTATCATCAGGACCAACTACCTTTCCACTCTCCATCCTCTTCATTGCCTTCCTCACGTCAGTTACTAATCTCTGCTACTTTGTGGTCGACAACAGTCACCTCTTCCTTCATTCCCTCCCTTTAATTTTCTCATTCATCAGCTCTTCAAAGTACTCTTCCCATCACTCTATCTTTATCTTTCACTGTATCCCCCTGTACTCCTGTCTGTTCTCTTCAGTCCCCTCAGTGTTCAACTTCTTGTTTGTTAACTGCTTTCTCCGTATATTCTCTTGCACCTCCTCATTCCACCACCAAGTGTTCCTTACCTCCTTTGCTTCCAGATGATGCACCAAGTACTCTCCTATCTGTCTCTCTTATCACATTAGTTGTAGTTGTCCAGTCATTTGGAAGTGCTCCCTGGCCTCCCCACCCTCACCTACCACTACTTTGCAGTCAGTGATCTCTTTCAGATTAGCTTACAAGATGTAGTCTACCTGCGTGTTCCTACCACTGCACTGATAAGTTACTCTAGGCTCCTGTATTTTCTGGAAAAAATGTATTCACTACAGCCATTTCCATCCTTTTTGCAAAGGCTACCACCATCTGTCCCTCTGCGTTTCTACCCTGGATACCAAACCTGCTCATCGCTTCTTCATCATCTCTATTGCTTGCATCAACATGTCCAATGAAGTCTGCACCAATTACCAACTCTCTCATCATTCTGCATCACTTCATCTACCTCAGTCCAGAACTATTCCTTCTCCACTTACTCACATCCCACCTGTGGGGCATAACCACTAACAACATTGAGATCACACCTTAGTTTTGTTTGTGTGTGTGTGTGTGTGTGTGTGTGTTTGTGTGTGTGCGTGTGTGTGCGCGCGCGAGTGTATTCGTGTGTGCGCCTCCTGAATAAATAAAGGTGGTATTCAGAGCTGATTAAGAGGCTGAAACACAAATCTTCAGCAAACTTGAAATATACTCAGCTTAGCTTAGCTTAGCATGAAGTCCATAAGCTTAGCATTGAACCAGATAGCTATGTATGGCGCTTATGTATTCAGTTAAGATCAAAACTGACACGCAGGCTGGCATGAAATCCTAACCAATGTTATGTGCCAGTTTGTTAACATGTCTCGCAGTCTGTTAGTGTGTATTTGTGTTTCATGGTTTGTTTCAGACTATGTTTGTATATGAGTGTGGACCTTGTGTGTCTGTGTGTCAATGTGGTTGTCTCAGGTTGAGCTTCAATCTGAATTCACGTTTCAGGTCATATGTCATTGTGTGTTTTATGTCAGGGTAAGCATCCATTTATGTGTGATTGTTCAGCATGTATTTGCTTGTCAGATTGTGTGTCACTATGTGTCTTCATCACTGTGAGTGTGTGCAACAGGGTGTGTGTCAGAATGTGCTGCTCTGACCATTTTTGTGTCATGTGTATTTTCTGTGTCATATTCTTTGTCAGTGTATGTTTATGCATAAGGTTGTGTCAGTGTGTTTGTTTACCAGGTTGAAAGTGATTGGATATTATGTAAGTGTCAGGCTGTTGCAGTTTGAATTTGCATTAGTGTGAGTCTGGGTTTGAATTTGTGGTTGTGTGTCAGTGGTTGAATATCAGTTTGTATTGTGCATCAGGTTGTGGAAGCTTGTCCTCAGGATGGGTGTCAGTGAACATCTGTGCACATGTGTGTATCTCAGTGTATGTTTCAGATATTCTATATATTAGTATGTGATTTTATGTAATGCAGCCTTAGGGCGGCACTGGCCCGTGTCTCTCCAAGCCTGCCTTGGGGGGGCACGGAGCAGTGTCTCCCTGTGCCGGTCCCAAGCCCGAATAAATGCAGCCGGTTGCGTCAGGAAGGGCATCCGGCGTAAAACATTTGCCAAAACCAAACATGCGAGTCAACCACAACTATACCATACCGGATTGGTCGCGGACCGGGTTAACAATGACCGCCATTGATACTGATGACCTACAGGGTACTAATGGAAATTGGACTACTGTGGGTCAAAGAACAAGAACAAGAACAAGATGAGGAGTGCATGTTTGGAGGCAGCCAAGGGGTGCTCTTACGTGCCGATGAACCTTGGCATACTGGCACTGTGATGACAATAAATGTTAATAAAGTTATTCATTGTTGCAAGTTGATCAATATTTCTTTTCTGTGAAGTTAATAAAAATACAATGTTGTGCAGATGTCTACATATATAACAATATTAGAGACATGTCTATGGAGGTTCTCAGTCATGATGAATTCTTGTTGAAACTGGACTTGAATTTCAAGTCCAGTTGGCAAGATAAGATTTTTTTGGTGGACTGTGGGGACGGGCGAAATGCTTAATAGAAAATAATTGAGAAGCACTGGTGTTATGCATGACTTTCTGCAACTCCGAAATTGACCAACGTCATAAAAGGTATGGTAAGGAAAAATAAGTCACCAAATGTCTGATTGTTATTTTTATGTCATCTTACAAACAGCTTCGTGATTAATTCCAGAAATTGTTAAACAATTAACTGTTCTTTGAATTTCATGTTGGTTGTATATTTCTTTTGTCTTCAACTTTAGTGCTTTGTCATTTTCAAATCAGCATTTCAGTTGAACAAGCAAGAAAAAAATGTATAGAAGGAAATATGCTCTTTCAATATGTATAAGTGATCAGAGGGGTTTTTACAAATGTTACAAAAGTAAAGAAACAATACAAAATATGCATAGCATATAATCGCACTTTTAAAGTTTTCCAGACTACTGAAATACAATACATTAAAGTTTGAAGGGGAAATAATTACCACTTCATTCACTTTGCTTTTTAGGTTTGTAGTTAGACATTGGGGCCATTGGGCCGGTAATTCGACCGGGAAATGCATCAAACAGGGGTCCTTACCTTGTCCTTTATCCACAAAGCTTGTCACGGTGTCGGCGGCTCCTTCCGCGAGAAGCGCGCTCCGGTTCAGGTCTCCGGAGGACCGGGACCAATACAGTGCTAGCATGTAGTCGTGCGGCGTCACCAGCGGCTGGCCGTGGGGTTCCCCGACTCTCCCTGAGGGCTTCGGACCGACGGCTCCGTCGGCTGCGTGTGCGCTGAAAGACATTGGCGGTTTCAAGTGAGCGCCCGGTAGCGCGTGGCGCTTGGCGTCCCTCTGACTCCCGGCGGGCTCGTCCTGGGGGCCGTCCCGGGGACTCGGCGCGACTCCCCTCAGTTTCACGACCACACCTTTAATCAACGGCGGGGCTGCACGAATGCGCGTGATCCTCTCGGTTGTCACAGGCGCGTCGGGTCTCCACGTCCGTGAATCCGACGGCGGCGATTTGCCGACTCGCCTCCCGGCGACGTGAGCGCCTACGCGGCTGCCTGCAGCCAGGCCTCTCCGCGGTGGTTCTGTGGATCGGTTCCGGCTCAGAGACGCGAGCACGAGAGTGCAGAAGCTCAGCACCACGGACACGCGCGTCACCCACATCCTAAACACCTTTGACCTTCTGGTCGGCCGTCATGGCAACGAACCGCGACAGTTACTGCGTCCCCCTCGGCCGCGCCCCACCGGGACACACCAGCACGACGGACTTGTATCCCGCCGGGAGACCAGTGCAGACACGTGCGACGACGGGGAGCTGGAGAAGGAATAGCGGTAGAAGCAGAGCCGGATCCTCCCGCGCGGCAACGGAGAGACCCATCTTCATCCCTGGATACGAATGTTTTGCCCTGCGTCATGTCGGAAAGCGCTTTAAGACCCCGGGTTTTCTCATCATAATAGTGCGCTTTTTCTCTTTCCCTCCGAGTTTGAATCGGATCCAGAGAAAACAGTGCAGCGCAGCTGCTCAACCGGAGCGGGAACTCCTTAATCACCCAGTGACGTCATGCTGTCACACTCACTTACAGCAGGTAGACACGCGTGCCGCACTCGCGGATCACTCAAACAAACTCGCGTCCAAGTGTTAGCGCGCGCGCGCGCACGCTGAGTCGTGAATCGGCCGGAGCCAATTTCCCTCCTAGAATCTCTTGTTTCAAGCAGTGATACGGTCATTTTGCCGATTCTGAGATTACTATCTTAAAATTGACTTCACCTTGAAATTACGGAATTATAGATATGCAACCATTTTCAAGAAAACGTCCGACAGGAAATTATTATATTGATGGAAATACAATAAAATCCTTATGAAATAAACCAGTTATTACAAGAGAACAGGGTTTCTAGCTTTATGGGGGCCCTCGGCAATATCCTCTTTTTTGCCCCTTATTAGTTTAACTGCAATAGATAAATTGTGAGACATGGAGTAGGTTCATTGGAGATCCCTTGATTTCCAAGATGGGTGAATAAGAGAGTGAATGGTTGTGTGTCTATGTATGGCCTTGCAATCAAATGGTGACCGTTCCAGGGTGAACGCTGCCTCTCACCCAGTGATGAATGGGATAGGCTGCAGCATCCCTGTGAAAGTTGCCACTCGATAGTGCCGGGACTACCTTATGATTTTCCAGTCTCACACTTGAGACCAGAAGTCAAAAGGAAATCTTAGGAGTCGCACCGGCGACCTATTCAAATCGCAGTGCGCTCCCGTCATCTAGGTCATCAAGTGTAAGCTGGTAGTCTTACAATCTTAGCACAGTCTTAGTTCAGTTTTTGCCTACTCTTGGGGCTTACGACAGTATCAATCATGTTTGATATTAACACAAGTCTTTGTATTACTTCACTATAAAGACTGAATCAACAACCAGTAGATGAGCTTGATCAAAACTGGAAATAAAAAACCTGGTACCAGCATGATGGGAATACATTGAAAGATGGGGAAAAGAAAGTTGTAGTTTTCCACAAGTCTTTTCAAAATCTTTGCAAAGTCTTCAGATGTAAGATCCACAGTCTTTATACTGAGACTACACTGAGGCTATAGTGACACTTGGAACTCGAAAAACTAATCTTTAGATAGAGCTTGTCTTTCAAAATCCTTTCAAGGTCTTAAGGTGTAAGCCAAGTTTAAGTGGTAAAGATAATGGATAGATTGATGGATTTATAGATTCCTAAAGATGTGCAATAGATAATCGGCAATCAATTACATTATACAAGGGAGACAGTCCAGAGTCATGAAAACCTCTCTTTTGGGATCCGGGATCATCAGTCTTTGCAGTTCTCCACCAGAAGCTCTCGTCAAGCAGCAGCCATGCCAGAGGGTGGACTCCTGCAGGTGTGCAGTGCACACACTGTGGATCATCAGGCCTTCTCAGGCTGAGGTTAAGAGGACCCTCCTGCCAGCCCTTTGTTGCCATATTGTTGGTTTAGAGTCTATTTTTAAATGTCTATTTTGAATTATGATAAAAAGGTCCTTGAATACAAAACTATTAAGAATAATACTACTGTTGAGGTAGCAAGGAACCTTTAAAATGTAACATGAGCCCTTTTGAGAATCTTTTTCAGTTTTCATGACGCTGTACAAGATAGAAGTCAACACGCAACCAAAAATAAAAACACAGTAGTAAATAGCCTGACAAATAGTAAATGTGTCAGGCTATACTATCTTTATTATAACTTTTATTCTAATCTAATAAACCCTGTTTTCGTCAAATTAATGCAATAATTCATTTTTCAGGAGTGGGTTATAACCCACTAGAAGCAATCACCCACTGCCAAAAAGTAGTGTTGTACAGCACACTTCACATTGGAACAGTAACAACATAAGTGGTGCTAAAGTAGCAGATGCCATATAATTATTTATCCTGAACATTCAATATACGCCTTCCCTCAACCTGCATCATGATAAATAACTTACATCTCAAGTTTACTATTGTCAGCTTTCTTCATGTATTTACTTTTTTGGTTTCTCTGCACCAAATAAAAATTCATTTTGTCACACTATTGACCTTAGCTGTGGAGTATGGTGCAGTCCAATTCATCACTTTCAAATGTCTATCCATCCATCATCTGCCCCTTATCCTGCACTCAGGTACTTGAAGGACGCTGAAGCTTATCCCAGCTGTCATTGGGCTAGAGACAGGGTACACCCTGGACAGGTCGCCAGTCAATCGCAGGGTCACATACACTAACAGACAACTATTCACTCACTCAATCGAAGCAATTTTCCCAATTTTTTCCAATTAACATGCTTCATGTTTTTGGACTGTGGGAGGAAACCATAGAACCAAGAGGAAACCCATGCAGACACAGGGAGAATTTTCTTCAAAATTTTCAGGAGAAGTGTTTCTGATTTTGAGGTTTTTTTTTTAATTTTATTTATCAATTTGCATAGAATATGTCTGATTTTGAATCCATGTTTCTCTGAACTTGCATGGACACTGATCTGACATCCTGGAGTAGCTATCACTGGGGGACAAAAAACTGACTTGTATTTACAAGTGTTTACAATATTTCAAATGCAGAAGTGATTTGATGAAGATTCTGGTTTCGACTACGTTGATTTTTTGAAAGAAAACACTTGTTAAAGCTCAGCTTAGCTTATTAAAAAACAGTGTCCGTTACCATTTAAATTAAGTAATTTCTTATACAAATCTTTTTTGTTACTTTTCTGTAAGGTGACAGGTGGACAGGGTCCTTTCAGAATAAAAGTTACAGTGTAGTCGCCAAACAGAAAAGCTTCTCAGCAGGTGTTTTGCCCCACATTTCTGTGGCTTGGCTTTGAAGCCACAGTTGTGTTTACTTTCACCCCCTGGAGTTGACATATTCCCTGCCCTCGTTACCCACAGTGTGAGGGAGGTGGTCAATCTGGCTACTGATAAAGTGCGTGTGTGTTTGAGGAGGATGACGATGGCGATGATTGTGGCAGCAAAATTGCAGCCTCTCACCTTTCACAGCTGCCACTTCCTTTGACGCACGGCGGGAACCTGAGGAGGATAGTGCCCAGGTGTTTCTGTTTTAACTGGGTAGAGAAGGAGGAGGAGGAGAGGGAAAAGTAGGAAGAGAAGGAGAGGGAGAAGTAGGAAGAGAAGGAGAAGGAGAAAAAAAAGGCCAATACTATGTTGACAGTAGCTTCTCCTCACTCCTGCGGCTTGTTCCTTATCAGAGATTATTAATGTTATTGATTATCAGCTGATCGGCTTTTCTTCATCTCATCATCTGGTCTTTGAAGTGTTAGATTTAGGTTCTAGTGTTTCCTCTTTTTTTATTTTAAGGGGGGGTAATATTGTCAGCCCTCTTAATAACGGTTTGAAATAATAGTTTTGCCATATGGTCAATTCACACAGCCAGTGTTATTGTAGAAAGTGAATTTAAAAAACGATAGATCCCTTCCAGCAGACCTTTGAATATATAGTGTACCTCATACAATAATTCAATTGAATATGAAGGTAGTTGGTGTGAGAGAGGAAGATACAGAGAATAGGGTTAGATGGAGAAAGTTGACTCGCTGTCGCGACCCCTGACGGGAAAAGCCGAAAGAAGAAGAAGAAGATACAATAATTTAATTGAATGTCTTAATGAATCAACAGTATGTGCATTTTCATCTAATCCGTTATATCGAATACACAAAAAATGAATCAGAAATTTAAATGTTGCTGATTAAAACAATTTAGAAACCTAATTATTGAAAATTAATTTTGAATTCTGTAAGAAATTTCAGAAATGTCACCATGTTGATAATATTGTGATAGTATTGTTTTGACTGCAGCAAACTGTGTTTAAACCCTCAAACGTAAGAAGGTTGATCATGTAGTTTCCTCTTGCACATTTTTTTTCTAAGGGAATGTATGTCCATGAAGAAACTGTTGTCCATAGGGACGTCACTCTGTGAGCATGCCATTCTGTAAAGATGTGGATCTATCTATGAGCTCTATCTGTCTTCTTCTTCTTTTCCTTTCGGCTTTACCCCTCAGGGGTTGCCACAGTGAATCAACCTTCTCCATGTAACCCTACTTTCTGTATCATACAGTCAACATAAAAAATTAAGTAATAAATATTGGTAGATTTTTTTTTTATTCATCTCTGTCTTTCCTCAGTCCATAGAGGACCCCTCAATACACACACACACACACACACACACACACACACACACACACACACACACACACATACACACACGCTGCAGTGCAGGGCAGAGTTTATTTAGCAGGCAGGTTTTCGTCTCTCGCCGCCAGAGACAATATTATCTTGGAATGAGCAGGTAGAAGTTGTTTGACAGAGATGCCACTGTCAAGAAAATAATCTACTCCCCTAGATATCCCCCCCACCTTCCTGCCTTTGATTCCCATCTGATATCTGTTTCCAAGGCAGTCTTTGTCTCTGAGGGTCATTAACTCTAGCCTCAGGATTAAACTGCAATTACTCTTTAACAAGATATTTTGTCAAACACATAGGGACCTACTACTGTGACCTCTGACTTCAAAATGTATGTATTGATTACACACTTTTTAGAAGTTTTATGTCATTGTTTTCATTTCTTTATAGAATTAAGCTTTTTGCAAACTGCTTCCTTTTAAACTTGTTAGCTCTGTTTCTCCAGTTATGTTGTTCTTATTGTGTTAATTAACTCACAGCTAATATTCAGATCATTTCTAGCACTTTTATAGTCACAAATTTTTCCAAATATTTCACATATTTTAAGGAAATTGTTTGATTTTTTTTTTTGCTGATTATAATCTTTCAGAAATGGTCTTGCTACTCTTTGTTAATTACCTGCTATTGCTATTTTGCGGATGCACATTGTGACTTTTTGTTGTATGATTTTTTAACATTGATGGAACCCCTTTATTCTATCTTTAGTTTATTGTTGATATCTATGACATTTGTACTTAAAGTCCTTGTAATTTTCTCACTGACTTTTAAGTCATTCACTCTTCGCGTTACTCACATATCAGATATGCTCGAAAACTTTTTTCTTCCAAATTCACCAGAGTATGAAGCCATGGCATCAGGACAGCACAGAACTCGCCAAACAGTAGAATTGTAATCTGTCAATAAGTCTTAGAATGAAACTGAACTCAGAAATAACACCTGACAAATTCACTGAGGGTAGTCCAGGCGATGGACTAAAACCCAAGGCTCCACTCAAACCACCTGTGACATAAGCAAAGAATCATTCCACTGCAGGACTTTGGTGTCCTCTAGTGTTTGTCATTGAACAGCAATCTTTCGCAAAACGCGGGTGTCCTATTTGGAAATTTCATCGACATTTTTTGAAAAATGGACAAAATCAGCATCAAAACTCGGACATATCTTATGTTTATACAATATACAAAATTAGAGGGGGTCTGCAAGGATTCAAATCTAAATGAACAGTAAATTCACAAAAAATAGAAACAGAACAAGAAATTACAGGCAAATCATCTCTATAAATGGATAAAATACAAATAAATGTTTGTGTATATTTACAATAATATACCACATGTAAATATTCTACAACTTTTTTCTGCAATAGTATGCATAGTATACTATAGTATGTGCGTGTTTGTATATACAGTATACCAGTGGTGGGCCATCAGGGCCTGCAAGGCCTTCTCTGCTGGCCTAAAAAAGCATGACATATTAAAGAAAGGTCGGGTAACTCCTAAGCTAGCGAACTTGTCACAACCGGGAAAAGAATTTGTCCGACATTTTCAAGCCACGAACTACGACCGGTACCCCTGGCTCACAGGCTCCGAGGTACACAGCAAATTGTATTGCTGGGAGTGCTTGGAGACGAAGCACACGGATAATCTATACAACAGAATAATTGAGCTCTTGAGGAAAGAAAGGAGGATGGATTTTGTCTAAAAATGATCAGAATTTTGGTGATTAAAATGCTGCTATTTTCCTTAATAATACTGAAAGTTTATAAGGTTATTATTAGTGTTTTTTATGTGTCAAAGCTGTTTGCTATAAAGGCATTTTGTCACGGGGCGCGGGGGTGGACTCAGGCAGGGAACCACACCTTCGAGGCTGAAATCAGGGTTGAAGTGCTTTATTTAGCTAGACAGGCAGGTAGGGTGTCGCTGGCAATTCCCTGGCCCCGAGACAGAGTCACACAAGGCTGGGTCTCACCAGGACGGGCCCCAGGCAGGGTCAAGGCAGGACGGGCCCCGGGCAGGGTCAAGGCAGGATCTCAGACAGGGTCAGGGTCCGGTGGTCCACCAGGGGGTCTCACGGGGTCAGGGTCCGAAGGTCCAGAGGGGGCTCTCACAGGGTCGGGGTCCGGTGGTCCACCAGGGGGTCCCGGTTTACACTCAGGGTCCGGTGGTCCACCAGGGGGTCTCACGGGGTCAGGGTCCAAAGGTCCAGAGGGGGCTCTCACAGAGTAGGGATCCAGTTGTGACAGGTGTCGTGGGGATGAACATGGCAAAGGGGGAGTCCAGGAACCATGGCTGGGTCCAGTCGTGGGGCTCCACAGTGGTCAGGGTTGTTGGACAACCACAATCCCCCGGCGCCAGGCAGAGCGTGCCGCTGCCCTTTATAGGGATCTTGATTAGCGGCCGCTGCTGCAGCTGGCGCCGATTACGAATTGAACCCAGGTGTGAGACCCTGACACATTTATTGTGGCTTCTGTCCGTTTTTGTGGCTCCCGCCACGGGACCGGACTTTGTCTCGGTGTGTTCAGATTTCATTCAGGGAAAAGCGTCATAATGGTCAGGAGCTGATCAAGCAAGAATTGTTTATTCAAAGTAAGGAAATACACTTACGAGATATCCCGGGTCAGAGATATCCCGGGCTACAATGAATGTAACCCCGAGAGGATCGTTCACCCTCTCTGGACACCCGCTGAGACGCGTCTCGCGGATGTGCAGGTGAGGAGGTTCTGGCCCCGAGCCGCGGTCATTTTATACCATCGCCTCAACCGTCGGGTTTTTTCCTAATAAGGACTTGTTTAACACACTCTGGAATTTGGCCACTTGGGGTGCCGGGCCGCGCCCCGGGGTGCGCGATCGATTACGCGTGGGGGGGGGGTGTCAGTGGAAGAGTACAAAGTTGGGCATCCCTTTGTCGTCACATGATGCGCTCCCGCGGGCGAATTTTAGCAGTACACGGGTTTTCTATCTGCTATGCACCCCTCTTTATACTGCATTTCTGCATAATAATGGATTGATTCGGTGGATTGATGCGGAGCACCACTGAAGGCCTAGGTGTAAAATGCACGGGCCGCCACTGCAGTATACTTTTGTTTCTGCAGCTTTTAGTGTCTATGTGTCTGTGCGTTGCGCGCGCGTGTGTTTTCTGAAAATCTGCCGAAATTTCTGGATTTTCATTATCTGCAAGTTTGTTGTCTCAACAATTTAAATTACTATTCCAGTATGTAATGACGAATATTTTAACTATTTTTTCTCTATTTAACAAACAACTGTGTGCATTATTAGTATCATTAAGAGCAAAAACAACTCCAGTACAGTACTAAAAAAGTTTTCCCGCTAGGAGGCGTCGAAAACCATGGAAATCTGTATGGATGTCAAAATAAAAGCCCTACTCAGAAGAAGGCGCATATTGTTTCAAAAAGCATTAACAATTGGATTGTCGGATTACTAAAGCTTTTTAAATCTAATATTAATAGTTTTTTTCCTCTCACTGCCATGTTTTGTATTCTTTCTCAGAACTTAATCTATGGTAGCGATTTACGAATGTTAATGTTGTGTTAATTCTTATTTTCTGTGTGAGTTTGGGGTTGCTGGGAATAATGTTGATATGGTTTGGGGGTGTAAGGAATTCTGTGGGTTCACCTGGAATTGAGCGCGAACGAGTCTCCCTGACTACCAACGTTATAATGTTATTTAAATCTTTTTGTATTGTATCATCAATTATATATTATGACTAATAAAAGAGTATTGTAGATTTGATTTAAAAAAACAGACGATCCAGGGAGCTATTTTTTTTGCCGCTTTGATGTTAAAAACTCAGTTATTTGTTGATGTAATGAAAATTGCTATGCCTTCTGTGCTCACAAACTTGAACATTAACGACCTTTAGCTTTCTGTCACATGATTGTTGTCACGTGACCTGCATTCATCTTATTCTAAGTAATCTAATTCTTGTGCAAAGCTGTTGAAGTGAACAACATAAAGGGTTTTTACAACATCTTACTGAATGGCAGAAAAAGGAGACCAACATTTTCAAAAGTAACAAAAAAAATCCTTTAAATAAGGGAAATAAATGTCAATTATATTTTAAGAAAAAAGGAAATTCGGCAAGGAATTGTCCTTATAGCCTCTATGAAATCAAACTACCTAAATAAATTAATAAACACTTTCAATAAAACGGGTCAGATGTCAAGCGAAGGCATCATTTCTATCATTGAACAACTAATTGTGTATTCAAAAAGTGATTGGAAATTAGACGAATAAAGCGAGAGAATGTGCCATTATATTGAAATGATATCCTTTTTTTCTGATACTGAGTTAATTCCTCTGATTTATTTTTATGTTTTTATTTAAATTAAAAACTGACAACATTTATGAGGGTATTTTGAGGGGGTGGTGTAATATTTGCTTTTGATGGCTGTAGTGAACACCTTTTTCCAGAAAAAACAGGAACATAGGGGAACTTATAAGAGCGGAGGTAGGAGCACACAGGTAGAATACATCTTGTATAGACGAGGTAACCTGAAAGATCGGTGACTGCAAAGTAGTTGTAGGTGAGAGTGTAGCCAGACAGCATAGGATGGTGGTTTGTAGGATGACTCTGGTGACAAGGAAGATGAAGAGGACAAAGGCAGATCAGAGGACAAAGTGGTGGAAGCTGAAAAGGGAGGAGTGTTGCATGGTTTTCAGGGAGGAGTTGAGAAAGGCTCTGGGTGAGCTTCCGGATGATTGGACAACAACAGCTAGTGTTATCAGGGAGACAGGTAGAAGAGTATTTGGTTTGTCATCTGGAAGGAAAGTAGATAAGGAGACTTGGTGGTGGAATGAGGAAGTGCAGGAGTATATACAGATAAAGTGGTTAGCAAAGAATAAGTGGGATACTGAGAGGACTGAAGAGAACAGACAGGAGTTCAGGGAGATGTGGCTAAAGATAGAGGTAGCAAAGGCAAAACAAAGGGCTTACGATGACTTGTATGCTTCGCTGGAAAGTAAGGAGGGTGAGAATGATCTATACAGGTTGGTGAAACAGAGGTCCGGGTGATTAAGGATAGAGAGGGAAATGTATTGATGGATGCTAGAAGAGTGATGGGAAGATGGAAAGAGAGGAGCTCTGGTATTGTATGAGGAAATCTGGAGTGGCAGAGAAGTACGTTAGACTGGTGCAGGACATGTATGCTAGCTTTGAGACACTGGTACGGTGTGCTTTAGGGGTAACAGAGAAGTTCAAGGTGAAGGTGGGACTCCATCAGGGAACAGCTCTGAGCCCCTTCTTGTTCGCAATGGTGATGGATAGGCTGACAGATGAGGTTAGACAGGAATCCCCATGGACCATGATGTTTGTGGATGACATTGTGATCTGTAGTGAGAGCAAAAAACAGGTTGAGGAAAATCTAGAGAGGTGGACATATGCTCTGGAAGGGAGATTAATAAAAGTTAGTCGCAGCAAGACAGAATATATGTGTGTGAATGAGAGGAACACGGTGGAACTGTGCGGCTACAGGGAGTGGAGATCAAGAAATTGGAGGATTTCAGGTACTCAGGGTCAACAGTCCAGGGCAACGGAGAGTGTGGAAAGGAGGTGAAGAGACAGGTTCAAGCAGGTTGGAATGGGTGGAGAAAACTGTCAGGGGTACTATGTGATAGAAGACTATCGGCCAGAATGAAAGGAAACGTGTAGAAGACAGTGGTGAGACCAGCGATGCTGTATGGACCAGAAACAGTTACAATGACGAAAAGACAGGAGGCAGAGCTAGAGCTCGCAAAGATGAAGATTCTGAGGTTCTCTTTGGGAGTAACCAGGATAGATAGGATCAGGAATGAGTCTATCAGATGAACAGCACATGTTAGATGTTTTGGAGAGAAGGTCAGAGAAGCTAGACTGAGATGGTTCAGTCATGTATGGAGGAGGAATCGTGAACATATTAGTAGACGGACGCTGGAATTGGAGCGGCCAGGCAAGAGGTCTCGAGGAAGACCAAAGAGAAGATTTATGGATGTAGTGAGAGAGAATATGAAGTTAGTTGGTGTGAGAGAGAAGGATACAGAGAATAGGGCTAGATGGAGGAAGTTGATTCACTGTGGCGACCCCTGAAGGGAAAAGCCAAACGAAGAAGAAGAAGAATTCCCAATATTCAGAGTTCCTCCTCTCAGTCCTAGACTCTTGCCCTTCCTCTTCTCTCTCTGTTTCGGAACACGCCTTCCTCCTCTCCTTCTTTGACCTACACAAGTCCAGTTTCGATTGGTTCCCTATAGGTCATCAGCACCAAAGGCGGTCGTTGTTAACACAGGCCTCAACCAATCCGGTTTGATCTGGTTATTATTATTGATTTGCATGTTTGGTTTTGGCAAAAGTCTTACACTGGATGGCCTTCCTGACGCAACCCTCTGCATTTATCCGGGCTTGGGACCAGCTCAGGGAGAGACTGGCCCATGTCCCCCTCAAGGCTGGCTCGGGGAGACACAGGCCTGTGCCGCCCTGAGGCTGCATTAGATGTACCGTTATATGTATACGTAAAAAAAAGAAAGACATGAAAACTGACCTTGGAATTAATTGACAAACATTGAGTGCTTAAAATGTGTTCATTGTTTTAAATTTGGACAGCCCAACCGAAGTCCATCCATCTATCCTTCCATAATCTTTCATCGGGCAAAAGGCATGGTACACCCTGGGTGATTAAGATCAGTAAGATTAGAGAAAGTTTATTGATCCCCATAAGGGAGATTCCCTTGTCACAGCAGTGTAACAATTATGTCAAAAAAATGAAAAAGTAAAATAAATATGAATATAAATAGAGACAGAAGACAGAAGATAGCGAGACATCCATGAATAAATAGACAATAGCAGCAACATCAGAGATAATAATGGACAACATAAAGGAACAGTAAGGTTGAAACAGACGGCTCGCTACAGACCCCAAACAACCTCACTCTCCTCAGGAAGAACATCCTGCTCTCACCTGATAAAATTTAAAATATGATTTCTTATGAGTCAATTCCATAGATTACCAGATGGTCTTATATCAAACAATTGCTGTAAAAACTTTTCAAAATTCAAGATAACATTACACCCTTCTTGGGAAATCAAAACCAACAGTAGTCCTGATTGTCAGTTCCCCATTGTTATTTTTTTAATGTCAGTTTCTTTACATCACCACAAAGGGGATTTTGATGTTTCCTCTTTTATTGAAACAGAAAGTAAATAATCATGGGGATTTCTGGGGGTTATCACAGTGTGATGTCACAGATTAAAAACTGGGACTTTCAAGTGAATAATTTCCATTCTTTATCGCACATCCAATACGAAACACAATGACGATACAATAAAAACTATGTTAAAAATGGTTCAGATTTGCTATGTTATATTATTGTTTGTATCTTGGAGACCCTCCGGTGTAGGTGGGGCCAACCTATTGAAAGTGACGAATTTCCCGTAAACTGCCGAGGTGAAGAGATACGTCATGGAAAAACTGATCGCTGATTGGATTATACTTTTCAGCGTGGCTTATATAGAGAGAGTTCGCTTTCAGTGGACTCAGTGAGGCAACAACAAGGGAGGGAAATTCTCGAAAGTGGACTTATCCCTAAAAGGCAATAAATTAAGAATATATATTGTGTAGAACGAGAAATTAATTATATCTGGATACAACAGATTCCTAGGGCCAATCAGAACCAACGTTTAACTCGTTCACTGACTTGATAAAAAGTTTTGAGTCGCCGCTAAGCTAACGGTCGCACCTTCACAAACAACTTTAAACGACAGCCATGTTGCACATCTGTCTGCTGTTCGTGCTGTCCTCCGTCGCTTCCGAGTCGGTAAGTTTTCTGCCTACCCTTTGTAGAGGCGGGATCAAAAGCCGTATCTTTGTCCGAAGTTATTCTTCGCTGATGGTAATACAACCATGGGAAAACAGATAACAGGCTGGTGAGCCTGGACATCCTCTCCGTTCTTTAACTTAATGACTATTTTTGTCAGATACTTAGTTTGACCGTCGAAGCGGTTTTATGATCTGGAGTGTGTTCAAGACCGGTGAGTGTGTTGTTGTGGCGGTGGGAATAGGGGGATCCGGACACTGGATTTCTTTGACTGCTCTTCATCCGTCTGTTGGTTTAGTCAGACGGAAATATGCCGTTTCTTTCATGTGTGAATGAAACGCTAGTTCATCTAATCGTCTATTTTGCACATGTTACCCCCCGCCCCCCCTTCGTTGTCTTGTTTTACTTTATTTGTGTACAGCGGGTTTTGTTGTCAGGGGAATTTCTCGAAGGGCTTTTGATTTGATTCAAATTTGTCCAGGAGATGGTCTTGAAATCTAATCAAAGTAAAAATATTGGGGGGACTATTAATCCTTTCAAGGATCGATTGGAAACTGTCGTGGTGGTTTTGCTGGGATTTTTTGCTCATTGGTTTGTACTTTTCGGGAAGCTGTGGTGGTTTTATGTAATTTTGTATCTCTCGAGATCGTCTCCTTAATTTTGGAAACGATTGGCTCATTATTCACTCATTAAAATCACATTGTCAGAATCCGCAGTAGTTCAATCAGTGAATCAGTCTATTTAGTTTCTGTATGTTTGTCTTAGGGGGGCAGGATGGCTGGGTCTCCGGTACATGATCCCGATCAAACCTAATGACTGGTCCTGAAGCTTTTGGTTTAGTTGCTTCTCAATGTCGCACTGAAAATATATGTGGAAATGCGTTAATCCAAAAGGCATCGATGCCGCGTTGGGAAGGATGGTGGTGGGGGATGGGGGGTTAGGCCAGCAGGGTCTTGCTTTGTTGAAAAGCCAAAGGGTGACTTAACATCAGAAGAATGTGAGTGCTGCGGCTTTTTGCTCCGCTACAGCCAAAACCAATCCACCGCCGAGATGTGCACACCTTGGTGCTTCCTGTCATCAGTCATTCGTATCAGTCAGTATATTTCACGATCGTCTTCCCGCCAAAGGCAGATAAGCTTGTACATGCCTTTTATGATAATGACACTTGGATTTACTCAGTTAATGGCCACTATCAAAATGGAAAGGCGATATACTATATATAATTGACTATGTTTCTACACACTTAGTCAGTAAGAAAGTGTGGTTTGAGGAGGGAAAACTGGATTTATTCATTGTTACCATAAACATGTGAAATGATTCAGAGATGACAGTGAATTAATCATGATAGCAGATTCCTCTTTTCTACTTTATATTTTCAACCATACCAAATCTTAGTTTTAAGAAACAACCAGAATCAAATTTTGAAAAGCATTTCTATAATTATGTCCCCTTGTGCCCTCTTCCTGCGTATCTGTGTAGCAGGCGTTTCCCAGCATTTTCAAGTTTATCCCATTGAGCCACCACTCATGGCTGAAACATTACACAAACATTTGTGTGCTGTCAAATGCTGCATCTCAAGCACTAGGAAGCCTAAGCAAAGCAAGACTCACTACAAAGGTCTTTGAGAATATTTTATGAATCTTATGGAAAAATTAAACTGTTGTTGTATTGTGAACTGTTGGGGCATCCTCATTTCATATTAGGAACATTTTAATTGCCATTATTTTACTTTCTGTTTTTATCTGATTTGTTTTCCATAACAGTCACATTTTCATCTTCATAGCCACACAGTTAACAGCAACCTCTTTTTTTCCATGGCCATTTCAACATGGTGCAGCTTCAACATCAATGCTTATACCAAGTTTTTCTTAAGTATCCTGCTGAAAATTTGTAGTTTGAACAAAGTCCTTATATTTTGAGACTGACTTTGTTGTTTGATTGTGTGACCTTTGCATCCAATCCATTGCTGATACCCTGAATTTGCTTAGAATGCAGACGGACTCAAACTGACCATCCACACATTAACCTCCCACCTAGTTGGTCAGAAAAAATGGTTAAATGAGATATCCAGGAAGAACCAGTCTGCTCCACCATGTGATGTCATCTGAGGACACCAAGCATGTCCTCAGACAAATATCAGTCTGTTAACCAATATGATGTTCCCAACCCCCTAAGCTGCTACTCCGTAGCTGGACCATTCGAGATCCTCTACCAACTGCTCAGCTTTTTTAATTTCCCACTGGAATGTGACCTTTGATCTTGACTGGCCCTCCTGTGGTTCTGCGCACTTGGTGGGATCTCAATGGGCCAGGGGTTTTTCACAAGAGATCGTGTTAGCTAGTTTGTCTAATGAGAACAATCCCCCCCCCACACCCCCCTGTTTTCCATCACTGCAAAACATAGAACGCCTAAAGAATTAAGCAGCTCTTGCTAGTGATTGGTCATTTTTAATCTATAAGCTGATCTGTTAGAGGGAGGCAGTGTGGTTTGAACTGCAGCCTCACCACAAAAAGGTTCCTGGTTTGATTCTGGAAGCTTGTTGATAAGCTGTTTTTTTTGTTTGCATGAATAAGAGAATGTGTGAATGAGAGCTGAATGAATCATTGTTCGGTTAAACCTTGCCTGATGACATCCATGATCAGCATTGGTGGGATAAGCAGTCAAGAAGTATCAACTGCCCTGTCTATTGTTGGAAAAATAAAGTCAAGTGGTCAAGTCTTAATTAAGTAAATTCTAAAGTAAATATTAAGTATTTTATGATGTTTGCCAAGTAAATATTGATTGTTTTATGATAAGACAAATTCCATGTAGACCTGATGAACAAATCTATAGTGCCTGTTTTGTTGCCTGGGCTTGAAACATTCATCATCTCAGGAAAATCTGATACTAATGAAGCTAACTATGTGTGTTGGTGCCCCCCACAGTGCAATTCTTATAGACTGTAAGCCATTAGATACCATTAAGAATCACTTATTTCAGAGTTGAAAGGGATTAGGGCAAAACTCAGTTGATGAATGATTCAGTACTAAAGCTTGAAAAATGTCAAAGTGTAGTTAAATTTGTCATTCTGAATAATTAGATTCTTCAGATTGAGACCTTCAATTAATATCTGCTAAAAGGTAGAAACTGTTGGTAGTCCAGTTGCCACAGCAAGATTTATAAGGACTATAACTGAGAATTCTCATAGATCTATTGAGATTATTGTGACATTTGAAAAGTTTTAAAGGTCATGTTTATGGAGCAGAAAAAGGAGAAATGATAATTACCTTTTTGATTGTATGTGGTGACACCTTGAGTCTTGTGTGTCTTTTAAATAGCATGTGATGTTTCAGGCTATATGGACTTTGTCATCCAGAAGGATTTTACTTCAAATAAGAAAAATAATTGATATACCCAGAAGAGGTCTGGCAGATCTTATGACGCAAGTGCAAATCCCCCCGCGTGCGTGCATGTGCACACCCACTTAAAAACTGCATATAAAGTTGCATGTCACGATATTGCCCCACAAACACACCCACACATTACCAGCGGCAGGATCAGGCAGAGGGTAGGTGGGATGTAATAATGTCTGCTGGTCTATAAAGTCCTCGGGGCTGGAATGTTGGCACTGAGAGCTGTGTATTGTCCTTGGTGTCATCCAATCAGATTGCTCCCTGCTCCTCCTCCTTTCAGTCTCTGTGTTCCATCAAGAATTGATCAAACTTCTTTACAGGTCTATTTTAACTGCCTCCTGTTGGATGTGCACATGATACATTGAAGCATTGTTGTAATTTTCATTTTGAACGCCGAGCAAGTGTTACTGCTTAAATAACAACTCAACATGTGAAAAATGTTTCACCGAGAGCATCAGTTCTGCGACACTCATATGTCGTTTGGGTTAAAAGCCGAGGTGAGAAGAGATTGTCAAGACTGATTCTGTTTGAAAACCATCAGGTTCATGTTTTGGTGGTTTAGAAGTGCTGGCTGACCTTGTTCCTGTGTAATGTGATCCAGCTGGGTTTTCATTGAGAATGGATGCAGCTGGGGGGGTGTAGGCTCTGAGCCAGAAATATCTTAACTACATTGATTGTCTGGATCACATAGCAGAACAGCACATGATTGTGATGCAAAGCCACTTCGATAATCACATTTCACCATTTAAAACCCAAGAAAGTGTCAGAAGCGAAAAATGTTCCCTTAGGTTTGAGAGTCTTTGATTCTTGTCTTGAAGTTGAATATCAAACTGTTGTGGCTAAGATGGCTTCTGGTGGAAATAAACAATGTAATATAGGTGATAGTTGATCGCTCTTGTGTCAGGTAACACACCCACTTCCAGACCACCATCTTGTACTTAAGTGCTCGATAAGGTTCTGTTTGTCATGCTGACTTCCCCTATCAATTAATCTCTGGTTATTATAGTGAATATAACCAAGGACCCTGGAAAAGGAAAACACCAAAATGAAATAATAGAAGTAATAAAATTACAATGATTAACAATTGGAAGTTCCTGTCTGTGCAATCAGCAAACATTCTATGTTAATGAATGGAGCTTTTGTTCGGTGAAAGATGCCACACACTGTCCGGTTTCTCTGAGAGGGTTGATCTGCATCTTTTGTGAGTTTTTTTTTCTGTTAATATCCTGATGATGATGGAAAATACATCTCTTACGACAGTATAAGCAGTTACTGCAAAAAACATAGAATTATAATCAAATTTCTTGTTAATTGCTTTAGAATGGTCTGAATGAGATGAGACTTAACTAAGGTTCTGCTGGGTAAGCACGCTGAAGGAATGTGGCGACTCATCAAACCCACTGAGAAACACATTCCACTCCTCTGAGGACGCACTGTCCTCACTGAGGTCAGAGGTCATCCACTGAAAAGAACACTGGACTTTTTACATTTTTGCTTCATAAAAATGTTGAAATTTCAGTGTCTGAAAATTGTTTCATTGTGTTTTTTGAAGTAGCTGTATTCCAGTGAAGTTTAGCTGCTTCTTGTTAGTCTTAAGAAGTAGGCTTTAAATTGTTATATCATTGACTAGTCCGCACGCATCAGGTCATTGAAATATTTACTGCACACAGATCCCAGATCTGATCCTGCAGTCTAGTGGTCCAGAAACAGGTAGGACTTTCTTGTTTGTAGATGATGAAAGTAATTGGCAAGAATGTGGATGCCACCAAGAAATAAGCAAACATTTGAAAACTTACTTTTCTCAATAGTGAAAATTAAGACAATAGAGGAGTTGTGCTTGGTCTTCAGTCAGTGATGTTGGTCAGACAGTAAGCATTTTCTTTTAACCTGCGTGTGTGTGCGCGTGTGTGCCAACAGACCTCAATACCACACTTAAAAAAAAAAAAAGAAAAGTCATTTTCAGCAAGCCAGCAGACACTTGTTTTTCATGGCATCTTTGGACATCAGAAAAATGACCCCAGGAAGACTGTTTAACCTTAGGGAAAATCCTGTATAGGAAATTAACAGAATCAGCTGAAAGTTATTCTCCAGTGTGGGAAGAGTAAACGGTCGATTGGGTGGATGTGGTATGGACCAATAAGAAGGCTCTGGGCAGCCGTGTGAGCGCTTGTTTCCATGTTGCCTCAGTTATATAACATTCTCATCATTTAGTTCTGGCTCCATATTTATGTCCACATAGCCACTGTCCTGCCTTTCTGGGCCTCTCGTACACTGTCAGGGCTTGTCTGCAGGGGAATAATTATTTCTTTCTGATATTCAGTCAGCGGGAAAAAGGTATATGGGTTGTACAGTTTGTAATGTCTCAATCATTTTTGGGGGGGGGGGATTCCTGTCAATTATCACCATGTCTTTTTTAGTGTGATACCTGGAACTTGGATATTAGAACTTAACAGTATTAACTAGATTAGGGATACTAAAACAATGTTGGCGTCTGGTGTCGAAAAATACAGTATCAAGTGTCCTTGGTGTTAATTACATATGGTTTTGTGTTAAAAAAATCCTCTTGTGATGCACCTCTCTCTCTAACACACACTCACAGTCAGTTCCAGACTTGTTGAAAAACAACCAGTTGGAGAGCCCTCCACCTTCTGCGGAATGAATTGTAAGAAGTCAGGATGGCATGGAGGGGGGTGGGCTCGTCCAGAAGAACTGTTTGATTTGAAAAATGAATCTTCCAGATAACATGGCTCAGGACCAACAAGGTGCACATATCAATGTCTCATCAACTTTAAGCTGCACCATGAATAGGTGGTGTTTTGTTTGTTTCTTTATTTGTTTTGTTTTTTTTACACCCCAGTAGATGGAAGTAGAAAGCTTTTAGTCTTGTTTTCATGTAAAATATTGTGCTGACATGAGACACAAACGTAACGAAACAAATTGCCCCAGTATCTATTTAAAGTCTGTGTACTTGATTGATCACTTAAATGAGAGTGGGGACAAAGCAACAGGTGATAAGTGACATGCTGGGTTAGTTAGATAAACAGGCTTGTAGTTGAGTTCACTTCCTGTAGAGGTACATGGGGGAAAGGGTGCACTGAACAACCTCCACAGTCATAACCAATGTTTAAAAGACTTGGTAAACATTACCTGATTGTTTTCAGGAGATTTCTTTGACAATAACAAAAGACTGGGGATCACTCTTAACAACTGCACATGATCGAATCAAACTCACTACAACAACAAAGTCAATGAGCATGACTTATTCGAGGGACTGTTAAGAGGGTAGATAAACATAGACAACAAACCACTTGGTTTTATCATGGTTTTGCCCACAGCTAGCAGCTGTTTCTTCTATTAATGTAGTCCTGTTTTGCTTTGTCAGCCCACTGTTTTCTATCGTCGTTTTGACATTCTGTTTCGACTTTGTCCAGTGGCAATATTTCCTGCTCTTTTTCAATGGCTGTTGGTGTCATGTTTACTGTTGGATCGGGTCTCTACATACTACCTGATTGTGGCCTGTTTTTTTCTCTAAAATTCAACCAGCTTTAACCACAAGTGAAGTCTGCTTGGGTCTGTGCCCCTCACACACCTGACAACTGTGGGTCTTTTCCCCTGAAACACTATCAGATTTCTGTGCTAAGTAGCCGCTGTTCCTGGCGCAGACTGAATCATGGGTAAAATCTTACTGTTTCTTCAGCTTCAGCAACACTTTAACTAGGACAGGGTTGACTCAACCAGCACAAAGGGCAAAAAAACATCACATTAATTCAAAGAGCTGCACAACAAATGAATGTCTGCATCTCTGCAGCAATGTTTGCAACTCAACTGCTGAGCGGTGTTGACTGGTATTTTCTTACCTCTGTTTGATCAGGGGGGACATTTAACAGTGTTTTTAAGGTCTACCTGGAAGTAACTCCCCTCCATATGTGTCCAGTAGAAAACAGTAATTTCTTGATTTTTCTCTGTTTGTGTGTATGTGTGTTGGGGGGGGGGGGACTCAGAGAAACTGGTCAGTTTCATTTACTGCCTTTGGGAAATTCCTTATTAATATTAGTATGGGGAGCAAGCTGAAATGAAGCCTTTGCATTGAAGCCTTAAAATGCGACCATGAAGTGTGGCACATCGAACAGAAAAGCTTCCCATTTCACTGGACAAAAAATGACCACACAGATGAGAATGTCCTGTTTGCCTCTTTGCATCTGCCCTATGCTTTGTTTCCCTGACTCTGTAATTGCAATTTACAATGTCGTCCTGGCCTGTGGATAAGCAAATGCTCAGATCGGGTTTGTGATTTTCAACCAGTGTGCTGTGAGAGATTGTTGAGTGTCACGTCTGTGACACGATGACATAGAGGTCAATGTTAGTTAGTGCTGCGCGACACTGGCAGTTTGGGATCACAGCAAGATGAGCGAGTGACAGTGATGAAGATGGACAAAAGAAAAAAGAAACGCCGGGGAGCTCAAGGCAATACAGTGAAAGCTATCTTTCATTTGGATTCACTTTCACTGGGGATGCAACGGCACCGACACCACTGTGCTTGGTGTGCAGTGAGAAGCTATCCAATAGCGCCATGGTGCCAAGCAAGCTTAAACGGCATCTCCAAACAAAACACCCTTCCGTTCAAATCAAGACGATGTACTATTTTGTACGCTTATACAAACAATGAGAAATGTTTTTCTTGAGGAATTGAAAGGAAAGCATAAAGTCAAGGTTTTTTTTTCTGCCATCTTCTTGCCAATTTGGATCCTCTGGATATTCTGTGTGACTTTTTTGACTTTCTGACAAGGTCCTTTGTGTCTTAGCAGGTCCGGGAGACAGAAACTTGGATGCCAATGAGGACCACACAGACTGTAGCCATTGCAATAAACCCAGACAATTTGCAAGCATCAGGAGACTTTGACTTTGATGAGGAAGATGACTTTGACTTCGATGAGGAAGATGAGGATTCCGACACCCAGGACGAGGATGAACTTTCTGGATCGGGCGATGCAGGTTTACTTTCGAAATCAGTCCCAACTTTTAAAGCTGACATTGAGAAATACTGTCTTCTTTTAACTAATCTTTCACTCTCTCCCTCGCTGCCTATGAAGAGACTGTTCTGTATGGACAAGAGGTGAGGCACACAGTCAAACTATTACTTTTAAATTATTTTTTTAATTTTTTTTTATTGACTGGAAATGAAAGTTTAAACTCTTGTGACATTGAATACATGGAATGCAATGTTGTATGGACAGAAAATTGGCCCTTCGCTAAGCTGTGTCTGTGTTACACAAGCTGACAAATCACAGCACAGTGTCAAACAGACAAGCCGAAGTACAATATCGTAATGGCAGATCTTTATTGAGTCCTATGTAACCCTTTCATTTTTCAAGTTTAGTAGACTTTAAGTATAGATATGGTTAGTCATTGTCCCTTGGGCACTTACATTGGTGCTATAGAGAGTAAAAGGAGACTCTCTTTTCGACCTATTGACAAGCACATCTTGTTTACTCCAAGGAACGTGGTGATGAAAACATGTTTTCATGGACTAAGCAGCACATGTTTAGCATGTGCTGCTATGTTTGTCTCTATAGCTGTGAATTTTAATAGCTATTAATCATGGTAACAAGCTAGCTAGTGAAAGGAACGTAGCCAAGTAATGTTAGTAATGTTGGATTTTATATAATTTACTATTTCTTGTCTTTCTAAAGCATTATGTAAAATTTTCTGTCTAAAAGACCTTTTTTTTCTTTAAAAAAAAAAAAAAAAGGTCTCCAGGGAGTTCTGTGGCAGGCAGTGGGGCAACATGCTGACCCTGACAGCTCGGGCAGCCTGTTGGACATAACAGTAATTAAAGGGGGCAGGGCTAAGTGAAGGTTAAATTATCTGGAAATTAGGAGTGGAAAAGTTAAATTAAAACTAACAAAAATTTTGAAAAGTTTTTTAAGTTGTTTTTTTTAATTTTTTTTTATTTAATATTTTGACCTTTCAGATATTGATCATTAAAAGATAAGCTTAACAAACTTCTGTTTCCCATGCAGCCTGACATCAATGACAACCATATTGTTGAAAATCTGATCCCGTTGCGGCCTAACGTTCGTGTTGTCCAGAACAACAATGGCCTTCGGGTACTTGGAAACCATGGCGAGTCTGTCGAGGAGAACCCATCCAACGTGCTGATGTCACATGCTGGAGACGACAGTCTGCTAAGCAAGACAGAGGTTCTTGCAGGTCAGTATACCATGTCAGACATGAATTAGCCACTAGTGATCAGAAAATTCCTCAACTGTTGACTATTTTGCAGAAAATTTACTAAAGGTGACTCACTGTCACATGACCTTTTGCTTTAGCTCTGATTGCCGGCAGCGCCGTGGGCCTGATGTTTGCCGTCTTGTTGGTGCTTATTCTCATTCACCGTGTGAAGAAGAAGGATGAGGGAAGCTACGATTTGGGGAAGAAGCCCATCTACAAGAAGGCCCCCACCACTGAGATCTACGCATAGATACCACACCATTGCAACATGATGCCTCCTCATCCTCCTGTTTCTTCCACTGAAGAGGAGGGGCCCCACACACTGTCTCCTCCCTTCTGGTACAGTTCTATTGGTGCTCTCTGAGCCAATTGGAGGCCACGTCACTCCTTCAGGGCGACGTTGCCACTTTGTGGAATTTATATTTCAACTGGTTATGGATCAGCTGACTTGCAGGTATAAACACTAATGCTGCTCACATCAATATGCATCATGCCCCCGTATTTATTCTGTCCTTTGACTGAAGCCCCATCTCTTCTTGTTTCGTTCATATGTTTGTCATCCCAGACTATTGAGTTTTCTGAGCAAATGATTCTATTACTTTTTTATGCTGTCCTATTATCCTTCTGATTTATATACTGATCGATATAACATGCTGCTGATGGACCTTTTCAACCATCATGAACTTATTCATCTCCTAGTTCAGTGACTTTTTTTTTCTATCTGCCACAGATTAATCCTCCTTGAAATATTAACTAAAAGAGAATATCTTGTAAAAACTTAAGACTGTCAAGTAAAAAGTAGTGAAAGTCTAAAAAAAATCAAAAAAATCTCTGTATACTTGGAGGGAAAAAACATCACAAGTATTTAAGTGTCCAGTTTGATGTCACTATATTCATCTCTTGTGCAAAAGTCATACAAATCAGGTCCAAAGAATTTCAAATGGCTTATCTTGTAAGGGCTCCACCTTCAAGAGTTTTACTATAATGTAGTGAGACTGCAGAAGGAAACCAATTGAGATTTCTGCTCTGTTTTTTTGCCAGTCTTGTAGCATAGTGTCAAAAGACTTGAGCACTGCATGACCTGAGTCACACACACGGAAAAATTAGCTGCTCAACACCACTGGCTTTGTTTTCTTTTTGTTTTCAAGTCAAACTTAGTGAAACCAACACTAACTGAGGTATGACACACCCATATTCCCCATACACACAGAGGTAGGTACAGTTGGTGTTTTTGGGTCATCTTGTGTCCTAAATTTCTCAGTAATAATCAGATTGGCAATGCCACCAAAAATAGGCAACTGGTTTCAAAAATGCTTGGGTTCATTGTCAGTCTGATAACGATTGCATTGTACAGCTCAAAATTAACTAAGCTTAGAGCCTCAAACTGTTTTCAAGCCATCTGCAAGAAATATTCTTAGTACATACAGCTGCGTTTGGACCATGATTTTTTTAATTTCATAACCTCGTCCTTGCCATTGGTACAGATAAGGGATTTTTCCCCAATAAAGTAAAAAAAGAAAACAGCAAAAAGTTGTGGAACCTCTACTGTGATTCATTCTGTCTTGAAAAAGATGAAAATTGTTGTTGAAACAGGCTCAGTAAAGTTGAGTTTTTTTGGTCTGAAGGAAATTTAAGGTTTATTTTATAAATGGTGTGTTAAGATTAGAATCTGCTTTTTTTTTAATGGTCTGAACATTTGGTGAAACTGAAGATTTTGGGCAAAAAATGAGGAACTGTCAGGTTTTAATATAATGTATGCTTAAAAGGATTCTTTAAAAAAAAAAAAAAAAAAAAGCAATGTCACACAATAGGTTTTTCTTAATTAACAAGTCCGCAATTGATGATCCGTTTAAGTTTTCACTGAACAATTTTGGTACGTCGAGTTTTTTTCTTCCAGTTACGAGGTCGATATTCCTCTATAAGCTACACAGTGTTTATGTAACAGTGACTAGGAGCTCTGAAAGCTATGGATCAGTTCAGTGGTCATTCTTTTGGTCCAAACATTTATGTAAATAACAATTTAGTTTTCAAAAATGGACATTGTCTCTGGGCTGCCACAATTAAAATGTACCAAATATTTAAAAGCCAAAATCTTGAGTTTCCTGCAGAAAACTGCCTGCAATTGACTGAAGGTGATGTGACAAACACATTTGATTTCTTCCCACTTTATTAAATGTCAGGATTCTATTGCCTTTTTTGCCTTTTTTGGGGGGGGTCCCCTCATTAAGCTGTTTGTACATGATTTAAATTTTTATACGCTAGTTTGAGATTCCAGATCTAAATAGTTTAAATGTTTTATTTTGTAAGAGTTTCTTTTTATCTCTCATTAAACTGTTGCTTTTTATATTTATATGGATATTTGTTAGAAGGAACCTTGTCTGATCGGCTCTTTCACTGCAGCCCAGATATGTTTGAGCAGATCTGGATGAATGATGCTAGCTTTCTGTGGACAAAACTCCAGGAATTAACCATATGTTGTCACATTGAGAGGCAGGAGCTGACAACATTGTCCAGGTCTGCTTTTAGTGAGGGGATTCTGCTGCTTCTGGTCACAAACACATTGTGAATCACAGACTGACTTTTCTGACGATTATTGAAATAAAGCTATTTTTATGCACAACTACAATGTAGTTGGAGTGATTGTTTTTTTCATAAAATTGCAGCGATTTTTAAATGTATTTTACAGAAAATTAAGACTCTTTTAAGCACAACCAGTGTCCAGTAGAGCAAAAGGATGATACAGAGAAAAGGGTTAGACAGAAAAGGTTGTTTTCACTGTGGCAACCAGTTACTGTCACACCTTCTCAGCAACATCAAATAACCCACAGATAACCTAAAAATAGTTGTGTAATAAGACCAGTAAAATTGAAATGGGTGGGGGTTGTAAAACATTACTTTTACCTGGAAACCATTGAGGAAAAAAAAGTTTTTGGAAAATCAAATTTCTTGGGTATTTTAAAGAAATAAGTGATGAAGTTTCTGAAAATAGAGGTGAAAAACACGAGAGAAAAAAAAAAAAAAAAAAAAGCTGCATAGGGATGATTCCAAAACAGGAGTGAAAATGACAAATGACCAGGCACAAAAATGAGAAAAGTACAACACATGGACAAAAATGTTTTAATTGAAACGTTCTTCAAACTTAACATTGTTTTTCTAGTCAAGTAAGCCCAAGGGGGAAAAGAAAATAGCTTTTGCTTTGTTTAAAATGATGTTCAAACAAAGTCTGCTCCCTCATGAAACTGAATGAACAAATGAAGGCATGAGTTAAAGTTCAACAGGAAACACAAACACTTTGAGAAGCCAAGTTTTCTCTCACTTTCTTCATGTTTCAATTATTTAACTTTTACCTTTATGATGTATTGTTGATACCTAAAGTCGCTGTACTTAGTCTTTGTTTTTGAAATATTCTTTTGCGCCATTTGTCCTAGGCCCAATGTTCATATTTGATCAGACCTAAATCATCTGACTGAAAACAAATGAAAATGCTTTTTAAAAAAAGGGATATAAAGTGTATCCGTGATTTGTGTGGTTCATTTTTTTTTTTTAATGTTACCACTGAATATTTAACCTTTTTGTCCAAACTGACGTCAATAATCAAATCAAAATTGTTATTACTTCTCACAATTATATTGAGTTCAATTAATATTTGTTTTAGGACTCAAAATGTGCAAGTTTAAAGGCTGCAAACAACCACAAAAATAGGCAAGAAATGAAAGGGTCCATCCATTGTCTGCCACTGATCCTGCGTTCATGGTAACAGGGGAAGGTGGAGCCTATCCCAGCTGTCAACCGGCACAGTAAACCCTAGACTTGTCACCAGTCAATCACAGGGACACATATACAGACAAACAACCATTCACTCATAGCAATTTTTTTCCAATTAACCTGTTGGATGTTTTTGGACTGTGGAAGGAAAGCCAAGCAGACACTGGGAGAACATGCAAATTGCACACAGAAACATTCCTTCGTCAGAATCGAACCAAGGTCATTTGTGCTTGGGCCGAAGTGCTAACCAGTGCGCCATTAAATATATTAAACAAAAAAAAAAAAGAAATTGTTAACAGCAGAAAATCTTTATCTAATGCAAATAATTTTGCATTAGAAAAAATTTGACTTTCAAATACAAAGCAAAGTTCATAGCTTTAAAGTTGGTTGATATTTATCACCTGATTTTTACCTAACCAATGTATTCAGCTCATGCAGCTCATGCTGGAAGCAGAAGTAAGTCCCAGCTGTGATCAGCAGGATTTTAAACTGGACCAGGCACCTGACTATTAGAGGGCTGCATAGAAACATTGAGACAATTACTCGCTCATTTACATCTAACAATCAATTTAGAATTTTATACTTTATTAATCCCACACAGAGAAATTGATTCTATGAATCATCTATTAGCCATTGCTGCCATCCATCGCCGCCAGGGGAGCAGTTAGGGGTTCAGTGTCTTGCTGAACAACACTTTTACACACTAGGAGGAGCCGGGAATCAAACCAGGAACGTTTGGTTCCAAAGGTGATTGCGCCACACCATCACTTGACAGAATCTACTGCCATAAACCCATTGATGATCCGTGCAGGCATGGGAGAGCATGAAGACACCTGCACAAATGTGCTCAACTGTTTAATGGGACTCCTACATAAATCTCTGAAGACTTGTTTTTTTTCTGGGAATGTCTTGACTACTTTCTGCATCATTTCCTGCTAAACTTTTGCGAGTGAGTTGGTGCAGGAAAAGTGATCACTAGAGATGAGAAACTATTTGATAAAATGTGTTGTAACTGTTCCTGATGGTAAATCTGGGGATCAATAGTTGCAACAACCTTCTTAAATGACTTTTTTTGACAGATTACGATAAAAGATCAGTCACGAACCAGTGTATGATAAAGCTGACCAGTGGAATGAACCCATGAGAGGATATCACAACACCGTGCGTGCTGCGACGCCAATGCCATCTGCTGGGCACATATTGCTGTTAGCAATTACATACCAATTACATTTTCTTGCTAGCATCTTCTTGCTTGTTCAGAGGTTTCAGTCATTAGAGGATGTTTGATAAAAATTATATAAAAAGGTCAAATGAGGTGGAAAATTCAACTGAATCAAAACCAAGTTTTTTATTTCTCATTCAGAACAAAATTTATTATGCTAAACAAATTACTTTTTTCATTTTCAAATGAAGTTTCATATGTAACTGCAGTCTGATGAAAACAATGAAGAACAAAAATAGAGTGTGATTTGGATCCAGGGATCAAAAGTTGTGACTTTTAACCAGTCGATGCCATGGCACCTTGTAAAAAAACACCAAGTGGTCACACATTACCACAACAACCAGCTCCAAGCTAGGGAGCAAAGTTCAGCTTAAGTCCCACCAAATATTGTCCCTGACTATTCAAATCAAAATGAACAGATTTTCATACTTCACATAATTCTATTTTGAAAAATCTGAGTTTGGCTATTCCATTTTTCAACCTTAGTCCACTTGATCCAGATAAGTAAAAACTGTTTTTTTACCTGAATATGAGTTTTCACATTTTTGTTTTCCAACCATTTTCTGTGATTTTTATTCAGTCACCTATTAATAATCAATATGTGGGAATGTTTTTCTCAAGTTGAAAAACTGTGCATTCAGGTTGCAGACCAAGGGGCTAGGGAACTTCCTTTTTGAATAGGTCAGACAATGTGTCAAGTGTACATCATCTCGGCCATGTGTGACATCTTCTTGGGGATATAAAGGTAAAACTCCATGTAGCCAGCCAGGTCCTCTATCGTGATGTCATCCACGAAGCCCCTTGCCTGCTCTGAGCATGAGCGGGGTGAGCCAGCTGTCAATGAGGAAGAAGTTGATGAAGATGGTGTGCTGAGAGTTCTAGCTGTGCTATGGCTCCTTTCACACTCTGAGACAACATGGCGGAGCCCTGTGAAGGAGTAAACTTCCACACCTTTCCACCCCTGCTGACGGGAGGTGCACTCACACTGGGCTACTGCAACATTGCCATCCGTAGAAGTGGAGCAGCTGCTCTGTGCGCACAAACAGGACACAACATCTGACGATCCTCCCTGCAGCTGTGATAGAGCCCGAAAGTCTTCTGCCACTGGTCCAGATATGGCCCTGCTTGTGTCCTCTTGTCCCCTTTCCTGCTTAGACAGAGAGCCGGGAACCGCCGGGATGTCACATGATTGAGGTGAAGGAACACAGCTCTTGTATCCAGAAGCAGACCCAAATACGTGACCAAGAGGGGAGACATCTTTCTGGGCAGCGGAAGAGCCAGATGTTGCAGGCAGAGGGGGCACAGGCAGCTCTGGTACGACCAGGTGCTGCTGCTTCAGACAAGAAGGTGGTGGTAGGGCTGCGTTGCCACAGTACGTGAACCTTGGAGGCTGCAGGATTGGTGACTTGGATCTACGACGCCGTTGAGACCTGGAACCTCCTCGAGATGATTTCCTCATACAGCTGGATAGACGAAAAACAGACAATACTGTACATGAGCTCTACCTACTAAACTGTAGCATCAAGTGACTGAAAACTTCCATAATCAAAACTTGAGTACTCTCCATAAATCAGGTAGAAAATGTTTGCTGTTATTTTCGTCAATTATTCACAGCTTCAATCCATTTTATGTTGATTCAGAACTTAAACATTTGGACAGATGTCGCATCTCAGTAGAAAATAAATATCAATGCGATGTTAAATACAACATCAACACCAATTAAGCATAAGCAAACATTAACATGTCCTGTTATGAGGATGTTAGCATTTGAACTTATGGAAGGACCAACATTTTGGTTAATTAGAAACTTAAAAACAATAAAATGCCAACATAATCTAATTTGGAAACTTATATCAAACAGCATTCAGCCAAATATCAATGCCATAACTGAGCAAAAAATTTGTAGGTTATTTATCACTTGATGGGTTAACAGACCCGTGCCAGTTGTCTTTGGGACAGCTGAGTTTGGGTTTTGTTGCAGTGGCATCAAGCCCGCCTCTTGGTGCAACTCGGGGGGTCGACACATCTGACACACTGGCAGCCCTGACACTGAGAAACACAGACACGTATGAAGTGAAATACACAAATCCAACGAGAAAATAACTAAAGGTGATTTACCTGTCAGCATCCACACGCAGCTTTTTGAAGGCTGTCTGCAGTGTCTCCTCTTCACACTCCTTCCCTTCGGCCTCCATAGTTGGAGGGGGATGCTCCGACCAGCCCCCCAGCTGCAACATACCATTATTTGTTGTATTTTTAATCAACCTGTCTGCACAAGGTCACACACATACAATTACCCACAACAAAATATCTTAAACACAGGTAGATGATATCCAAAACCAATAACAAATGACAAGAAAAATCCCCTAGGAATTTAGCAACACTTTAGAATAGTAATTATCAGCAAGAAATTACCAACAATGAACTTGAAATACAGGGCTATAAAGGGCTGAGAAAATTAATCAGAAATTTTAATATAATTGCCATGACAATGAAAAATATAGTTATCTGATTAGTAGAAAAATGTTTAAGGCACACCGCATAATACTGGCCATGTTATTTCAAAATCTATTAAGTTGATCGTTTCCACCATAAAAAAATAAAATAACAAACTGTACACAAAATACCCCTTAAACGTGTAAAATGGAGCACATTGCCAAGTACACTGTTAAGTTTGGTCGCATCTCGTGTGACCAATTTAGAATCAAGCGGCGACACAAACACTCGCCAGTAAACAGGTTTCATAATCACTCCCACCAAGCTGGCCAGTGACTTCCGTTAGCAGCAGCTTAGCTAGATGGCTAACTATTATTGTTAATTTCGCATGTGCTCGGCGAATCAAACGGCTCGGTAAGTCTTGGAATGACATGGGAGCCGATACTCACTGTTTAGGATGTCCTGACCCTGGTAAAGAGAGATATCCGGAGCATAAGCGGCCCCCCTTATCGGACAGGGCCCTCGACTGCAGACCAACAATACAGACTAGCTGATAGCTCCAAAATGCTAACTCACTGTGCCCCCAAGAAAAAAAACACGCCCGAAGGGAACAACCGTGCAGGGAATCTCTTGTACCACGAGCTCCCTCACAGACTAACAAGATGGAGAACATCGATGGCCATGAAAGGTGCCGCTCGCGTCCAATTTTAGACTTCCCTGTCCACCCGCCCAGAAAAGACGGACTCCGACAATAAACTCGAACTGGCGCTTTCGCGCTTGCAAGTGCGCGTCCTCGCCACTATTTGGTACCGTGAGGCATCACAACACCGCGCGTGCTGTGACGCCACCGTTTGGCCAAGAGCCCGAATGGAGGGCTCGTCTCACTTTACAGCCGGAAATAAAATGATGCCAAGCGCAGGAACAGTAGGAGAAACTGTAATTTAATAAATCATCCTCTTTTCCTGTCGACGTTTCCCTTCAGTAGTCGCCACAGCGAATCAATCTCCATCCCTCCATATTCCCTGTATCTTCTCCTCTCAAGTCAAATAACTTCATGTCCTCTTTCACTTCATCCATAAATAAATGAATAGACAGACAGTCAGACTTGGTGTTTTTGTCTTTATAGCTAATGTTTGTTTTTAGGACGCTTGCTGCCATTTACTGCTTATAACTTGTTTTTTTTTTTTCTTCATTTTTTTTAGTAGCTGTCCAAGCGCTGGCAAATGAGATGTGACTGGTGGAATGAGATCAGTGTCCCAGGGCGGATTGACACCCAGGTGTCTGATTTAATTCATTTCCTTGCTCCACACTTCTCATATGAGTCACAGATCAAACAAATAAAATTTGTTCAAACTTGAGGGGATATTTATGTGACTTTTTCAAGTGAGGCATAATTTTTCCCCATGATTCCTACATTTCAGTGATGCATCACAACCCCCAATCCCTTTAATAAGAACCTAATATCCTAAATTCATTCATTCATTATCTGCCACTTATCTGCTTCAACCTATCTCAGTTGTCATTGGGCAAGAGGCAGCATAAAGCAAAGATATTTATTCATGTCTAAACTATACTGCCTGTCCTTCCCACCTGGTTGCAGTGGAGCTGGTGCAATGCTGAACTAGCTTTTGGCAAGTAGCAGGGTTTATCTTGGGTCAGTCATCAGCTGATCACAAGGCCACATATAGACAATTTAAGGCAGAGATGGGCAATTTTTTTGTCTTTTTTGGAATTTAGATTTTCTTACTGACCAGCCAGTCAGAGGTAGATGAGGTGAGAATTAGGGAGCATAAAATAAAATGTATATGAAGTCAATTTCCTTCTTTTGTTATACTATTTAAGTAATACATTCACAAATTCAATAACTGAAAAATCCTAAAACAAAAACAACTGTCCATTGACAGAATTATAGGGAACAATATTGGTCAGTCTATTTTGCCAGTGTATTAAAATCTGGTGACAGTTTTGTATTAGAAATCTGAGGCTGAGAAACTTTTCTCTTAACCTAGAGTACCAGTGCTGATGAATATTTGGTCTTTTTTCAGGTTTGAACAAAATGAAGCATAACAAAACATCTGTGTTTTGTTGCCAAAAATGTTAATGTATAAGACCAGAGAAGAATGCAGCCTCAAGGCAGCATATGGGCCAGTTTCTCCCAGAGCCGGTCCCAAGCCTGGATAAATGCAGGAGGGTTGCCCAGGAAGGGCATCCTGAGTAAAACTTTTACTAAACCCAAACATGCAAATCTTCTTCTTTCGGCTTTTTCCCTTCAGGGGTCGCCACAGCGAGTCAACTTTCTCCATCTAACCCTATTCTCTGTATCCTCCTCTCTCACACCAACTACCTTCATATCCTCTCTCACTGCGTCCATAAATCTTCTCTTTGGTCTTCCTCGAGACCTCTTGCCTGGCAGCTCCAATTCCAGCATCCGTCTACCAATATCTTCTCTATCCCTTCTCTGTACATGACCGAACCATCTCAGTCTGGCTCCTCTGACCTTCTCTCCAAAATATCTAACATGTGCTGTTCCTCTGATAGACTCATTCCTGATCCTATCCATCCTGGTCACTCCCAAAGAAAACCTCAACATCTTCATCTCTGCAACCTCTAGTTCTGCCTGCTGTCTTTTGGTCATTGTAACAGTTTCTAGTCCATACATCATCGCTGGTCTCACCACTGTCTTGTACACCTTTCCTTTTATTCTAGCTGAAAGTCTTCTATCACATAGAACCCCTCACACTTTTCTCCACCCATTCCAACCTGCTTGGACCCGTCTCTTCACCTCTTTTCCACACTCTCCGTTGCTCTGGACTGTTGACCCTAAGTACCTGAAATCCTCCAGCTTCTTGATCTCCACTCCCTGTAGCCTCACTGTTCCACCTGAGTTCCTCTCATTCACACACATATAGTCTGTCTTGCTGCGACTAACTTTCATTCCTCTCCTTTCCAGAGCATACCTCCACCTCGCTAGATGTTCCTTTACCTGTTTTCTGCTCTCACTACAGATCACAATGTCATCCGCAAACATCATGGTCCATGGGGATTCCTGTCTAACCTCATCTGTCAGCCTATCCATCACCATTGCGAACAAGAAGGGGCTCAGAGCTGTTCCCTGATGGAGTCCCACCTCCACCTTGAACTTCTCTGTTACCCCTACAGCACACCGTACCAGTGTCTCACAGCTAGCATACATGTCCTGCACCAGTCTAACATACTTCTCTGCCACTCCAGATTTCCTCATACAATACCAGAGCTCCTCTCTTAGCACCCTGTCATATGCCTTTTCTAGGTCTACAAAACCACAATGCAACTCCCTCTGGCCTTCTCTGTACTTTTCTATTAGCATTCTCAACGCAAATACTGCATCTGTAGTACTCTTCCTAGGCATGAAGCCATACTGCTGTTCACAGATGCTGACTTCTGCTCTCAGTCTAGTTTCCACTACTCTTTCCCATAACTTCATTGTATGGTTCATCTACTTTATCCCTCTATAGTTGCCACAATTCTGCACATCCCCTTTATTCGTAAAAATAGGCACCATCACACTTTGTCTCCATTCTTCAGGCATCTTCTCACTCTCTAAGATCCTGTTGAATAATCTGTCAGACAATCTACCGCTGCCTCTCCTAGACACTTCCACACCTCCACAGGTATATCATCAGGACCAATCACTTTTCCACTCTTCATCCTCTTCAATGCCTTCCTTACTTCACTTTTACTAATTTGTGCTACTTTGTGGTCTACAATAGTCCCCTCTTCTACCCTTGCCTCTCTTTCATTTTCCACATTCATCGGCTCTTCAAAGAACTCTTTCCATCTTCCCATCACTCTTCTAGCATGTGTTAATACATTTCCCTCTCTGTCCTTAATCACCCGGACCTGTTGTACATCCTTTCCATCTTTATCTCTCTGTTTCGCCAACATGTATAGATCATTCTGACCCTCCTTCCTATCCAACCGAGTATACCAGTCATCAGAAGCCCTTTGTTTTGCCTTTGCTACCTCTATCTTTACCTTTCGCCACATCTCCCTGAAATCCTGTCTGTTCTCTTCAGTCCTCTCAGTATCCCACTTCTTCTTTGCTAGCCGCTTTCTCTGTATAGACTCCTGCACTTCCTCATTCCACCACCAATTCTCCTTATCTACTTTCCTTCCAGATCATACACCAAGTACTCTTCTACCTGTCTCCCTGATAACACTAGCTGTTGTTGTCCAATCATCTGGAAGCTCTCCCTGACCACCCAGACCCTTTCTCAACTCCTCCCTGAAAACCATGCAACACTCCTCCCTTTTCAGCTTCCACCACTTTGTCCTCTGCTCTGCCTTTGTCCTCTTCATCTTCCTTGTCACCAGAGTCATCCTACAAACCACCATCCTATGCTGTCTGGCTACACTCTCACCTACAAGTACTTTGCAGTCACTGATCTCTTTCAGGTTACCTCGTCTATACAAGATGCAGTCTACCTGCGTGCTCCTACCTCCGCTCGCATAAGTTACCCTATGTTCCTGTTTTTTCTGGAAAAAGGTATTCACTACAGCCATTTCCATCCTTTTTGCAAAATCAACCACCATCTGTCCCTCTGCATTCCTATCCTGGATACCAAATCTGCACATCACTTCTTCATCCCCTCTATTGCCTTCACCAACATGTCCATTGAAGTCTGCACCAATGACCACTGTCTCATTTCTGGGAATATTCTGCATCACATCGTCCAACTCATTCCAGAACTTCTCCTTCTCTTCAGATTCACATCCCACCTGTGGGGCATAGCCACTAACAACATTGAGCATCACACCTTCAATTTCCAGTTTCAGACTCATAAGTCTATCTGACATTCTTTTCACCTCTAGGACGTTCCTTACGAACTCCTCCTTCAAGATAACTCCTACTCCATTTCTCTTCTTGTCAGTACCATAATAGTACAACTTAAAGCCTGCTCCTAAGCTTCTAGCCTTACTACCTTTCCACCTGGTCTCCTGGACACACAGTATATCCACCTTCCTTCTCTGCATCATGTCGACCAACTCTCTAACTTTTCCTGTCATAGTCCCAATTTCAATTAGTACCCTGTAGGTCATCAGTACCAATGGCGGTCGTTGTTAACCCGGTCCGCGACCGATCCGGTATGGTATAGTTTTGGTTGACTCGCATGTTTGGTTTTGGCCAAAGTTTTACGCCGGATGCCCTTCCTGACGCAACCCTCTGCATTTATCCGTGCTTGGGACCAGCACAGGGAGACACTGCTCCGTGCCCCCCCAAGGCAGGCTTGGAGAGACATAGGCCAGTGCCGCCCTGTGGCTGCATTAGATAGACTTATGAGTCTGAAACTGGAAATTGAAGGTGTGATGCTCAATGTTGTTAGTGGCTATGCCCCACAGGTGGGATGTGAATCTGAAGAGAAGGAGAAGTTCTGGAATGAGTTAGATGAAGTGATGCAGAATATTTCCAGAAATGAGAGAGTGGTAATTGGTGCAGACTTCAATGGACATGTTGGTGAAGGCAATAGAGGGGATGAAGAAGTGATGAGCAGATTTGGTATACAGGATAGGGTTTGGTTTTGGCCAAAGTCTTACGCCGGATGCCCTTCCTGACGCAGCCTCCTGCATTTATCCAGGCTTGGGACCGGCACAGGGAGACACTGCTTCGTGCCCCCCCAAGGCAGGCTTGGAGAGACACGGGCCAGTCCCGCCCTGAGGCTGCATTTTTTAAGTGATATCTGTGTTTGACATTATTGTAGGGGAAGATAGTATTTAGGGTCCCCCCTGGATCATGTCTGCCTAAGAGAGAAGAGTAACCAATCAAATACCCATTATATCTGAATGTTCATCAATTTGTAATTACTATTCTGAGAAAAAGTGCCAATTAACCATATCACATCTGGTTTTCTTGGTAGTTTCCTATTCAAGGCTTGTTTTTTTTTTTTTTAATTAATTTTCTCAACAATTTAACATTGTTTTAATTTGGGGTTATATCTTTGTAAATCTGATTAATACATCTTTGCATGCATTCTTAATTCATCTCTCCAATTCATTCAATCTTTTGGTTCTCCTTGCATGACCAGAGGAGTAAGAAAATGACAAGATATTAAAAACTTCATATTCAAAATTGCTGTAATCTCAACTATCTTCGATAGTCGCTCTGCAAATTCAAACCACCTGAAACCCAGCAAATAGTGAAAACAAAAAAATCTGTATATTCAATTTCAACAAATGTTATGATTACACGTGAGCGTTATGCGAGTTCTGATGGGCTGTGACGTGTCGTCAAAGAAAAAGGAGTACATTGGACCAATCATAGTGCGCCAACTGGACGTTGTCCCCAAAAAGTTGTTATCTGTCCAATCAGAGGCAAGTGCGTGGAGGCAATGGCGGGAGGGTCACGCCTCTTGACCAATAGGTTGCTGCAGTTTAGGTGACGCTACACGGGAAGTTCGTGTAAGCTGTACACCGGCGTTTGTAACCATTGAAAACGAATAGCTAGGTGAGTGTTCTTTGGTTTATAGTGACCCGAAAATATATCTTGCGGAACTGCGGGAGTTACCGGACCGAAATGTTGAGTCTCAGCGGGTTGTTGTTGGCTCTGGCACTCGCTCTGGTCCCTGGGGCCATCGAGGGTTTGAAGGAGGGCGAATGTGAAGGTAGGTTTGCCCGCCAGCTGCAGTTAGCATTAGTTAGCCGCTGTTCGTGAGATTGCCATATTTCAGACAATAGCAGCTGTCCATTGCAACACTTGCACATAAATCCGACACTGTCTCTCTGATGTGACAGATACGTATGTTAAAAAAAAAACTCTAAACATTATTTTGTGTCAATTTCCCCCTCAGTGAATGCAATTGTTTGTGTTTAAATGAATGCCACTGATCGGTATATTTTTCCGTTATTTTTAATGTCTACATAATTTATTGAATTACAATGTATTAGTTATGTTTGTTTTTTATTTATAATTCATATTTTGTGCTTATTGATATACTTTTATCAATCATGGCTTGTAATTTTTCGTATTTGTTTCAGACAGCTTGTTGAGCCACGTGATAACTGTTAAAGTATTAACTAATGTAAAAATTGTCTGATCGAAACTTGTTAAAGCAAGTAACTCCATAGAAACAATTTATTTATCTGGAGTGTCATTGTTAAATGAAACAAATAGTGATTGTTTTTTCTTCCTGCATACCTATTAGTCTTTCTGGAGAATTTTACCCTTAGGCTACTTTTCAGTGTCCTTCCTGAAACTTGAGATTTTTTTACCAGGCGTAACTGATATTTGCATTTCCTAAGCAGCTGCTTCTCTTCTGGAGTCAAAATAGATAGACCTTTATTCATTCCATGGTGGGGAAGCTTGCAGTGTTCCATCAGCAAAGGCCAACAGGTTATGTAACAAAATAAATAGAATATGTAAAGGAAATAATATGTTTTGAGAAAAAAAATATACCAAGTCAATAAAAGTATAGTAGAATAAGAATGAACTGGATCTGGAATTAGCACATCAGGGAGACAGCACATCTAATATTTTAGGAGATTAAGTTTGACCAGACTGAGATGGTTTGGTCAGGCACAGGGAAGGGGTAATGAATATATGGACCAGAAGGATGCTGAGGTTGGAACTGCCGGGCAAGTGGGCCAGAGGAGGGCCAACGTAAGACTTTGACAGATGGAGTGAAAGAGGAAATGAAGTTAGTCAGTCTGAGAGTTCAAGATGCTGAGGATAAGGTTACATGGAGACGGATGATTCAAAGCAACCTGTGAAGGAAACTGGCAAAGGAAAAGACATATTATTTCCTTCGGGATTAATAAAGTTGTTCTTATTCTTATTCTTATTCTTATATTATAGCATTATATTTAACATTCTAAATAGATTTGTACTGAGATTTGAGGATTTAGGTAAAACAGTCAAAAGTTTCAAATGACCTGTAAATTTAAAATAATGATGGAAAAAATTAACTTCAGAAGAATTGAAAGTGTGACCAGCAAATTATCCACAAATGATTTGAAAATTGCTTCAGAAAAACAGAAACAAAAGGTGCAAACATAAAATGGAATCAAAAGTATCCGGTTCTAGATCAACTAAAGGATGTATGTTTCCTAAAAGTAGGTTCAACATCTCACTTTGGATTAAATTTGATTCGGTGTTCTTTGTTTTTATGTGGATTTGTATCTGATTGTCAGGTTAATTTTAATAAAGAAAAATAGATTAATATTCAGCAATATCTTAAAGTACTACTGTCAATTTGGTTTTTAATATGGTTGACTGACTTCCTGATATATAACTGAATGTGTGTGTTGCAGTGTGTGTGACGTTCCTAGGGACATTCTATCAGTCTCTTCAGGACAACAAGATAAAGTTCACCAGTGACAACATTGAAGTGGCCCTATTAGAGAGCTGTAAAGATGCGAAGAGCAAAGAGAATCGCTTTGTAAGTTGATGCAAGGAAACCCTCCATCCAATCCTAAGGTCTCGAAACATAATGTTGTGGCTGAAGGATATGAAAAAAATCTACTCTTGAAGAATGTGGGTGTTGGTATCTATCTTAATATGTGTGTGTGTGTGTACGTATATATTTGTGTATATATGTGTTTGTGTATATATACAGTGCCTATCATAAGTGTTCACCCCCTTGGATGTTTTACCCTTTTAGTGCTTTTATAAATTAATCATCGTCAATAAAATTTGGCTTTTTTAACACAAAATTTATTGGAAAAACCTCTTTAATGTCAAAGTGAAAACAGATTTTGACAAAGTAATGTCAATGAAATTAAAATATGTAAAGAAAAATAATGGTTTGCATAATTAATCACCCCCTTCCAGTCAGTATTTTGTGGACGCACCTTTGGATGCAATCACAGCAGTGAGTCTGTGTGGATAAGTCTGGATAAGTCTTGTACATCTGCCCATAGCAATTTTGCCCAATTCTTCCTTGCAAAACCTCTCAAGCCCTGTCAGGTTGCATTGTTATTGGCATGAACAGTCCAGCCAGAAATTCTTTATAGGATTGAGATCTGGGCTTTGACTCGGCCACTCCAGAACATTTACCTGGTTCTTTTATAACCATTCCTGTGTAGCTTTTGCAGTATGCTTCGGGTCATTGTCTTGCTGGAAAATAAATCTCCCAAGCCATAATTCTCTTGCAGACTGAATAAGATTGTTCCCCAGGATTACAGTGTATCTTTACAAGCCTTCCAGGTCCGGCCGCTGAGAAACATCCACACAGCACGATGCTACCACCACGCTGAACAGTGGGGATGGTGTGTTTTTGGTGATGTGCAGTGTTTGGTTTCCGCAACATGACGTCTTGTCCAATGGCCAAAAAGCTCGATTTTTGTCTCATCAGACCAAAGAATCTTCTCCCCCTTGACCATTGAGTCTTCCACATGCTTTTTGGCAAACTCTAGTTGAGATCTAATATGACTTTTCTTCAACAGTGGCTTTCACATTGCCACTTTCCCATTAAACTTTGACCGGTGAAGAACCCGGGCAGCAGTTGCTATATGCACAGTCTCTCCCATCTCAGCAGCTGAAGCTTGTAACTCCTTCAGAGTAGTCGTAGGGTTCTTGGTCGCTTCTCTCACTAATCTCCTACTTGCATGGTCACTTAGTTTACAAGGGCGGCCTGATCTAGGCAAATTCACACAAGTGCCATATTCCTTCAATTTCTTGATAATGGATTTCACTGAACTTCAATGCCATGGAAAAAATTTTTTTGTATCCATCCCCTAAATTGTTCTTCTCAATCACCCTTTCCCTGAGTTGCTTGAAGTGTTCTTTTGTCTTCATGGTGTAATTGTTGCCAAGAATATTGATCCACCAGTCTGGACCTTTGGACACAGGTGTTTTATACCTCAATCACCTGAAGCCCACCCACACCACTCAGGTGATCTTCATTTCACTAAATGTGAGAATATTGGCAAGAATTTGATGGACCTCTATTAAATTAGACCGTGGACTTAAAAAGGGTGTGATCAATTATGCAAACAATTATCTTTCTTTATGTATTTTTATTTAATTGACATAACTTTGTAGAAATCTGTTTCACTATGACATTTAAAAAGTATTTACAATAAATTTTTGTGTTAAAGCCAAATTGTATTGACCATGATTGATTTATGAAAGCACTAAAAGGGTAAAACATCCAAGGGAGTGAATACTTATGATAGGCACTGTATTTATGTGTCTGTGTGTTTATGTGTATACATATGTGTATGTATGTCTACGTGTAGGTGTCTATGTGTATGCATGTATATCATACATATATGTATATTCATACTTATGTATGTGTGTGTATATATATATATACACACATGTGTGTGTATGTGTATATATATGTATGTATATACACACATATGTATGTGTGTGTATATACGTATGTGTATTTATGTATATATGCATATACTTACATATGTATATACACATATTTATTTATATATGTGTGTGTGTGTGTGTGTGTATATATATACACTTATGTATATAGATATATTTATGTATGTATAGACATACATAAATACACATATGTACATATATGTATATATATTTGTGTATGTATGTATATACATATATTAAAATACACATACATATATCTTTTTCTTCTTCTACTTTCGGCTTTTCCCTTCAGGGGTCGCCACAGCGAATCAACTTTCTCCATCTAACCCTATTCTCCGCACCCTCCTCTCACACCAACTACCTTCATATCCTCTCTCACTACGTCCATAAATATTCTCTCTGGTCTTCCTCGAGACCTCTTGCCTGGCAGCTCCAATCCCAGCATGCGTCTACCAATATATTCTCTATCCCTCCTCTGTACATGACGGAACCATCTCAGTCTGGCTCCTCTGACCTTCTCTCCAAAATATCCAACATGTGCTGTACCTCTGATAGACTCATTCCTGATGCTATCCATCCTGGTCACTCCCAAAGAGAACCTCAACATCCTCATCTCTGCAACCTCTAGTTCTGCCTTCTGTCTTTTGGTCATAGTAACCGTTTCTAGTCCATACATCACCGCTGGCCTCACCACTGTCTTGTACACCTTTCCTTTTATTCTGGCTGAAAGTCCTCTATCACATAGTATCCCTGACACTTTTCTCCATCCATTCCAACCTGCTTGGACCCATCTCTTCACCTCTTTTCCACACTCTCCATTGCTCTGGACTGTTGACCCTAAGTACCTGAAATCCTCCAGCTTCTTGATCTCCACTCCCTGTAGCCTCACCATTCTACCCGAGTTCCCCTCATTCACACACATATTCTGTCTTGCTGCGACTAACTTTCATTCCTGTCCTTTCCAGAGCATACCTCCACCTCTAGATTTTCCTCTACCTGTTGTCTGCTCTCACTACAGATCACAATGTCATCCGCAAACATCATGGTCCATGGGGATTCCTGTCTAACCTCATCTGTCAGCCTATCCATCACCATTGCGAACAAGAAGGGGCTCAGAGCTGTTCCCTGATGGAGTCCCACCTCCACCTTGAACTTCTCTGTTACCCCTACAGCACACCGCACCAGTGTCTCACAGCTAGCATACATGCCCTGCACCAGTCTAACATACTTCTCTGCCACTTCTTAAAAATAGGCACATCACACTTTGTCTCCATTCTTCAGGCATCTTCTCACTCTCTAAGATCCTGTTGAATAACCTAGTCAGAAAATCTACTGTTAGCTCTCCAAGACACTTCCACACCTCCACAGGTATATCATCAGGACCAACTCCTTTTCCACTCTTCATCCTCTTCAATGCCTTCCTCACGTCACTTTTACTAATTTGTGCTACTTTATGGTCTACAATAGTCACCTCTTAAGTCTATCTCATAAGTCTATCTGACATTCTTTTCACCTCTAGACGTTCCTAGCAAACTCCTCCTTCAAGGTAACTCCTACTCCATTTCTCTTCTTGTCAGTACCATAATAGTACAACTTAAAGCCTGCTCCTAAGCTTCTTCCACCTGGTCTCCTGGATACACAGTATATCCACCTTCCTTCTCTGCATCATGTCGACCAACTCTCTACCATTTCCTGTCATAGTCCCAATATTCAAAGTCCCTACTCTCAGTCCCAGGGTCTTTCCTTTCCTCTTCTCTCTCTACTTCCGAACACGCACTCCTCCTCTTCTTCTTGTTCTTGTTCTTCGACCCACAGTAGCCCAATTTCAATTAGTACCCTGTAGGTCATCAGTACCAATGGCGGTTGTTGTTAACCCGGTCCGTGACCGATCCGGTATGGTATAGTTTTGGTTGACTCGCATGTTTGGTTTTGGCCAAAGTTTTACGCTGGATGCCCTTCCTGACGCAACCCTCTGCATTTATCCGTGCTTGGGACCGGCACAGGGAGACACTGCTCCGTGCCCCCCCAAGGCAGGTTTGGAGAGACATAGGCCAGTGCCGCCCTGAGGCTGCATTGTTTCTCCTCCAAACATGACAAGTTGAGTTCTTACCAAAAAGTTCTATTTCGGTTTAATTTGACCATAGGAAATTCTCCCAATCCTCTTTGGGATCATCCAAATACTCTCTGGCAAACTTCAGAAGGGCCTGGACAGGTACTGGCTTAAGCAGGAGGGCACATCTGCACATGTGCTACTTTGTGGTCTACAATAGTCCCCTCTTCTACCCTTGCCTCTCTTTCATTTTCCACATTCATCAGCTCTTCAAAGTACTCTTTCCATCTTCCCATCACTCTTCTAGCATCTGTCAATATATTTTCCCTCTGTATCCTTAATCACCCAGACCTGTTGTACATCCTTTCCACCTTTATCTCTCTGTTTCACCAACATGTATAGATCATTCTCACCCTCCTTCCTATCCAACCGAGTATACCAGTCATCAGAAGCCCTTTGTTTTGCCTTTGCTACCTCTATCTTTACCTTTCGCCACATCTCCCTGAAATCCTGTCTGTTCTCTTCAGTCCCCTCAGTATCCCACTTCTTCTTTGCTAACCGCTTTCTCTGTATATACTCCTGCACTTCCTCATTCCACCACCAAGTCTCCTTATCTACTTTCCTTCCAGATGACACACCAAGTACTCCTCTACCTGTCTCCCTGATCACACTAGCTGTTGTTGTCCAATCATCTGGAAGCTCACCCTGACCACCCAGACCCTTTCTCAACTCCTCCCTGAAAACCATGCAACACTTCTCCCTTTTCAGCTTCAGCTGATGTATATGTATATGCATATACATAGACATATCTACAGTGTGTGTATACATATATATATGTATATGTGTATGTTTATATATATGTATATGTGTATGTTTATATATATATGTATATGTGTATGTTTATATATATATATATATATATATATATATATATATATATGAATGTGTGTGTGTATATATGTGTGTGTGTGTGTGTGTGTGTGTATATATATATATATATATATGTGTGTTTGTGTGTGTCCTGCTTTTAATGGAATTCCAAACTAAATACAGATCATAAAAATACTACTGAATCAATAAATATCAACATTTGGGCCTCAAATACCAATGCAGAATAAGATAAAAATCTGTCTTTCATTATCCAGGAAAATATTAAATGATCTAGAAATAGACATGTATAAATGTATTTTCAATCAATTGCCTCTTCCTTTTTCAGTGTTATTACATCGGAGCAACAAGCGACGCTGCCACCAAAATGGTCAATGAGGTGTCAAAACCACTCAGTTACCACATACCAATCGAGAAGATCTGCGAGAAGCTCAAGAAGAAGGACAGTCAGATTTGTGAACTCAAATATGGTACTCTTACTGTTTTTTTTCAACCTGTCTATCCTCATGGAAAACTCATCCTTGCTGGAAGGATGGAAAGATTTAAAGAGTTAATTTTCCAGTTAATTTGGGTAACACTACCAGGAAAACCTTTGGACAACTTTTAAAGAAAGTGATTCTACTATCAATTCACTAAATCCTTAGAAGAGCTCAACAATTAAATTGTTTGGAATGTAAAAAAAGCAAAAAACAAAGAACTGAATATCATGCTTTTCTCCATTACATCTAAAATAAACATAATCTTTCCCCCCCTTTTTCCCACAGACAAGCAACTGGATTTGAGTACGGTGGACTTGAAGCGTCTGAAAGTGAAGGAGCTGAAGAAGATTCTGGAGGACTGGGGTGAATCGTGCAAAGGCTGCGCTGAGAAGTCCGACTTCATCCGAAAAATCACTGAGCTCATGCCCAAATATGCACCAGCTGCTGCCAAGGCACGGACAGAACTGTAACATGCCTGACATAAGGACTTGACCGAGTCAGGAGAAACCTTCTGAGATTGTAGGTTTATGATCATCAGATTCAAAGGGGGCGACAACAGGGTGGAACAAAGTGACGCTTTTGAACACAGCATCCTTCTGACCTCTGTAAGATCGCCAAAAAAAATGGATGGTGGTTTTTCCTGTTATCCCCCCACCATGCACAAATTCACCTGGTGGACAATGTCTTGCTCTGAGTAGCAGTTTGAAGATTCTTTCTGTTAAAAAGAAAAAGGAAGCACTGATTTATGATCCCATTCATTGTGTTTCTTAAACCTCGGGGTCTGAGCATGTCTATGGCAACACGAAAGTTATTTTTGATATTATGAGTGTGGTAATTTATTGACTAAAAGGTGTAATATTTACAAAAAATTATGATTACAAAGTTAATGTAATTAAATGCAACAAAGCTTGTAATTTAAAAATAACTTGCTTGTAATGCCATAACTTTAATCCCTTTATTCTTGACATTGGAAAAAAAAAACTACATATTTCTCTGCTCATTCTGTCATTGACCTTAAAATATTCATAATTTTTATAAATAATTATCTTCTTTCCAATTCTTTTAATTTCTTCAAAAATATTGTCAGAAATTAAAACCATTCTGACTATGTCTTGCCATGTTGCCAATAAACAAAGGGAATTTGTGGAAATTACAACAGAAAAAGGAAAAAAAACAGACTACTTAATGAAGGTCTAGAATGCAAATCAACACCTATATGCAGCGAAACATTCAGGTATTTATTGTCTTTTTATTTCCAGCTTTCTCTAACTTATGAACTTTGACCTCCAGGCTGTGCTGGAACCAGATTGGTGGCTCGGTTTGTGGAATATTGTGACCCCAAAACTAAGAAAAGCGGTTCTCCTTGGCAGTGAAATGTTAAGACTATTTTTTGAAGAGAAACAAGGGTTTCTAATTAGTTTAACTTCTCCATTGCATTCAAATAAAAGGTGAAAATTTTCATGTGGTCTCTCATGTGTGGATGTTTGGTTCTGTGTTGGTCAAATAGCTCCAGAACCTGACTTTCATTTATAAATCAAAAGTAGGTATTGCACAGAAACTTGTCTTTATTTTGTGTTTTTGTCAGTTACGAAAGAAAACAGAATTAAAACCATTACAAAACTTTACATTATTTAAAGTAAATAAGACATTCTCACAACTCTTTTGTTGAAATAATTGATGAAGTCATCATCTACAGTATTTGTCCTGTACTCGGAGCCAGGGAGGGCCTGGAATCTATCCCAGCTGTTATTGGACAAGAGGTGGGGTACACCCTGGATGGTCACTAGTTGATCACAGGGTCAAATTGAGACATAACCATTCACACTTAGGGGCAACACTTTGGAAATACATTAGGATCAACAGCGATAGACAGTTTTCAATGTATATTTTAACAAGCAAATTGTAAGTATTTGATAATTACTAATTAATAGTATTTGATAATTATTAATTATCAATAATAACTGTATAAAACTTTACTAGTTTTCCAGTTGTTCTTTATGTTGCAACCCCATAACATTTTCTAACTATGGAATTTTTTATATATTTTTTATCCCTTTTGGCATGTATTAAAAAAAAACGCGATTTTAGGCCTTTCATCCAATGTCCAATTTGTCATATCTTTTTGTTTGCGTTTTTTAATTAGTTTTATCAAATCAGAAATATATGTGTCACCCACTTCAAAAGACAATATTTGTACCGTAAAACAAACAAATAAAACATTGAATACACAAACAAGGATTTCATGTAATTTAAATGTCACTAAAGACCTGAGCAGAACGTCATGACGTTTCAATGTGCGTCAACGCGTGCTCCGCCCTCAACAGGGAACGCGCACATTCCTATTGTCCAAGATGGCGGTATTGGTGCAGGTCCTCCGATGGTGAAATGTTTTTAATGGTTTTTATTGCCATATTTCTACATTAATGCAAGACTTCCAGGTCGGGAGAGAAGCGTGTCTTTTCCCGCGCGGTCGTCTGCTTCGAATCTTGGACTAACGACGCCGGAGGTCGTCCTCCGGCCCTGGATTACCGTTGCAGGAGACGAAAAGTTTGAGCTCCATCATCGTGTGAAGATGAAGCGGCAGGCCGGGAGGGAGGCGAGTCCGCCCAGGGCCGCCGCTAAACGGGCGCGGGAGCGGGACGGCAACCGCAAGGAGGAGCTGCCGCCGCCGCTGGCTCTGCTGCTGGCAGAGAGCCGTGGCTACCACCGCCGAAGCCGCAGCCGCGAGCGGGAGAAGCCGCGGCTGCGGGAGGAGCGGCCGGCCCCGCTGGAGCTCCATCAAAGGCACGAGCTCAGCCTCCTTGGCCGCCCGCCGCTGCGCACAGCGGCGGCCGAGCTGCCCGCCGCGCGGCCCGGGACGCTTGAATACAAGACGCTGCTCATCAGCAACTTGGGCTCGCAGGTGTCCGACGAGGACGTCGAGGACGCGCTTTTTCACGAGTTCAAGAAGTTCGGCGACGTCAGCGTCAAACTGTCTCACACGCCGGAACTCGGGCGGATCGCCTATGTTAATTTTCGGCATCCCGAAGACGCGAAGGAGGCGCGACACGCCAAGTCGTCCCGGTTGGTCCTGGGCGAGCGGCAGCTGAAGATCGAGCCCATGTACGTGAGGAGGCGGAGTGTGACGCCCCCTGACGTCAGCTATTTACCGTTGCACGCGCCTTACCCTTACAGACAACGCTCCCTTTCCCCTCCCGGTCAAGCTGTCAGTAACATCCGGGATTTGCGAGCCCGTCATTATGCCCTGGAGACCCTTACCCGCGAACGCGAGCGGCTGTTAGATTTTTATGGGATGTTGGACGATCGCGGGCGTCCGTATGGCTTCCCGCCGATGCCCGTTGTGGAAGATTTAAAACCAGAGGATGACCAGCGGGCGACCAGTAATCTCTTCATAGGAAATCTGGACGGTAATGTGACAGAAGTGGAGCTGAGGCGGGGCTTTGACAAGTACGGTATCATCGAGGATGTGGTGATCAAACGTCCAGCTCGTGGTCAAGGTGGTGCCTATGCTTTTGTCAAGTTCCAGAACCTGGACATGGCTCATCGCGCCAAGGTGGCAATGCAGGGTCGTCTGATTGGCGGAAATCCCATCAAGATTGGCTATGGCAAAGCCAATCCCACCACGAGGCTTTGGGTCGGGGGGCTAGGGCCTGGGAACTTGTTGGCAGCCCTCGCCCGCGAGTTTGATCGCTTTGGAAGCATCCGGAACATTGACTATGTAAAAGGTGACAGTTTTGCCTACATTCAGTACGAGAGTCTGGATGCTGCTCAGGCTGCTTGCACGCAGATGCGTGGCTTCCCCCTTGGTGGCCCTGAGCGCCGCCTGAGGGTTGACTTTGCCAAGGTTGAGGAGAGTGCAACCCGCCCTTTCCCCCCTGGATACCCACAGCCTATCCAGCTCCTCTCACACTATGACCTCCTTGGTGAAGCCTATAGCCGCCATCGCAGCCTGGAGCGTGAGCTGCGTACTGCCAGAGATCGAACCTCGCCACCATCACACACTCTCACTTTGCAACGTGAGCGGTCACTGCTGGAGAGAGACTTCCCTGTCAGCCCTACTCGCAGCCTGGAGAGGCGGGTGGCTGGTGTGGAGGCATTTGGTCGTCGAGTAGTGAGGAGCCGCAGCCGGAGCCGTGAGCGCTGGCTGAAAGAGCGGGAGGAAAGGCGGACCCGCAGGCGGAGTCGTAGTGCCTCTGCTGACCGGCAGACAGAAGAACGAGAGAAGGAGAGGGGGAGGTCCCGTGTTCAGAGCCAGGGAGGGGCCATGTCCCCAGATGCCAGCCCTGACCGTGCACGCGTTCGAGCTCCTGACTCCACAACAGAGCCCCGGGACAATTCCCCTGACAGAGCAGCAGCCAATGACATTGACCTGGCCTCTAGCCGCCATCATAAACGCTCTTCTACTGAACGTTTAAACAACCATCACCACCGGAGTAGCGAGTCCGCATCCTCTCCTGCCACGCTCACACACACATCGTCATTGCCTGGCTCGCTGTCTGAGTTTGCACAGATGACACTGTCGAAGACCTGGCATGGATTCTTCGCACTGAAGAACAGCAGCTTCCCCACAGACCTCTTCCTGTTGGAGGGTGGTACTACCTTCTTTGCTGGTGTGATGCGGGATGTGAAGCAGCAGAACCAGCTGAAGATTGCCCAACGGCTCCGCATGGACCAGACACGCCTGGATGAGGTTGGGCGGCGCATTAAGCTTGGACACCCTGATGGCTTCGCCATCCTACTGGCACTACAGGGACCTGTGGACCGGCAGGCGCCGGCGCCCGATCCTGGCTTGCAAGTCCGTCTGCTGCGTCACCTGATCACGTACCTGCGCAACAAGGAAGCGGCTGGTGTGGTCAGCCTTCCGTCTGCCAAGGAGGGAGGGCTTGGCGCCATGTTGTATGCCTTCCCACCCGGTGAGTTCTCACAGCAGTTCCTGCAGGAGGCAAGGAGGACAGTGGGGAACCTTGATGAGGATCACATGGTTATTGTCATTGTCAGTGACACCAACTGACGCATGTTTGTATGTAATGCAATGTTATGTTAATGTTTATGACACTAAGAGACGTTTTATACTGGGATGTGATAATCAAAGCGCTGGCCTCATTATTAATGACATCACGAGCAGGCATACATTGACTTATTAGGAGGCTTCTCATCCAGGTGTTTCTATTATTGTGTTCACTTTAAAGAAGATGAAAAAAACAAATCGATCTAAATCAGCCACAAATTAAAAATTGTCTCAAATCCCCTGTAATTGGCACAAGTCTTTTAATGACTTTTGGAAGTTTCTTTGATTTTTATTTTATTTTTTTTATTTCCATTTAAAAAAATCTTGTAAAATGTTTTTTTGTGGTTTAAAATTATACAGCCTGTAAAACAACAATGAACAGAGTCGATGAAAAGTCACATCCGGGCTCCCGATAATTTAGCCATCTGGAGTCAGTGATGAGTCAATGAAACTGTAAACTGGTATCAAGAACACTTATTTAAAGAAAAATATAATGTTTTAAAGCAGAGTTCCCCAACAACCGGGCCACGGACCGGTACCAATAAACCTTTTAAATGTATTTCATTTCCATTAGTCTTCCCCCGGCGCCTCACTCCTGCACTTGACTCAGTCAAGTGCAGAAAGGGTTTTTCAGTAAGTCGGCAAGCTCACCCTTGCTTAAATAGCCTGCATAAAGAGATCGGTGGCACTAAAAAGGTTGGGGACCACTGTTTTAAAGTACAGAACAATACAATAAATAACACTAAATAGAAAATAAAGATTCTGAGAACTTCCTCATCATTTTCTGTTTTTAATATATATTTTCAGAATATAAAGTGAGATTGCTTATGGAAAAAACATGGATGGTGGAGAAAAAAAGAAGAAACTCTTGCAAATCACAACTCGAGCTTACCTTAAAACATTGTTTTACTTTTTTTGCAATATCATAGAAACAGTCAAGAAATAGTCATGAAATATTCTAAACATATTTTCAGGAAAGTAGAAAGAAACTAAAACACAAAAATTGAAATAATAATCTCAGTGGCTCAAGAATTTCTTTTCACTAGTGCTGATAGCCTACTGAAACTACATAACTATTGGGAGGCCCGTTCAGAAAACAGTTTCATGTTGAATGGAAAAAAAACAAACCATGAAACCATTGGAGGTCATCGTTTATTTGTTTCCATTTAAAACTTGCTATAAATACACAACAATTTATTGTAGCTTTCATACATAGACAAATTTGTTTTCATTTTTTTTTTCTCATAATCACACATTTTCACACATTTTTTAATACGTTTCCTACCTTTGTAGGATTTTTTTTTTCAATTCATTTATCAGAAATTTGTCAACTGAGTTATGCATTTTTCTTCATCATGATAACATTGTCAGACATGATTTTTTTTTATTAATTTGAAATGTTTCAAGAATTGGAATTTAGTGTATCCCCCCCAAAAAAATATGTTTCTTAAAAGTTAAATTGGAAATCTCTCTTCTCAGGCAGCTGATACACTTTGTTCCAAACAAAGAGTAGTAACTTTTGCTTTGAATGGATGAATGTTGTTTACTTTCCATTGTTTATTTTTCTGCCAAAGTGTGTGATCTGAGAAAAGAACCTTGCCTAATCATTTTAAATACTGAACAACAAATTTTATTTCAATGACAAACCAAGATGAGAATCACTTCCTGCTCCAATGGATTAACACATACCTGTGGACCTTTCAGTGTGGCAGGCTGCTCAGCTCTTCTTTTTTTTTTAAGTGTTTGGTCACTAGACCAGCGGTTCATCTTTCAGCAGGAAATGATGGAATAAATGTCTGGAACTAAAAAAAAGTTTTTTCAGTCTGAAAATACAAGTGAGCTAATATATTTAAATATTAAATATAACGTTAAATATTGCTGCTAGAGTCCAACGCCGTTCTCTGCTGGGTCCCGAATAAATTGATTTTTAAGTATGACAATTACTGTAAATATACATGACGAGATCAAACGTGACGTATAAAATAATTTAATGAATGACAAATCCCAAATTACTTTCTTCATATTTGATCTTTACAAATTATATGAAATGCAGGTACCGTTTTCCAAACTTAAAAAAAAAAAATCTTCCACAAACTATCTTTTGCGGCTTATATATTTTCATCTATTTTATGTTTTTCCAATGAACCTCAGACTTTATCACCTTTAAAAAGATAAAATCTCTAAACGATGAGATGCCTATTCTTTGAAACTTAAATAAGGTGATCAGGGTTAGATGGTCTATGAATCAAGAATGTTTTTAAAAGTAAATAAATGGGAATGAATAGATCAGCATTAACTCATTATTACCAAAAATATACTGAATAAGGAATGTTTTAAAAATGGCGAGGAAAAATTTGGAATGAGGACCAAAATTTTTATAAAGTTTTTTTTTCTGAATTTCCATTTTTTTTTTTTCCTTTTCTGTCTTCAGCAGCTGGTTATATCGTCTTTTTTCAACTGTTTATTGAATGTTTGTAAATTTGGAATGACTATTATATTGGTGTTTTTACCTGATTTAATTCCATTTGTATTCAGAAGTGTCTCATATGAGCAAGACATCAATGGACACACCAGACAGAAGTGGCTGACTGTTTCAAGTTAATTTACTTATATTCAGTGATGTTATATTTTATTTCAATTGAATTTCACTTTGTTGCTGCTCTGTGTTCATTTGTTTGCTTATAAAAGTCAAAGCTGTGCTACGGCATAGAAGGAAAAAAAACCTCAATGTTCTTCACTCTTAACATACAAATGAAACACTAAGGTTGTATAAACCAAGTTTGTGAAAGGACAGAAAACGACAATCTGGTTCTTCAGTTTCAATGGCTCCTGTATCCGGTTACAAATATGTAATAAACATTTTATGATTTTATAAAACTTTAAAAAATCTTTTGGTGATTCATCTGTCAGCTTCACTGATATGACTAAAATACTTTTAAGTTTTCATTATAGATAAAATCTTGTTACTTTTTGCTCATTCGCTTTTTTTAAAGAATAGATAATTTTCCCTCCCCCCCTTTTTTTTTTTTACAATTAATCATTCATTTAAATTTCTATTAATTTCTATTTTTTTTGAACAACAATGAAATTTAGTGCGTATTTTATCATTTGAAATGTTAAAAAAGTACCACAAATATGAAAATAATGTAATCAAAAATCACTCTGAATATAAATATACCAGCAAAATGGTCTTGGAAATTTGAACAGTATTTTATTATTTTAAAAAAAGATAAATGAATTGAATTAAAAAATGTTGATTAATATTCACAGCAGGTCTACATACCAGTCAGAGACGATTGATAATTTCAAAGTTTAAAGGTTGAATTAGGTTCCACAATCAATGAAAAAAATGAAAGCATTTTTTCCTAATTAAATTACTTTTTTGTCTGCTTTCCCCTAGTTTTATCAGAGAAAGTTCATTTTTCACTGCTTTTAGATTTTGTTTTTTCTAAATGAACCAATATCTGTACACTTATATAAAGATCATTGATCCTGTGCAACTTGAGAGGCAGAGATCTCCTGTGATCAGAAGCAATGCAGTTGTGCTGTACCAACATGACTGAAATGTTTGATGCCAACATCACTGAAATTGTGTTGACCTAATGGTGCTGTTATTTAGTTATTCAATGCTGGTTTCATTCAGACATTTGATGGTAGCATTGTTTTAAGTGTTTGGTGCTGACATTTCTGAAACATATGCTGATTATATTCAATCTTTCTGTGTTAACACTGTGGAAACGTTTGGTGCAGATATTAAAATCCTTGTCACTACCATTTGTTTAAACATTTAGTGCTAACATTGTTGAAATATTTGGTGGAAACATACAGAGGTTTCAGATAATCTAAATATCAATGATGATGTCATATTCCATCACATTCCATCACATTCCGATGGTCAGATTACTTCTCAGCGAGACAGTGACGGGTACAAACCCCCCGGATGTCTCGGAACTTCTTGTTTGAATGTTTATTGTTGGCTGATGTTGCTTTAAAGTCAGGTTTAGGGTTAGTTGAGATGATATCATGATACTTGATCAGTACCTACTTGTTTTCTTATAGAATAAAATAGCCCTCCCTCCATTTACGCACAAACACCCCTGCCTTCTAAAGATTGACTTCTATTGCACTGAAAATACACTCATTGATGTACACAGATTAAGAGACACACATGCACACATTAAATTCTAACTAAAATTACATTCTACTAACACAATATTGTTATCACGATGTGACAATGTAATTATAATAATTAGGGCTTTGTACTTTTTTTTTGCTTTTTAATGTATGAATATTTTAATGATCCCCAAGGGGAAATTTGTGCATTATGGTCGCAGGTTAACTGCTGCAACAGGCTGCCGTCTTCCAGCGCCATTTTTATCTTTTTTTCCTTTTGACAAATACTGAAAATCCCTTTGTTTCTTTAGATACTTGTCCAAATGCCCAACAAAAAGTGTGAATTTGCACAAATGACCCCCAGATTCACAAATATTTTAGCTATTTCTAATGCTTTCTAATTATATTTATTTTGTTGTAATTTGATTTTTATGGGTTATTTTTTGCAAAATATTGAAGTTTTTTTGCCAGTATATACTCAGGTATTGCTAGTTTCCTTTTTCATTTGGACTTTGAGCTGATTTTTTTTTGTAGATTTTAAGTGTTTTGGGGAGCTTTCAAAGATAATTTGTAATGCCCCAAAGGACTTTAAAGATAAAAAAGGTCATTCCTAATTTGTGAATGATCATCAATTACTTACCCCACCCAATTACTAAAATTGCCCCACAGCGCAAAGTTCTCTGGTTTGGTTCCTAAAGGAGGCCTGCTGTGCGGACTTTGCATGTTCCTCCCATGTTTTCTGGGCTTCTCCCACAGTCCAAAATATTGGCATGAATGACAGAGTGAATTGTCGTCTGTCTCCATATGTGGCCCTGTGATCAACTGGCAACTGGTCAAGGGTGTACACTGCGTCTCGCTCAATCGCTTAATCTGAAACTACATTCAACATCTAGAATCTAATGAAACAGATGACCTTTAGAAGTTGAGCTCAAAGATATGCCAAAATATTTAAATTTTCAAATCAAGGGGTTGAGAATTATTTTTTCTGCAAAACTTACAACCTGTTTCTGTAGCTTCCTCTTTAGGTGCAGAAACATTAAGAATTGAGGGTTGATCAAACGTTAACTTTGAATTATGAGATATTTATTTACAAAGGTCCACAAGAAAATTGAAGTAATAATCTAAATGAATTGACAAATTCATTTTTAACTTTTTCAGTAGTCACTATATTCTGGGACTCCCTCTTCTCAAGAAAAGGGTTCAACCACCCTGTGTGCTGCCATGGTCACAGGAGCGGAAGGATGATTTATCTTGTATACTTGGGTATATTTCACGACGTCATTCTTAATGTTTCAGTGAAATAACCGATGTCACAATTTCCCCAGCAGGGAGCAACAGAGCAACAACATTAATGTGATGAAGAGCACTCTAGAGATCTAATGACTGGATGAATATTAAACGACAGGATCAATTATATTCATTAATGATACTTATCATAATGGGATAATTGTTTTTAATTGAATTCGTCATTAATCATTGCTTCATGATTATCAAAATTATCCACAGAACAACATGAACCACAAAGAAGACGAAGACGAAGGGAGAGAAGGAGGAAAAAAAGGAGACTGTATGTTTTTGGTAAACCTGCTAGTTCTGCTTAGAAATTACATGTTTTGAATTTTTTCACAAATTTCATTGTGTTGAACTTTTGCAAAATTGTCTTTGCAACAAACTATATGCTAGACAGATGTGTGAGCCTCAAAATGTTCTGACTGTTGGTCATAAAAATTTAATTATATGATATGAGACCATGGCTACAGCACAGCTTAACATCACTTATGTCCTCAATTGAACAGGCAGTCTAAAAGCACTGTAAACCTTTCTTATCTAAAATAGACTACACTTGCAAAGATAAAGCTAACGCTATAGAGGGACGTGGATGCTGCTGAAGCTGAGATAACAAGCCAACAGACAATTTTGGAGGCCATCAAAGACAAGAAAACTGACATCTCTGACAGGTTTTAAGGAGTTTAAGCAGCAACTGAAGGGCTTTGGAAAGACTTCGGTGAATATGTGGAGCAACTCAAAAGTGCAGAGACATGCATTTCTGATTCTGACGACACTGTTGCTAGTATAGCAAGGTCATAGGCAAAATTGACCATCAATCCAAAAGTTCATCCTGGAGAGAGTCCACAGAATTAGACAGAAAAACAATGCAAAAGCATCCCTAAGAATGCTCATCAATGCTGAAAAACCACAGCAAGATGACAGTACTAAATGGGTAAAACCTGAAAGTGATACTATATGAGGACAGGGCAGTATGGTTCTACACTGACCTAGTGGCTGGAACACACAAGAAAATAAAAGGCCTATGACTCCATGACGTGACAAATCTGGAACACATGGACAAGACTTGGAATATGACTCCCTGCCAAGCTGTTAGTGACATACTAGAATTATTTTTGATCATTAATACAAAGGAGACTTCAGAGCACATTAGATGAGAGGCTATTAGCATTTATTAAGGGCTGAATCGTTCATTTTACCACATGTGGAAACTAAAGCAACTAAATTTACGAAATCTGGTAAAGCAGCAGGACGAATAAATGATACCTTATAATAATACTAGTACTACTACTACTATTACTACTACCACTACTACTACTACTAATAATAATAATAAAATAATCAAAATCAGAGACTCAACTTTGGGAAATCTTCAGTGAATCAGTTCAAAAAGGAATACTCATTCCCTCCCTCAGGGTGCTTTGATCACATTCCTCCCCAAACCTGGCAATCCAAATGATAGATGTGAAAACATGAGACTGAAACCAAATAATAGCTTTGAAAACATTATTAGCCATCTGAATTCAGACTTGAAATACTGTGCAGCATTCTATTGAAAGACTGGAATAGAGATAAAGGAAGATCAAAATGAACTGGTCTGTGGTCACCTGGGGTCCCATCATGTATGAGGGGTCCTGGTATCTTATATGACCAGAGGGGGGCATCAGACATGGCTTTTTTAGCACTAGATTCTGAGAGAGCTTTTGATAGGTTGGAATGGATTGAAACTACATGAGACTTTCAAGCATTTTGGACAGAAGGAAGGCTCATGTAAAAGAGCAACATTTCTATACAGTGGTCCTTAAATAATTCCGAACATCATCATATCAAAACTGGCAAAGATTGACGGAGGTTTTCAACAGGGGTTTCCCTTGTCCTCTATCTTGTTTATTTTTGCAATGGACCTTTGGCAATTGCTGTGAGCACACTAATATATTACTGATATAGAGATATGAGGACTTGACCACAGCATACCTCTTTACCAAGATGATTTATATGCTTCATCTTAAAAATTTTGAAAAATTCATCTCATCCCTTTTAGGTGTAATCAACCATTTAGTAATGTTTCTGGCTATAACATCAAGCACATAAAATCGGCCATAATTGCTCATTTCAAGTTTCAACTTGATTTCAACCACTATCTTTCAACGGCATCCATCAGCCCAGCGTCTGACAATGTCTTACAATATCTTTGATCGGGCGGAAGAGCCTACTCAAGATGAACATACACTATATGGCTAAAAATATTCCCTCACCCATCCCAATAATCGGAATCACTCCCTTGGCCATAGGTGTATAAAATCAAGCACTTAGACATGCAGACTGTTTTTGCAAACATTTGCAAAAGAATGGTTCACTCTCAGAAGCTCAGTTAATTCCAGCGTCGAACCGTGATTGGTTGCCACCTGTGCAACAAATCCAGTCGTGAAATTTCCTTGCTCCTAAATATTCCACAGTCAACTGTCAGCTGTATTATAAGGACATGTAAGTGTTTGGGAATGAGAGCAACTTGGCCTTGAAATGGTAGGCCATGTAAACTGATAGAATGGGGTCAGCGGATGCTGAGGCACATAGTGCAAAGATGTCGCCAACTTCCTTAGGAGTCAGGTTCTCCAAACTTCATGTGGGCTTCAGATTAGCTCAAGGACAGTGGGCAGAGAGCTTCATAGAATGGATTTCCATGGCTGAGCAGCTGCATGCAAGCCACACATCACCAGGTACAATGCAAAGTGTCAGATACAGTGGTGAAAAGCACAATGCCAATGGACTATGGAGCAATGGAGACGCATTCCCCGAAGTAACGAATCATACTTCTCCTTCTGGCAAGCTGATGGGTTTGGGTTGCCAGGAGAATGCTACTTGTCTGACCGCATTGTGCCAAATATGACACTTGGGGAAGGGGGGATTATGGTATTGGGTTGTTTTTCAGGAGCACGGCTTTGCCCCTTAGTTCCAGTGAAAGGAACTCTGAAAGCTTCAGAATACAAAGACATTTTGGACAATTCTGTGTTCCCAGGTTTTTGGGACCAGTTTGGAGCTGGCCACTTCCTTTTTCCAACATGACTGTGCAAGGTCCATAAAGACATTGATGACAGTCTGGTGGATGAACTCGACTGGCCTGCACAGAGTCCTGACATCAACCGATAGAACACCTTTGGGATGAATTAGAGTGGAAACAGAGCAAGGCTTTCCGTCAAACATCAGTGTGTGACCTCACAAAAGTGCTTCATGAAGAATGGTAAAAAATTGCCATAAACACATTCCTGAACCTCTTCCCAGAAGAGTTGATGCTATCATGGCTGCACAGGGCGGATTGAACCCTATGGATTAGGAATGGGATGTCACTTAAGTTCATATGCGAGTCAAGGCAGGTGAGCGTCATGGTACTTGATGCTCCAGGCTTTATTTATCCCTTCTATGGCCACCCTAGTTTAGGGGAGGTATACCATACCCCAATATGCAAGTATTACTGGGCGGCACCCAACTAAAGATTCTTGTTTCATTTCACCACAGACAAATCTCAAGCATGGGCGAATAATGAATAATGCCTTTAGGTTTCCATTTTCCACCTTCTTCAGAAAAAAATCTTAAACAGAGGTGTCTCCGAGTCCTGTTATTTAAAATACAATCACATTATGACAAGAAACCAAAAATATCTCAAATATTCTTTCTCTGTTTCTAGCTTCTGTTTGGGATAATAGCTAATTCTATCCAGGAAAAGCTGATGCAGGCTTTAAACTATGGGCAGACTGAGCAGAAAACAAGTAAACTAAATCTTTGCAAAAAACGGTAACATCTTAAAATTTGATAGGATAATTAATCAATATAATATCCCCTGCATACATTTCTTAAAATATCTTCAATTAAGGAGTTTGATCAGGGTAAAAGATGGACAAATGTATGACTGTACCTTAAAAAGTTGACACCTCTACTTTTGCTGCAATGTCAGATGTGATATTAAGTGGGGATAACAAGTATCTGATGCACTTTTTCAGCTTCTCCCACTTGCAAAGCATGTAGCATGCCTGTATTTTTTATCATAGGTACTCCTCAACTGTGAGTGACAGAATCGAAAACAAAAATCCAGAAAAAACACATTGTATGATTTTCAGATAATTAATTTGCTTTTTATTGCATGGCATAAGTATTTGATACATCAAAACAGAACTTAATATTTGGTACAGAAACCTTTGTTGGCAATTACGGAGTTCAAAGGTGTCCTGTAGTTCTGGACCAGGTTTGCACACACTGCTGCATGTATTTTGTCCCACTCCTCCATACAGTTCTTCTCCAGATCCTTCAGGTTTCGGGGCAGTCGCTGGGCGATATGGACTTTCAGCTCCCTCCAAAGATTTTCTGTTGGGTTCAGGTCTGGAGACTGGCGAGGCCACTCCAGGACCTTGAGATACTACTTACGGAGCCACTCCTTGATTGCCCTGGCTGTGTGTTTCAGTCATTGTCATGCTAGAAAACCCGGCCACAACCAATCTTCAAACCTCTTACTAAGGGATCTTGCAATACATGGCCCCATCCATCCTCCCCTCAATACGGTGCGGTCATCCTCTCCCCTTTGCAGAAAAGTATTCCCCCAAAAAAATGATGATTCCACTTCCATGCTTCACGGTTGGGATGGTGCTCTTGGGGTTGTACTGTACTTGTCCTTCTTCTTCCTCTGAACCCGGCGAATGGAATATAGACCAAAAAGCTCTCTTTTTGTCTCATCAGACCACATGGCCTTCTCCTATTCCTCCTCTGGATCATCCAGATGGCCATTGGCAAACTTCAGAAGGGCCTGGACATGTGCTTGCTTGAGCAGTGGGATCTTGTGTAGCCGCAGAATTTTAATCCATGACGGCGTATTGTGTAACTAATAGTTTTCTTTGAGACTGTGGTCCCAGCTCTCTTCGGGTCATTGACCAGGTCCAGCTGTGTAATTCTGGGCTGATCCCTTACCTTCCTCATGATCATTGATGTCCTGCGAGGTGAGATCCTGGTGTCTAGGTGTCTTTTATTCAGGTAAGGAGTTCAGACTGGTGCAGGTAATACAGGTAATGAGTTGAGAACAGGGGGGCTTCTTAAAGAAGAACTAATAGGTGTGTGAGAGCTGCAATTCTTACTGGTTGGTAGGTGATCAAATACTTATGTCATGCAATAAAATGCAAATTAGTTACTTAAAATTACATAAGTTTTTCTGGAGTTTTGTTTTAGATTCCGTCACAGTTTAAAAGTATCTATGATAAAAATTACAGACCTTCACATTCTTTGCAAGTGGGAAAAGCTGAGAAATACAACTTACCTTGTATGTCAAATTAACCTGTATGGATAAAAAGCAATTTTAAAATTTTTTAATCATCACAAATTTTCACATATGAAATCAGTGTAAGGGTGATTGCTTGATTTTTTTTTGCAGTAACCATGGTTATACTATTCAGTATTTAATATCTCATTATAATAAATACTTGTATATTCATACACACACACACACACACACACACACACACACACACACACACACACACATATATATATATGAGTAAAACACAAATATTCACTTTTATTTATTGGAAACATTTTTTTATGAATCAGTTTCTCATTTTTTTGCTTTCCTGTGGAAATCCGCCATATAAATGTTATTTATATACTCCTTCCCTCCCTCCCTCCACCAATTGGTTTGAATTGCATTTCTTGGAAAGAGACAAAGACAGCCAGAAGAATCACATACACACACACACACACAAACCTACAAGTTTCACTTCTTGTCAATTCACAATGTTGACAGTTTGATGACTCTGACGCTCAGTGGTTAGCACAAAAGCGCTAACCACTGAGCCACCTTTTCTACTAAATTAGATCTCAGAATAAGTCGAAGGCACAAATACACACACACACACACACACACACACACACACACACACACACACACACACACACACACACACACACAAATAGCTGAAGTATTGGACAAATAAAGGCAAAGTAGAGGGTGGGGGAAATCACTGTTTTGAATATAATTTGTATAAACTCAGTAGTGGGCAGACAGCGCCCACATTATTAATAATAATAAAAAGCACACTCACAAGTCACAGTGTCAATGACTTTGAACTCAAGTTCCCAGGTCCCCAGGTTTCTGAGACAATTTCTGTCCCAATTGAATGAGCTGGGCTAAACGACAAACAGAAGGATACCTGTGTCAAACATAGACAACACCAAAAAGTGCTTTACAAGCAGAGGCGGATTTCAAGTATGAAAAGGGTGAGTTCTGGTGGTATCAATTTGGATGAAGGCAAGGAAAATGGATAGTCTACCTGCCCTTTCCTGTGTTGATGTCAAACGTCACTACATCTGCTAAAGGGTTTCAAAGTGGAATCTTCACCTTATCCGACTGAATTGTCACAGCCGCAAAGACCAGTGTCACCACCATCTGGCTGTCACTCTTCAGTCAATGGTACTTTTGCGCTGCTGTCTAGAGGTGTGGAATGAAAGGAAGGTGGAATGTTGCCGTTTTAATATGCTGAAAGTGGCTCATTCTGGGCATTCATATCCATAAAGACTGCTGCTTAGATGGTTGGATGATCAAATAAGTAAGAGTGAAAATGTCAAGGCGCTTCAGGAGCTGCTTGACACAATATGATAGTATGAGGACGCTCCATAGACCATCCCCCAGTGCACCATCCAAGTCCTCCAACCATGCCCTTCATAAGTAGAAAACAAGTCAAATATGATTGTTTGGTTCAGTGGATGCATTGATCCAAACAAAGAGGAAAGATATGAAAGACATGAACACTGTCACCTGATGCTGCTGGAAAAGACAGTTCACTGATGTCTAAAGTCAATACCCAGGAGCAAAGTTGTCATTCTTTTGCTTTGGGCATCGTCACCGTCAAATGTGCCATACTCCATTTGCAGAACCTAACCCTCCCCAAGTACCAGCGTGGCCTGTGTTCTTGGTATTTGATTAACGAAATAAACGTATCCACTTTTGTGGGCTAGTTAAGGTTTTAGCATCAAATGATGTGAGTCAAAGCCTATGCAGCTGGAATCATTGGCTGGAATCTATGAGGGTGAGGAAGATTAACCCCAACCCTAACCCTTATTTGGTTGGCCAGACATAAAAATTCTACAATTGAAATTAATGGGCTGGACTTTGTCAGCTGGAGCTTCCAGCTAATTGTTGTTGTTTGTTCTGTCTGACCTGAGGTCAGGATGTTTAGAATGCTTAAATGCCCTTGTTTGGATGCTCACTTTCTGCAAGACTAGTCATTAATTGGTTCAGCTTCTATATAGTAAGTTAAATCTGTAAGTAGTTTAAAAAAATTAACTCTTCCTAAAAGAAAAAAAAAAACGAGGCTAAGCTATGGTCATGCTGAGATCCTCTGGGTTCTTAGGAGTCACTTAAAAAATTACAGATCTTACTGTGAACACTCAATCTAACTTTGATCAAATATAGGATTTAAATCCTATCTGATTATGAAGTGAATAAAAATAATTCAAATAGATTGAATCTTCGCTTAGGCATTATTTGTAATATAAATTAATACAGTCACTGAAAATTAAAATCTTTTTGAGGATAATCAATTAATCTGTCAAGGATTTCCAAGGCTACCTCTGATTTCTCTTCAAGGAGGAAAAAAAAAAAATCCTGGCATCGTCTTTAAAATTGCAAGGTTTTTCATTTCTAAACAGGTAAAGTCCGCTGAGCAACTTCACATGTAGTGGCTACAATGTGGATTTCGATGAAAACTCCAGTGCTTGCATTCGCTGAATTTCTAACAGGCCACAAAACTTCTGAATTTATGCTGATATCAGCCTTGCAAATCTCACAGGTTTTTCTCAGTTGTTAATTGTTAAGAAAATAATTTACTATGTATGACAATATTTTTCACTGGATGTTGTCAAGCTTCATGGAAATGAATTCAGCGTGCTTTTATTGTCTCTAAAAAGATAAATGAAAACTGTACCAGTTTGACATGAGTGCAAATTTTATTTTAAATTGGATCATGAATTGTGAGAGAGAGAAAAACAGGCGAAAAGATGGACATTAGTCATCTTCAAATGCAATAATACGAAGATTCAGTCTAAATACAAGTTGTGTGTTGTAGATAGCTTCCCACACACCACAACGATCTCAGAGACATACAGATGTATCTGCCATGATTATTTTCAGACAGGTTTGATAGAAAATATTTACTTAAATTATAGAGGGCATGGTTTTCCAATCAACTCTGGCAGGTCATAATCAAATGCTCTTTTTTGATAATTTGTTGCAGTTATTCTATTAATGTTTGGATAACTTCTTTTTTAAACTTGATGTTGTTTAGAAAGATACAAGAGACTATCGTTGACAGAAACATCATTGCAAAATGTTATTATTGTCTGATTTATCAACTGTTAGAGGGTAATCGGCTGTTGGTCTGATGGTCAGATGTTGACAACTGATCTTTGTGTACTTGCTTGAAGATGCTAAACCTCTCATCTGAAGGGCTTCTTCATAGTTCAAATACACTGCAGTATATAACTTGGTAATAACGCATTCACGGAACGAAACCGAGTCCAGTTGCAATAATTAAAGTATGGCAACAACTGAACATGACCTGGATGACTGAAAACCTTCGCAGATGCCTGGACAGAAACACTTTTTCTCTCCATGGAGGAAACTTTGTTGTCAAGGTGATTATTGAAGTGGAGGCTTCACAGTCATACCTGTAGCCCTTGACATTACAGCTACATCACATCCAACCACACTCATGTTGTTGCATAGACATCAAATCAAGTTGTAACTCATGCAAAGAGACTGATTTACATGAAATGACAGATGTGGCAACAAAAACAGTGAAGGAAACAGTCAGGTTTATGGTCACTGAATTAATAAACCAGGTTATCATTAGAAAAATCAAACAGAAATGCAGTAAAAACTGCTGAATCATCCGTATTGCTTTCACTTCACAGTATCAGTGTGAAGACCAAGGCCTGTTTGTATGTGTGTGTTTATATGCATGAATGATTTGACCTGTGTGATCGATGAGTGATGGAAACATGCAGAATTGGTCTGTAACACTATGAATGTCAGTTTACGGGTAAAAATAAAAAAGAATATGATCTTACACAGACAAAATTTACTTTTTTATAGAACTACAATAAATACGCATGTATGCTCCTTTATCTAAATAATCTTATGCATCTTATATGCTATAATCATGTATTTCCTCCATGTTTTTTTTTGGTTGGTGTGGAATTTATAATCAATACTTACACTAGAGAGAAGCACAAAGAAAGAAAACCATGGGGATGGTTCATCATGTATCTGCATAGTGAACTTGAGCACCAAAGACAGACAACAACTGGTCTTGCTAAAGATATATGTTCTGCGCCTCATTTGACCCTGATACACACATGCTTGGTACTGCTCTGTTTGCTTCTGGAAGCTTCCAGAAAAGCAAGAATGGACCAAACGAATCATCAAGAGCCTGTCAAACTCTGGTACAGTAGATCGGGATAATTTCTTTGAATCCTTCTTAAAGATAACTTGAAGCGGCAAGAATTCCTGCTTTACATCAATCACCCTTCCATTGATGAACATAACCAGTAACATTTAATTTCCATCCTATACACAGTAGAGTGTGAAAACTGGAGATGCTCAAGGAACAATACTGTGCAAGAACCCCATCCCCATGATCTGTGTAATGGTTATGGATGGCCTCTCTAATTGAAACCTCAACTGTGTCTTGATTTGCATCTGAGTTCCTCATTGAGTTTCAGGAGGAAGAACAGTTAGCTACTAGGTGAGAGACACTGAGATATAAACCTGTCACCCTAATAATTTGACGATGTACATCACAATTAATTTCTCTTGTTAGCTCAATAATTCTGAAATCAGCAGATGGACCTCAGATCAAAATTGAGAAGTGGTCTTTAATTCAATTTTGGACAACTTAAAAAGGTGAATGTTTCACATTGTAAGTGTCATCAAAGTCTGACAGCAGATTTTTTTTTCAATTGTTTTTTAATTGACTGCGGCTTGCAAACTTAGATATTAGCCACATTTTCCACTCATTTTTTCAGTTCGTACATTTTGTCTTGAGGCAACAGTGGTCCAACCTCAAGAATGCTCTTAGTGGTTGTC